>NC_142191.1:10814791-11440833 GCF_026936395.1 Plectropomus leopardus | reverse complement strand
AAAGTACATTTTCAGTTTAATTGCCAGAATAAATGTTGGCATTGTACATTTCAGCAAACTATGGATATGTAACATTTGTATGTTATTATGAATGGATATGTTAAAACTTTATGTTTCATTATGTTTCAATAATGCTGCGCTTAATATGTGGTTTGGTTTATGCACGAAAAACACTCGGGTATGGTTAGGAAAAGATGGGGTGAGATGGTGAAAAATACAGCTGGAAATGCTGCTGTTGTTTCGTTATCAAAACTGGAATAACACCAATATTTCGATATTTCCTCACTTTTGGTGGCACTATCACAGTTGTTGAGGCCACCAGTGTCTTGCTTTTGGTGGCATAATTGTCTCACAATGTCTCGCTATATTGGCTGAAAATGCTGCAGATGTATTGCTAAAGCCATCCACTTAGAAATAATGTCACTATCTTACTAAAAAACACCCGCTTTCTGTCACACAATCATGTCTGGAAATGCAGCCGATGTCTTGTTATCACAGCTGAAAATGTTACCTTACTAAAAAAAAGATTTGGTGGTACAATCACAGCTGGAAATGCTGATAGCTCATTGAAAAAACCCTGCTGTTTGTCACGCAATCATGACGCCAATGTCTTGCTAGAAACATCTGGTGGCACAATTGTCTCGCTATGTCTCGGTATAATGGTTGGAAATGCTGCAATGTCTCGCTAAAAAAACCCAGCTTTTTGGTGGCAAAGCTAGAAACGCATCTAACATCTCATTAAAAATATGCTTTTTCACACTATCATGGCTAGCAATGCCAGTAATGTCTTTTCTAAAAACAACTGAACAATTGTATTCTGCAGCTTGGTAACCATCACACCCCAGTGTCACACCGTTCCCTTTATCTCTGATTTTTGATCTCACACCATCATGCTGCTGACATTTGTGGTTGTGAGTGAAATTTCTCCAGAACCACTGACTTGCTAGGAAAATTAACAGACATGTCAGCTTTAGCAAAACAAATGTCTTTCCCATCAGCTTCAGTTAAACATTGTACAAATTAGCAATTATATGTATATTAGCATTATTGCATCAGAATTCACACAAACTAAATATAGTTGTTCATTTTTATGAATTATCTCTTTCAAGCAACACTCTGAATAACAATAACATCTATACGAAGATCTGTCATGTTTTGAAAAAAATATTTAAGAAATCTTTCAATAAATAGATTAAAAATAAAAATAAAAATAATAAATTTAGGTGTGGTACTCTTAGGAAAGTATTTGGCAGTGAAGTAGGCTAAAGTGAAATTTTCAAATATGCCCAAAACTGTACTTAAATGGTGGTATGCTACTTTAACTTTTTTGTCCAGAATTACCTTAGAACCTGTTGCCCAGCTGGCTCTGGACATCTATATGACGCCAGAAAGACATCACACAGACATTAAATTTTGGTTGGACTGAAAATCATGTTGACGATATTTTAAATGTCTAACGATGTGAGAATTTCATGTAGTGTGGATATTAACATTATGATTTTGCAGATGTTGGGTTTTGTCGTCATACCTTACAAATAAATGTTGTTATTTCACGTCAAGATAACGCTGGCATGAGGCGTTTAGAAGATGTTAGATTTAGGTTACTTAACAACACACCTTACAATCAATTAAAATATCAACATCCTCTGTTGTCAGTGGGCTATGTCAAAATTGATGGCATTTGACATTGTCCTGACATTGAATATCAACATCTGATGATGTTGGTGGCTCAGCCTGGTGGTAACATAGCTGAAATTATGTAAGTATTTTAACCCTTTGAAACCTGGATCAACATACGTTTTCTTGTGCTGAGTTTAGATGCCTTGAAACCTGAGAAAATTTGTTTGATTTCTTTCAAAAACACTGGGAAAAAGGCAATGGCCAACTTGGCAAGAAATGTCCCACAAATTGCAAGAAATTAGTTAAATTTGATAAGAAAATTACAAAAAGAAATAGTTTTGAAAAAAAGGGGAATACTAGAAAATAAATAAAATAAATCCTTTTTACCAGCTATTTTTGTTCATATTTGTTTGTTGCTTTCATTATATATTTTCGCTTATTTTCAGGTAATGTCTTTGTTACTTTTTTACTATTCTTTTGCAGATTTTTGTGCCTTGACTTATTAAGTTTCTCATTGAAAACAAACCAATTTGCTCAAGTTTCAAAGGGTTAACTGTCATAGAGGAAATCTATTTAACTTGGGTTTTTTTCATGCTGATATGAATGAAGAAAAAAGGTTGCAACAACAAGGTTGTTAACAACAAAGGTTGTTAACAAAAACTCATCAGATCTACCACATACCTTAGACCACCAACTGTGAGGTAAAAAAATGTAAAAGTACATTGTCTGTCAGCATGAAAACCTACCTATGAATACTGACTCAAACACAACATTTACAGTGCAAGCTGCCTGCAGCTCACTCAGCACCACAATCTCAAAAGCTGCCATTCTAACATTTTGGATGTTATATGTACATTTTCCAAAACAAGCTCTCTGAAGAGTCTTTCCTACTGATCATCAACTTCAGAGATCATAGAAGCAGAGCAAACTCTACACGAGTGGTTGAAAGTCTTTTTGGTGTGGGAATAGTAGGGGAAAAAATCTTCCACTCGGTTAATGAAAAGGTCATCGCACCATGGCCGAGAGATTCTGACACCAAGCCGTAGGTCCTTACTGTCACAGAGGCTCTGGGCAAACCCCTGAACCTGCGTCACTTAGCCAAATACAGCCCACTGCAATCAGCACTTTACAAGAAGTGACGGCCTTTTTCTCCCCTCCTGCCCACGACGTAGAATTTACACAGAAGAAAAAAATACTACTGAAGAAACAGGAAATAAGCCACGGTGTCATAGAGAGGGAAAATTCGCCTTCCTGTTTATCTAGTGAGACGATGACAGAAAAACCACAGTGTGCTCTGTGGTCCACCGGTGTTCTCTGTGACTTTGACAGGCTTTAAAGAGACTGATAACATTCACCATGCTTCACGGGAAAGAGTTTAAATCTCTGGATCTACTACTGCCTACAGTGTGGCCTTTCTGAAGCTCACAACCTCTTCAGTTTATTTGATAAAGTTCACAGGAACAGCTGCTAGAGTACAGTGCAGCACAGATCATCTCGGCTTGAACGAGGAAGTCACATAGATAGTAGATATGTGGTCAGCATGCTGAAATGTGTGCTGATGTTAGTTGTGACAGCATGTAGGGTTATCTGAGGCCCTAACGGATCCACAAGAAAATTACATCATTACTGGAGAAACTAGTGCGTTCATAGATTAGAAGATTTGTAAAGAAATCCAGATGAAGAGCTCTCTGTGATGTTTTAGTCAATGAATAAACAACACGCCTTAAGGCAAACAAGTAAACGCCAAAACGACGCAGATCAGAATGATAGCACGAAATGAACGGCACAAAAGAATAACGGGGGCAACAAAACAAAGCAGTACACCCTTCTGTTATCACATTCAGCGCTGCACTCTCTGGTGCTGGATTCTGCTGCAGAAAGGGAGTGATTGCCCACACGTGCTAATTTATTCCTTAAGCTTCTGCAAACACACAGAGCAGCGTCCAAGTGTGCAGCCCAACAGAAGCCATGACACATCGCCACATGGTCAAGTAGCATTTTGTAAATATAGTACAAACGCAGAGGATGTTGATCAATTGAGCAGTTTTATAAAAATTCATGGCAGAAATATTTAAATAAAACCTATTTTTAAATGTAGAAAGAGGAGGTATGGACTCAAGCCACATGACTTAGACTCAAGTCAGACTCGAGTCACATATTTGAAGACTTTAGACTTGACAAAATACATTAATTTGCAACTTGACTGGGACTTCGACACCAGTGACTCACGACTTCATTTGGACTTAAGTCTTTTGACTTAAAAATACTTGCGAGGCTACTTCCTCCAAACCCAAAGATTAAAAAGTGCGCCAGTCAGTTAATTTCCTTTTCAAGCCAACGTTAGCGTGATTTAATTCCTAGACAGTCAATCCTTAATCCCTTCGATGATCCACTTTATTTGAACCAATCCAACAGCATCCAACCAAGTTCAGAGGAGGACCACAAAGAACAAATGTTTTGTTACTACACGCCAGTTCGGAAAAAATGATACCAAAAACAATTTTGCACAAAGAACGAATTGCAGTTTGCAAAATGTGTAGGTTGAAAATTACCAAAGGAGATGCGACATCTTTGAATTTTGTTCCGATATTTTAAGTTGCACAAAGAGTAAGTGTAACTCGAGGCTGATCCTAACATAGCAAGCTAATGGTTAGCTAACTTAGCTTAACAGCTGGGAACGTTTTTAACAAACTTGTTTCAACAAATAAACACTGATTTGAAAAAGCATGCATTTTTGTTTATTTTGTTTATTTCTATATTATCAAAGATAATTTTGTGTAAGTTTGAAGGGGGTAAACAAAAAAGAAATTGCATTGTTCAAAATGTGCAGGTAGAAAATTACAGATATGCAACAACTTTGAGCTACGCTCGGCATTTGAAACTGCACAAAGAATGTTAAGTTTGGGTTAATATTAACACAGTGAGCTATTGCTTAGTGCAGCGTTAGCTTATCAGCTGAGGAAGTTTTTAGCAAACTTGTTTTCACAAACAAAACACAAATTTTTAAAAACCATAAATTCATTCATGGTTTTTGTAAATTTAATATATCATCGCTCTGTTGCTAAAGTGGCATTACATTTGGTGAAGAGCAAATTATTTCTTGTTTAGGACTTTAAATTCAAAGTTTAGGATTTGGGACTTGACTTGGGATTTGATTGCAAAGACTTTACTTGTGACTTGCAAAACCATAACGAGGTCCTGACTCTGACAGACAGAGTGAATGTCACACTAAACTAATGCTACCACTGCTAAACATCCTTCAGTGGTCACCCAATATATACGATCAGATTTGATGTGCAGTACTGTAAAACTGTACAAAATCGATGTCTTTCAGGGCTAAAAAAATAGTATTGCTTCAGTCTTCCATCTTTTTGCTTGTGTCTCTGGCTCTTAAAAAGTACAAATCAGTGTTAAATTGTGTTGCTCTTGATTGGTGTGTGTGGTCTCCTTACCATATGCAGACTGTCAGCTTTCTGTGTTTGCCTCATCCTGCTCTTCTGAGCAGCAATCCGATTCTTCTCTCTCCGCATCACCTTCTTCGCATCATCTGAGGAGCTCTGACAAAGCACAAACGTTGACTGTTAACGTGCATGCACTGGTATAAACGTTAAACTGGTGGGCACACAGCAGTGTTCCTGACCCTGAGCAGTTATGTCAGCAGCTCTTGGTGGTGGGTTTACGTGTGAATCGGTTTCTCTTTTAGTGACAGTTTGACAGACGATGGGCTTAACTTTGCACCTAATGGTAAGGGCAGGGTCTGGGAGTGGCTGAGTAATCGGTTAGGTATAACTCACACCCTGTTTCGTGTCCTCAACACTCGATTTTCTTGGTATCGTAATAACTAATCCATTTGAAAATGCTGTGTCAGTTGTACTTCAAAGAGACAACAAATTCATGATCTAACATCCTCTGAACTGTCCGTTAACGCATTACTGAAAAGCCCCAAACTAACTGATGGTGCTAGAGATTGCACGAAGGATCCCAGCTTGTGACATTTAAAAAAATGCATTTATTTTTACAATGCTGTAAAGCAAAAAAAGCAAGGTGTAAGAAACTGGCACATGTGAAAGAAGCCTCACATGCAGCACACACTGTGTTTAACACGCTGTCTGTTCCTGACAGCTCTCCAATCATTCGCAGTTTGAGGGACTCGCTAAAACAAAGGATTCCCACAACTTGGACGAGTGATACATTTTTGCAATTCACAAAAGCCTACACTTGAAGCGAGTCATGCCTGCAGCCCATGTGTGCATGTGAAACACTTCTGGAGAAACTGTGAAAAGAGCCAACGAGGACAGAACTCTGTGATAGGCTGCCCTGCTGCCCACTGAAATATGCATCAACACTGCACCCAATCATAGATTTAGGAGAAATATGTGGTGTTTTAATCGCAGGATTTGTACTAAATTTACCGATCTTGAAAGGACGTAAACAAGTATATTGTTCAGAAAGTAGAAGAGCACACTTACCGGCCTGCTTCCAGGTGATGGGGACTTGTAACTTGTGTCATTGCTGTCAGAGCCCTGAGCCATAGCCAACCGCGGCGACTGAAACCGTGTGTCTTTGTCCACTTCTGCTTTGTGTTTTTGAGCGTGTGTTTTTGTGGTGTGTGTGTATGTGTGTGTGAGAGAGAGAGAGTGAGGGAGAGAAAAGAAAGAGACAGAGTCTGTGTAGCAGAACGAGTGCTGAGAGGAACTTGGCTTAATGAGTCTCTTTCTTCCCTCTTTTCTTTCCCTTTCTGTCACTCCTCCTTCTCTTTCACTCGCTTGCTCATGCTCTCTTCCTTTATCTCTCTCTCTCTCTGTCTCTCTCTCTCTTTCTCTTTCTCTCTCTCTCTGTGACACACACTCTGTGAGACTTGCTGTCTGCCTAATTAGCTGTATCTGATGTGGCTTCTGGTAAGAATCTGGGTAAGTTACATTAGACTGGAAGTCACATGTCTGATGGTAAGTTAAAACACGTAATGTCATTTTGTAAAGTCCAGAAAAATAACATATTGGGGGCTTTAAATTGTAATTGAGATAGATATGGGTGGATTTTAGGAGAAATATGGAGTGCTTTTTAACAAGTCCCAGAAAAAGTTTTAAATCCTTAACTACCAGAAAATAAAAAAAAAAAAAATATACATTAATAATAAATAAATAATAAAAATGAAATAATAAGAAGAATAATAATGTAGAAAAATTTATGTAGAAATTAATATTTGGTGGCAGCACAATCAAAATGATCTGTGTGTGTGTTTGTGTGCGTGGCGGGCGAATATGTCTCTGTGCAAGTGTGTTAGGCAGCTATCATGGACATTCCCACTTCCTCTTTTTTTAGCTGCCGCGCACAATACGTTTCGACCAAATCCTCAAGAGACTGCGCATCCTAAAACTCCACGTGGATGACTGAGTTGTGCATATTTACAGAAAACTTTATGGTGATTTCCAGACGTATGCAACGCTTTCTTGTTCGCCACACGACGTACAGCTGCATTAAGGTGACGGCTCGGGGCTCCCCAAATCCCCACCCTCAATGTCTTTTGCTCTAAATGACTCTCTGTAAAGATGTTGAAGTGTGGGGAATGTTTAAGAATGTACAGTTTGAGGAGGCTGAAGGTACACAGTCATGTGATATGACATATGCCGCAGCTTAAACATCCAACAAAATCTGTGTTAAAATTACACGATGGACCACGAAGCCCCGTATGTGACTCCTTGCATTATTTTCTTGTTTACCCCCATCACGAGGTAGCATTTGGTGATGCAAGAACAAGATTTTCTTGTGAGGAAAAAAAAAAGAATCAGGACCAAAACAGCTTTGCTTGGCAGAACAGTCCTCCCACACAAAAACATGTTCTACCATCACAGGAATTTTGAAGAGCTTGGGCAAGGCCAGACATTTCTAATACTTGGCATTTAACGCTGTCCAAAAGAGTTGAGAACTGTAAAAAAGAAAAAAAGAAAGAGGAGGAAAGCTGATTAGTCAAATTCTGCTTTAACCAGGACACAGACACAATACACAAATACACACTACACAAATATAGAAAAACAAAACAAATCTAAGGCTTTGAGTTAATACAGCCATATTTCTGTATTGACCTTGTTTCCGAGCCTTAAATGACCTTAAGGTGCAGGGATAAAGCAAATTCTTAGCTCCTCAGAAAATATATTTAAAGGTCCAGTATGCAGCATTTAGGGAGATATATTGGCAGACATGGAATATAATGCAATAAGTATGTTTCAATACCCCTTTCCCAACAAAATTAGCACATGCACGCAGGTTTCTCAAACACGGGTAAACCCACTAAATATAGGCAACTGAGTTCATTGTCAGTGAACTCACCGCTGCAGCACACGAGTCTGCCTTTCTGTCAGCTTTTGTTTGTGTGTAGGTTGTTTTGTTGGTGTGTCCATGCAATGTCACTTGTGTCTTCACGCTGCTTAGGAGAAGATGGACAGTATTTAGAGGTGTCATTGCATCTTGCCGGTTAAGGAGCTGAAATTAGGGCCATCAGGGCCGATCAGAGCCAGAGGTGATAAAAACCTGTGTTTACTGCAGAGTCATTTAACCTGGGTGTAAATGCTGATTGCACGCATTCTCATTGCATTAAAAAGTCAGATGTTTGGCTTTTTGTGCAGTGGGAATGAGGCTGAAGAATTGTTGTGTTTTCGTTACCTTAGAATGAGCCTTTTATAGCTACATAAGGAGTGGGTCCTCGTCCATGAAGATCGCCATGTTGCACCACCATGTTTCTACAGAACCCCAGAACAGACAAACCAACAACTGGCTCTAGACAGGAACATTCATATTTTTGCATTCCCAAATCAGCCACCGTAGTTAGGAATCTGAAAAACACTGATTTGTAAGGTGAAACTGCTGTTCCGTTTGTTTTGGAAAGAAGGTGACCTCTGCAGATAATTCAGCTCCCAGAAATAAATTCCTGAACATCTGGATATGAAGTTATTAGAGAAAAAAGGTGGGCACACATTAGCAGGTGCTGGGCTATCGTCCCATCTCCGATGTGCTAAACAGCATTGAAAAAACTCGAGCTTATAACACGAAACTGCTTTATTGAGTCCTTTTACTGGTTTTAATCACCAGATCCATTTGTTTTGGAGAGAAAGAGACCTCTGCAGATAATTTGACTCAGTTTAAACCTCCTGAACAATGAACACTAAAGATATTCTAACCAGGAGAAGTTCTAGCTGGTTGCAATCTGCAATTTACAATGCTAGATGCCACAAAATCCTACACTACTTCTTTTTTCAAGCTTTTTATGAAGTAGATTGTGATCTATTGACAAAGTATGCAAAGAATAATTCTTTTTTATTTGTCTGACATTTTAAAAGTCCAATGTGTAAGGTTTCAGTTGATTTAGTGGCATCTAGCAGGGAGGATTGCAGATTGCAACCAGCTGAAACTTCTCCTGATTAGAATTTCTTCAGTGTTGATTGTTCCGGAGGTTTTTACAGGGAGCCAAATGAAGCACAGAGGTCTCTTTCTCTCCAGAAGAAAACCAACTTCATAATTTAAAGCAGTAAAATCACTGAATAATGCAGTTTTATGTTGCAAATCAGACGGACTGCTAGCAACCTACCAATGAAGGCTCACTTTTTTTCTGTAACTTCAGATCAAAACGTTCAAGAGGTTTAAAATAAAATAAAGTGCAGAGGTCTGTTCTTCTCCAAAACAAATGGACTTTGCAATTAAAACCAATAAAAATACTGAGTAAAGCTGTTTCATGTTAAAAATGTTTCATGTGTTTTTTTCAATGCTGATCAGCTAGTTATGGAGGGGCTGCTAACTATGGTGGCCGACACAAGAACACGAAAAAGGTAATGGCCCTGCTTAGAACCATTGTTTGGTTTGACCGTTCTGGGCTACTGTAGAAACATCGCAGTGCAACATCCACAGACGAGGACCTGCTCCCTTCATAAATATTAACAACTCATTCTAACAAAACAAAAACACAGCTAATCCTTTCTTCTTAGTGTACACTAAAGAAAAAAATACTTATATTGTATTCCATTTCTGCCAATATATCCCCCTAAATCCTACACACTGGACCTTTATTGTGACGTTTTCCAGTGAGTTATCAGTGCATTTGTAAGCTATGTCATCTGGTGATTATTAAAACAAAGAAAGCTTTTTACTCTCTTTTAATTCTGGTGCTCAGTAAAGCTCTCAGCAGCACAAAACAGGCTCGATAGCAGCTTATCAAACAAAGTACCAGCTTAACACACTTGCTCACACAACATTTATCCTGAGTAAAATTAAGTGGAAGTGACAGCTGATAGGAACAGTTCAATTAATATTAACAACTGCTGTCAACAAAGTCTCTCATCTTCTTCTACAGGCCTCACTTACTTGGAAAACCCCCTGAAGGGCCATTTATTTAGATAGCAAACTGAGCTGCCCTCATTTGTGGTCTCCTTTCCTTGGAAATGACCGTGGGAGGTTTCTAATAAGCACCGAATTATTGAGGGAAAGCGAAGAATCGTGTAGACGCTGATGACTGTAAAAATAACACAGAGGCACGTATTGTGAATTTAATTATACTGAACAAAGTATTCACTTCAAAACAAAGGCCAGTTATGAGTCACTGCAGCAGAAGTGTAAAGTCCAGTCTGTAAAAAGTTGACTCTTTTTTTGGCTCAGTTTTGATACAGTCAGCATTTAGAAAGCTATAATCAGGATATATACATCTACAGTCTTGAGTAATATGCCGATATGAAGTTATTTAACCACTCAGATACATATAAATAGTTTAGTTACAAACTAATGCTGAAATAATGGCCAGTGTGTTGTTATTTGCATCGATAGTGGTCTGCCACAAATGTCACCTGTCAGACATTTTGAATATGAATATGGATTTCTGGTAATCTGGGAAACAACCTATGCGGTAAATGCCCGCCTCTTCACAGTTGTTAAGTTGAAAAATTTATATTTGTCTGCCCTTGTTTTAAATTTAATTGACTTTTTGAAACCTGAGCAAATTGCTTTGATTTCTTGTAAAAAAACATGGGGAGAAGGCAATGAGCAATGACATGGGCCAGTGATTAGCAGGAAATTAGTTAAAACGTTACAAGAAAATTACTTGAAAAAAAGTGTAAATAATTGTATGATGAACTGTTATCTATCTATTTCTGTTAAATGAAATTAAACACAACAAAAGAAAAAATGAAAGGTAAAAACAAACAAGAACATTCCCCAAAAAGTGCTGAAAAATGAATATATATATATACACACACACACATATATATATATCTTTGATATAATTTTTAATTTATAGTTACAATAATTAAAAAGTACAGTTTTCTGGACATTTTTATTTTTCATTTCCCCCTTTACAAAAACACAAAATCTTTTTATTTCTTGTCACCTTTTACCAATTTCTTGCAATTTGCGGGAGATTCCTTGCCAAGTTGCTCACTGCCTTTAACCCCATATTTTCGAAAGAAATCAGACCAATTTGCTCAGGGTTGAAAGGGTTTAAGACATTCAAGTTATTCCAAAATGTTGCATTGTTTTCATATTGCCTAAGTTTAGTTATGACGCAGCACTTCCTCATCCGCTGAGAACATCTGGAGTGTTTTGGCAGCAAGCAACCTATTTATTATTTTAATACTGTACAAATGACAAGAACAGTCGATGTACTGTGGGACTTCTTGGATTGACCAGAATGAACCTCTTAAAAAAAAAATAAAAAAATAAAAATTAATTTAAATGAAAATTCATTTTAAAAAGTGTAATGGCCATCAGAAATATACGTGATAGTAAGGGACTGTACTTTATTTATTAGAGTGGGGGGTGGCAGGGTGTGTACATGTAAGTACATGTGTGTATACACACACACACACACACACACACACACACACATATATATACAATACAATAGCTGATTATTACTGGTTTATTTACCCAATTTATTCTTATTCCTTTTCCATCACTGACCTTACACCTATTTTTGTATTTGTAGTTGTATTTATGTATTATTGATTACTGTTATTTATTTACATTTTTCTTCTTCTCTCTTGCACATTTCACATCTAACAGATTTGCCATGCAACAGTCTGTAACTATGTTATTTTAAGTGACAGCAAATGCAAAATGCTAACAGCAGAATTATATATATATATATATATATGTAGCTACCCTTTCAAGCTCTGTACATCAGCGTATTTCTTTTTTCTGTCCTTGTGTGCATGTTGTTTTTTTTTGTTTGTTTGTTTTGTACCTGTAAATTCACCAATGTTTAATTTCGCACTAACGATAATAATTAGAATAATAATAAAGTACCAGAAAACTCCCTGAAAATGAATTAACAAAACGTAAAAGAACAAACACACATTATTTTAAATATGTAATAATGATCATTATTAATTTGGTTTTTCCCTTGACATTTTCCCCTAGCTTTTAAAAAAATGGTTTTCTAAATGAACTAATTTCAAGCAATATGTCAAACATTTCGAACCAAGTTGCTCATTGCTTTTTTTCACGTGTTTTTGAAAGAAATTGCATCGATATGCTCAGGTGTCAAAGAGTTAAACACTTGTAAAAGGTGTCTGAGAGCAGCACAAGATACCTGATGTTGCTCCAAGTTTCAAAGGGTTAAAGAAAACATGCAAAAAATGCAACCATTTAAAGTAGAGTGTCCTTCCTCTAAGTCAGGGCTACTTAGCTTAATTTGCCTGGGGGGCACTTTTGCAAAATGCCAGGGGCCAGTCGCAGCTCCCCCAAACAGGTATGAAGGGGCGTTTGATTTGAGGGCATTCAGGTTCAGGTACACTTTTTTGATTACAGTTCTATTTTGGTGCCTTTTAAGCACTCTAACACATTATGTACATTAAAAGTACAAAACAAAACCTCCCAGTGTGTATTATTAAGTTTCCCTGTGAATAAGGAAATAGTGTGAGGGGCCACCTGGCACCGTACCATCAATTTTCAGCACTTTTTGGGAGTCATTTTCTTGTTTTCTTTCAACCTCTCTTTTGTTTCTTCTTATTTTCAAGTAATTTTCTTGTAACTTTTTTTAAACTAATTTCTTAATAATTTTTGGCACAAGTCTTTTAGGGTTGCTCATTGCCTTCTCCCCATGTTTTTGCAAGAAGTTAAACCAATTTGCTCAAGTTTCACAGGGTTAAGACACTTAAGGTATTCCAAAGTGTTGTTTTCAACATAACTCCGTCCCCAGAGCTTAAAAAACGATCTGAAGCACCTCCGGTGTTTTGCATCACTACTTCCCCTCTCATAAATAACGAACAGTCCCTAAATACAATTGTTTTGACACCATTTGTATCACAGTCTTTTGTTTGAATTGAAACAGGATGTTTTGAATGGTTGTGCACCACATCTCTGTGCAGCACATTGAACCAACAACATATAAACAGCGATAAAAGCCTGAAATTTGTCATGTTTTTATCAACAGCACAGTAAACAGATTGAAAGCATTTTACCGTGCATTTTACCGTGGTTTGTTTGCTGCTTTAAATTGGCGCCACCTGCCTCATGTGAGTGTGTAGTGAGTTAGATGTAGTGTGAGGAGTCCTCCAGGTGGAGGCGGTGTAGGAGCTGCAGATGAGCTGCTCTGTTGTTGAGAATGAGAGGATGAAGAGTCAGTGATGAAGCTGTTGTGTGCTGTAAATGTGTCAGGTTTGAGTGTGTGTATAAAGAGCAGTTTAGTGGTGGTAGAAAAAGACTGGGTCCCGCTGTATTACTCAGGCTGCACTACAGCGTCTATTCACAGGCGCGATCCCACTACTGAGCGGCACGGGGGCTTTGACCTGCTCCGTTTCCGACCTGGGCCGGTGCACCCCTCCTTAGGCGACCTGGTGGTCCAGGGCTCCCCCCGGAGCACCATATCGATACCGAACTTAGTGCGGACACCCGATCGGCATAGTCCGCTGCAGCTCAGAGCTCCTGAGCTCAAACGGTCCGCCAGCCTCAGCCTCCCAGTAGCTTGGATTACAGGCGCGCGCCACCGCACCCGGCGTCTAAAAGCTGTGCTCATAGTGGTTTTGAATTTGACTAAAGTGACGTCATCGTGGCGTGAGCGTACGCTGCAGCGGCTTCTAGCGGCGGGAAATAAAACTGCAGCTGCAGAGATGAAGATTGATAAAACCTCAAAATATCACAAACTGATGATAAAGTGCCGATTTGTTAATGTCGGTTTAATCACATATTATATCAAAAAAAGAAATCAACTTAAATTATTGCAGCTACTGTGAGTAATGTGCCTGTTTGAACCGTTTTGATCACTCTCTTTTCAGTCTCTGAAGTGGGCCTACACAGAGCAAATCTATACATTTACCATAATACGCATGTTTTTATTTTAACACAACGGTGTTATCATTACTTTTTAATCAAATTAGTGTTTTTTTTGCTTCTTGCACTCTTCGCAAAAACATACATCATCTCATGGATGTTTGAATCACAGATTTAATCAATAATATTTTAGTTTAATTGACTGTATTTACTGTGTGCAATGTACCCATTTTAACTATTGATATAAATCACTCTCTAGTCCGGTCTCCCTGGTACACAGAGCAAATCTTTCAATTAACCAAAATATACTGATGTTTTGTTTAACCTAACCTCTATAATACATATTTTGCCAGTTTGGGGAAAAATGTTTGGGGTGTTTTTTTGTCATAAAATAGATCAAATAAACATCATCTAAAGACACTCTATACTCTACTTTGACTGGAGGCAACCCTGTACCATAATGGTAAGTAATGAAAAAGTTTTTGTTTCAAATTTGAACCTTTTTTGTTAAACACATCTAAAATACTCAGTAGGTTACAATGCATACCTTTTGAAATGTTAAAACATTAACAAATAACTATTTTCATAAGACTGCATGTCTGAATACCATTGTGGAGCAACCTCTTAGAATTAATGCTTCTAAGAGCCTTAGCATGTTTCATCTAACCTTACATGAACCATTTAACAAACCCATAACCTTCTGCAAAATAAAGTTATGTCAAATTCCAGTGTTTGATCGTTGGTGCTTCATTTGAATGCTGGTTTTCAGATTCATGAGCGTCCGTCAGTCTCCCGTGTCTCTTCTGATACAACTAACATCAAACTTATCCACATTCAACTGTAGCGATAAAAGAAAATTATGATGACTTGAACAGTATATACATATACCTAAATTCACTATTGATAATATGAGTTTTCTGTGACGAATTCTGAAGGACGGAGACACCGGTTGAAGCTTCAAGCAGGAAATGTTTAATACAAGCAAAAGTATAAGTATACAATTATGATTACAATTACACTGATCACTTGGAAAGGCAGTAGTATTTATACAATGCTCTGACGTAGATGGTAGGTATCAGTTACTAACATGTCAGTTACAGGAGTTCCTTGAGAAATAAGGCATGTATTTGTGTTGCTAAATTTACGGGCACTGGTCCAGCTCAGGTATGCATGGTCAAACATAACTTGCAGGCACTAAGACTTTGCCATGGTGCTTACTTACTTGAGGTAGGTGCTTACTTGAGGTAGATACATACTTCTTATGGAGTATACATAATCATAAACAACTATAACAACTTACCAAAATGACATAGTGTCATGGTGAATCCATAATGGTACAGATTTTTATAAGTTTCCATCACTTTATTAGCACAAAAAGCCGGGAAATGACATTTTCCACTATAATACATCCATGGATCCTCATGAGAGTCTGCAAAAAAAGGTATTCAGCATGGCCTCCACAGAGTCACCTGACCAATTTAGACACTATTGGTTCCTTATGGTCCTGCCTCTTTTTCATAGTTTTGTATAACTGGTGATGTATTGTGTTTGTAAAAGGCCAAAAATGGGTGTTGCCTCGAATCATAGAGAGTTAAACGTAACTGTGTCATCATTACTTTTTAATGAAAGTAAATAAGAAGAATGTCTTTTCAAAAATCCCTTTGTAGAAAATGCAAACTAAGACTCTACTCGTCTCCCAGTAACAAGCACCTGACTATTGATTTTCTAATTTCACCTTTACACCTTCATCTTGACATTATAAGGCTATTTCTAACTGGGCGTGTCTGTCGATTAAATACAAATCTGAACTCAAAAATGAAGACAGTCATATATTATATTTATAAAAAAATGTGTCAGCATCTTATTTATGTTAACAGCTTACTAAAAGAAAATAAATTCCATGTGTGTTGTTTTCTTTTTAACGTAACTGAAAATTGTATAGTTCTATGTTTATCATTTGCCTGGTGTCAGAAACAATCACCCTGTAACACCAAGCATCCACTTTGTTAGTTTACATCTGCACCAACCCTCACTATTAAGAACATGAGATAAATGATGAGAGGACCAGAGTTTTAAGTTCATTGTGGAATATTTTAATCTTCTGAGAGCACGAGCAAAAACCTCTTCATCCTACAAAACACGTCTCTTAAAATCAGTCCAAACAATACATTAAAATGTAACAAAACAACATGTAAAGGAAAAGAAGAATGAAAATCAGCAGACGCAGATCGAGAACATCCTCCATAGTTTCACATGTAAACCATCAGCAGACTCCCAGGACTTTATTAGCTGTGAGACACAGAGACAGACAGCATTTAGTGATTGAAAAAATGATTAAGAAACACAAAAATAATGGATTCTATTTTCCATGTTTTACTACATTCTTTTTTGCATTAGATACTTTGATGTCAACCATAAGGAATGTACTATTGTCCTTATCTGTTCACCTGCTCTGTGTTTTTGTCCACTTCAGGGCGTGTCTCGGAGGCACCGTTGTAGTCGGGTGGAAGAAGGTACATCCAGGTCGTTTACACTGCGCCGCAAAGCGACAAGGCTGTAGATAAAAGGAACAATTAAAAAAGTCTCAGGGCTTGTGCAGTACGTTCTGACTGAAAGCGTAAGCACAAATAAAATCTCAAATTTTAAATTTGCACTTCCTGTTTAGCTTAATCCTACATTCATCTAAATTTCAGTTACAGATTCAGAGCTGCACTCTTCAAAGTGAGTCACCTTGGGATGGTAAAACGGACAGTCCATCTTCTTGCACTCTGGGAAGAAGCGGCACACACTTTGGGTTTGCACTGGCTGCACTGCTGTGAACACAAAGGTTGAAGTTAGAGATGCAAACTCAAAGATCTTCACATCCTCTTCATGTCTGTGCTTTATTTCCTGGAATCTAAATGCAATTTTCTGATTCATTTGCATCATAATGGGTTTCCACACTCATTCATTTATTTGTGGTGGCACACCGTGATCAAAACATCTGCTGGCATATACTGATTTTATATTTTTGAAGCTGGACCGTTAATTCAAAGTGCTTTTAGATGTATATATACTGTTCTGTTATTATACTACTGAGGGAAGAAGTCATGTTGAGTTCTACCTGAGCTGCATTCATGGACATGCAAAAATGTTTGAATTCAGAGAGGGGACACAGAATGGTTAAAAAGACAAACACAGACATGAGCAGAGAGAGGGGGAGTGACTGACCAGTGCGTGTTATTGACAGATGTAATAGTCTTTTGGTATCTTTTAGTCATTTTTTTGTGTACCCCATTATATATTGCAATTTATTGTGTTACTTATTAATTGCAATTTATTTCCTTCAGTGAGGTATTTCTATAAGCCCATTTGGCTTTCTGACCTCTCCGGTGCCTGTTTTTTTGTTACTCTTTTTAATGATGCAGAAGAGTACCTGGCCTTTGAGGAGGAGCAGCTGTGCTTCTCCGGCTGACGTGAGTGAAGGGACAGTCTGGCTTGGTGCACCTGGCGTCATATTTACAATTTGGATGCACAAAAAGGCATTTATCTCCAAACTTGCAGGTGGGAAAAGTCCTTCAGAAAAACACAAAGAAAACGTGAATCATGATTTAGTGACCAATAACACCTACATTATCATTTTATTTCATTATATTAACAGAAATACTGACTTGCACTGTGTTGTAGGATGATGGTATAAACACTCGTCTCCACTTTTACAGACCGGCCAGAACTTGCAGCGCTCCATCACCTTCTGTTTCTTTAAAGGGACTGCATCTTCTTCAGCCATCTCATAGTCCATCACATCATCTGCTGAAAAGGGGACAGAATGTAAACTCGGTACTGAAGCAATGAAAGGTTTGAAATGTGCCATAAATACAAGTTATTTAGTAAGGAATTATTCTGATGAGAGCCCACACCTTCTGATGACGGGAGACCTCCTTGTAGTCTTTGAAGGACACTGAGTTTGGGCTCCCTGCTGATGTGGACACTCGCCTCTGTGACCTTTGCGGGTGGTCTCACATCATCCAGCTCCATCTCACAGTCTGTAAGATTCCCCAGCGGGCTCGGTACCCCATCTAACGTCACTATGAACTTGGGGCTGGCAGAGTCTCCCGTCTCCTTACTGGAGTGAGAAAAGAAAGCAGTAAATATGTGACAAATGCTCATGTAAAAAAGGAAAGAGTTGAGAGCACACTCTGATAATGTGTTTAAGTGTGTGTGTGTGTGTGTGTGTGTGTGTGTACCTGGCCTGGACGGTGCGTGGCAAAGCAGACTGGACTTCTCCTTTGACCTGAGGACGCTGCTGGATTCTGGCTGTAGCTTCTTCCAGCTGCGGTCGGCTCATTATGAAGGAGCGGGTGTCGAATGGTTTTGTCACACTGCCTGCAGCGACCTCAACACCTACAGGGACATGACAAGCACATTTATCCCTCTGTAATGCATCACTGAAAACAAACCATCAGGCATCTTCTACGACTATTTTGAGAGAAAAAGATTTGTGAGAGGACACTTTTATTGTTGCGCCTCTCCAAAGTTGCCCCATAAAAGCAAAACTGTGCAAAAAAACACTCACCATATTCACTCTGCTCTCCTCTTTCACTGCTCTCAGCTAAGTCCAACTGGAGGCGGGAGGCTAAGGATCTCGCTGGAGCTGAAAGAAAACATCATAATAGTCATCCTCGGAGTAATACTAATATCTTTTTTTTTTTTTTTTTACAGTCATTTATTAGTTAAAGGAAAACTTCCACATTTCCACATATTGTGTGTCTAAGATACTAATGGGAACAATAATTGGCCTGGTATTGAGTGAGAGCTGCCACAAAATGAGGGAAAGGAATTAGGGATCAGAGTTCTGTAGAATTCCCCCCAGTAATTTATTTTTTCAATATTAAAATTTTAATTTTAATCCCTGTTTTTTTTTTTTTGCATGGGTGGCAGCTAGCAGCAGTTAGCAACTAATGCAAACAAGAAGAACAACAACCAATATGTCTGCAAATTGGGGAGACAATGAGGTAGGGACCTCCTTACGTCTGAGCAGGGAACTAGATCTACCACCATAAAAAAGGTACGATAAATGATTGTTATTGCCATGTTACTGAGTGGCTAACAGGTGGCAGAGTAATGAACACAGTTTAAAGGTGCTGCACATGCTGTTGCAATTCTGCTCTTCATCTACCAGTAGCTCTGGCGGGAGGCAGCTCTGTGGCGGTGTAGGCCTGAACCCTGGGGGCCAGACTGTGGAGGTGCTCCTGGACTAGCTGGATGGCTGCAGTCATCTCTTCACTGCTGGCGATGCGAGTACGAGGTGCAACAGGGACAGTCTGTCTCTGTGGTACTGAGGAGAAACAGAGAGGTCAGTATAAGTACACAGGGCTGAGCGATACAGCTTTTTAATAATATTGCAATACACATTATTTTGAAGTGTCCTTTAAACTAATGTTAACTACTAAAATACAAAATTATTGAATGAACTGCAGTTACAATAAAATAAAAGTATTTATATATTTAAAAAAGTATTGTTATAATTAAACAGATTAAAGCGGGAATCATCATGCTTTTATTCTGAAAGACCTGGCTTATCTCGGGCTGGGAGTGTCCATGTTTTTATTGTGAACTTGAAGCCTCTGCTGAACAGTTATTCATGGTTACATGGTAGTTAACATACTTGTGGGGTAGGCTGTAGTTTTGGTGATTGAGTCCTGAGCCTCAGAGATGGCCTTCAGGATCAGATTCCTGTTGGCTTGTTTGGCTGGAGGGAGAGTCGGCCTGAAACAACAGACACAGCAGGAATGATAAATCTCAGCAGAGACAGTCAGCTGTCTGATCATCCAAGACAAGTCCGTGCTGAACTGTTTTGCTGTTCCTTTTAACCGAAAATATAAAATATGAATTCTTCGTGATTGCAAAGACATAGGATAAATCCTATATGCTGCACAACTTTGATTATTAACAGTGAGTCATAATTCTGGCCGAGCTTCTATTTTGATGATGTAAATTATCTGATTTTTCACAATAAAATACGAGATGTTAACACTGACTTGCGTTCCGGTTTGGAGGGTAGGGACACTCTGCTGGACAGGCCTCTGCCTCCATGGACCGAATCCTCCTCTTCCACTTCATCGCTGTCCTCGTCCGCCGCTCGGTTCACTCGCACCACTGAACTCGCTACCGGTGCCTTACGTTTCCTTGACAACTCCTCCTGCTGAACAAAGACAGCAGATCATTATCATTACTGATCCTCACCTACACTTGTCTGGCAGTTTGTCAACAGAAAATGTCTCTTATCGAATCTCTGTACCTTACTGGCTCCAGGTCTGGAGGTTCTGCTGCTCCTGCTGTCACTCTGCCGGGAGTGAGAGGATCCTTCAGAGGGTCGACACGTGTCTACAGAGGTTAGCGACGTAAACTTGCTCTGACCGGGTCTGTAGATTTCAGCTGTGGGTCTATTAGCTGCGCTGCGTGTTCGACCATGATTAGTGCCTATTTCTACAGGATCCTCGGCAATGAGGTCATCATCCATCTCTGGTTTGATGTCAATCACAGCCTCGAGGGGGAGCGGCTCCATGAGGGGCTTAACAGTGGAGGTGAGTCGAGAGGAATTTTTCTCCAAGCTGCTTCTCCTGATGACAAACAGAGTTATCAGAGGGTTTATTTAAAGAGTGACTAAACCCCCATTTTTTGGCTTCAGTGTCTCCTCTGTGGAATATGAAAAACGTCTCAAAAATGAGCCAAGAGGGGGGCTGACACGCACCCAATCACTAAATTATGCTCTTTTCTTGATCAACAGCACCTTATTGTCCCCGCACACACACAAAGTAGTTGGTTGGTAAGAGGGCGGCGACAGGGAGGCGACGGGGCGGCGACAGGGGGCTCCTGCTACCAGGATCAACCAAGCTAAAGTAAACTGCAATAGCAGATTTCAACCTGTAGAGGGCAGTCACTAGAGCCACTTTTACACAGAGATCGCACTATAGGGCCACAATGAAGTCCCCCCTTTATATTGCCCTTACATTTTTACACAGAACCAAACAACAGCTGCATCAATCTGCTCACATGCGTGATTATACACCGCATTAGCGGTCAAAAGATTATCGGACTGGTCGATTATTGGGGCCGATATTTAGCATTTTGACGATTATTTCCATTGGTATTTTATTTCAGTGATTGCCAATAAAATTAATTAATTAAAAAGTGCAAATAAAGTGTCAGCATGGGAGGAACGGAGATGTTTTTTTTAATTCATGCTTTGTTTAAATTTTCACTTGATTCGTAAAAAAAAGTTGTTGGGAACTTGCTGTAAATGATGTTGAACGTTTCAATTTTGCCTAAACATTTGCTAAAGGCATTTAAACAAAGTTTTATGTTGTATTTTGTTATATTCCCATTATATATTATATATTATATTCCATTCTTAATATTGACAGAAATATTTATTTTTTTATTGTAAATGTATATTGGTTCCAAATTCCAAACATTTTCCGATCTCATTAAATACTAATAATCTGTATTCGTATCAACCCTGAAAAACCAATACTGGTTCACCTGTACGCAGCATCACAGCATCCCATATTCAAAAGAGGCTTGACGGGTGGGACATGTAACACAACAGCACCGGCCTCTAGTGTGACATATAAGCATTGGGGGCGCTCTCTAAAAAATTAAGATGGCATAACACGGCAACAACAATCATTTATCTTCTCCGTAATATGGCGGCTGATCTTTTCCAGTTTGTGAACATTTTTATGACCACTGTTCCTCTTCTTTGAAATAGCCGCTAACTGCTAACAACCCCTTTTCAAATCTACCACAGTGGTTCGCACACATGAAAATGTCATCAAAACATCACACCCGTGCTACTCAGGGTCCTGTCTTTCCAGCTTTACGTTCTGCACAGAGCTCATTATGGCGTGATTACTGCATCCTGCCCCGGCTCAAAGGCGAGACCACCCTGCCCCCCTTTTTTTCCCCGCAACGGGACGTTATATACAGAACGGCGAGACGGCATAATAACGTTACATTCCCACCTTGAACATGTGGTGTAAATGCGGCTTATGCATATTTGTGGCACAAAATACAGAATTTTAATACTTCACACTAAAATGTCAAGAGTTGGACCTGAATCACTCAACAACACTTATATATTGCTTTTAAACTTTGGTTACTCTTAAAGACAACAAACTGTAAACAGTGAAAGTCAACACATGAGGACAAAAAGATTATTTCAGCTTTGGATTAGGTACCTGCTTTCATAAGCGGAGCTGGACACGCGAGCTTCAGTCCTGTCCGAACGCGAGCTGGACACCGTCAGCAGCTTCAGCTCCTCCGCTCTGCTGTCCTCGCTCACAGATGATCGGCTCCTTCCAGCCACAGTACCACCGTCAGACTGCAGCTGATGTCGACTGAGGGATGCAGGCTCTGTAACAACCATGTGAGCAACAGGATGAAGAAAACTGCATTAAAATGTAAGATGTATGCATTCTATGAAAACTAAACAGTTATCTATTCAGCCGGTTAAAAAGAGCAGAACATCTTCATTGCATTCAGCGTCGTCTCACTTACCGACTGCAACAGATCTTAACTTCTCCAGGACGCCCTGCAGCCTAAAATCAATCATCAAAACCACGTTATAGCTAGAGCAGATAGTGTCAAGAATAACTGCAGAGTGTTAACAGAAGAGAGTGCGTGATTCTTTCATACATCACAAAACAAACAGCGATATGAAATCTGATAAGACAGGAAATACACTTCTTGTCTGTTTTCGTCGTACCATGCTGTGAATTTAGTCGTGTTGTTTCCAAGGAAAAGGGAGAGATCGTCAGCCATCTGTTGGGCGGTTTTCTTGTTTGCTACCATCACCATAATATAATCAGGAAGCTCTTCATCTAAAACAGAAAACAGAGGAAACATATACATCACGTGAACACGTGATTGGAGTATGAAACAGATGTCGTCCCTGACTACAACAGCTGCGTTTAATCACTTACCGATATACGCCCCGAGCTCCTGAAGCTTACCCTTGATAGCAGCCTGAAACACAACAAAAGTACCATACAGATGATTAATTACCTACATAAATTATGGAAAGGATCCCTCTATTGATGTCATTCATATGCACAATGAGAGTTACCTAACAACAGACTAAGTAGCAGAGTTATTCATTTGATACCCATCACATGAATGGAAGCTTTCTGTTGGGTAAAAATCCCAGCAGACACCACCGGTGTGTAATATCGCCATATTTTGGAACTGTTGAACTCTGTCAAATTCACTGTGCTTGACTTCACCACAGACTGTATGCGTGTGGCTGCTGCTCTAGTGGGCCAATCACATGTCACATTAAATCGTGTGACATGTGATTCAAAATGATACAGATAGTCAAATGTTGTCAAATGATCAAATGCAAGTACTTATACCCAGTGGTGCAAACTGCAAAGTAACAACGTACATGTACTCAAATACTGTATTTAAGTACAGTTTTGAGGCACTTATACTTCACTTGAGTATTTCTGCACAATTAGTCAAAAGTTAATGATGATCATGATTTTATGTCCCCACCATTAAAAGAACCTGATTCACTCCTATTTTAACTTTTCATTGGTGTGCTGTGCTCATAAAGACTGATTTCATTTGGTCTGATTCTGTAATGAAATGTTATTTTTAGTTAGCCTATATTTTGTGAATAATTTTATTTTTTTAGTTCTAAGAGATGCATTGACTTCAGATGAAGAAGAGCATTATTTTAAGTCTTATTTTGATGCAAAGATTTGTCAGCAGCAATGTAGCACAACATGAAGGCAGTGCTCTATTTAATTAAATTTAAATGTGAAATAAAAATACATTAATGAATTATCATGATTAATAATCATGAACTCAATATTGGTCAAAATAGTCATGATTATCAATTGGCTGTAATCATGCAGCCATACAACTTGGAAGAAAATATTGCACTTTTTACTCCACTACATTTATTTGAAGCTTTAGTAGTAGTTTCAGTACTTTTTACATTAAAACACAAGATAGAACTTTATTTATTTAGGGAAATTATTGTGCACCAATTGTAATTCAAAGAGGAAAAGAATGCAAATAAAAAGTTATAAAAACAATATATGCAATATCAAATGTGAACATCAGAAATGTAAACAGGTTAGCAGTAAGAACCATAAATAACTGAATGACAGAAAAGTTTAATCAGATTATAAACGTGCAAAATAAGTAAAGAGTTACGGTGAGGATCATGGAAAACAAACAGGCCAGTAATAAGATGCAAATTAAAAAAAAACTTAAGAGAAGCTGGAGTTACCTAAGCATCCCATTTCATTTATTTTATTTGTGTTTTTTGTGTTATATGTTTAAATGTGCTTTTTTGATAATCTTTCATGGCCATTAGTGCTAAGCAAATTCCCCTTTGGGAGACAAAGGTTTCATTCATTTCTCTCCATGAGGAAAATTTGGTGTATTTATATGACACTATGCATTTCGATTAGGTTACCCAGTAGTATAGAAAGTATCAATATGCTTAACAATAATAAACAATATTAAAATGCTTTTACATGTTTACAGTAGTGATAAAAACAGTATAATATCATATTATACAATAATTCCACATCGTGGGAAACATGACTACTTCTACTTTTGACACAGTACATACATTTTACTGATAAGAATTTTGTATTTTTACTTAAGTAACAATAAGACAGCAGGACTTTCATTTGTTACTGAGTATTTTTAAGACGTATTTCTAAGTGTAATTGTAAGTGTATTTCTACTTTTACTAATGTGAAGGATCTGAGTACTTCTTCCACCGCTGCTAAGTAGCGCTACGTGTCGTTATTGCAGAATTTGCATTAAAATATACCAAAATGCTGCCAACACTTCTGTAATCCCGCCTGCTGAATACACAGCGATCACAAAAACCTCCTCGGCCTCGTAAATAAAAACCTTGTAACCATTCTGCCCTTAACGCTAGCATGCTAATGTTAGCTAGCAGCGTCTGCGCTTCCCTAACGCTAACTGGGCTTTAAAGTCTGCAGAAAATCACTCATAAGCATCACACAATGCTACTCACTCTTATTTTCTTGCTAATCTCCGTCCCAATCTCCATGTTTGTCGTTTTATTTAAGCAGATAAGTTATAAAAGAAGCGACACTTGTGTGCAGCTTCACCGCTAGCCGACAGTTACGGATGTAACGTAAGATCACGTGGCTAACGAAGGAAGCCGAACAGGGACAAATCAAAGGCATATCGCTCTTTCTGTCTCTCATTTCAATTTAATTCAGTTTGCTTTATTGACATGAATGTTGTAAAACAATATTGTCAAAGCCTCAGATACAATTAAATGATGACATAAATAAAAACAAGAAAAAAAAGATAAAATCAAGAATGATATTACAATCAACAGCAAAAAAAATAGATGCATGAATAAAAAGAGCAAGAACATGTTTATTTTGTGTGTGCGTGTGTGCATGCACACGTGCATGCGTGTGCGTGTGTATGTGTGTATGGTATGATCTATCTATTTATCTATCATCTATCTATCTATATCTATATCTATATCTATAAATATTTACCCATTTTTTGAAAACAAATATTTTGCAATTTATCAGTTTAAGTGTCCAATTAATTTTGCCATTTTCCATTCAAATATTATTATCATTATTATTTTATTATTATTTTCTAGCAATAAAAACATTGGTTTTAAACATTTAAAATAGTTTTTGTGCGGTTACAACTCTTTTACAGGTGGTGTCAGCTAACCGCGCTAACATTTGACCCAACTTTGTTAGGAACTGATGTCATCCAGCTACCATCTATCATCACAGCACTCAATCAAAGATGGAATCAAAACTCCTTTATATTAGACAAGTACATCAACAATTAATAACAATACAATAAATAAAAGACAACCTAATAGGAATATGTTAATGTATTGCGTGCTATGTTTTTCCTAGGTGTCAACAACTATGCTGTATGTATTTAGGTGCTATTTTGTGCCTAATTTCTATGTAAAAGACCAAAGAGCTTCTGACAGTGTTGTTTTCTCAGGACTATAATAACAGTAAAACAAAATCATGCTACAATAATCTTTTTGCTGTATTGGCAGTAATACTGTTCAGTAATAATAAAATGCTTAACAATTCTTCATGGGCAGAGGGGACAGCAAACATAAATAGCATTGTATAGATGTGCTATCACCACAAGATGGCACAATAGACTCTTAAAAACAAACCACTGTGAGGACATGACATATTCCACAAATGGATGACTTACTTCAGTAAACGATGATCAAAACGGATTCAGAAACCAAAATCTGGAATCACTTACAGAAAATTTAAATAATGAATTTAGCCATAATCTGAAAAACAAATTTGTAAACCAAATAAAGACCTAAAGAATTAATGTTTTATAATTCTTCTGCTCAACTGAACTTTGATTCTCATCTTGGACAGTCTGTTAGTCTCAACAAACAAACAAACAAAATACAACAACTGCATTTCAAGTTATAGTGAAAATAAAACAGTGTGACTCATGCTTTGTTAAACACTTCTATCAGTGTTAGAGTTCAAATATAAATCATCACTGAATTGCTTTATTTTACCGCACTGTGTCTTGTGACTTTCTAATGTTCATAGCTGTGTGTTTTTCCCTCTGATATTATTTCCTGTTTTGCAGCCCCTCAATGCCAACCAACAATGACGGGAAGGATCTTGCTCGCCGTCTAGACGTCTAACACACTCTGAGCCGCGGCTGTCTGCTCTGTCTCTCTGTCTGCTTTGTTCACACCGTCTGTGTTAAGCAATTGTTTAATGTGTAGAAACATCAGCTTTGTCTTTTTTTCACAGTCACGTTGGGCCTCAGTTATATAAGAAGTGATGCTGACCTCACTTAACACTCCTCTCTATGCATACTGTATGCTGCTATTATCATTACGAGTATCACTCCTATACCAAGAATTATTATTTTTTTCTTTAAATCTGTGTGGTGAAGTACACTTGTGATAAAGCTGAGTGTTATCTAACATCTGCATGAGAATTTACCTTTTAAATAGAATGACGATGAGTGCGGCACATGCTGTTTGGTCCCCAGTTTTGTGAGTCTTTTGCAGCATTGCTTCAGAAGTTAAAGAGTAGCTTTTGTATTTTTCAACCTGGACCCTGTTTTCACATGTTTTTGTTTTGAAGTGACTAATGGGATAAACAGTTTTTTAAAATTGGTCTAGTATTGAGCAAGAGTGCTGCAGCAAAGCAGACTGCAACATAATCACTAGGGGCAATTATACACATCACTTAACATCCAATAAAAGTGTTTATTTTTGCCACTGACAGGCTCAGATCACAGACTGTATAAGAAGATGGACAACGTGTCCCCACTTATCCTAAAGTGAAGCTAAAACATCCCGGATACGGCCCTTACCATCGTGTGCAGACAACATCATTCGAAGCCAACCAGACTCCATTTAACTCTTTTAAACCTGGTTTGACATCAGTTTTCTTGTGCTGCGTTTAAACACCTCTCACAAGTTATTTAACTCTTAGAAACCTGAGCAAATTGGTTTGATTTTTTTCAAAAACATGGGGAAAAAGGCAAGGACCAACTTGGCAACAAATGTCACACAAATTGCAATCAATCAGTAAAAGCTGACAAAGAAAATAACCCAAAAAATATTTTTTAAAAAAGGGGGGAGAATTTATGATTAAAAAGCAGTTTTCAGGTCATTTTCTTGTGTGTTTTTGTTTTGTAAATTTGATTTGCTTTAGTTTTGGTAATTTTTTGTAACTTTTCACTAATTTGTTGCTGTTTTTTGGGCCTTGTTTTGGTAAGCTGGTCTTTGCCTTAAACCAATGTTTTTTTTTAAAAAAAAAATCAAACCATTTTGCTCAGGTTTAAAAGGGTTAGATAAACCAAAAACAAGCCAAAATATTTTTGCATCTAACTGGGTGAATTAAGAGTTTATGTCATTCAAAATCAAGTTGTTTATTGTGGAAAAAATAATCAAGAACTTTTTTTTTAGTTTTTGTTCCTGTCGATTTTGAATTTATCATGCTTTATGGTAATAAAATTACTGTTTATTTGAATGGAGTTTGATGAGTTTGACAATAGAAATTTCAGGGCTGTTAAAATCGTACTCTTTAACAATAAGACATCCCTTTCGAATATTGTCAGGCACTGACAATAACAATCTGAGTCTGTCAGTACCAAAAACGAGCACTTTTAGTGGACGTAAATTGACGATGCATCCCTCAAGAGATTACATGACAGTTTGTTCCACAGCTGCTGGCTCAGTACTGGACAAAATTCAAAAATTGTTGTTCCCATTAGTCATTTAGACAGAAGTTAAAGAGTAGCTTTGGTGCATCCAGGTTGAGAAAAACTGAAGCTACCTTTTCAAGTCAAATAAGGTAACGGACAGATGCTCTTGAGAATAGCAAAAGTTATTCATGCATACAGAAGTCTTTATCGGTCCCAAAGGTATCTATCAGTATGACAGCAAAACTTTCAGGTCACGTCTTCTCATAGATGATGCATTCATGCATTCATACTTGAGGCTAATGGTCACTTCAGTCATTTCTTACACATGCTGCTCTCTGCTGTGCATTTAGCCTCAAAGGGAAGCAGAAGCAGACTCCTTTTCTTTCTGTTTTCAAAGCGAATGACAGAGAACCTTGAATGGCCCTGACAGAAAGTCTGCAGTATGGCAAATACAGATTCCACTCAGGGAGGAGAGGCGCTCAGTCTCATTGTTGTTCATTTCTGAAGTGCTTAATTGGATCAAGGCAGAGGCAGGACCTCTGCAGTGACCCCAGTAAAAACAATGTTGCAACAACATCCATCAGCAGCCAAAACAGATTTTTACAGCACCGTCACACGCAGCCAATCTGTCCTGCTGCATGTTCTGAGGCATGGTACTGATGTATCTTCATTATCAAATGTGTTCACTCTAATGTTCAATGTGTGATTTTGGTGAAGTGCACACCAGGTGCATGTTGTAATGATAATTACATAGGTAAAAAATATACATAGTACATATCATCACATCACACGATCTTACTGGACTATTTCCGGCAGAGGTGTAGACATGAGGGGGATGAGAGGGGCCACGCCCCCCAAATCTTTTAACATATTCTCATCTCAACCCGTCAGATATTGCTGCTATGTCAGTGCTGCTCACATCTGTATATGATACGGTTGGTATCCTCCTGTATCTGTTGTGGTTGTCTGTTACGCAACGTCAATCCAACACGCTCTCACTACGAACTTGTCACATGGTGCCGCTCTGTCAGGACCTTCCGCGTTAACACGTTTTAGGTATCCTTATACGCCAGCTGTTTACGCTCTAGGACGCGGTTACTGTGATGTCAACAAATGCACATAGTGGGATGACGTCGTTGTGGGATGACGTCATGTTGGGATGATGTCATGGTGGGATGACGCGGCCCATTACCATGATGTCAACAAGTGCACATGTGTTGAGATGAAGCAGCACGGTCCCAGTGTTTACACAACATCAAGGACTGTCACGATGGTAAGGATTACTCACCATAGTCAAATATGGTTGGGTTTAGGCAAAAGATGCACGTGATAAAGTGTAGAAACACACACACACACACACACACACACACACACACACACACACACACATCTCAACTCTGTATGTTATCTATGGGCATAAGACTGTTAACAATCTTTTTTATCATCTTGCAAAAAAAGCAATCAAGTATATTTCTTCTATTGTTAAGTATTCCTTTAAAGTTTCCCTATGCAGGTATGCCAGTTACTGTTTGTACACACATTCGCAAGGGATAATAAAAGTAAAAGCAAACCCCACTGTCATTTGGTGTTTTGCCCTGCTATATTTGAGTTTCTTTAGTCAACCTCACCTGAGCACTGTGGGGGTGCACCCCAATAAATGTCCCAATTACAGAAAAATCAGAAGACTGATGGTAACATTTGACCTGGCTAGCCTGCAGAAGACCGCAGGAGTATATTTTAGAGACTGCTACCACTGTCCAAAGCCAAAAAGCACCACTAACACTTGCAAAATAGACATAATCACACAAATTAGGCTAAGCTGGCAGAGAGGCAACTGCAAACATCCACGCCTACATCATCTGTAAAAAACTCTTAAAAAACCAGTACGTCTAAATTTCAACTGCTATTTTACATCTTGTTTGTTAAAAGGTACAGTATGCAGGCCTTTTGGTTACTGTTTGTGAACACACTTGCCACTGAAAGTGAAAGCCAACCCCAGATTCACTCTCATTTGCTATATTTGCTTTTTTTTTTGATGCTGTCTCTCTTGCACATTAAGCCCCCAAGTGAGCATGTTGGGGCAAAAACCCATAAACACCTTAAACACAGATAATAAGAAAACACAGGCAGAGTCTCTGCAGAAAAGCACATCACCACACACTTCTAGCATCATAAATGATGGCTGAGAGGGATTACTATTTTTATATGAGTCTGTATATTGTTTTATAAGAACATGTCATTTCTACCTGTATTTCTGCTTTCATAATAAGAATTACATATATTTTGTGAAAATGTAAAATTAACAGTATGATGTAGCTTTAAGGAGCAGGGCCCTGTGTTGTGTGTATCTACAATACGATACGTTAACTTTTATTTGTCAGTAAAGTTGAAAGTTTATCTGTTGAAGTGATGACAACAGGCAGATCTACTGCACATGTAACAATAAAAGCAAGATGGGATGATGGTGCAACACTTCACAACCAATGACTGCAGCCCATAATAAGACCTATCTCTGTACTTTTGTTTGAATACATTTGTTTTGGTGTTCCAGGTGACAGGACCTGCATTTGCATGGAAATTTTGCCAACATACCACAACATAAGATAAGTGTGAAAAACACTTCTGAGAAGTTTTGTGTTAATTCCGTCTGCATTTAGTTGCCATCTGTACTGTATGTGTGTGACCGCAAATCTGCGATCCTGCTGCTGCCATCCCCCCAACACAGAAGCCTGTGGTAACTCCACTTCCCTTTTCTTTGAAATGACGTAAACTCAGAAACTTGCAGTTGCTAATCAGCTGATAAACTTCTGTGAAATCTTCAACCACATGTGCTGTGATGATGACAGTTGTGCCACTGAAGCGTCTCGTCTCTTCCTGACCCACAGACGCAGTGAAGCGCCACTCTCTCTTCCTTTTGAAACCTCTTCACCATTAAGGAAAGCAAGACTCTTTCAGTGTCACATTACAGTTTGGATAAGTCAAGATCCTGCCTTGAGGCTGGAAAGAAAGGATGGAAAGGTAGATTACAGGAAAAAAAGCCTTTAACAAAGACATGCACAGGAAGATAATTCATTGCACCTGCTCTGACAATGTCCAGAAACCTGATACAGGCTTTCCTGGACAAGATGACACCCGTATGAATGAAGCTGCTGCAGCTGGGTGCTGGTGCACAATCACATTTTCATACTGCACACAGAGACGAACACTCGCATGCATGCAGAGTCACACAGTGGAACAGCTGCTCAGATTTTGTGCACACTTTGAGGTGATGTCAGAAAAGCTCCTGTGTAATCATTGTTTTGCTGCAAAAGACAAAATGCAGTCAGTTAAAAGTGCTTGTTTGTAGCCACACGTGCAACACTATTTTTTTTTCCTCCTTGTTTTGTGCATTGTGTCCAGAGAGGTTGACTGAGGACATGTTTAGTCTACACCCATGTGCTAAAGGGTTAACCAAGTTTTGATTTATGACATTTGAAGCTTTTACTCATTAGTCTGGCAGGGAAGTGAAGGCCCATTAAGATTTACAGCTGGTCTAAACACCGTTGCCAAACCTGCTGGAGGTTCAGAGGAGAGAATCGGGGGTCAGTGAGTCTAGATGAGACAGGGTTACACAGCAGGCAACATTTTCAAATATCCATCTTTGTGTTGTGTAGGAGTGCAGGTCAAGGGCTGAGCAGCATATTTAAAGAATTATACAACCTAGAAAGTGGTCTGCAGAGCAAACTTCACTCTGAGGAACTTTATGAACTCTGCTCAGCAATCTGTGTTATGTGAACTCGTGTTACAGAGGTCTCATCAGCATGTAGGATGGACGATTAAAACATCTACATTTTTTTATTAATTGGCCGTCAGGAGAGCAGCATCATTTGTGAGAACTGGATGTTTTGTTTCTGTTTGTATGCACCTACTTTCTATTTTTTTTTCTTGTTACACCAACCGCCCACACAGACTGGGTATGTTTTGGTTGCTTCTTCAGGAGAAAGGAGCTGGTTGTTGAGAACAAATACACACTCTTTCTTTTTTACTATCATTATGATCTGAGCGCAGAGAATGAGGAGAATTTCCAGATGGTACGGGGACACCAAATAAATTCATTGTTACGTGACTGAGCCTTGAGGACACATACTGAAAGGAATAGTTTGACATCTTTGGGAAATACACATCTTTGTTGATTTGTGAGAGGATTGATGCCACTCTCGTGTCTGTGTGCTACGAACCTGCAATTAGCAGCAAGATAGCTTAGCTTAGCTTAAAGACTGGAAACGGGGGAAACAGCTATCCCGGATCTGCACAAAGGTGATAAACTCTTTAAAGCTGGGATAGGACGTTTAATTTTGGTATAAGTGGCAAAAATCCAATAATAAACTTTGAGCACATTGTAATTTAAGCAGTCTGAGGGAGGAGGAGACTTTGATCAGTCACAGGTCATTTGTGGCTGTTTGTGTGTATGTCCCTGATTCAATGGCGGAGAATTCTGCAGAGAAAGATGTTCGTCCTATCATTAGCAAGAGTCAATGATGCATGTCCAAAGAAAATTTTAACATTTTGAAACCTGGAGTGCCAACACTTTTCTTGTGCTGCTTTCAGACACCTTTCACAAGTATTTAAAGCTATGAACCCAGAGAAAATTGGTGGCAATCGTTTCATAAACATGGGAAAAAGGCAATGTGCAACTTGGTAAGACTTGCACAAATTGCAAGAAATAAGATTTTATGGATTTTATGAAATTTTTCTTTAGAAAAAATGTAAGGGGAAAACATTTAGGGTTAGATGTTTAAAATGTGAGTGTCCAGCAAAGGGATGTCATATGCTGTAAAGATCTCTCAGGCAAATTGTGATTTGTGATAATGGGCTTTAAGAATAAAACTGAACTGAAAAATTGTTTACAGAGCAGATTCTCAGTTTTCAAGTAGCAAAATTTAGTCTTCTGATGTTACCATTTTTTACACACACCCCAAAAAATCAGTGGTTTTCATTTTGTTGCTTGGCTCGTGTTGACGCTGCAGGCCCAATAAAAATGTGTTAAACCACTGAGGAAAATGCAAGCACATATTTATAACCATTAAAAGTACATCTCACAGAAGGCTGTTATAAAAGAAAATTTACCATCAATAAAGTCGATAAAAAAAATGGAAAAACCAAATGCAACGCCTGGGAGCACAACAGTGCAGAAAGTTAACATTATGGACAAATTTTAATGTAGTGGTTACAGTTACAAGCCACAGAATGTCTTGTAAAAAGGAAAACATCAGGTGCATCTGTTGTGTTTATGTGGAAAAAACATTTTGTAAAAATGCTGGTAATTTTAAACACACGTGTTAATGACACCTGACAGCAATCAGTACCACATTTTTACATATCGTCCCCATGTTCTACACTGTCAACTGTTTTTCTTCCACTGGCTGCTCTGCTAACTGAAGATTTGCTATGAATTCTTTGATAATGAAGTGGCATGTTGTTTGAAGGGATACTCTGCTGATTGTTAACCAGCTTTGTGACATAACAATGTGGGTACTATGTGTACTATGAACTGTGGCAAACTTCTCTCCATCTTACCAGTGGCCAGATCTTCCCTTGGATTTTTGCTAGCTCTATGGCTGCTGCTTGAACTACAGATTGTCCACCCCCCAGATGCAAAGAGTATAAAAGCTGATTGAGCGAGAGGCCACCGTTCTCTTTCTCTCTCTCAAACTCAGATCAAAGGGAAAAACAACTCGGCAACTCAGTGATAATTTTATAACACGAGTTGCTGACTTGACGTCATAAATGCATAAACATGGTAAGCAAAAGTCAATGTTTGGTTAATGGGAAGAAACTTTTTTTTTTTTTAGATTAAATCACATATTGCATATACATTTTTGATAACAAGTGTTATTCATGTTAATTGTTGTCCATGTAAAGTAAAATGTATTAAAAATAAAATAATATCTAAAAATATAAACAAACTGGAAACAGCTGTCAGTCTCTTGTTTAAATGCAATTTGCATTAAAATGAAACCCATCTTCTTTGTAGCTTCTATGCTGTTCCTACTTCAAGACTTCAAAGCACATGAATGCAGCAAAGTCGGAAGATCAATTTCCTGACTCACATCACATGAACACAGCATAAGACGGGTGTAACAGAAAAAAGGCTGGAAACAGAAAAAGGTGAGAAATAACACAAGACATGACACATGAGGAAATAACCTTCAAAATAAATCAGGAAACAGACTGATCATGATGAATACATGAAACAAGGAGAAACACTAACAGAACACCCTAAAGACAACAGAACAATAACAAAAACTCATGATCATGACATTTTCCTCCATTTCATTTGGTCTTAGAGCACCAATTTCAAAAGTATTTTCATCTTTCTACTGCATAAACTGCCCAGTTTTTATGAAAAGACAACTTTTCCAGCAGTGACAGCAGTACTATTAATGCAGTAGGTCAAAAACATAGCCAAAGTACAAGATCCTCTCTGACCTGGATGTGTGGAAAAATCCCCCTGGTTACAACTGATCATGTGGTTTGCTCAGTTTTTATTGCTTCTCTAAAATATAAAACAGTTGTCCGAAATGTGCTGCATTTGGCTCTCTGCATGATGTGAATTTGGAGACCTTTTATGATCCATTTGACCTCATACATCCAACCAACATACATTGCAGAAGTGTCAAATATTACACGTTTTGTGCAAAAGACTGGCTAGCTGACTGTCTCTGATATGTGAAATTACAAAAGCATTAACTTCCCTTGTGTTTTTTTCTGCTTTGACCCTAGTCGCGACACTACAATCTGGACTTGTGCGCAGTTACTTGGTGCAGATATGTTGGTCTGAATCAATGGCAACGACAGGTTCAGTTTGCAGCTACTTGAGACACTCCTCAGCTGAAGCCTGTTAAAAACCTTCACATCTTGGCACGCCTCACCGAGTCATGTAACAACCTCCGCTGATTGCATTTGCAGCTGGTTGGCTTCAACAAGTGCATTTTCCCATTTGAATAGACAACACATGTGGAGTCTCTTTGTTTGCAGCGAGCTTTCAACCCCTGATTTTTCTTGCTTTCTTTCAACAACACTTTTACTCATCTAAGCGCCAGACGTTTGGTCCTGAGGTTGCTAATATTTGTATTAAATTAAACAATATAAGAGCCTCAAATAAGACTTCTGAAGATATATTCCAATAACATCATCATCAAGACTGCTTTTAAAGTTGTTTTTCAGTAAACATTAAGCCACATCTTTGACCTTTTTGAACAAAGTCTTCCTCTCCCCCTCCCAAATTATAAAAACACATCACGTTCAGGCTATTTGAACTAATAATCTTCTTATAAAGACAGAATAATGGAGAGCCATTGTGGTGGATGTGGTGTGATCATGTGGTGGAGCAAGCTGTGCATCTGTTTGGCTTTAATTAGAGTATTAGCAGGATGCCGAGCCGCGCTTTTCATCAGAGGACCAAAGGAGGGAGAAGTTTCCCAATGAGCTCCCCTGCAGAGCTGGTTTATCACTGATGTTGATAAGACTAATCTCCTGTGTGAATGTTGAGATATAATATTCAATGAAAATCTCACAATAATTAACATGTTGCTTTTGAATACGTCAGGAGGCATTATTTAAGCTGAAAGATGGGTGATTATTTTTCAGCTCATGGTCAAGGGTATGGGGTCTGATGATTCTTGGCTGGCATGAAAATTCAACATGACCTTTGTTTCTGCCTTGGCAAAAGATTCATTATTGAAACTGTTTTTTAACTGACAGCTTTCGACATGTTTATCCCCTCATGTAATTTATGTTTTTTTTTGCATCCTGACCTGTAACCCTCTGAATACTTAATCACTTACAGATGACTTTACACCCACATGAAGGGTTTTTTCTCTGCAGCAGGAAATATTCATTTGCAGGTCGTGGGTGTAAAGTGTCTCATTGTAGGCAACTCATTGTAAAAACATAAAAACATTTCCTTAAACTTCCAAAACCGGTGAGTTAGAAACGTTTACTACTACTATTCTCTCATGTGAGATTACCTGCTCATACATCATATGCATACTGAAAGTACTGTTTTTGTAGCTGCAAGCAACTTTTTTGAACAGCTTTTTTTCTTGCCTCACAATGATCTTAAAATCCAAAGTCCAGTCTGATTTCCTGGAAGACGTTCTCATTTCAGGTCATCAAACACGTTCTCATCCCAACTCGTCATACAGTGCTGCTCTGTCAGTGCATCTGCTTTTAACATTTTAGGTATTCTTCTGCATCAGCTATTTACACTCTGGGATGCCATTACTGTGATGTCAACAAATGCACATGGTGGAATGACGCTACACGTCCTTATGTTTACACAACATGAGGCAATCAATGCTGACCAACATGATGGTTAGGATTAGGCAACAAAGTAATGGACAATTGGGTTTAGGCAAAAGAGGCACATGGTGCGGTGTAGAAAAAACCCTCCCATCCACATGGTAAGTGAACTCCACACTCCACCATGAAAAGTTTTTTTTAGTATGAAAGGGGGTGAGGGTACTGTTAAGCTGACTAATGATACATTAGAAAAAAATTCAGGGTCAGCTAGGAGTCAGTGGATCTGTAGTAAAATAGTAATATTTGTTTCAAATTCTGTTGGAGAAATGGTTGTGATGGCAAGACAAATCGTTTCAGCAGTTACCTTCATTCAAAAAGCATTTATAATTGGTCATGACTTTTCTCTGTCTAATGCCTGCCAGGTGGATTTAAGCTGATGTGGAATCCCACAGATGTCGTAAAATGTCTAAACAACAAGCCTCTTAAAATGGTAATTTTGCGGTCACGGCCTGCAGGTTTGAACTCTGACCTCATCCTCTCAACTCATCGATCAGCACCCTCATTTACACGGTTCCACACCTGCACCACCACCGCTGACTTCCTGCTATGCCCCTCTGTTGGTAAAAGCAGGAGAAGGAATATGCTGATTAACTTCTTTGTAATGTTTTTTTTCCTCTCTGTTTTTAAAAAAGTAAAATTTAAAAATTCACTTGTCACTTTGTTGTTATCCTTACAGTTTAATAATTCCACAAAGAGAGCAGCTGGTTAAAGGAGCGAGTGAATCTCTGGAGGGCAGAACTAAAAAAAAAACTTTAGATATAACTTTTCAGCCTCTCATTTAAGCCTGTCTCTCAGCACTCTCATTGCCCTCGTCCCCCCAAAGGCCTGTAGCTATAATTATCTATCCAGTGCGCTGTGAATGGGGAGCAGCCTTAGGTTTCCAGATTAATTACCTTTGCGTGAACTTCACTGCTGGCGTTACTGCATGGATATAGCTGTCGGACACTCTACACCTGACGGCTGGATGAGGGGAGGCTAACACTGACGAGCTGGACTTATCTCAGAGGGTTAGACAAACCGTGAGAGATTATGGGTGCTAAATGATGAGGAACAGAGTCTGATGACATAAGTTTTTCTTTTTTTCTACGCAATACATTGTCTCAGAGAAAAAAAAGGGAAAGTTGATTTAATAACTTGGTACTCAATTGGATTTCTAATTAAATTTTTACTTCCTAAAAAAACAAACTCATGCTTTTAACAGGGGTTTATATGGAACAGCTCATTGTTGGGAAAACACAAATAAGTCATTATTTTTGACCACCCAATTCAAGCACTTGATAAATGGTTCTCTTTATTCAAAAGAAATAAAAATCTGTTTCTTTATCCTCTATAATGCGAAGAAAATAAGCTGTTTTCCAACCAGGCGCACACTGCTCATGCAGAAATAAACTTTAAACTTAAAACTGGCTGTGAATCAACAATGTAGTTTGTTTGTTTATTACGATTCTCATTAGCTTTTGTATAGCAGTCGCTTTTTCTCCTGAGGTTCACACATTTTTTCACATGGTGACAATAAAGGGCTGCAGATAACATTATTTTGTGGGCCAACGCAAAAGTTAGCATTTCCCTGCTTCCTTACTGATTTAACTTATTGCTATGTTTACTGTATGAATGTTAGAATTAGCCCTTGCTGCTGCCGGAGCTGCCACTGATTTTTTAAAAGCAGTGGCCTGCTTGTCACTTTCTCAACTACTACGCAAAACCCTGATTGGCTGCCGACGGTTTCAGCTACAGAGCAGATCGATTATTGGCCTGACTAGACTGCAGTGGACTGAAATTGTTTAGATTGGCAGAAAGTCCAGACTGAGACAGAGACAGAGACAGAATGTTGAGATCATGTCATGAGGAAGATTTTACCAGCCTAAAGCTTGTCAGCATGTCATCCTTAAATTGGTAGTACACATTGGCCTTTGTTGGTCTATTTTTGATAGTCGATGGCATTTTCTCCAATCTTGTTACAAAGGTCACTTCTTAATAACAGCATTTGACTTACAGGGCCATAAAGTATGTCCCCAATGTCTCCCTCATCTCTTTGTCCTCGTCTCATGTTCTGAAAGAAATTCCCCCAAAGGGAGAGTCCCAAGAATCTTCTTCAGCTTAATCAATTTTAACGGACTTCTGTGGGGAGTTCCTTCTTTAGCTTGCCTCAAGTAATCCTAATATAAATCAGGATTGAATACCTGCTCTGGCAGCAGAAACCATTAAAATCCCATTATTACATTAGAGTAATAATTTGAATTCATTTTTAATGAAGCGATCTTATTCACTGGTTTTGGCGTCAAAGTGTGGTCGTTTCTAGCTGATTCCATGAGTCTGAAAATTGGAAATCTCACGGCCAACTGTCTCACATTTGTGAAACCCATTAGGTCGTATCTGAAAAAAACAAAACAAACCCCAACAACCTTTAAAGCGGCTATGATCAGGTGCAGCACCATGTACAGTCACATTTTAACTGAGCTCAAACAGAACTCTTTAAACTCACAAGTAATGCTTTAATTTTGACGCAAAAGTCCCCCAAACCGATGCCCACTTGATGCACGCATTGTAGGGATTGTTCAAGCTCAACAAAAAGTTGAAGAAAATGTCTAGTAGCAGTCCCAGTAGTAGCCACACTGCCGATGCCCAGGAAGCTAATGCTAGTGGACAACAGGTGGTTTTACAAGCTATAGGTGCTCTTCGGGAAGAAATAATGATGAAAATGTCAGACGCCTCCACAACCCACTCGGGACAGCTGCGAGAGCTGCAAGACACGATGGAAAAGATGAACTCTAAAGTGGAGGCTACCACGGGCCGTGTTACTGAGCTGGAAGCTACAGTTAGCGGCTACTCTGACTCAGTTGACAATGTTTCAGATGAAAATGTGAAAATGTATTTTGAAGGAGGTCGCCTAAAGTAATGAATCTATGGGTACTGCTACGCAAATCTGAAGCCCCCAGTGGCTTTATCAACACACTCTCATCCCAACTTGCCACTTGTGCCACTATGTCAGTGACCTTTCGCGTCTGTCTATGACGTTTAGGTCTCCTTCCGCGTCAGCTGTTTGCGCTCTGGGATGCCGATACCGTGATGTCAGCAAATGCACACGGTCCTTATGTTTACACAACAATGCGGACAGTCACAATGAAAATCATGTTTTTTTCAGTTGTAAAAATTGCTGTGTTTTTGTTGTGTGGGCTTGTTCATTTGAATCTTATATGCATGATTTTGCATGTGTGTGTGCGTAGGTCGTCTTAGTGATATTCAACTTCATAGTGATATTCAACTCACATCAGTGAGTCAGAGCTGTGTCACTGATGTGGGTTGAAAGTTCAGCCCGAATGCAGTGTGTGAACGCCCCGAGCTGTTCTCTGGGGAATTTTACAACCATCCGGGGTCACAGCTCTGTCTAATGATCGTGACACATTAGCAGGTAATTACAAACCACATACTCTGCAGCTGTATGAAACATGCCTGTGCATGCTGCCACAAACACACAGTTACAAATGCATTCATCAGACTGGCCATGAATACTGTTGTTGGACAGTAGCGTCTGCGTACATTCTGATCCACAAACACACAAAAAATGCACCGAATGTGTCAAAAGCATACACAAACCCTGTTCTTGCTACACATCAATCATAGTGTTGAAAAACAACATGTTAACAGGGTCAGAGTTACGATTTATCTTTACACTCTGACACATGGGGTCTGGATCAACATACTGTGCATCCATGATGCAGACAATGTGAGTCAGAGGAGTCATAGGAAGTCATCACCTCAATCTGGACTCAGTCTGGAAACAACAGAATCAGAGGACTCATTGTACGTCTCCTTCCCATGGAGGAAACAACTGTCAGTGGTTATTCACTGTATTTTAACCTCATCTATCAACACGTGCCACGGGGCAATAACAAACGAGCATAGGACGACTAACAATGGCACAGAGAGCACATTCACATCTGCACTGTTTCCTACCTGAACTCTTGTGGAAGAATAAAAGACGGTACCCTGATGAAGTGATGACACAGTGCATGCTGGGATTGGCACCAACACCCTCTGTGACCCCTGAAAAGGATACATAGCTATGAAAAATGGATGGATGGGAACCAAACAAAAAAATTCAACCTCCATTCTTATACTGGAACCATAAACTATATAAAAGAAATGGGCGCAACCATTGTAAAGTTTAATGTTTTGGCGGTTGCCATCTTGTTTTCTTGGAGACAGAAGTGACAATATGAGAGCTGTGGACGAGCGAGGGGTGACTAAGAGCCTGAGGCTGTAGTAGCAGTTTGTCAATCACAAGGCAAATGCAAAAAGGCATCTTTCTTGTGCAAATGCCTCTGGATGGTGTCAGCAGAAAGTACAGAGCTGGACAGAACCAGTTGCATTTTTATTATATGCTGGCAGGCAACAGGACGTCACTTAGCACATCCACATGATACGTGCACAGGTGGCGTCACTTGAGGACGCGAAACTCTTGTGTGTGAATGAAATGCGGCAGCATGGCGTCAGGTTGAAACACTCAAAAACAGAAATAAGGCAATAAGCAACGAAAGAAGAAATGACCAAAAATTTTGCAAGAATTTGGTAAAAAGTACGAGAAAATTACTTAAAAAATTATAAAAAAGAAAAAAAAACATTAAAAAATGAATAAAATAATGAAAAACAAATAAGAAAAAGTAAAAACAGACAAACAAAAGAAACAATTGACCGAGGGAAGGGGAATAAAAATATAATAATTCTGTAACCTAATTTCAGATATGTAACTATGATAATTATAAATAGTTTTCCTGTAGCTTTTTCCAACTGTTCCCTAGACATTTTTTCCCAGCTTTTTAAAAATAATCCTCTTGAAATATGTCAAGCATTTCTTACCAAATAGCTCATTGCCTTTTTCCCCATATTATTGGAAAGAAATCACACTCATAGGCTCAGACTTGTAATACGCCCCTTGGACAGCAGCATTAGAAAAGTGATGTCACTCCTGGTTTTTAAAGGGTTATATGTCTTATTCAATAGTTATTTCTGTAAGCTGACTTACATGTATACTTGCTGTAGCCATTGTTGTGACAAATTTTCAAGGAAAGATGATGTCGCCATTCTTAATCCAGTCTTAAAAACATCTGATAAGGTTATCTAACTACTAGAATCAACTGAACAGTGTTTCCCAAACTTCTCCTCGAGGACCTCTGCATGTTTTAGATCTCTCCCTATTGCAACACAGCTGATTCAAATGATCAGCTCCTTATGAACTCCTGAAGCTGCTGCTGACAGGCTGATCATTTAATTCAGCTGTGCTGCAGCAGGCAGAGATGTAAAACATGCAGGACAACTTACAGACTCAGTCCTCAGAGGGACTTTAAACACATATTTATAATTGTTTTAAGTGTTACGACAGCTCTGTGTAACTGACTCGTCTTGTCTTTATACCGTATATGTAACAGTCTCCTGGTCTTTATTACCACGTTTAAGAACAGTAACTGCATCTGTCACACAAAACTGGTAATTACAATACTGTAAAAGCAGAAGTGTGTCTGATATTTCCCTTTCTTTTCCTGTGTCAATAAACAGTCGATAAGTCAGCAGATCTTTTTTTTTCTGTCACTGAAGTTTACATGAAGTGTCACACTGAGCTTTCCTTTCATCCAGCCACAAAATGTGTCACAGGAGGAAAAAAAAAGCAGCCTTGAGCCTGCGGTGTAAATCCACCCTGACAGGACTGCTGAGATAGCTCTGCTGAGATAGCTCTGCTGAGATAGCTCTGCGTCCACGGCAACGCTCACAGAACTGCCTGCCTCACCGTCCACACGGCAACAAAGCTCACACAGCAGGCCTCGACCAATCAGGACGCTCCAAAGGTGACAAGCCCGGGCCAGGTCTTCCTTTGCTCTCTGTCGCTATGGCTGCTGCGGTTTTTTGTTTTCCTGAGAGAGAAACCTAGAGATGGAGGCAGAGAAGAGTGACAGAGAGATGGAGAGAGAAAACATTTCTCTCATTCAGAGAAGTCCAGTAAAGCTTGCATAGGGTAAATATTCACTATAATCAGTGATGGAAGAAGTATTCAGATCTATAGTACTTAAGTAAAAGTAAGTATAATAAGGAACAGTTACTTAAAGTATGAATAGTAAAAGTACCCAGTGCAGAAAAATCTATATAAAATAGAAAAAAATCCCCAAATCATGAAAAAGTAGGAAAAGCACCCACAAGCTCAAAAGAAAAGTAAATCCCCCAAACTACCTTAAAAAAAGAGAAAACATCCAAAAAACTCAAAATTGAAAATAAAACCGCTCCAAAATTCACAATTATTTTAAAAAAGCCTTCAATGTTTTTGAAAAATTTGGCAAATAATTTTCTAAGAATAGACTGATTAATGAAGTAATTGTTGCAGCAGTACTTGTTTTTAACAGTTTGGTTATTGAATTTGTAAGATATTTTTTAACCCTTCTTATGTGTTGTATGTAAAAATCTGAATTTGTCAAGTAACCAGACTGTTCAGATAAATGAAGTGGAGTAAAATATATAAAGCATGAAAAGAAAATACTCAAGTAAAGTACAAGTACCTCAAATTCATACATAAGTACAGTACTCGGGTACATATTTTGATTACTTTCCACTTGTGATTATAATAAACCCACACATTAAACATGTATAGTCAAATCTGGATCAGAGCAGATTCTGTGATGTCGTGCAAAGGATGTCAAAGTTTGACGATGTAGATAAACATTTCATTTCATGTGGGTTGCACATCTCTGTTGAGTTTGCACTTTCTTATTTTGCATACGTATATACTTTTTCTTATCTATATTGGCATGTACATATCTATCTGCATGTGTCTAGACATTAAGACCACACATAGATATTGTGCCATTATTGTATAATTATCACGTTACTTGGCTAATGTGTTGACATAGATGTGTAAACTGATTAAAGAGACTTTGCACACAGTCCTACTTACATAGATACACCTTAGAGGCTGCAAACTTTCCAGACTTGCCAGCCATCTTTGACTTATTGCCTGCAGCAATTGCAAAGGGATTAACTCATATTAATTGTACAGTTTGCATTGGAGACAGTTTGATCTGCATTTTAAACTGGCACTCGTCATTTATTCCCTACAGAGAATACATTCAAGTTTAAATCAAACAGCCATGAGTCACTGCATCTTGGCACTGTTCATAACGACCCTCCCCAGAGCTACAGGTTTTTTACAGTTTCTTAGCAAATAAAATGATAAAATAATGATTGTGATTTTAGCTATTTAAAAAAAAAAAAAAAAGTTTTTTTTTTTTTTTTTTACGAGGAAATGCCTTTCAATCCCACTGTTGAGTTTCAGGGTTCAGGTGGTATTTGAAATAAATATAAATACAGCCACATAAATGTCATGTAGCACCAATTTCAAAAGTATTTGCATCTTTCTACTGCAGAGATGACCTAGTTTTATAAGAGGACTCTCTTTATATCAGTAAAATGCAATAAAATAAATTATTTAACCCTTTGAAACCTGAGCAAATATGCTACATTTCTTTCAAAAATATTGGAAAAAGGCAACAAGCAACTTAAGAAATGACCCAAAAATTTGCTAGAAATTAGTAAAATGACAAAAAAAAATCACCGAAAAATGGTAAAAAAAGGGAAAATCAACAACAAACGCAAATAAAAAAATGACCTAAGTGCTTAAAAATTATTATACTTTTGTAGCATGATTTTAAATATAAAAAAAGCCCTAGTTTTTTAAATATAATTTTCTAAATCTACTAATTTCTTGCAATTTGTAGGACATTTCTTGGCTAAGTTGCCCATCATCTTTTCACCCTTGTATTCCAAAGAAATCACACCAATCCAAAGGTTTAAATACTTGTGAAAAGCACAAAAAAGAAAAGTGATGTTGAACCAAGATTCAAAGAATTAACATGCCTTCCCCGTTTTGCAGCATCCCCTCACCTCTCATAAACAGTCCCTTAGAGACTCCACCAGTTTAGTGGTGCATATAGAGGCATATTTCAGGTTCAAGCAGTGCATACTGGTGCACTTACATAATGAATTTTCAGCAAGAGGCAGTGGAGTAGAACTTGGACAAGAGCCTAGCAATGACTGAATCCCAATCATGCTTACACGGTGAAAGAAAGATTTCCTAAATGCAGAGCTTATTGTGTGTTTGTGGTGCAAATATAAAAGAAATGAGACCAGCCAAAGCTCTGCACATTGATGCATTCAGCATAAAAACATCCACTTGTTCTGTTTTTGAGTACCTGGTCTCTGTTTAGATTTCAGACTAATTGTTCACCGAGTACTTCTCCTCTATGTGTAGAGGTAGATAAGATCTGCGAGCAGTGAAATATCTTTGAAAAGAGACAGCCAGTCACAAAGGATTTATTGTGTGTGTATCCTGAGGTGACCTCTATTCTCTCTCACTGTGTGTATTATTGCTGGAGCTTGTTGGAGTCCATCTGGGTGCTTGGATTTGGTCGCTTCGATCCATGCCAAGAACAATACTCCTTCCTCCATGTGGCCTGGCGATTCTGCTGGCACCGCTTGACTACTTCACTCTCACATAGAGTCTTGGCACCACACCCTGACCAATTAGGAGAGACTGTCAAAAATATAAAGCCACTTCAGGGTGATAACCTTTAATTCGGATGATTAAAGTTTTTGTTTATTCTTTTGTTTGGTTCAGCCGGATCCGTGGAGAGAACTGGTGTTAATGAAGCCATTTAGATGAGTTAATTGTAAAACAGAAGTTTAGAAAAATGACTCAAATTCTCACTTTTTTTCCTTCCAAAAATGACTTGTTGACTCATTGTGGTTTGTGAATAGGCCTGACATAACAGAAAGCGAGAGAAAACATTTTTCCGCCACAAAAGAATTATGAAAGGTGTCAGGATTAGAAACAGCCAGCAGGGTGACACTGAAATCGCAGGTCAGGTGGAGGACGAGTGCAAACATCAGAGGTTGCAGCTTCTGCGTTAACCTCACTGATGATGTTTTAGTTGCTTTACCAATTACTTCTCTAAAGAAGTTTTATTTCAACAAACCAACAAGTTGATACCCGATTGACCTTTGGCTAAAGCCGTCTCCTGTACAGGCATTGTTTAAAGTAGGTTAGCAATTGTAACGAGGCACAGCAGGCCTGTCAGCTTTTGAATTTCTCTGCATGCTTCTCAATATACAAGCTGTGTGTACAGGCTGTAATTTTCATTTACCTCTGTTAGAAATTGACCCATTGTTTAAAAATTTGACTTTCGAAAATAATTCTGCCACTATCAAGCACATTCATTAGAATTGAGAGCTTGACAGGTGAAGGAACAATAAAAAAGTTGAGACTTAGCAAATGGTCAATTTATACTAAACTAACACATCATTGTGAAAGAACATTAGAAGTAATTTTGCAGTGACACACCATGTAAAACGTATATGATCATGCATGGCAGTGCCACACAAAGTTTACCAGCCTACTTCCCTTTAAAAACACACACATTACAGCACATTACCATGTTTACAAGTGTTGCTTCATGAAAGCCTCCAAAAATGTCTTGAAAGTTCCTCAAACACGTCACTGCTGAGAGGTAAACAATTCACTTGAAACGTGTGGTGCACCACGTGCAGCCAAACTCGGAGATAGACGTCTCCCCTGCACAGTGCATGTTCAGACAGCGTGGGTGATGTGTGAAACGCGGTGTGCCAAACCAAGTCAGCTGTCCTCCCCTGAACCGCAGCAAAGATGGTACAAGACATGGAAGTTGCACCATTGGTAATTTCTGCACGGCATAACTTTAAATAATGTCATTTCATTTATAATGTCATGTTAAAAAATGCACATCAAAAAGGGTTATGGTTAGATGGTTAAGGTTAGGGCACCGTGCCTTTTAGAATAACATAATTATTTAGTGCTGCAGGCCCTTGTCTCAACAAGCTAACCACAAACTAATTCAGTTGTTTCTGTGGTGCCAGCCATGTTAATGCAATATTATTTTTGGCCTTTGGTGTCTTAAGAAAGGTGACAAATATTTTCTTCATTTAGTCAAGATCTTTTTCATCCCTGTAAACATAACCTGACATCTTCTGTGGGAAAAAACACACCAGATATACGCGCTTATCAGTAAATCTTCAATGACTGAATTAGTTCTTCTAAAAATACGCTCCAAAAGATTAAAATATAATTCTTGCTGATCTTTGACACGTAGAGTTATGGCACATTTGGCAAGTCAAGTGCTCCACTGGACTGTAAATTTAACTTGCGTCCCCTCAGCTGGCAAATCATCTCTTCACTCAGCTGAGACGGACTAACAAAACATCACAGCGTAGCGCTCCCCGAGTTTTTCCCACGACCGTCTGTCCTCGACAGTTGGCCCCGGCAGTTAGTGAGACAGGTGCACATCTTTCACTATGCTGTGCATTCGGTGTCGGTGCTGCTCCTCCACAATGACCTTGACTTATCAGTGAGCGGGGAGGACCCGTCTGTTTGCATTTATAGGCGGTGACATTAAATTGACTTATGTGTACATTGTTAAATTACAGGCCTCAAAGTAAGCCTATAGTTACATCAGTCTGTTTGGACAGAGTCTGCATGTGGAGGCGTTCACATACTGTCTTTGTGTGTTCTGTCTGGATCTTCAGTTTCACTCAGAGGGATAAATAGAAAAAGGATTAATACGTCTGTTACTGTATGCACAAAGGAGCCACTTTATGTTCAAGGATTTGCAGCTCAAACACATTACAGACAATAAATCAATGCCTCAACCATCACTGACTGCCGTTTAGATAAAAATACATAACTAGAGCCATCAGTGTTATTGCATTTATCGCTGGCTGACATTCCTGCCTTTAAGAGGCAGTACTGAGCTGAGTATTAAAGCTACAACGATGACATTAAAGGAATCCAGTGGTATCAACTTTGCCATGCTAGCTTCTCATGAAGTGGGCTACATAATGCTCCAAAGCTAGGCTAAATTTTGGCAGTGGATAAATGGCACAGATTTCACAGGGTTACCTTGACCTTTGACCTCAACATATCTGAATGAAAATGGGTTCTGTGGATACCCACAAGTCTCCCCTTTACAAACATGCCCACTTTGTGTTTGTCCTATGCCGTTTTTTTGTTATATTTGATTCCTAATCAAGACAATCTGGTGAGGATTGCTTTACCTTGTCAGTATGGACTAAAAAATGCAAATAACTACTGAAATTCTGTGATAAAGCACAATTTAAAATGAATCATTTGAAAAGCTTAAACAGAAGACATTTAAGGAGTCACCCCCATGTTGGCACGACAAATACACACGAAAATGCAAAATACTCACCCATGAAAATTTTGCATCAAAAATATTCACACCAGCAGTGCTGCAAAGTTGCAACAGTTGCAACACATGTTCAATAAAAGGTTGCCATGAAAATACATTCACTTGTAGCAATGCAAATTTGCACAAACTAACGTGATTCTATTGACCCAGAGTAGAGTCTGGAAATCTGTCTGAGGTTACAGAAGTTATTGTAGAGCCTCTGCTAGTGTAAACTATTTTAATGAGTTTCCTTTCAGCAAAATGCTCTGAGTGAATTTCTGTGGTAAAAATTAAGGCCTGATCACACAGAGTGTGTTTCAGCAGCCTGGGACGGTGTTTTGTAATGGTTTTCAACAGGGTCTGAAATTTTCTGTTTTGAGAATACATCTAGGAGGGCTGTTTGCCGCACTGGTGGGTAAAAGCTTGTTCCAAAATTTGAGAGTCTCTATGCCAAGAGTCACTGTGGTGTTTTGGTGTCATTTAGGGGCGCATGGCTCTGCTGCTCCTCTGCTGTCTGTGTCTCAACATACACACACACCTGTGCCAATGCTGTGAAACCTGACCATCTTGACTTTATTCTTTTATTCTATTGTTAAAGTCTATTGTAAAGCACTTTGAATTGTCCAGTTTTATGAAATGCGCTATACAAATAAAGCAGCCTTGCCTTGCTGTAAACTGGAATCCTGTCCTATCTTTGTGTAAGTGTAACGTTGCAGTGATGCAACTAGTTCATCAATGCCCATCCTGAAATAAGACAAAGTGTTTTTGAAATTTTAAAAGTCTGCACCTTTCAAATGTCTGCATTTGAGGTTGGAGGACACTGTGTACACACACATATTGAAAACAATCCAATTTGGCAACAGTGGGCCTACTAGACTAGAGGGCAAATATTGTAACACGACAAATAGAAGAAGTACCACGAGCCAAGTGGAGCAAACACCAGAGCCTCTATTGTCCAACCAGAACAAACTTTATAAACACCACAAACTCAAACACATCTTCACCTTGGCAGCGTGCACACTGGTGAAGAGGGTGAAGCTCCTCCACTGGGAAGGAATGAAGCTGCTGCACCATCCCCTCCCTCTGCCCACCCTGCCCTCCAACTGAAAGTTTTGACCTCACTGTTCAAATTGCTGACTTTTTGACCTTTGCTGAATTTTGCCTTGACCCCTGCACAAGTGCACAATGCCCCTTAGCCTGGGCCGGATCGCATGCCATGAATACCTGGAGCGTGGGTTTACTTATGGTGTAAGGCGTGCCAGCAGCGCGCTCATGAGGAAAGCAGCAGCTGCTGTGTAAAGCTGCTTGTTATGAGCCTGTGATACTTTCACATACCGAACTATCAGTGAGTGTGGATATGAGAAGTGGCACGCTCAGGGGAGTGACACAGATATGGGTGTAACTGATGTGTGAATGTGTCTCGTGTGTGTGCAAGTTTGTGTGTTTATGATACACAAACCGTAGCAATGTGCAGTGCATATAGATGCATGGGATTCCTAAGTGAGATATGCACTGCATGTGCACAAGGGGCATGTTAGTTCATGTGTTTCACTTATAGCTTCTGAAACATTGCTGACACTCTCAAGTACACTGGCTGTCAAGTGTTTAGAGGTTATCGTACACATGCCGCTGCGCCAGTAAGAGTGGGATTGTGTTATAAGTGTGTGTCCGTACATGTTTGTACAACGCACCGTCCTCCACATGCACCAGGGACTTAAGATAAGGTCGGGGGAGGGGACTTTGTAGCGTTCATCGAAAAGTGCAGATGGAGATACGTGTCTTAATGAGACGGGTGGTGCAGGCGGAGAGTGACAGTGATAGCAGCAGTTTGTGGTCCTGTCGGCCGCTCGGTTTGAGAGGAAGCCTGTGAGAAAACAATAAGGGATGCTTCCTTGCCACACAGACCATTATAATGTGGGTTGTGATAAGAGCGATAACAACCTCCCTGCCATGCTGTGCTATTCTGGGAGGAGTGGGCTCTGGAAAAACAGGATATCCCCCTTTGTTTAGGTTGGTGTTAGCTGCTGCGTGTGCGTGCAAGCTTTCTTAGTGATAGTGATGGGCTGTGTCACATAGGCACATTTCTTACTCTTACTGGGATGTGGGTCAGAAGGTTATAGGGGTCAAGCATGGGGTTACAGCTGGTGATACTGAGAAAGTCCTCTCTTGACAATCTCATAATAGTTATGGAACCACAGTGTTGTAGGTTAATAAGCAAACCTTTTTTTTGTCATCTGGTACCTTTTAAAACCAAGTATGCAAAAAGACAGAGCAAAATACAAGAATCACTGGAGTATACAGGATATACTTTAATGATAAAACAACAATACAATGCAAGACAATACAATGCAAGATTAGGTTTGATTTTCTGCATTTAGTGCAAAAAACTGCAGCATTGAATTTTAGGAATCTGTACTCTTCAAGATGATGATTTCTTTTGTTGTAATTTTTGTCATTTCAGTGTTAGTTTCAGGGAAATTCTCATCAGTTGTTGCATAATTCTGATTTCAAAACTGTGATTTCCTGGCCAGTTTTTAGGAATTTCCTCTGGTTATTGGCCTTGCCTGCTGCTAGCACTGGTGCAAACATCTACAAAGCCTGGTTGACACTTAAATAAATAGTTTGACATTGTTGGAAAATATGTTTATTTGCTTTTGTGCTGAGCATAAATGAGAAAATCTATAGTACTCTCATGTGCATCATGTATGGAGCTATGGAGCTCAAGAGCTCAACTATTTAAAGGAATTTTCTCAATTTTTGGATTCTTTGTTCACCATGGTGACGTGCCAGAAAAAGAAGGTTTTCTCTCTGACACACTGAACGTAACACAGGGTGAGTACTAAATGTACATCTTACATCATATGACCAACTTGTGGTTTTTGAGACAGGAACCTCCTCATCTCAGTCTCTGCAGGAAAGTGAATAAGTGCATTTCCAAAATGTTGAGCAATTCCTTTAAGTGCAAATAATGCTGCATATGTTTTTTAATGAGACATTCTCTCATGGCGTAGTTTTCTTAATTGCTTACTGTTTGTCAGTTGCGTCATGTGACATTTTCTAATGACACATTATTACCTGTAAATAAACACCTGTGTGTGTCCTAAAAGTAAACAACAAAATGAGTTTAGTTCTAGTTTTTCAAGCTCTAAGTCCTCAACTTACTTTTCTCATAATGCAGACAGACCAAACGGTTGTGGCACCATAATTTTCCCTGACATTATCAGAAATCACATCAGTTATTTAGTTTCAGCCCATTTTGAGGTTTCTGTAATGTATTATAATGTGTTTTTATCATCATGGCATATTTCTTCTCTTCTCGTTTGCACCTCCTTCCTCCTCCTTTGTCTCCCTCTGAGCGAGCGTGGAGTTATCTGTCAAGGAGGGGGAGGGATGCTCCACCACCCCGCCCTGCACTAATTCATCGCTCCCTTTGACACACACTGGCAGCATTGAAAGGATTTGTTTTTCTTCGTCCCCTCCATCTCCCTCCCTCCATCTCCGAGCTCAGGTTACAGCCACTCTGTGTTTTCCTGTCAGCTTTGTAAAAAAGACAAATTCCCAGCTGAGACTTTGGCCCTGGACAGGGAGACACAGCTGGTGCCCCCAAACTCCAACTGTTCCTCCACTGACACTGAAATTATAACCTGCCACAGCCTTTTTATTTGAGCTGCAGAATCAAAGTTTAATGCTTTTTAAATGTGAATCATGAGCACAGCTTGGGGACAGTCATCTAAGTGAGCTGTTTATACATTTAGCGCTATAGCTTAGCAGAATTTGACAGCTGCTCCCCATATTTTTCTCCGTACAGATAGCGCAGATCATGTTATCTAAACAAAAGCCAGTCCTGTACTTACTTAATGTCTGTAGTTTTATGTGGCTACACTGTAAATACTTCAAGGAAGCAAAGCACAAGGACAATCAAATAATGATACATGATGGCTTTGGCCTGGTCACTGGCACTTTAAGCTGATATACATCCAAGAAGATGTCATGTCCTGTGATGAACTGCTGGCCTCTCTAAAGGCTCCTCTCAGTGCTGAGATAGATTCCTGCCTGCAACACTTATAGCAAAATTAAGTAATTTTCAGCCTGGGTATAATTTTTGTGTTTTTGTCCATTAGGAAGCTCTGCTGTGGAGTTTTGAGAAAAGCAGACTCTCACAAGAACAGTCACAAGTCTACATTGCTTTCCAAAAAACTTTTAACACAACATAAATGATCTTGAAGCAAATTATACTATACGTTAACCCTTTGAAACCTGGATATTCATCCCTTTTCTTAAACTGCATTCACATGCCTTTCATAAGTTTTTAAACTCGTGAACCCTAAGAAAATTGGTTTGATTTCTTTTCAGAACATGGGGAAAAGGCAATGGGCAACATGGCAAAAAATGTCTCGCATATTGCAGGAATTTTTTTTAGATTTTGAAAATTATTATGTTTTTATACACTAGGGTAAAATGTCAAGAGTATGTTAGAATATGTAGAATTAACACAATTAAAATATTGTACTGAATTATCATAATTTTTAAAAACCTTTTTTTCAGGTAATTTCCTTGTTTTTGTTAGTGGTTTTCTTTTTTTCTTTTTTAAACTTTTACATGTTTTTTGTTTGTATGTTTGTATGTATGTTTTTCAGGTAATTTTCTTGTACTTTTTCTAATTTCTTGCTTATTTCTGGGTTATTTCTTTTAAAGTTGCTCATTGCTGCTGCCCACGTTTTTGAAGAAAATCAAGCCAGTTTCACAAAGGTTTTTAAGGGTTGAAGATGTTCTACAAGCTTCTGCACACCACATCCAAAAAAAATGCATAAAGGCATCAATATGCTACAACCAATGTGCTTGTAAAATGGTAAAAAAGTGTCAGGAACCAGTCCTCGCTGTGTCTGACAGTTTATATATCTCAACGATACACCACGTTCACACAGTAATTAGCCAGGTGGAGGTGAAGAACTTTGCATGCATAAACACTCCAGGTATGTCAGCCTGTAAGTAACCAGGAAGTGGATTTCATATGTTTGCATTTTTCTACAAACAGCTACATGGATTTCTAGGATTTTAAAGGTCCCGTGTGTAAGATTTAGGGAGATTGGTGGTGAATCACAGATTGCAACCAGCTAAAAATTCTCGTGGCTTTAATTTCTTCAGTGTTGATTGTTAAAGTTTTTTAAGTGGGAGCCAAAATATCTTAAGAGGTATTTTCCTCTTCATAACAGCCCAGGTGACTTAAACCAGTATAAACACAGAATAAAGCAGTTTCACGTTACAAATCAGTGTTTCTCTGGCGCTGCTCTTTGCAGATGGGATTCTAGTTATGGCGGCCAAAGCAAAAATGTGAATGGCCCTATCTACAGCCAGCGTTTGTTTGGTTTGTCTGTTCTGGGCTACAATAGAAATATGGTGATGCAACATGGCGATCTCCATAAATGAGGAACTGCTCCATACGTAGATATAAATGCCGCATTCTAAGGCAACAGAAATTAACAATTCTTATTTTTAGGTGATTACACAATAAAGAAAACATACTTATTATATTATATTCTAATTCTGCCAATATAACCCTCTAAGTCATACACACCAGACCTTTAAGTGTTGAGTTGTCATTAGACCAAGCAGTGCTAACAAAACGTGAACAAACGAAAGTTTGCCATTGCAATCATTTCCATGAAGGACATGCGCAAAATGAGATGACCTCATCACTCCCAGACAATCCGTTTTACACGACACAAAGTAACTGGAGCTTCCAAAAATCTCAGTTTTAGTGACCTAAAAGTTTGTGCATTTTTGAGAGACCGAAAAGTAGGGGGCAAACATCAGTTTTCTAAAGTCTATTTATGCGTAAACCTCAAAGTAGGTGTATTTTCTCATTCTGGCCAGAAATGTGGGCTTTTCTTTGGGCATTCATCTCTACTCCACAGCCTTGCAAACTGTTGGCAAGCTGGTTTGCATACAATGTAAGCATGACAACACACAGAGCTGACCGTAAACAGGCAAGAACCACAATTTAGACACGTATTCCAAACGAGCTGTATACATGTCAAAAGAATGCTCCTTGAAAAAGTGTACAGTCGGATTGAGGTCTTATTCGGGATGTCCAACTGTTGACCCATATCAAAGTGACCTATAGCCATAATGCCCCTTTAAAAACAATAGGCAGGTGAGTATATTAAACTTCAATTTTCCATACCTCATGACTGTGCCGAGCTCATAACAAGGACTGCAACTCTTAAGATGTCATGCCATGCTGTGTTATGATAGTCTCCATGGACAGTGATGTCACCTCTCCTAGTGTTAGATAAGAGCCTGGAAAGTCCCCAGTGCGTGACTGTCCAAGCTCAGTTAAGAAACTGGTTAAGTGAGATCTCTCTTATCTAGAAAACTCCTCATGCTCTGTTTGTTGTATCATCTCTCTAATGCAAACAAACACATGCAGCCATGTACAAACACACAATCAGACTGCTTCTTTGCAGCATAAATAAGTACTGAAATTTGTGTATATACTACTTTTCAGTGGCCCGCCTCTTTTTAAACCACTGTGTGTAAACAAAACTGAAACCCGAGTCACCAAAGAGACGGCATAATGTCTCTCACATCTGTGTGTCTCAATGCAGAGTGTGATTATTTGCAACCACAACACGGGTCAAACATAGCTTTCTACGCGAAAACCTCATCACCCACAGCTTTCAACCAGACGAGGCATTTGCATTTGCAAATATTTCTTTCATGCACAAAGTCTGCGTCTGAGTGTGGGAATAAAAAGGTGTAAAAAGGTGTGTGTTGGGTACATAAGAGTCTTCTGTCACACAAAGTTAAAGAGAAAAATATCAGTAGTGTCATGCAAGAAAAAATGGCGGGTTTTAATCTCTTTCATAATGTTTTAATCTAAAGGCTACTGAATTGCTTTGTTTCACTAACAGTGTGTGTGTGTGTGTGTGTGTGTGTGTGTGTGTGTGTGTGTGTGTGTGTGTATGCACTAGCAGCTGGTTGTCATTACTCATGTTTGCGTGTGCTCTGCTCAGCTCCCCTTTTGGCCTTTTGTAAGTGTCTGCGGAGCCAAAGGCTGTTTCCCTGTGCACTGCTGAGCAACCAGAAGTTTAATGTTCTCCACACGAAATTAGGCTGGTGCCAGAATGGACAAGCTCCCCATCACTCAATGTCGTGACAGTCAGTGCAACTTTTTTTTCTTTTTTTAAAAGAATGAAGCCTACTCAGTGGGAAAATTTGGCTTTGGCATCATTCAGATTTGAAATGAAATCCGTCAAATCAGGGGCTGCATGTTGTCAGCTGTCAGAGGAGTCACAAAGGGCTTATTAAAAACATACATTATGAGGAAGATGTTCAGTTTTTGACAGTGTTTATGACCCTGGGAAACTCTTGATGACTTCTCTACTTTGTTTTTCGTAGTGAGCACAGCTGACAGCCATAAGGGTTAGTGAAGAGTTTTAAGAAAGAAAACTGGCTGTGCCTGTGACAGTTTAAACTCCGATGCTGCTCCATTTATACTTATACAAGCACATTTTAATTTTACATAATTGTTTTAATAAATTACATTGGGCTCTCATTGGATTTGATGACATACCGTTATAGAACCCAACAGGGTCATCACAATCGCCAGAAACAAAGTTATGTTTCTGCCAACAAAGGATACATTAAACATCTCAGTTATAATGCTCAGTACTGTGGTTAACAAGTGGTTAGGGTTAGGCACAAAAACCACTTAGCTATGGTTAGGAAAAGATCATGTTTTGGCTTGAACACCCAGTTGTGGTGGCACTATTCCCATAGGAAACATAACGATGTCTCTGTAAAAAACAGCTGCATTTTGTGGCACTATCTCCTACAGTGACAAGATGCAAAAACACTCACGCATGTTTGGTGGGTACAAAGCCACAGGAAACCTAAGGATGACTTGCTACAATATGCTAAAAAAAAGACCTTACTGTAAAGAGAGGACCTGTTAACGATTAGGAAAAGATCATTTTTGGGCTTAAAAAAACTGTTTTGGTGGCACAATCACAGTTGGAGAAGCCATCGATGCCCTGGTGAAAATACAACTTATTTTCGTAGCACTATCCTGGCAGGAAACACAGTGATGTCTCTGTAAAAAAAACAAGCACTTTTTGGGGCAATAGCAGGAAATGCAGCAATTTCTGAATGAAAAAAAAGCGCTTTTCCAGGCTCTATCCCAATGGAAAAAACATTGATGTCTCAGTTAAAAAAAAAAATGCTTTTAGTGGCACTATCCCCCATGGAAAAGTGAGAAGTTGGTGGCTAAGCTAAGCTGCTGGAAACTCAATAGTAACTTGCTAAAATATGCTCAAAACAAAAACCCTTCTGTTAAGAGAGGACCTAACCGGTAGTGAAACTAATTTCTGTGTGAGGAAGTTGGCAATTATTGTGTGTGTGTGAGTGTGTGTGTGTGTGTGAAACAGATCAGCTTGTGTGCAGCACCATTTGCAGTGCATGTTTATGGCGACCATATCTATATGCATCCTATCAAATATCTAAAACCACAACATTATCATCAGCAGTCAGCGTCTGACACGAGGTTTCCATGTCTGTCAGCCTGTGGGATAGTGTCTGATGGGAACAGAGTCACACTTTAATAAGACATATGACAACATGTGCTCAGTGTGTACAGAGATTGTACCTCATAGATCTTATCACTCATAGACACCATCTATGAGAGCAGTGTGTCTGCTGAGTTTTTTTTTTTTTTACAAAAACAGGTTCATATTAAGCTGTTCAAATCTTTGTATTGTGAAAAAGGACAAAAAATGAAACCAATGCATCAGATTCAAAAACTGAAGTTATGTCCACTTGAGGCTGGCTCCAGAGGCCAGTCAATCCCCACAGAGAACCCCAGTAATGAGTCCTAAAACTTGGAAATCAATTAGCATTTCAGCACCTTCAGTACTCTTGTCTAAAAGTCAATGGGTTTTTTTAAATGAGTTTTTGGTGAGAAGCCTCAAAAAAAGTCTGTTGTTAACACAAGCTTGAGAGACTTTCATGTTTTGTTCTACAACATAAAATACTTACGTAAATACCCCACTTGCAAACTCTGAAGATTTTATGTGTCAAAATAGTTGCTAACAAGTGGCTACATGAGACTACAGAGCGCCATTGTGCTAAACACAGCTTTACAGCCTCGTAGTGGTGGCAATGCAACTGTGGTGTAGTTCGTTTTAACCTAGCACTAGCTTTTTACTTGTGGTGATTGCATTTAGGCTTCAAAAGTCCTGAAAGTGAGTGTTGTGAATATTATCTTGCGGAACAAAACATTTAAGTATTAAACATTTTTGTTTACAGCAGAGCTTTTTTTCTAAATGTTTGGTTACCACAGAGTATATTTTCTGCAATAAACCTAAAATCCAATGAAAAAATCCCAATGGCTTTTTGACAAAGGAACAACGGTGATGTTAGCCTCCAGGATGACCTACAGAAAAACGTGCACTCTGTATCGCCCATGCTAGAATGTAAAAATTTTCAGCCGAAATAAACATTTTTACAGCGTGGTATAAACAGCGTTTTTGGAGTCTGTGACTAATTTCATTCACGAGAATGAGAAGATGTGGAATCAAATCTTTACACAACAAGCAACACTGAAATATGTTACACAGTTTGTGTACATAGTGTGCATTCAGTGGCTGTATACATCCTTAAAACTGACTTGAATTCCAGTCTCCTGCAAAAAAGTCCTGTGCTCAACGCAATCATCCATCATAACTTCAGACTTTGTCGTTATTTATGCTGTTGCCTGACTTTCTGGTGGTAGATGTGTCAGTTTACATGATAATGGACAACTACCCCTAACCGTGACCTCTCAGCCCGAAACCTAACAGCTTCCAGTGCCAATGTGTTGATGTGACGAATACTTGCCAATCAAAGCATGAGTTGAGATCCATCATACTGCCTTGTAGGATTGGGTGTAATAGCCAAAATAGCTGCTGTGTGACAATTTTTTCATGGATGCAAATAGACCCCATAAAAGAAAACACACAGTGAAATTCAAAGCAATAATATAGTAAGTTTTGTCTCCACAGCTGCGCTCTTTCCAATAAATATTAGTGTACCCAGATATTCATTTGCATGGTTCATTATACAGAGCTCATGGCATTTTATTATGTAGGGCAAATTCTTTGCATTAAACCATATTAGTCAAAAACAGTCATCACGCAGAAATGATATGCAAATGAATGGTGTTCAGTGAAGGACTGTTCACTTATTTTACAATAAGGGCGATTTTGCCATTCGCCTTTTTGATACGCGTGTAAACTTTTTCCGCTGCCACTTTTCTTCTGTGTTGCAATTTGTTTCTGCTCAGCTTGGCTGTTAAACTATAATCGCAGACTGAAACAACAGCAGGGCGCATAATGAAAGACATGAGTTCAAATGGTGGCCTTTCAACCCTCTGAGAGACACTTAGAGAAGCCATGTGGTTACGCAGAAAAACCCAAGAGTGTTTCAAATAAGTGTTATTTACAGAATAGGTGATATGTTCACACCACAAAACTAAGAAAAAGGCTGAAAAAGTCACAAAAACACTGAAAACACTGGTATCACTCACTCCTGATTTTAAAAGCAAATTATTTCCAAAGTGCAACTGAACAATTTCAAAATGTTTTTTTTTAAATCAAAAAATCTCTATAACACAACAGCTGATGTCCACTTGACTGAGATTTAAGTTTTCAAGGAGACGGAGCCCATCACGCCTGGTGCTTTCACCATTAAGCAAAGCCCATTAAGAGCAAAAATCCAGATGCTGTTTCCTCTGGAGGCGAGCCAAACTACTGTGTCTCCTCTGAAACAAACCAGAGCCTGTGATGTGCTCTATGACTGTCAACATCAGGGCCAGTGGTTGGACCAGTTTGAATTCATCTGGTAGCTTACAGTAAATGGTTCTGACTTGCAGAGATCAAAACAAGGATATATTCTCAGCAAATGTGGCCTCTTTCAGAAAACTCTCACATGATGTGATGTTTCAGTTGCGGCCTGATGAGGCGGAATGAATTTAATGCTAATGTGTCACGTTTAAGCCTGCATTTGGGCTGTCGAAATCTCAGACATTTCTTGACTACCAGTATTATTAACATGCTCATCAAAGGCAACTTTGTTTTAATTCCATGGTGTTACTTTTCTTTCAATACAGTTAGAAACCAGCTATTTGACACAGTAGGTTGCTCCTGAAAGTCACATCAAACATTAAACAAAAGGTAGGGAAAAAAGTTTAAGCTGAGACGTCTCACGCATTACAATTATTCATTCACACATACATGCTTTTGTCTCAGCTGTCAGAACTTGAGTCTGAGGAGTTGTACAATCACCAATAAGTTAAGAAATCAGAACAAGAAAAAATCATCTCTATATAAAAATATAAACGTATTTTAGACGTTTTCTTTTCTTGTAAAATACAGATTAGTTTTATCTCTTCAGGCCTCTTAATTATCAAAGTAAAAGAATCTGAGAGGGAAAAATGTGTCTCTGGTTGAAGTGCTCACAGCTCAAAGAAATATCTTATCTTAAATAAACGGTCTCAAGTTGTCTTTGTACTGTTTAAACGTCACAAGACAAAAAGGGCGGAAATCAGGGTCATAATATCAGGTGCTACCTTGACTGCATGTCTTCTCAATATCGCTCAACATTGTAATTTGTTTCACTTCACTCCACTCTACTCTTAAACCAGTATGTTGGCATGGCTATGCATCAGTGAGGACTTGGAATTATGTTGGTCTCTAGTGATTGATTAAGGAAAAGCCAATCCCCCTCTACCACAGAAATCAGTTAGAGTGGAGGCAATGTCAGACTTAAGATGGAAATGGAGTGTTATATGTTGACAATTTTGTCTGATTTTGGCAGAAACTGGAAAGGCAGGGTGGCGGGGATTGGTAGTTTGAAAGAAAAATAACAATGCAACTTTGACTAAACTGACAGGGATTTAATCAAACTGGGCCAGTTTATAAAGTAAGGGGCTGATGAGGGAATGAGATGCAGGTGAGGAGAGAGGTTGAGAAGACCAGGGGACTGCAGAGCAGATGAGGGAAGTGGCAACAGGTGTGTCGATGGATCAGGTGATGGGGAAAGGAGGGGAAGTCAGAGGGTGGATAAACTGAAAATGGGGAAATGGGGAAAAGGTAATGTGGCTGGAGAGGAGGGAAAGAGATACAGACTGTGACACACAAGTCTTTCCCACTACATAATGTTAACAGTCCAGCTATAAAATTCAAGTGTAGGAAAAAGGACAGTGAATGGATCAGATTGCACACAATCACAAACCGTTTGGACACTGAATGCACATATCCAGTTTCTGAATGCTGCTAATTGGCTGTTTTAGGTTTGTTGCTTGCGGCTTGTGTGTAAATTTTTATGCTGTTTGTTTGTTTTAACTTTTTGCTGTCGTGTTTTTCATCGGTTATTTTATATGAGGACTCTCTTATATACGAGGTTTTGAATCTCAACAGGACTATTCCTGATTAAATAAAGTTTAAAGTTAATAAATAAAATTCATAAAAAGATTAGAGCAATTAAAAAATATACGATTTTATCTGCAAACTGTCCAAGACTGAACAGACTCAGTCCAACTTGATCCAATCAGCAGTGACGCCCAAGTTAAAACAGTAATCTGTAATGCCGTCTCCTGCCATTAGGTAGTAAGTTCATGTAAAGCTTTTAATAATTATTTCAACATTAAACCAAAATTAAACGCATCTGAAGGCTAAATATGATCCGAGGCATCACAATATTGCTGTCCACATAAAACAATACAAACAAAATTCCATTTGCCCCTTAAATGTCTCAATACAGAGCCAACTTTATTTAAGGAAGTCCAACGCATGACCAATCTGTCATCACTTCCTTCCTCACCTTCACTCAGCGGCAGCCAAGTGGCCTTTTCCTCAGATAGAGAAAGGACTTCTCAGCTGTAGCTCACGTGCCATGGCAAGATAAAAAGCCCCAGGCAGAGGGTTGCATGTGAGGGAGTGTGAACAATAACCAGGCATGGTGACAATGAGAACTCCTCCGTCGCCCATTTCCTTTCCTCCGCTCTCTCCCTTTCTCCCGATGGCAGTGTAGGACACAGCTGTGGAACAAGACTACATTGTGTTTCCACTCCTGTCGTCTGTTCAAAGCTGTATAATTAAGTGTAACTCCTGTGAGGTGAACCCACCTAATACTGGCCTTGCATTGTTGCACTTGTCACGATCCTGCTCAACAAGATCTTCCTGCAGTGTTTAAAACTTTAAACCTCAAATATACCCTCATGTACATCTGGTTCAGCTGGTTTGATCTGTTTATAACTGAAAACCAGCTCTGTGAACTTGTTGATGAATTTGTTACAAAACGGGCTCACTTAGGGCCACAAGATGTTTTTATTATCAGACATAAGCCTGGAGGAGATCATGCGTTCAGTTGTGTGTGTGTGTGTGTGTGTGTGTGTGTGTGTGTGTGTGTGTGTGTGCCTGCTTTAGGGTGACCAGATTCAGACACACCAAATGTTGGACAAAGAGTATGTTTGTGTGGGACAATGTGAGACACATAACAGCTGCTGAGAAAAGTCTAACATTTTATCTATCTTAATGTCTGTATAATGTCTATTTTGATATAATGCCTATAGATATATATATATATATATAAGGACTGATCCAAATTCTTCAAAACAAAATAAATTACGTGTGCTCAGCGTAATCACTGAGTACGTTCACACACGCAAAATGTTTTTTGCCCTCATTCCAAAAAAGACAAACCAACTGAGCTATTAACACGGCTAATGATTTTTTTTTACTCACCCATTTACATTTTAGGGCTAAATTAAGTCTTAAAGTTACACATATTTGAGGGCAGGTTGTTTGAGTGATGATGCGAGGCATCACCACAATCTCCACAACTCCACCTTTTCATGTAAATGTGGTCGTTGTTGATTCCAAAAAAACAAGAATGCTAAACTCAAGGTTTCAAAATGATACTCCTCAAACTAATGTGTGACCTCTCAGCGGCGAGGTACATTATTTTATACAGTCTATTTTTTTTTATGGACTGGTGTCTATGCACTGGACAAACACCCTGCCCTGCGCTCCATATTCACCACCTACATGCCCCCAGATACACCTGGCACAGATCTGCACTTTTCTAGTTACAACAAGTACTTATTTGACTTTCTGGAAAATTCTTTTGTTTGATTACGGATTGACTGAGTAGTTTATCATTAACATGTTATATAAGCAGGTCAAAGAAAGTAAAACAGTTGAGGTGTTTATTCTTTGAATAACAAAAGGCCTGAACACTATGCATGTAAAGAAAAAAAAGACATTTGATATCATATGTCTTTATTGGCTCTAATGTAAGAGTCTCTGTTGTCTCTGCATTTTGGCAGTAGTGTCGGAGGCATTATAAGCTTGCCAGAATAAAACGGGATCATGTAGCACTCGTGTCTCTTAGCTTGTCGATTTGAAACCCTGCCATGTCAGAGTGCCAGGTCCAGGTCACAGTTTGTTAGCCTGCCTGAGGAGGGGGAGTAAAAACTGATGTGAGGGCCATTGTCTGGTGGTCTCTGGAGGTGGTGTAGGTTTCTCTCTCGCTGATACTGCTGATTGAGATGGAAAATCAGCATTGCAGCTCTGAGGGGTGTTGATGTGTCTCCTAAATTCACGAGCAACGACGTGACAAATGGTGGATGAAGTTATAAAAAAACAAGGATCTGGCTGCATAACTTAAATCCATGTGAGGCTTCTCTGATATCACTTTCCCTTATCCGCAGTAGCTGAATGTGTAACCAAAACAGTATATGTGTCATTAAATACTAAATTGCCACTGAGATTACACAAAGCAGGGCCTTGGTTACTTTTTCCATTGAATTAGTACTCATTAGAGTAAGTGGTAATCTAGAAATGCTCTCTATGAATAAAATGCATAATTATCAGTTCAGATACAGGATTGTTTATCTAACCACACTACAAATTCAAAGGCCACAGTTTTGTATGCAATGGTGAGGTGTATTATGCTCTGTTTATATGGTTCTTATCTTGAGATCAAAGGTTAAGGGATGGTTAGGCCTTGGGGTCTGATGGCTGGAGTATGGACACCCGGCTTAAATTACATGGAATGTGTCCCCTTGGGGTTTTTGTGAGTGAACACAATGGGTAAAGGAATGTTTACTAATAGATCTGTAGATGCTTGTACCTATATAAGACACATGCATGAGCTGTAAGAGGGAGAGATTCACATTGGTCCCGAATCCTCTCCCAGGCAGACCATGGTGCCTGGTGGATGCTGAACTTTGTTGTAATAAATTGATTCTTATGCAACCAAGTCGGTGTCAGCGGAGGTTTCTTCATCGTCTACACATCATTGCTGCTTAGGAAACAACGACAGATTTGGCGTCACGAACAGGATCTGTTGTGTCCTGCAGCATTGCCGGCAGCTTCAACGCACTCGCTCCCGTGTTACGTCGACAAATAGGGTGAGTATTTCCTCACAAATTAACACGCTGGTTTGTTCGTTGAGGCTGAGGGTCTATTGGCTGCTGGGTCACACTGTAAAGAGTCCTTGTGCTGGAGTACTATGATGTGTTGATGTTGGAGTGACTTCCATGTCTAAATTTAGTTTTTGCATCAGAAGTGTTGCAAAAAGGGGGGTGTAGGTACAAGAAGAAGAAGTAAGACATGGAGGAAAATGGATCCAGGAAAGGACAGCACAACTGAGAGTGAGAATGGAGACAGTGACTCTGATGATAAGCGTTCTTGGTCTTCTAAGTGTTTTGTCCAGTCAGAATCTGGTTCCAGGGAAGACAAAGAAAGACAGGAGGTTTTGAAAGTTGCCATGAAAAGAATGAACCAATGTCTTGTGCACATAGATAAATCTATTGATCCAGGAACTCAAAAAGCATTGGAGGATGAATTAAAAGAGTTGCGGATAAGAGTGACAGAGTTGCGAAAGAAAGATACCTCAGAAGGGTTCACTTCAAAGTATGGCTTACGTTCGAAGAAGGATAAGACGTCTGATAAGATGTGTCCAGTGATTATTCGGGGACAGAATCTGGAATACAAGCCTTGGCAAAATACAGATATGTCAGACACGCTTGAAAAATTACCTATTCTGCAAGATGGAGCGTATCCTTGGATCGCAAAGCTGGAAGAGATCTTGGTGGGGACGCAGCCAGCGATGGGAGATATTAAGAGACTTTTAGCTAGTCTTCTTGGGGTCCCAGCTATGGAAGAAATTTTACAGAAAGCAGGACTTAATCGTTATGCGACGACGACAGTCTATGATTCAGAGTTGTTTGCTGCAACTCAAGGGAGAATGTGGAGAGCATTGAGAGATACATTCCCAACAAATGTGCATCCTGATAATATTCTTATTGAGCCCCTAGGACAGCAGGAAAATCCGAGGGCATACGTGTCGAGGGCTCATCAAGTGTGGAGAAATGTTACAGGAAATGATCCTGATTTGAATCAAATGGAACAATCGATCTTGCGAGCTAAGATACAGAAGGGGCTGCCCCTACCAGTGAGGAGTAAACTGGCAGAGGTAGTGGGTCTTGGAAGAATGGCGAAGAACATTTACATGGATCATATAGCGCATCAAGTTGAGTTGTATAGGAAAAAGGAGCATGATCAGAAAGAACAGGACCTGGAGACCCTGAGGAAACTCAATCAAATACAGCTAGTAGCTAATAAGATGTAAGGAGGAAAATTACAAAAGAGTATGGTTTTTGGGCACCGTACTTGTTGGAACAGATTGACCATGTCATAGGAAGGTGTACCATTTGTTTGAAGAATAACGTTCGAAGAGGTATAATGGTTCCCCCTGGTTACATTCCAACTCCAAGAGGTCCTATGCGAGAATTGGTAGTTGATTTTGTCGACATGATCAAACCGGTGGAAGGGAAAAGATATATGTTAGTTGTTGTGGACAGGTTTTCGCGGTGGCCTGAGGCTTGTCCAACCAAGCGAAACGATGCTCAGTCAGTTGCCAGGTTCTTGTGTCGTGAGGTTATAAGCAGGTGGGGACTTCCTGATCGGATATCCTCAGATAATGGCAAAGAGTTCGTGGATAAAACGGTGAGGTTGATTTTGCAAAAGTTAGGAATCAAACAGCGTCTAGGAGCTGTTTACCATCCGCAAAGTCAAGGGATTTGTGAAAAGATGAATGGTATTTTGAAAAACCGTATTGTTAAAATTTGTCAACATACAGGTTTGAATTGGGTGGCGGCGCTTCCATTAGCATTAATGGTGTGTCGTTCGAGTGAGCTCCGTGACTTGCATATGACTCCTCATGAATTGGCTACAGGGAGACGAATGCCAACTCCTTGTTTACGTCCAAGTGGAAAGGGGCCAAGTTTGGCTCTTCTGGAAGATGAAATGCGAGCATATGTAACATATATGGCAACTATTCATAAAAAGATATCCACATATGTTTCCGACAGGCAGAGACAAGAAGAGGTGCAGGAGAACCTTGGTGAGCAAAACAGGAACACAGTGCAACCAGGAGACAAGGTGTTTGTAAAGGTATTTAGAAGAAAGTGGTATAACGAGCGCCGTGAAGGACCATTTGAAGTTGTTCGCAGTACTGGAACTGCGGTCCAGATTAAAGGGTCTCCAACTTGGTATCATTTATCACACTGTGTGAAAGCATCAAGGGAAGAAGAGCCACTCCCTCAGAGACCGAATGATGAGGGTTCAAGAGAGACAGAGGGGGATGTTCATAGCATGGATAATATTGATGAAGTTATACATGTTTTTGATAATGCCGCAGGAAACAAGTCAGATGACGAGCAGGGGGAGCAATTCAATAGTATTGACTTTCAACATGTCCCAGCAACAGCAGGATCAACTGCAGTTGACTGTGAATCGGAGATCACAGAGGGCTGCTGTGATGACACTCCAGGACAATCAGAAACCTCAGGTAGACGAAAGAGTCTAAGACCAGCCCGGAAAAGAGTTAAGCCTAAACGATATGAAGAATAAAGTTGAAGTAGCCTTAGGAGAATCAATTAGACTTCCGTGTAAGTGTGGAAAGAGGAATTTTGATGGAAAAAATCCACCACAGTGGAGGAATAGTCGTGGTGAAGGTGTCAAACTAACAGGACCCGAAGTTGATATTGTACCTATTGATAAGAGGAAGTATGTCTTGCAAAACGATTTGTGGTGGTTAAGAGTTCGGGGAGATTGTTCACTTTTTTTGCGTAATGTTACATTGGACGATTTGGGAGAATATACATGTACATATTTGGAACCAGAATTTGAATTTGTTTCATCTGAAAATTACTGGATAGAAAAATATATAACGCGTAGGGTGTTCTTGACAATAAAAAATTTAAGGGCTACTGAAGGTTTTATGGATGTTGAAAGTGTACAAGAATCATCTCTTTTAAGTACTACTTTAGGGAAGGATAATGTTCAGACTGTTATTAGTGGAGTGATAGATGAACCATTGGAGGCTGAAAGTTTTACAGGAATACAAACAACAGTATTAGAATCTGTAGAATTTACACAGGAAGAAAAAATGGAGGTTAATAGTGGTGGTTTAATTTTGATAAGGAAGAACCATATCATGCATTAAGAAAGAGAGAAGCACAGTGGAAGGCGTATGGGTTCGATTCCTCGGCATTGCAAATCACAGACCCATGGGCTAGTAGGAATTTGTGGTTTCAGCAGCTGACACATTCTGTAAGATCGGTAAGACGGTTGAAATGTCCATGCGTGGTGAAAATTCCATCGCCTGGTACATGGCCTTCAATTTTGGAAGCAGTGCCAGAGCCGCTTTCTACTGTCTGTCAGTCTTATGTATTGTCATGGTTGCTTTATCAGCAGAATTCACCCATAGATAGAATTATGGCCTTGTCATCTCATTTGTTTAAGCCTAGGCTTAATTGTTCGTGGTTACTGGAGTTACCGTATTTAAATTTACTTGATCAACATGAAGATGTAACAACAGCAGTTCCAGATGCAATAGAAGTGAGATCTGTGAAAGCTAAGGATTGCTTTTGTTCTAATGATACTCATAATGGCCCAGGAATGTTCATGGGAATATCAGAGTGTGATAGATATATGATGCATCTTGGAGGACGTGGTCATAAATCAAGTGATGATATGTATATGGTAACTTTTCATGCCCCGCATCATAAACAAAGTAGAACCTTGAAGGTGAAAAATCAGATTTTGCCAGGAAATGTCACCATAGGCTCCTTTCAAGATATTTGGTGGATCTGTAAGGATAAAGCATATTTATTTTTACCATATGGGTGGACGGGATGTTGCTATATGGCAACTCTGAAGCTCCCATATGAGGTTTTGACCATTCAAAAAGGACATGCGCCTGATGATACGAATTTTAATGACATCCCAGGAAGTAGGACAAAGAGAGAGATGGCTCAGTTTCATAATCTGGAGTCCTATCACTGGAGGATAAGTCTCGGAGAAAAATGGGGAATTGGACTATTTCCTTGGTATGGAGTGACATTCTTGGCTGATCATATTGATAATATTACATATACCTTGCAGGGTTTTGCAAATGAAACGATAAAGGGGTTTGATTTTTTATCTAACACTCAGAGGAGTCATAGATTAACGTTGCTTAAGCATGACATGGCTCTGGATTATATTCTGGCCAAACAAGGAGGGTTATGTGTGGCACTGAATTTGTCTGGGGATGCTTGTTATACTTTGGTTCCCGACAATTCAGACAATATGACAAGTGTCGTAGATGCGTTAAAGCATATACGAGATGCATTTGGGCCTTCACAGTCAGCGGGATGGTCTGCGAATGCTTGGTTGCAGAATAAACTAGGGCCAATGGGGGCAGTGTTGGTTCAGATTTTGGTGGCAGTTCTTTTATCACTATGTCTAATGTTTTGTTTTTGTACATTGTTACTGACCTTTGCAAAAGCCATGATATTGAGATGGGTTGGAGTTGTGATGCCGGGGAATGGAGCGCAGATGCCATTGTTACAAAGGACTGATTTGGATGATGAGGATGAGGAAGCGGTAGGAGGAGTTGAAGTGGTTGAGAAATATCCATTTTGAATGTTTGTTTGCAATGAATTTTAGATGTTTATTTTTACTGTCTTTTTGTTATCTTATAATATTCTATCGATACCTCTCACTATAAGTAGTTTCTTTGGTTTATTTTATCTATTATTTGGGTCTATTGTGTTAGTGATAGTGGAGTCATTTACCCTTGTGCAGTAGTAACTCTACATGGGCGTTGCTATGGTTGAAATGATGAAATGATGAAATGAACATTTACATTTGTGTGTGTTTTTGCAGTGTTGTTTTGCAAAATACTGGTTGATGTGTTCTTTCTTCCCAGGATAGTGTCTAGGAGATCTACATGGGGGCTATTGGTCATTTGGGAATCCCCTACGGTTTTAAATGGGCTCCGATACCTAACATGGACGGCGAAAAGGATGGAAGGCCCTGAACAAGGACAGAGTACAGCGTCCTGATTTGGATCTACCACACCAGAAGTCAAGAGTTATAATATTGATGTTTGTTTTGTTAAAATTGCTGATATTGATATGTATTTTCTTGTTGAGGTATATTGTTGTACGATGATTTTTATTTTGTTTTAGATACACAGTTTCTGTTATGATGTAAATACACTGGAACCTCAGGTTTTTTATTTTTCGATGTATAGGGAAGTTGATGTTAGGCAGGGAAAGGTCCATTGGAGGGTTCGATGGGTCGACCAGCCTGACTTTGGGCATTGTTTTGATTTTGTTTCTGAGGTGTCAGTATGTATTTGCTCATATGTTGCTTATATACGATTGGTGGAAAATTCAATTTTTGTTTAATGTGGTTTGGAGTACTGTATGTGGTCGCCTGAGGCAGAGGGACCGTGAGAGAATTTTCCTGTCTAGAGGGTTTGATGGAAATTTGGTAAGGAAAGTTGCCAGGCAGGTTTTTCGCTCTCACACTCCACCAATTTTTTTATATTGTTAAGGGAAGGTAATGTGAATGTCCTATTTATCTTTTTTTCGAGACTCTGTGTAGTCTCGAAGGGGGGAAATATGAGGTGTATTATGCTCTGTTTATATGGTTCTTATCTTGAGATCAAAGGTTAAGGGATGGTTAGGCCTTGGGGTCTGATGGCTGGAGTATGGACACCCGGCTTAAATTACATGGAATGTGTCCCCTTGGGGTTTTTGTGAGTGAACACAATGGGTAAAGGAATGTTTACTAATAGATCTGTAGATGCTTGTACCTATATAAGACACATGCATGAGCTGTAAGAGGGAGAGATTCACATTGGTCCCGAATCCTCTCCCAGGCAGACCATGGTGCCTGGTGGATGCTGAACTTTGTTGTAATAAATTGATTCTTATGCAACCAAGTCGGTGTCAGCGGAGGTTTCTTCATCGTCTACACATCATTGCTGCTTAGGAAACAACGACAATGGAAAATGGAAAACAAACAAACGTAAACATCCACACAACCAACAACATCATGACAACCTGGTCAGTTTACAGTGACGCAGTTCAGTATTATCACCTGACTGTTTTATGTCATGTCAATACTTCATTCATGCTTCTGATTGTGTGGTTTATAACCTTGTAATGTAGCAGTTAACAATCCGCCTCTTCCACTTGTAGCTACACAGATCTGGATGTAGTTGCGTGTATATGCGCACACATACACAAACACATGCGCTAGCAGAGAATCTTCTTTTGTTTTTGTGGTACGTCTCTACACACAGAAAATTGCATGCATATATGCAGAAAAGTGTCTGCTGTGCACAGGTGGCAACCTCTGGGGCTAAAAACTGAAGCCAAGTGCCCCAAACTGCAGTTCCTCAAATGGCCACTTGAGGCTGGCTCCAGAAGTGAGTCAGTCCCCATAGAAACCCCATGTAAATGCCCAACTTTACAGCAGAAATAAACATGTTTACAGCCTGGTACAAAAAAACATTTTTGTCTCTTTAGCTAATTTCAACATTCAGTCCCTTTGTACTTAGCACTGCACCTGCATGGGAGGAAATAGCTTAAAAGGTATTTCAAAAAAAGGGGAAGACCATCTTGATGCTAATTACTTTTTCGTTGAAAAAACGAAGCACATTTACTGTGCGCCAGTGAGCAGAAACACAAACCATCACAAAAAGTTTCTGCTCAAGAGCTCATTGGCTAAAGAAAAATTTGACCTTGACCTTAGCTCTTTATTTACATTCCTCACTTCCGTTTCTCTTCTCATGCACTGAGCTGAACTGCCAAACAGAGTGATTTAATTTACAGATGGGCTTCAACATGTTAAATCGGCTGAAAAAAAGCCAACTAGGGGCAATGAGGGCAAACAGTGCAGGCCACACTGAAGCAACTAGGGCCACGGATGCTCACACACTGCCCACACATCGACCAATGGCCAACAGTCAGGTTGGTCTGTTAGAGCCTTTATATGAACCTGCTTCATTGGAACACTATAAGTAACAAAATACAGAAAAGCATATTTCATTACATGTATTTATGCTTATGTTAAAGTACTCAAAGCAAATAGTTAAAATTAGCGATAGACTGTCTTAAGCCGCATTCACACTGCCTGTTCAAAGCAGGAATATCATGCCATTATGTTGCCTCGACATAGGGGGACAGAGTGGTCTCGCCTCTGAGCCGGGAACAGAGGTAGTTACAGCCCCAAAACGAGGCCTGTGTAAAACGTAAAGCCGGAAAGTCATGACTATGGGTGGCACGAGTGTGAAGTTTTGACTACGTGTTTATGCCTGCGACCCACCACGGGAGATTTAAAAAGCAGCTGCTAATTCAAAGAAGAAGAATGGTGGCCACAAGGGTCCGCAAACTGGGAAAACAATGAGGTTTGGGAGGTCCAACATTTTTAATTCATTAAGATTTAACTGAAGCCCCAATCTTTCACTATCAAAGTGCTTTTACTGCTTAAACCTAACCACAAGCAAGACTATGCATACAGTACAAAAATGGAGCACTTCCTTTACTCAATGAAACTTTGCATGATCATAATCCAAAGAAAACACATAAAAGATCCAGCAAGAGCTACAGTCTTCTTTTGTCTCATCAATATCTGACTAAACTTAGTAATAAACAGTTTTTGCACGGAGTTGTAAGCTTGAAGAGCTGCAGCAGATCAACTGTGACTGAAGCTGCACACATTAACGGAAATGTTAAAGTCACTTAGACAGCTCACTGTATTCAGGTAAAGGCGCTCTCTTTGGTAAAGCCTTGTACGATCTGTAATAGTGATATCTGGGACAAGAGTGTGTGTCGTTTATGATAAGTATGAAAGTAATTTACTTGTCAGATCCTCGAGGCTGAGGAGTCTGTCTTAGCTTAAAATTGTTTTTCCATGAAATCTGTGGAGTCTTTTTTGATTGTAAAGCTATGATCCTCCGATAGAGAATAAGCAGCAGAAAGAGGCAGTGAAGGATTTCATTGCCTGGGAAATCTGGCAGCAATCCGACGATCTGTGTCTAAAAGGCAAACATTAGTGCTCATTTCCTGCAATTTTCTGTTTCAGTGCGCAGATATCGCACCACATGCAACCAACGCAATCGCAAAAGAAAGAGGCAGAGACCTCTTTCTCAGCTCCCAAATCAACATCAAGTTCCCTGACTGAGTGCAGCCAGGAATAATTTGGCGAACTCCATGAACTATCCCCCATTTCATTTAAAGAGGCAGGTTCTTCATCATCTATAAATTTGAGCCTCCCATTGAGTGTCTCGAGTTGAGATACAAGCAGGCACTTATGCTCTCCCTCAAGTGTCCTCATAAACCACATTGTTTCCAGCTTATGCTCCCCTCTCCCTGGAGTCGTGCGATGCCAAAAGTTCCCCTCGCAGGCCTGTCCTACCGGGCTTGTTTGGGGACATCTGCTGCCATGTCCAAATATTGTTTTTGGCTGAGCCATCGCTGGCTCTGCTGCGAGAGAATAGAGCTGGGAACTATTTTTACCTCAGCGGGATAGACTGTGTTAACATACAAAACAATGCCTCTATCCCCCAGTCTTCCAGCTGCAGAGCAGGGCAGCAACTGCTGGAGACTGCAAACACAAAACGCCGAACCTAGCTGCTCGTGTTCAGGGGGCGAGATGGTGGAAATACAGTATGTGTGACATTTTAACCTCTTTCACACACTCTCTCGTTTTCTTTCAGGCAGCTTCTTTTTAAACGAAAGCAAAAGACCAACTTGCAAGTTTCAGAATATATGTCCTGTTTCGTTTGGACAGCATGTTGACACTGAACTTTCTGTAATGTGACTGAAATGTGTGTGTCCAAATTTGTTTATGTGCCATCTCATTTTCGAGGGGGTCCTAATATTTATCACACACACTACATGTCAACAGAGGAATGATGGAATAAGTGAATACATAAGAAAATAATAGAAATACAATCATAGATGTGACAATATACACAGAGATGGCGGACAAAAACGAGAAACATCACAAGACTACCAAGCATAAAGAGGACCTATTATGCTTTTATTATATCATTTTATGTCATATTAGAATGATGGATATCAAACCTTTCAACTGTTCATGATATGATTTCTAACAGTTTTTCTACTTTGGTTACAAGATAACATCAGACTGTTACGGATTCCTTTATATGGTCATCTGCTACAGGCACGCTACTGCAAATGTTTACATTATGTACCATATTACATATAGCTTAATGCTTATGTCAGGAAAACATGGTTGCCAATATTGTTAATTTTTCTACAATTCTGGATCATGTCATGTTGTGTTTAGAGGCCTTTATCAGTGATTTTTAGTGTAAGAAAGTGCCACTTTACTTCCTTACAGTCATTGCAGGTACACTACTGCATGTATCTACATGCTGGCATCAGGGAAACATGTAATCTTGGTTGATGGTGTTAATTTCTTCCATATTTTTGATCATATTCCTGCTGTGTTTAGACCATAGACCATGGGTGAATGAAGACAGCTGGATGCAGCGTTGGCAGTGGGATCTTTTGATCATTACTATTGAAGTTGCTCAGTGATGCATGAAGCCAAACTTCAGCTGCCATGTATAAAATTATCTGGATGATCGCTGCTGCTTTTGAATCACTGGGGCCGTAGAGCACGCCTACCGGAGACGTCCGCCTGCCGAGTTGCCTACTTCCAGTTTAGGAGTCCACTAACTTGAATAGGGATAAAATGATTGAACGTTGTTCTTCTAGACTTTCCATATGTTATCAGACTGAATAGATAAAAAGTAAAAGATGGGTGAATTTGTGGGGCTGGGACTTACAGATGTCTCCTGCACAATGTAAGGCTGTAGGAAAAGGGTGTTTTAGGGCCCAATGGCGTCATGTGGGATACTCGAAAGTCATCATTCCACTGTTTGGCTTCTACAAAAATTCACTTTAAAGCCCAGCAGAGAGACATTAAAGATAGAGACATTAAAGCATGTAAACATGTTTTAGTTGAAACCAAAATACAAGAATGAACCTAAATAATGAGCATAATAGGTCCTATTTTAAGTGAAAACTGTCTTAAATGTACATAAAGTGGAAAAATAACCACACATACCACAATCAAAGATATTTTTCCTGCAAAAAGTAAAACTGCTTTCTTTGTAATGCTCATTATGTTCATGCTGTGTTATCTATATAAGGCGAATGAGTTTCCTTTTGTTGTATTTTGTGATCGGATCGTCAATATGTAGCTTTTATTCTCCCAAATGTCATCTATCCTAAATTAGGCCTATATTTCCCATGATATTTGAAATTATTTTACTTCTAATGTACTCTTTCATCACTCACTGCTACATTAAACAAGCCTGCTATATAAACAGTGATAAAACACAATAACTTGGCTGGAGAGGAGTTCCCCAGTTACTCCTCCCAGACTCTTTAGCTCTCTTTTCTACACATTCCCATGAGACCTGAGTCACATCTCATATCCGTTAACTGCGCTAAACGAGGAGAGTGTCCAATTCATCTTCTTTAAAGTTTACAATGGACTTCTTAAGGTTACAGCTAATGCAGGGACCTTAGATTTTTCAGGGCACGCAAAGGAAATTATACTTGGGCTGAGTAATTGAAACAAAAACACTGAGAGGGGAAGGATCTGCGTTTTAGGGAAGACATAATGACTGCTCACGTTGTTTTCCTTTCACTTCATATTACAGTATTAATAGACCTCTTCTGTTCCAGGTGGCAGAGGAGAAGAGCGATACAGTGAGAAATAACAATCAAGTCGTCAATCACTTTTAAAAACATAACAAACACTGAGATATTCATGATGGCAAGAATCTAAAAATGCTTCTGCGATCTATTTTAAAGGCTTAAGCCCTCATCTTCTTAGTATAACTTTTCTAAATTAATATTGCAAGAATTTGTTTTGATTTATACATCCAACGCCTGAGACATGGCAAAGACCCAGATGTGGGTGCAAAAATTACAGGTCAAAACAAGGTGACATATTTGTTGTTACCTGAGTAGGATTGCTTCACTTGTTGGCTGTGTTACAGCATGTGATGAGATTTGTTAGTGTTAATAAAAAAGGGCCCTTGATAGCTGAGTATCAGAAGGAAGTTTACCCTGCACATTGTGTGTATTAACTGTAGACTATATGGCCTGATGAGGACCTGGTCTCATTTAACCCCTGAACATATCCGTCATGCTACTGCATTGAGGTTAAATGAGGCCAGGTCAGTTTATAGTTTACAATGTTTAAAGTAAACTTATTTTCTGATTCAGTCCTTGAGGATATCCAGGCTTTAAGTTAGTATCGTCTTGCCTGCAGCCATATCTTGCAAAATCAATACTTCTTGTGTGGAACTCAGACTTTCCCTTACAGTTGTATTTTTCTACGACTGTTTTCACTGTCTAAGTAGTGCTCACTGTAACACATAAATAGATTTTCATGGGTAAAGTGCCCCATTAATAAACAGAAAACAAAACACAAACAAGATATAACCTTATATCTTTACATTCATACACTACAAATGCTTGCTTTAAAGGACTACCTCATTTGGGGTGGGAGTGGGGGCAAATGATCATTTGTATATCAATTACTCACCCCATATTACTAAAAATCCAAAAAGGGAAAATTCTTGGAGTAATAGGGGATTGGGTTTAACAATAGCCAAACTTTATCAGTTTACAAACTCACACAACGCAGCATAATTTAAGTGTCATGTATACAGTCGTATGCTCGGTTCTTCCCAAACAGACAGTCTTTTCTGCCCGGGAACTGAACTAAATGTAAGACTTTTCTATTCTCTCTTGAAAACCAGACTCCATTGACAAAATCAGTAATTTTACCTCTCTGAACACAGGAGCTGCTGGTCTACTACAACCTTCATCTGTATTTTGTTAGTTAGTTTTGTTTGTTATTTTGTTTTGTTTTTTTGTGTCTTTGGTAAATCTGAACTAACACTTTAAAACACTAAAGTCACACAATAACACAAACAAAATACCATTCAAGGCAGTGGTAGACCAGCAGCTGCTGTGTTCAGTGAGATAAAATGACTTGTTTGTCAATGGGGTGATTGGCTTTGAAGAGAGCATGGATAAGTTTATGTCTTAGTTCAGTCCTTGTTGAAAAGGGCTTTTTGTTTGCAAAGTACTGAGCATATAGCATGATAAATGAGACTTGGATTTTACTGCATAAATTGTGTGAAAGTTTGTAAACAGATTTTTTTGACACAGTTTTACTTTTGTTAAAGGCTGACCCCTATGACCTTCAATTTATGGAGATTTTTTTCAATTTTCTGATTCTTCATTTTTCGGGAGCATGCTTTTCTTTTTTTTTCTTAACATAAACAATGTGACAGGGTGAGTATTGATATACAAATGGTCATTTTTGGGGAATGAAGTATTTCTTTAATAATCCTCTGCACATACAGTATACTTTGAGTGAAAAAATGCTATACTCAGTAAAATGGATCCGTTGATTTTTGTTTATCGTGCAGTAAGTCAACTAGTCAGTGCCTTTGTTCACACCCAGTACACCATGAGGCGTATGCTTTCTATAAATATCTTGTCTGTCTACATGCTCTGCTTTAAAGCACTGCAAATCCTATGTGGTGCTTTCATATAAATCATCTCTGTGAACACAAACATCATTGTTTGCTGTCTTTTCTAAAGCCACTTCATCACATCTATGATTCAAAAGGCTGACTGGCGGCTGGATATTGTTACTCCGCTGTTCTTACACAATAGTTACATATCACACAAGTACCTGACACGCAGGGCGTCGTGTAACCAAGTCATTATGTCACTGTGTAAACTGATACTGCCACCAACTCAGGTTTCTGGAAGTACTCATGGTTGTTTGCAGAGTGAACAATTACGATCATCACAGTTTGATCCTCAGCCAACAGGCAGAGTGCCATAAAGAAACTTTCCGGGAAGGTACACGCGAGAGATAAACATCAGGGGAAAAAAGAGAGGCCTATTCAGATAACGTCATGGAATGGGGAACACAGATGCAAATTCTATATCAGACAAGAGAAACCTGTGCCTGGACACTAGAAACGAAAGCAATAGAAATGTAATGGTCCAACAAAGTGAGTAATTGAATACTTATAGATCGAGCAATAGGATATTTACTGCCAAAGTATGTTTTGGTGCTGACCCGTCTGCCAGTAATAGGCAGAGCGATACCATGTTATGCAACAGTTAGTGCCGACCAAATAAATTAAATGGACAGGATTTCAGGATTTCATGAGCCCTGATACGAAGCATAAAAATACTGGGACTTTTAACTATGACTGTATCACTCCACGCTACTGTAACAAACTACGCACCTTAAAGAGGAATATATCTCCACAAATAAGTTATGAATGGCCATCAGAAGATGATGAAGGGAAAGAAAGAAGCTTGGATGCTTCACAACAATAGGTACTCTCTTATCAGGCCATTGACTTATGGGAATCCAATGTGACAACTGTCAACTGCCTCTTTTGGTTTCACATACAGATAAATTTACATACATAGTACAAAGATACAAAGTACCTGGCCTACAGTAATGTCGACCAACAATAAGTAGCAAGCTGGTGAATAAGTATGTTTATGTGTTGCTTAGGAGCAGTTCAGTCCAGGTGAGGAGCTAAACATCAAAGTTCAGAGGGGATCGTTTATCTGTGTATAAATTAACAATTCTTCAATTTATGCTGGTGGTGTGGCTGTGTTTGTCAGTATATATATACTATATATTTATTATTTATTACACAATTGTATACAGACTGCCCTGCACAACCTTATAATGTAATAATATAACTATAATAACTATAATATAATTTTAATCTTCTATAATTTCACAAATTCACCCACTCATTACATTATCTCTGTATCACTAATGTTGTTGGTAGAAAACACTCAATAGAAGATTAGGTTTAAAAACTGTACAAGGAAGCTTGCTAAGAGATTTTTTCCAAGTCTGGAACAGATACTTTTTTTTTATCATTTTAATTACATATGATGATATTTTGTTTTTATCCCAGAGAGACAGAGAGGAAAGAAAGAAGAAAGAAAAAGTTTGCTCTTCAGTCTCACGAGGCTGTTTGACCATCTGCTGCAGGCCTTTACCACTCATCTGTCTTGAATTAGACAGCAGTCACCACAGTATAAATACCCACTTATCATCTCAGTAGTTTATCCTCCCCTGATACAGGCCTGAGATGACAGAGACAATAGCGGACGCCCATTGCACCAAGTCCCCCTTGGAGGCATGTCTCGACTCCCGGGCTGCATTTAACTTTTATTACCCAAGGAGATGGATTGGCTGCTCCCCACCCTTATTTGGTGGTGCGGTGTGTGTATATGAGGGGCTGTGGTTGTAAAGTGAAGGCAGCGTAGCTCAGCCAGAGCGGAGCCAGGTAACTGAGGAGCCCTGCCATCAATGTGAAAAAGCAATTCTCCAAAGAAACCGTGACTCATGACTATTATTGTTGTTTAGTTTTGTTTTTAATAGATTACTTAAATTTGGTCAGTAACTTGTGGCCCTGCAGGTTTGGTTTTGAATAAAGGTGATAACTGCATCTCTAAAGCAGCAGCAGAGTGACTTTTTTAAACTGTGGGTCTAAAATATAAGCAGTCATGGGCCAAACAATAGTAAATTCATACGTTTCAAATAGTTGCACAGACAGAAAGTCCAATTTCTAGACCAGAAAAGCTCATTTGTCTTTAAAAATAAATAAAAATACAAATTAAATCAAAATACTATGCAACACTACTAAACAGTTTGTTATAAGAGTAATGAATAGGTGCGCCCAAATATTACAAAAAGTATTTATCTGTCTGTGCAATTTGACTCAAAAACTTCACTATTCTAAAAATTTTAAAGCTGGTGCATACTACCTGTGTGTCCTTTGGGCTGTTCAAACAAAGAAATAAAAACAGCTGTAGATAGTTACTCTGACTATAGATATCAACACTCCACCTGCAATACTGAGACAACTCTGGGTTTGCAGTGAACATTTTTCTCAAGCAGATTATTAAAAACCACAGCTAAATAAGAAAGACACTTGCTGAAGAGCACTGCTGTACTCAAACAAAAAAAATAAATGAAACCGCTTACCAAGCAAACCAGTGAAGTGGGAGGCGCCGACATCCCCCTGATTCAGAAGTTGTGTTGTACCCAAGTCCAACTCATGGCAGCAGTCGCTCTCTGTGTCTGTGTGCACACGTTTACAGTTTAAAGTTAGCTTGTGCTGTTTCTTAGCCTCCAGTTTCCACAGAAGTTTCCCCTTTTTTCGGCCCGTTCAGTCACAAAGATTATTCTACTCCACTCGTCTTCTGTTTACTTTCATCCTCACTGTCATAACCATTTAGTTTCTTTCAGCCTATTTTTTGTCTCTTTATAAACCACTGAAAGTCACACCCAAAACAGCTGACCTGCAGCATAACACAGTGTGCCTCACAGTTGAGTCTATACGCAGGAATACAGATGTTCTATGGTCGAGAAAACATAGTGCCAAAGGAAATTGGCTATATGACAGCAAGTGTTGAAAATATTCTCGAAATTATGTTGTCTTAGACAGATGTTGATTTATTTAGTAAGGCCTTTTTTTAAGTAGCTAAAATACGTTTTGTAGTTAATCCCATCCATAGCAGTACATTGCTTAGCTTCCATGGTGGTGCTCCAGTCTGCTTCTCCAAACAGAGGGCATGCCGATTGACATCTATTGTAATACACAAACTATGTATAAGTACCTCTTAAAATCCCACGTAACCCTTTAAAAACAGACCTCTTAGCATGGTTCTGTTACTATAGATCTAATATGAGAACCATAATAACTAGAGCATAATTTCTTTTAACAGCAGGAAGCTAAGACGTCTTTCTTTCCTGTCATCACATCATTACCTTATGATACCTGACCTTGCATGCAGTGCAAAGGTTAGTATTTTGCCAACATTGGGATTTCTGCATACTGGCCACGGGAGGTTGTTGTTCGCATAAAACTGTGTATATTAATAAAACAAAAGACATGACAGCTAGAATATTCATTCTTTTTGCTGTAGAAAGCTAAGGCTTTCATTTTCAGTTTCATTACTTTACACGCTCACATTATGCACTCATAAACTAAATTATGTACACAGTTAATATTACTTGTGAAGTGTTAAGAAATATTTTGTTTATGTGTCTATATTTAAAAATCTTTTGGATTAATATATTGTGTGCTTTTATTTTGTAAAATCAGATGAAAAACGTTTTATTATATATCTATTTATTTTTTAGAGACACAATTTCAATACTTCTATCAATTGGTATGGCTTATTAATTTATATAACCTTTTAGCTTAGGCTGTACAGATATTAGGGATATGAAGCTTTTGAAGATACTCCAAGAAATAACATCACAATAAGCAAAGCTACCAAAACAGGCACTGGAGGACCATTTCTCACAGTTAAAAAGGTTAAAAAAGAACTCTTTAATGGTTAAAGCTAGTTGTGGCTGGCCTAACTTTAACTTGATATACAGTAGCTCTCTTGTTTTGCAGCAGTTTACGGTTTCACTTTGACAAAGTGCAGTAAGTATGACTGCGGGTGTTAGGAGCCCACAGATTATGCAGCCACAGAGCTGGAATTGCGAGGTTTGGTTTTTAGATCTGTTTTATAGTTGCTGCAAATTTCACATTTTGCTTTCTCCTAAAATATCCCTTTCTATGGTATAATGATTTGTAATGTAATTTTTTGACTGCACTGGTCTTTAATCTCATTGTTTGATGGCAATATTTATCCACATTTGGCACTTTTCTGCAGGATTTTTCTGTACATGCAAATCAATTGTCACCTCCAAAACACAGGTAGGTGTTGGATGCGAGTCAGTTATTATAACACGGTCCACAGAGCAGAGGCTCATCTATAAAGGAAGTCATGCTATTCCCCAGAGTCACTCCTCGGCTGCAGCTGCACCAACGTGTTTTGACCCAACACCCCGCTGGCGTGCTACACCTGACATGTGTGCCCTTTCAGAGCGCTGGACCTATTCTCTGTGGACGGGAAGTTCATTTCCTCAGAGGATGGAGCCGCACCTATTGAATTTTATAATGCTATATCATTATTTTTCCCTCTAAAATGTAGCTGTTCTTTGTGCTTGTCTTTGCTGCTTTGAAAAAATGTGTTTTTTGAACTTACAGAACTTTTTCTGCGTATTATAGTTGAAAGCATACCTCAGGGCAGATATGCATCAATAAAAAATGAGTACAGCTTTGTAGGTGTTGACAAAGATTGGAGATTGATTATGTCTCACCGTTATAAAGTGGATGTAGCTGACACTCAATGGTGTAGGAAGATCCACCTCCTTTGACCTCTTTCCCTGGCAGCAACAAAGACACAAAAATCCTTTTAGAAGGTGATAATTGAAATGTCATCACTCTGATACATCTCATAAGATTGCTCTGTGGATTTATAAGCCAGGCGGACGATGTAAAAAACAGACATGGAAACATGAAACAACTGAACAAAGGAAATGCTATTTTGTGAGATAATGGTTATTGCTTTGCTTTTTTAATGTAGCTCTGCACATGTGTTTTTAATTGATCTATAGAACTGTTGTAGAACTGTGTGTGATTTTTAAAAAGTAATATCAAAGTAGCATTTTCACTGGCCTCCATGTTGCTTCAGTGTTTACTAACTTTGTTTTGTTCGGGCCTGTCTGTGGCGTTGAATGTGACCCACCAGTAAAAAAAGAAAACAGAAGGATGTACTCATCTGCTGCAGGGCTGTGGCTCTAGTCAGTTGGCAAATACCTTTTTCACAGCAGACTTTTTGACTGGTGGAAAAGCACAGGTGAAACTGATAATATTAACGAGTGCTCAATTCCATTAAGTCTGCCAGTAAGCTGCTCCAGAAAGCCTGCATGCACAATGTCAGGGCCTTTCTACCATTATTTCATTAAATACAGCTGTGCTTTTCCTACTATGGCATGTCAAGACGTCTGCCGTGAAAAAGGTCTACAGGAATGTAATCTAGAGCCTAATTTTAACAAGTGTTCCCGCATTTTAAAAAACCTGTATACCCATGCTAATTTTGTTGTAACCTAGAAAAAGGCCCACCCAAAAAAAATCTGTCAGTTTAAGTGTATGCTCTATTAAGACTACTTTCATTGCTTTACCTTGATGTCAGAAAACCCTTTCCGATGAAGAACTGAAGCCATTATACAGCGTACATATACATGGACATTGTAATATAGCGTACACTTGCATGTTTTTTCTGCTGCGGCTCTGTCCACAACAGTACAATGATTAGTTTCCGGGCCAGTAGATGTGGTTTATCAAAGACGCCAGCAAAGCAACACAGTACATGAAATAAGCACAGCAGAAACCTCAGACATGTTGGAAAACTGTGTTTGACTATACATATCTTTAAACAGTAAAGTTACAAGTGAAAATGACAACAGGGCTGCCACCAGCTCCAGCAAAATGTAGCAAAATGGCTATTTAAACAGAAAACTGGTGCACTGAACACGCTATTGTGTTATGCAGGCACAGTTCCTTTTAATTTGTCTGAGTTTCATTCATTTCAGTTCAAATGGGCTTAATTGGCATGTGAAACATGAAATAAAACAAGAATTGTGTGTACAACAATTAAGGACCATCCAGAATTTGGTTTATATTCACATCACTGCTGACTGGGTAACACCTCTGACACACCCACCAAATGAGAGAAAACATACCTCAAGGCCTGTTTCACAGCGTTTCAAGGAAACATGTCATTCAATCTGGAAACTGTGGCAAAAACACACTGTTTTAAAACTAAAAATGCCCCAGAAAGTAGATTCAATCTTAATGTTTGTTCATAATTACCTTCAGGTGGAAACCCTCTGCATCAAAATGAAACAGCGCTGAGCAAACACTGTCTTAATAAGATATTTTTAGCCACCTAAAAAAACATCCCTCCTTAAAAAAAATCAATATACGTTTAAGTGTACGCTATATAGAGAGTATTTTTACAGTTTTACACAAACAGCCTTTTCTGATGGGGAACAGAAGCCGTAATCTCAAAGCCACCACACTCCATTAACAAAAACAATAATTTTACTTTGGAGCTTTTAACACTGGAGCTGGTGGTTTACTGCCGTATTGAACAGTTAGTGTGTAAGGTGACAAAAATTCAAAATATAACACATTTTCTTTGAGTGCCTCAAATACGGCGGTCGAACATTTAAATAAAACCGAGCCATCGTTAGTGTCATTACAAACGCCTGTGCTTTTCCAGCTATGACAAGTCTCTACTGTGAGAAAGGCCCTTTGAAACGAATCTGCAGTTGTCTCCCTGGAAGTGATTGTTAGCATGACATCAATGTGTTTTGGTGGCAAGCTGATAAAACTAAAAAAAAACAGGGACAGTGACAACTTGTGTGAGACTGTAAATAAACATAACATTATTGCACAGAAAGTCCTCAAAACAAACACTTAAGTCGTTGCATGCTACAGTCAGACACAGAAGGGTTAATTCGTGGCGCTCCCAGGCAGAGAGGGAGAAGTAAACAAAAAAAAAAGCAGGGACTGGAGCTTCTCTCGCTGCTGAAGTTGAGGCGTGACCCTTGAGATAGGCACCGGGCTATCATGAGGGCGTCTCCCTGAGTGACTGGCCAGGAGAACAGAGAGGCCTTTGTCAGGGCTATGTGCGAAAAAGTGCTGAGCCAAGCAGGCCCTCACCCCCCTCACCCCTCCTCCTCTCCCAACACCACGTTTTTTTCTCTCTCTTTCTCCCTGAAGACACACACAAATGCTCATACACACACTTGTCTGTATTTACCAGCAGTCCCAGGGGGCGAGGCTTTCACTTCAGCTGGTGGAAGAGGGGAACACAGAGCCTGTTTTGTGGTTAAAGCTTGGATATATTAGCGGTGCGTTCAGGGCTGCTTTAATATAACCTGCAGCACAGAGTTGCTAACAGTCTGCAGTCAAATTGACTTTGAGAGAAATGTCACCCTACCCGGCAAAATGTCTGGTCTTCATCTCAAAGCCATGATAAAGATTAAAATAACTGGTGTTTTGTGCACAACAAACTGTGTTTACTGGTCTGCTTGCAATTTTCACGGTGAAATTTTGCCAAGAGTGCACACATAAAATTACACACACCAGAACCTGATATGTCTTTTTCAATGAGCCCGGGTTTATTTGCTGCTGGGGTGAAATGAAAATGCATAAATCAGGACATCAGATTATTCATAAATTAGATATGAGAACGAAAACATGTCAGCATCTCATTAGGTACATGCACGATGTGGTGTGCTCTGAGGACATCTGGGAATACAAACAATATGGTATTATTCTTTGAAGTAATGTGACAATCCAAATTTAGTGTTTTTTTCTCACGTGTGCTCAAGAGAAATTTGTTCTGTGCAAATAAAGGGCGGGCAGCCTGTCTGCAAGTGATTTGTGTTTAAACATACAGTGACTCTCATCTTAACACACTGTTAGCAAAAGCATAAGCATGCGTGCTGTCTGTGTGAGTAATAAAAGCAGAAAAAATACCCCAAGGGTGACAGTTGTCACTGCTGAAGAAATATAAATTGATATCAGCTCGCCCTGCAGCACAACACGCTGCAATGTGTCAATTTGTATGAGGTTCAGGTCAGGCCTTGAAAAATTTGATTTTCCCGAGGCCATGTCTTTTTCTGCAGTCCCCAACCTGACGCACATACGTGTAAACTGCTTTAACCTCTCGCTGCCCCTGACTACACAAAGCAGCTGCCTGAGGGGTATCGCTTTGGAGACAAAAAAGTGAATCACAGTTTATGTAAGGTTGCACCTTTACCCCCAGAGGGAAGAGCGTGTCAAAAAAAATGCTGAACTCTAACATTGCCTCCAGAGCTTATGAAATGCTTCTATTGTTCATGCTAAGTTAACCCTTTTCAAGACATTCAGTGGGTTTAAATAACTGATGTTAAGTCATAGAAGTGATTTTTTCCATTGACTGTGACTGTTCAGTATTATTGCTGATTACAGCAGCAGAAGCTTGTAAGTTGACATGACTGATGCCGTAAATTTTAAACTACACCATGTGATTCTGAGCTATGCCGCGGCATATCAGATACCGGCCTGTCTTTCAGTAACGAATTGAGACGGAACTTGTAAAGAAAGTGGATAAAGAGTAATGATTGAAAGCGGGTTTCCAATACCGATTTGTGCCAAAAAGTGAAATTTTTGAAATGTCAATAAACCACATTTGCGAGATGACTGTGTTTCCATTGAGTGATGTTGTGCGACTTCTCCTCTCACGACAACATTGCAAGAAGCATTTTCTACTGCAGCTACCGCATTAGCCGTCATTATCTCCAATCAAAGGTGATGTAAGCGTGTAATGCGAGCGAAAATGGAAAGGTAAAACTCTTATTAATGGGGAGCAGTCACATATGAGGGATTTCTGGAAGATGATAGCCCACGATTTCACAGAGAAATTGTGGATTCAACACTAAGAGGAAACATACACATCTTAGATTTTGTGGTAAACTGTCCTTTCTGTAGACTGGAAAGACATTAAGAGGATTACCAATGTTGTGTTCTTGCTGTTTTTCAGAGTTCAACTGTAAGATGATTAACATGGACATGAATAACCTGTTTATTATCAGGTTTTTGGGGTGTTCAGCTTATTTGTTTGTGCATGTAAATGGCATATTCCTTCTATGCGAAACCTGAATATGCTAGCTGGAGTACTCTGAAAGAAGCTAGGGTATAAATACACAATTTGAATAACTCAATTTTTTTGTGATCATGCAAATACCATTTGATAAATATGAGCCCTACCAGGATAAGCAGGTGTACTTAAAACTTTTTGTTCAGTGAAAGAAATGAGGCACACACCATTTCAATTGTCCATAAAGTTTTAATGAAAAAAACAAAACAGCAATGTACCCATTTAACAACAGAAGAAATTAAGAGAAATTGTAAGATTTCGAGAGCCAAGCTCTTATGTACAGCATATTGCACTAGAAAAAGAACAAACATCCCCCGTCCTCCTCTGATCCCTCCATCGCTTCATGTCCTGCGCCGCTTGAAAACTGTGCAGTAGACACAGAGCAGTCCCAAAGATAACACAGCCAATGCTTTAACGAAAACTGCTACATCTGGACTGGGTCTCACTTCATTAGGACACATGAATGTGAAATCCTTGAGACCACTCTGAACGTAAAGAAAGAAATGTGAAGACAATACAAACTTCCAGCGCACACGGCTCAGGAGTCTGAAATAAGTTCCACTGTTCAGTTCATGTATTAAAAGAGATATCATGGTTTTCACTCCATTAAATTACATTCAAACCCTTAAGATACAGTTTTTTTTTCAGGAATGTTGGACATGCATTTTTACTCCATTTACATATATTGAAAAAAGCCCTTGAACTGAGAGTGACACAGCAGACTTGGCAATATCAAAAATTAAAAATGCCACAACATTGGAAAAAAAGCAATAATAGAAAAGCAAAAAAGTCTTGTTGTTGTAGTTCTTTCTTCGTCTTCTTACAAAAGGATATGGAAAATTTTTTGCTAAAAATGTTTTTTTTTATAAAGACAGCAATGATAGCTGTGTCAAATTCATGTCTAATGTATAAAAAACACCAAATCACAGCACTTGACAGTAAAGATGCACTCTTTCTTGGATATTCAAAAAACCGATTGAAGAAATTTGATATTAAAGACACTGAAGGTTGAACGAATAACAAATGTTTCACTTGAGTCAGGGTTGCAAGAGTGGTTGGTAACGACAGGCTCAGATCAACGCCACACCGACTAAGTTCACCCCGTCTCACGTACAAATAATACTGGGCACCTTGGTGGCTCATTCCTCCTTTAAACCCACAGCCCTACTAGATTATAGATAATAAAGCACAAAAACCCAGACGAGCTAGGCCTATCCAGCATATCATAGATCTTAAAAAGTTTCTAGAGGGGAATTTCAGCACAGGAGTAGAAAGAGAGAGGCGCAAAGTACAGTATACAGGTAAAAAAACGTCATTTTTTACAGTGCACATTGATTGCAAACAGTCGTCTCAGGTATTAAGAAGCGTGGTGAAACTCGCCGTTCGTGCTGAGAGATGTCAAAGGTTGAGCCTGTGCCTCGTGAAACAGATTTTGTTTGTATCAAGGCACAACAAGCACGCCGTACTGTTTGTGCCGACTCTCTCGTATCAGAGCATGTTGATCTCACTGAGCCCGAGTGAAACAAGAGCTGTGACCAGTGACTTTGGGGAATTATGCCAAGTGTCGATGATGATGCGGCAGGTCTGTTACTCACAAGGCACATTTTGTACATTTGATTGTCTGTTTTTTTTTTTTGTTCACGTGATTTGTAAAGACTCACACCGTTCGTGTGAGGACGCACGAGGCACATGGCTTTAGTCCAACCTCCCCACACACAGGCATCAAACACACAACTGAATGCGCATCAACAACGAGAAGAAAAGGACTGTACACACTGAGATAGCATCTATACAGTAGCACTGAGCAAATATACACAAAATAAATTAGAATAAATTATCTAAAAGAAAACCAAACAAAATAAAACTTGTTCTCGATAAGGACAGGGAGTAGTTAACCATGACGTTCGATAAAAGAGCTTTGGACTGCAGACCAGAGAGTGCGTCACAATTATCAGAATTGGCTCAGCGTTCATTGTTTGCAGGAAACAAACTTTTGGTTCAGCTACTTGAGTTGTTACAAAAAAATCTGTAACACACTTCCAAGTTGATGTTGAGTGAAGATGCTTTGAAAAACAATGAAATATCTTTTTGCTTGTGCAGCATCATCTGCGGTGCATCATGTCCTCACTCAAGAGGCAGAATATTTGCAACTCATGATAAGCATCAGGTGATTAACATGGTTTTTAACTACTCCCTGAAAAAAACATAAAGGAAGAAAAACCCATCAGTGTCTTCAAAAGTTCATATCACGAATCTACAACAGACTGAAATAAAGCATCAAATGAGGAATTTTTAACATCTTATTTAAAGTCCTTAAAGACTATTTCCTTGATAAACCTTACATTTAGAAACAGTGGCTGTGTCGTTGCAAAAATGCTAAAGTAGCAGTTGTAACGAAAGGGTGTATAAACTTTCTCCTAAACCCAAATGTGTCTGTGTGTCGATAAAAACGATTTTCAACTGTACAGAAGCTGAGTTCTCAGTGAAGCTGAATGTAAGACCGGCAGTTTGGTGAGAGAAAGCACTTGGATGAAAGGTGGATACATAAACGTATCAGCACGTCAGGATTAAATCAGTGCTCAAGACATTTACACCTGGAGTGAAATAAAATAAAAATGCATCTCAGTAACTTTAAAGGGTAACGTTGGTATTTTTCAATCTGAAACCTATTTTCTCATGTTTTTTTATGTCAACGGGAGCAACATTTTTTTAAGCTGGTCCAGTATTGAGCGAAACAGGCTGCAATGTAACCACTCTGGGCATTTCTGCAGCGTCAGTGTACGTCGAATAAAAGTGTTTTTTGCAACTGACAGGCTCAGATTTTTATTGTAAGTGTCTGACAACATTATGGAAAGGATCCCTACATTGTAAGATCCTTTTTGTATAATGAGAAACAGCCCCAAAATCACCAGAGCCACCAGACTCCATTTAAATAAACATTAATTTAAACATGTATAGATTCAGCATATTTTTACATCTAACTGGATGAATTTAGGATTTTTTGTTAAAACCAACCAGAATTTGTGACTGCCGAAACAGTGGAAATATGAACCACGATGTTTTTATAAAGTGTGGTTTAAGATAATAAAATTACTAATTGCTTAAATGGAGTCTGGTGGGTTTGAGGATAGTGATTTTGAGGTTGTTTCTGGTAAAACAAAAAGGATCTTACTCTTTAAAAAAATGTCGATTTCTGTAGGTATCATTTCCATCATGTTGTCAGACACTTAGAATAACAATCTGTGGCCGTCAGTGACAAAGACACTTTTAGTGTGTGTAAAATGAAAAAGTGCAAATGCTCCCGGTGATTACATTGCTGCTTATTTCATTTAATACTTAACATATTTAAAAAATTGTTGTTCCAATACGTCACTTAAGACACAATTACATGTGAAAAAAGGCTCTCGGTTATAAAATTCCAACGTTTCCCTTTAACCCAAAATGTTTCTGTAACAAAGATATTTGTAAAGAGGTGTTTTTCATTGAGAACACAGCCATATTTTGGGAAACATTCCTTCTATGGATGTCAGTTTGATTGCAAATGCAACAGATCCCTAAGATTTTTTTTACTTCCTTCCACTGGCTTGAATATTGCTCGCCCCTGAAAATCGCTGATAAATGTCATCTCTATCACGATCGACCCACGTTATGCAGCAAAGGGCAAAATTGCGATTGTCAATCCAGCCAGAGAAAGAGACACTGAAAAGCTTCAGAGAATGATGAAACTCATCCAAAGATTTTCAGCTGTGTGATTGTTTTCCAGTTCCCTGATCGTGATCCCACAAAGGAGATTTGTTTGTGCTTATTTGGTTTCAAAATGACTGCAGATTTTGGAAACAGTAAGCACGCACTCCTACATACACATGATCACAAATTCAAAGAGTAATCACGATTAATGTCAGGTATTGAAGTTACTCGACAACAATATCTTCAGTACACCTACATTCAAGTATACATGTTTATCCTTTAAATCAACAGGATCTGGATCTACACAGTGGGTCTTTAGGCCACTTCTAACAACATGAGTGGTACTGGAGATGGAGAGGCTGACACAGGATGACACAGGTTGATAAAATGTCCCTACATCTACAGTGGAAGCTGGCAAAACATCTAAACTGACTGACAGTGCACCACCAGTGTGTAGCACAGCCACAAAGTCATGACAACCAGTTTGAAATTAGCCAGTGTGGAACAGTAAAGGATAAGTACAGGGCTTATTGTTTTTCTGAGAATAAATTAGAAATGTGCCTTGAGTCCTCAAGGTTTAAAGTCAGTAACTTCAGCACAGAAATGTCCGCGTCCACAGTTTGTCGCCAAAAAAGTGGCCTAATTTTAAAAGTGAATCTGTTTTTTTTTTTTTTCATGATTTCCTTTCTGCAAAAGAGTTGTACTGTGGCAGGAGAGAATAAGGCATTCCCTGGACTGATGGAGGTCCTTCGAGATTTGAAATACCAAAAACAAAAAGAGCAGTTTACTGTACAAAATAGGTAATCTTACAAATATTTCGAAAATATCTCTTCAAAACGCAATGGCTTCTTCTTGGAGAGGCGAAAAAACAAAAAACAAAACAAAAAATTAAGAAAAATTGTAATCAGTCTCCGTCCAGCGGTGACCAGTGTTTTCTTCATCTCGTCTTCGTAATCAATTAGAAAACAAAATCCAAACCCGTGTTCCATCTTACAGTGCCATCTCTTAAAAGTCTGGTCCCTTGTCCCTGTGGGGGGGGGACAAGGGCTGAGGCGAAGGCCAGCAGGAAGCCCCTTCATCTTTGCTGTCCTCTCAGGCGAGGGAAGAAAGGCTCTCTGGGAAACAGAAAGCCAAACAGGGCCATCGTAAGGCGCATCCAGGCAGGCAGGTTTTGTCTCTGATGCCTCATGAACTGCAACGAGACAGAAAAAAAATACACATTAGTTTTTTATTTATTTATTTTACAATTTTTTAGGTAATTTTCTTATACCTTTTACTAATAATCTGGCTAATTTGGGGGTCACTTCTTCTTTTGTTGCTCATTGCCTTCTTCCCCCAATGAAAGACATTAGCAGTTCCTAGAGAAGGAAGGATAGGTTCCTAGGATAGGGGAAAAATGACCCATCCTACTCTCCCTGTGATTGGCTTGTACTCATTGTCTTCATTGGTTGGATCAGTTAGGTTTAGGCTAGAAGAGTGAGATTGGTAAAGATTAGAGTGTTTGGGTAAGCAATCAGAGTAAAGCAGAGTAAGACGAGTCATTCCTTTGCTACTTTAGGAAATGCAAAATCGCACCTTGGTCTGGTGGGAGCTAGCTAGTAGTGCCACTCATTTGGCTGTGAAAACATTGTGCCCACCTTCTGACTCCAGGTCGCCCTTGTGGGATAACAGCTCAGTTTTAAGCTGCAATAACCCTGCAATAAACCCTTAGCATTGTTAACTATATTAGCTTTGTTAGCACTGTTAGCAGTGTCAACACAGCTCGTGACGTTAACATAGTTAACAATGCTAAAGGTGTTTATCGACTCAAATGAAGCTGCTTACCTAATGGGGCAACCTGGGGGGAGACCGAAGGGTGGCCACCATGTTTCTCTAACAACATTGTTCTGCCACCTGGATAGTGTAAGGAGCGATAATCTTGAATGTGCAGCCCCGCTACCTAGCTTCCACCAGAGCCGGCTGGTGCGCAGTGCCAAGGCTAGCTAACCAGTGGAGACGGTAGGATGAGCAGTATGCAACAGAAATTAAAAAAAAAACAAAAAAAAAACATCAGAAAACCTTAAATGTTCACCACCTCTAAATGGATAGCACTTTGAAATGCAATTCTAAAGCTCACACTGAGTCAATAGAGCGCTTTATATTTCATAACATACAAAGCGCTTTTTTCATAAAAACTGACTGTATAGTTACTGATTAATGATCGGGCTGTCGAAAGAAAAATTAGCCTAACAAAAACTGATATCCCTGCTCATACCCGCTGATCAGACTTAGATCACCTCAGCAGTGAAAATTACTTCAGCGGCTCAGATTTCATCTTAACAGGCGTTTGCGGTAAAGCCTTGTGAACTGTGGTAAACCCTGTGAGCTCAAACCACATGACCGCGTAGACTGGATGTTTCCACAACATTGGCTTGTGTCTAGCAAACATGTCTGTGACACGCACATCCTGCAGAATATACAGTATCGAGTACAGCGGCTCTTTTGGGACTCTCCCAGACAGAAGGTTACAAGCTAACAACTGTAAAACACCCCAAAGGAGCTGCTACTCATCGTCACAATATCACTCCATCCTCCCTGAGGTTTGCGACAGTCCCTCTTAATAAAATGTTATACTGTTGACTTCTAAACAAGAATCTCAAAGTAAAATGCTTTCAGAGAACGCAGTGCCTATTTCATCACAGCGTCTCTTGTAATAGCGAAGTCAGCTGAATAATTATCAAAACAAAGCCAAAGGAAAATGAAACTGCTCCCTCCTATGGAGCTGCTTTCTCCCGGCTCTGTCATTTTCTATTGGGGGTTGTGCAGCCAGCACGGACTACAGACAGATGAAGGGGTTCCTGCTGCAGCCTGCAATCTCCTCTCTCCCCCCCTCTCCTCATCTCTGATCCTGCACAGCTCCCACTGGCTCTCTGAACAGCCGTGCACAGATATTGCAGCCTGTTGCATAAGCATTCATGTTACGATCTCTTTCTCTCTGCTCTCTCCATCAAGGTCTCTACCAGCCCAGCAATCAGAGCTCGCCACAGGCTATTTGATGCAAAACTAGCAGACTGAACTGAATTGAACCAGCACCACTAAATGTAACCCTAATTGTCCTTAATTGCCTTAATTCTACACTGCTGAGCTTATTTAAATAGTACCCTGGTTTGTTCCACATGAGGCTCCTCTTTCTGCTGTCATTTGCGTGGGTAGTGGAGAATGGTGTGTATTTTGTTTGGCCTTTTTAGGTTAATGCCCCCCAAAGGGATTAAGAGAACTGACAACATGCATGTTTGCTCCTTCACTCAGTGTTAGAACGGATTACCTTTTCTTTTTGCCAACAGAATTCACATTTTATTTGCCACAAAAGTAGTCAAAATTCACTCAAAACACAAATACAAGCTGCCTCATCAACAAAAATCCACACATCAACCACACCAACAACTTCTGCTTGGATAGGCAGAAGTCTAACAATAGCAGCAGACACAATACAGAAAAAAATGGTTGGATATCATAAAGGATCATTTGTGATTATTCTCCCTTTGGAATATTCCTACAACAGCAGTATCAGATCCTGCAGGATAAAACCGACTCGAGTGCAGACAGCAGACAAAAAAGAAAAATTTTCGCTCTTATCTCTCTGTCACAGAGTTGCAAACCAAAACACACACAAAGACACACACACACTGAGGCAGTCAGCGGGACAACTGAGGTATTGTGGGTAGCCGTGAGTCAGACTCTATTTTTAGACGCCGTATAAACAGCCGGCCAAGTCTACCCAGACACAGACATGCTGCTCACTCCTGTTTGTGACAGTCACATCGATCTCACCTGCTCTCTCTTAATCTCTGTACCGTGTCTGTCAAAATCTCTTTCCACATATACCACTTTCTTTCCATTCTTTTTCACACTGTTTCGCTGTTTACTCTCTCCTTCTCCATTAACTGCACTTCCCAAAACTCATCAACCACACCTCACTGTCGACACAGACCCCCATGGCAAAACAGTCGCAGCAGCAGATAAGAAAACGCGATACCACTCCCAGTGTGTTTGTACTCATTAACTAAGTTCATAGTCACGTGACTCGTGTGGACTCTCAGTAACTGCTTTACAAACACTGATACCCCCTGGACCAGTTATCAAACACACTGTGATACCAAAGAGTGCCAAAAAAGGAGGGGGCAGATTGGAGCTGCTGTCATCTGTAATATTCTAACACAATTTCTGCCATGTTTGCCGTGTGGATTTTATTTCTCGATATGCACAATTAACTCCATATCATGAACTACAAAAGGTATGTGTGCTGAACTATTCCCCCAGGAGCTCTGCGAACAGCCAGCCTCCACGCTCAATTACCTTCATCATCTCTTCACAAGTCCCAATTTGTTTAATGCTTCATGGCGTATACGCTCAGTATAAAGATGTCTACTCTCAGGTAAAGGACACAAGTAACAAACACTTTATCTTTTAAATTACACAGCAGAGAAAAGGGGATAAAGGAAATTATGGGCGGATGTCATTTAATCTGCTCTTTCTAAAAGCATCAGGAATACTCAAACAGATGAGGGCATGGGTTATTTTCTTCTGTCTTTATATACCAGGAAACATATTATTCCTATTGACTGTAATGACATGGTATCAGTGACCACTTTGCAGAATTGGCAGCGTATTCTATAACCCCATGCTCAGACTGAAGTACAATTTTAGTAGTTTAGAAGACAAACATGACCTTGACCAAAAAGACCCAAACTAAGTATCAGTGTTTAGACACTGACAGTGTTTCTATGACGGTCTCATGTCACATTGTATTCTTGCATTAAGTGACACAGACTTTAGTAAATAATAGTTTCATAGGTTTGCATGAAGTTAAAAAATCGTGCCTTATTAGTGATTTTGAATTTTTCTTCAACATGGCCAAGAAAGTGGTTGAATCACTGGGCAGGCTATTTTTATCTCCAGTGTGGGTTGTGGCAAATCCAGTTGGCAAAATGTTCTGCCCCCTTTCTTCCCAAGAGTGAGCCACAAATTAAGTCGCTTTGACTTGTGTCTCTAATCAAGCAAAAGCTGACGCATGTAAATATCCACATGTAACACACAAAGAAAAACTATTTTTAAAGTTTAAAGTCACATCCACACTAATACTTTGTCATGGTGTTTTAAAACAAAAAAAAAACTCTGTAAACACAAGTATTTTAGCACCCTTGGAGAATGAATCTCCGACAGGGTGGATATGTAAGTATAAGTGTAGAGTATAAGGTGGTCAACGTGGTGGATTGCGAAATCTAAGAGCAGTACCAGGAGCTTTAACCATCGCAGGAGGAAGCCATGGCAATGGGAAAGGAGTACCCAACAAAAAGGATGAAGTCACAAAAGTTACGTAGACCTAGCTATACTGTACTGACTTGACACAATGTAAATGATCTAAGACCCAATCTGGTAGCGAACATTGGCGTGTGCACCATTGTTTCAAAAAGTCTCCGTTTGCCGGAGTAGTAGTCTGGACCCTTGGTGTAAACGTAGTTATAAACCCAAACAACTTTGTGTGAATGTAACCCAGGACCCACTGTCTCATTCTGCTGTCCCGTTCTTATGCACTAGCAGATGTTCAACATGCAAATAGAGCATTTAAATTTGGTAACATCTTCTTCTTCTTTGAGGCCATGTTAGTCAACTTGTGTTCATATTGTTTACACTTTTGACACATTGTGCTTGAAAATGCATTCAGGTTCTGTGGCTAATTGTTTGAAATTTGGGATCCACTTCACTGCGTAGGGGAGCGGGGCTTACCAGTTCAACATGATCTTGCTGGAACTTGTCTCCAATCTCCCGAAGTTTACGACCGATTTGTGCCTCGACGCTCACCCCCGCCTGCTCCTCAGGCCTCTCTGCCATCCTGTCATCTTCCTCCCCTCTGCCCTCTTCCTCCTCCTCTTCAATCTGCCTCTCTCCCCGGTCCTCCATGGGCTCAAACTGAGCGGGGAAATGTAAGCGTAATCCAGCGTTGCCTAAAAGGGAAACATCAAGCTTCTTAAAACTTGCTGTTGTTGTTGGATCACAAAAATACCAAACTGTCAGTGTCAGAGCCAAGATGAATAAAAAGCAAGGAGACATGACTGATATCAGTTCAGTCAAACCACTTGTATTTTCCTTTTTGTTTTCAATGAACCTCAGAAAACACCCAGACAGTCTTAACATATGGCTAAGTATCTTGATTACTATTAATGGCCTAAAACACAGCTGTGTGTCTGACTGGCTAAGTCAAATACACAGCATCTACTTTACACGGCGGCTATATTTCTCTCCGAAACACAAACAGGTTTTATCAGATCGTCTCAGAGGGGCAAATTACAAGGCAGGCACTCCAAGTACAACTGAGGAGTCAACAAACAAGAAAGAGGGAGAGTGTTGGTAGGGGGAAAACTCAAACACCTTATTAAATCAACAACAGCCTCAGTGAACTGCTATCTTTCTGTGTGTCACTGAGTTTACTCATCGCCTCTAGCATGTGCCTCTGCAGTCATGCCACTCGGGGGGAAAAGTAAAGTTTATCATGAGTGCAGAATACCCCGCTATTCAGTCTCACTGAGGACCATAATATGTCTTAAAAAAACCGGGCACCCTGGACTTTGTTAGGAGAAGAAATGGAAGCGGGCCAAGTGCATGACATCCATTACTGGGTTAGACTGCATTGAGCGACAAGGTAATAACAGTCAGTGGTGTTTGTGTATTGATGACTTTAAACCCAGAACAATGTGGACCTCTCACACGCTGACACTGAGTCAACAAAACAAACAACATTCTACTTCAACATTTGCTCAATTCGATTAGGGTGATGTCACACTGATTTGATTAGAGATGGGAAAACAATATTGGATTAAAAGGGGTGAGCATATTAGTGTAGGTATGCGCCTTTATGTATATATGAAATTAGTTAGTCTGATTTCAGAAATGCTCGTTGACCCTTTTTCAATCCCGCAGCAACATCACTTTTCTTGTGCTACTATCAGATGCATTAAAAAGTTTTCCGACCTTTGAATGCTGAGCAGATTGGAGGAATTTCTTTCAGAAAATGGGAAAAAAAGGCGATGGGCAACTCGGTAAGTAACGTTCCACATATTAACAGATTTAGAAAATTATTTTAAAAAGTTAAAGAAAAATGTCTAAAGAACAAGCTAGAGAAAAACTATATTTATAATTAATTATTATTTTTTTTAGGAACTTTTTCCAGGTTATTTTATATTTTAACTCCTTTTTTTAACTAATCTTCAGGCAATTTTCTTGTATTTTTTTACTAATTTCTTTTTAATTTTTGGGTCTTTCATAGCTCATTGCCTTCTTCCCATGTTTCTGAAAGAAATGGCAATTTGCCTGGGTTTCAAGGGGTTAAAATGCACAAAAAGAGAGAATATAGCTAGAATGTGATCTTCATTCATCTGATTCAGAATAATAGTGTATTCGTTTGCGCAAAGATAAATTCAAATCTACAGGGTACTTCTTTCTAAGAATGGCATGTTTTTCGAGTTGTCAGCATGCGTGTAATTGGGCAAGGGGCTCTCCAAGCCACAAGGAAATTCATTTCTAAGCATGTCTGTTTTGCTGTAAGAATTCAAAAATGGAATTAATTTGTCTAATGGCCCAAGAACAAAGACAGCATCAGCACTGCTCTCATCGTGTCTGACACTTCTCATATCAGATTGACAGGTTTCGGGTCTTTTAGGACAGTTCCCAACGCTGACAGATGAAAGGAATGACTAACAGTGTGAGGCTGACGTACAACATTCAATGCTGTGCACGCACATGACAGACTCACACGACCTCACCCCATCTCACCGTGAAAGGGTATGCGAGGCTGCTGGTGCAAGCTGCAGGGCAGCGTGTTGATGCCGATGCTGTTGTTGTTGTGGCTCTGTGGTGCGGGCACGGCAGCGGTGACGGCGACAAGGGCCTGTCCGGCCGCGATCTGTGTGGTGCGGTCTTCGTATTTGACGTCCCTAAAGGGCGTTCCCCAGAGCTGCGAGATGGGCCGTGACATGTCCTCCTCCTCATCATCCATCCGACGCCTCAGCGGTAAACTCCCTGGAGAGAAAAAGAGGACACGAAATGGAAACTTTAGAATGAGATGACAAGTGTTTGAAAGTGTTTTGGTCATGTAAATAGAATTTGTATGACTGTCTGACTCATGTTTATGATCTTTAGCACGCAGGTTAATTTGGGTGTGATTTGTTTCAAGACCAAACAGAAAGTGCCAAATATCACCATGTTATCAGTGGAAACACTGCCCTCCGGCAGATTTAAAATTATCTCACCCTATCTACATTAAATGGAAATAAATCTTTAGTCATTATAATGCGCTGTCAGAGGGTAATGTTGTGTTAGGTAATACTGAAAACAAACAAGCAGAGATGGATAGTCCCAGAAACACAGATGGATCTGCCAATGTAAACATACAAGACGAGGCTAAAGCGATCATCTCTTATAATATAGTGATGAGTAGCAACAGGCGCCAAATGTATGGAAACACCCTGTGTAGCAGGACCCAGTGGGCAGCTAAAAATCTGCCAGCCTCCTGCAGCAGATTTCGCCAAGCTGTTCCTTCTAAATTGTAACTGAGTGCCAAAAGATCCACAAGAGAAGCTTTTTTTTCTCTCCCCTCACAACTACCTTAATCTGGACCTGTGTGCCACAGAGCAGAGTCACAGTCAGGAGATTAGTTTACTCCTGCACAATTCTACAGCTCAACACTAATACCTATGCTCGTTGTTCCCTCTCTCTCTCAACCACGCAATCACTGGATTGCTGCCTGTCTACACTGTAAATGCACACAAACACAGCAGCGGGTGGTGTGTGAGTGAAACCTCAGTGAAACCAAAGTCCCGGTTAGACTGTCATGTGCTGCGTGCAGCAGCCGTTTCATGACGGAGATAACGAGTTTCACTCCATCCTCAACCGTGCCCGCAGAACGCAAACACTCATGCTCTCTTCCTGCTTGGCCACATGCCATAATCTGAACTAGTGTTTCATCTTTTTTTTGTCAAGGGTCATGTCTTTTCCTTTTGTTCTGTGAGTGGAGATAAATGGGCTGGGTTGACTGGCAAATGCAAAAGTTGAAACTGGATATACTGGAATTGTGTTTACTGAGCAAGGCCACCGCAGTCGTATGTCTCTTTGGGAAAATGGCACTTTGCATGATGTCATATCATATGGAGTCAAAGGAGGAAACTACATTTTGAATAACAGTGGAAAAACAGTCTAATTATCCAGGCCTCATTAGTGTAAGGTGTAAGTCACTGAATCAGGACTGACTTTTATTTTGGCAAACAAAAAATAGATTATTGACCCACACATCCTCTGGCCTCCATTGTTCCCAAGGCATTTAATAATGAAATCAGTCCATTGTGCCACTGCACACTAATTAGTTCTGCATTAAATTCAAACATCCCTAATCTGCATTAACTTCTCCTCCAGGCAAGTTATATCCCATTAATTAATGCTATGAAAGCAATAAGAACTTCTCTGCAACTGCACCACAAGTTTCACTGAGATCAAATGTGCACTTGTGTTGTGTGTCAATGGCAATGTGAGCCCTGTCTTGAATTTCCACTGGCAGTCAACAGAGGACTGGCAAGATTACCATAGTGTCAGACACATAAAAAACAAACATAGACAGGGAGACACACAAAAAGACATTACACACATTACACACTGATACACACACTGCCTGGGGCAGCAGGGAGGCCTGGCAGCCACCACAGTGCTGGTCAGAGGCTCAAAGCTGCAGCAGAAAGTGGCTCCCTCTGCTGCACCATCTGTGCACCGGGCTCTCCTCCATGTACCACTGTAGGTGGGGGGTGCACTCAAGGTGAGCTCTGCTGCTATTTATCCAACAGCTTTCGTGTAAATAATATCCTGTGGTTATCAGTGTGCTAGTGACAGGCTCCAATAAAGTCATGAACCTTACATTACCTATCACTGGAAAAGAACAAGAGCCAGTAAAATCCAATCCATCTAAATGATTAGTATTTGTTATTATATTTTTGCTGTTGGCGTAAGCTATAAAAGCAATGCAAAACTATTCTTTGCACCGCCAAAAAAAGAGTTATTAACTGCGATTTTGATCAATTTGTTTCAAACTGATCATAAGTGGGCTTCGGAGGACCACGGGGGATGAGTTGCACTTACAGCCGCATTCGGAGCACAATGTCCGGGAAGGCTCACCGCGGACACACGCTAGACCGCTCGGCACTACACACAAAACAACATCCACAAACTGACACGCAAAACATCTTCTACTGAAGAAACCTGTCGAAACAGGATGCTGACACATGATGCAAACCGCAGCCTAAATTGTGGATTAAACGCTTTTATTTTACATGCTTTTAAGAAAAACAGGTAAAAGTTTTGCTAAACTTATTATTTAATCGTGACGGTAGTAACAAGCTAAAATGGTTTTAAAAACGTGTTGGAACAGTGTTACCAGTATGGCTCCCATTATCCTCCGTTGACACTTTATCTTCCACTTCGCCTGACAACTCTTCCCCAAAACAAACAGCTCATGGATGAGTTCACTCACTCGAAGCAGCTATTAGTCACTAATGCGTGAAATAAAAACACGACAAGTCATTCTCACCGTATGGTTTTTACCTCATTAGCTGTAATATTGTGTAATGATTAATACAAACTAGGCTACAGACCGACGGTTGTGTCCCAAAGACCGGGCAACATCAGCCGGGACGTTCAGAATCCGCGCTGATGGATAGAACCCATCACTTCGTCTTTTACTCACCGCGTCCGTTGAAACAAGACAAAAAAAGTCTCTCTGATGTGAAGCGCAGGACACAAATGCATCTAAAAACAAATGCCCTCGTCCATATACCAACGCTCCGGTTAAGTCCGTCGCTCACCCCGTCTCTGCCCGGGCATGCCCGCGCTGCCCGCACACATTTGTTGATAAACTCCCACTAACAAAGTAGCACGCGACGTTCTAACGGAACGAATGGAACGCTATCTCGCTTTGAAATTTGAAATAAACGACCGTTACACTCACCGCCAGCAGACGCGCTTTCCGTTGTGATCGGTGGTATCTTGACAACTTGCCGTTACCTTGTTTCCTACGGACTGTGTTGATGAGACTTGTATCCCTCTTTGCATTACAGCCACTCGTACATGTTTGCTGACTAGAGCGAGGTTGTTTTTTTCCCTGTGTAAAAGCGGCCCGCCCCGGTGACAGGGAACCGCCCCTTCTCCATAATGTGAAAGGAACAGAGAGTCAGCTATACTGTAATGCAAATAATACAACACACTGCAAGGATATTGAATGCAGTCAGAAAATCCATGTATTTCTGTATTTTTAGCAAATAGTCAGGCGTGGGGAAAGTATAAAGTATTTATTACATTTGTTTGAATAATAGTAGTGATACCGCACTGGAAAAATACAAAGATACTCAGAGCATTGAAAATATTACTGGGGTAAATAAATAAGGGAACTTAATGCACACATCTATCTATCTATCTATCTATCTATCTATCTTACATATGATATATATAGTGTCCACATGCCTCCTGTTAGGTATTTTAATCTGTATATCTAGCACATGCACGTTTTGTTTTATTTTGTTTACAAAAATCTTAATTTGTAGTAGCCTGCACCTGTCAAAACATATGTAAAGTAACAAATGGTAGTACTTGAGTGGGACTAATTATCTGAATTATTCTGTACATATGCATACCTTTGGGTGTTTTAATCTGTATATCTAATACATGCATGTTTTGTTTTGTTTGCAAAATCTTAATCTGTAGTAGCCTTCACCAGATAAATGTATAAAGTAAAAAAAAGCATTTTAAGTGGTGCTAATTATAAGTATTATAAATACTGTTGGGTATTCAAATATATATACAGTATATAGGCTATCTCATGTATGCACGTTTTTTCTTTCGTTTGCAAAGTCTGATTTTGAAGTAGGTTTACATTGTGCCTGAATAACTATAGCATTCCAAATAAAAATATCAAAAGTTGCTACCGATTTTAATATTTCTCTGCATCAGATGTCGAGCTCAGGCTGTATTGTTGTTGAGGTGGTTTAAAAAAAAAAATACTGTGTCTGGCCCTTTAAGAGAACAGTCCTTCTCGCGAATATAAGCTGGTGACACGCAGCCGACCAATCAGATGGTTTGTTTTGGTCCCGCCTTCTGCTTCGTGTACCTTGACACGTGGAGGGGGAAAAACACAAACCCAGATAAGACATGTGACTGCTTTCAGAGCTCTGCTCAGCTGATTGGGAGCTGCTGCTAGATAGAGTGATGGTACCCACCCAATTACGAGGGTTGGTGAGAATAAGTTGTGTACTGTCAAGGCAACACATAGACATAGACATAGTCACAAATTTCATTTTCACACATGCATGTCAATATAGCATCATATCCTACATTTTTATTCAAATGTATCATGCAAAAATTATTAAAGAGACAGTATTTAAACATAACTAGGTGTATTTTTTCAAGTACTGTAGCCTGTATAAGTGAAATTTTGAGGCACTTACTAACTTGTTTGTTACCATGTTATGCTACTTAACACTTACACTGTGCCACATTTCAGAAGCTAATATTGTATCTTACTTTAATCCCATTATCCGGTCGTACCTTTTAGATTAGGATTTTACATGCAAAAGCCATGATTAGCTTATTCCCCAATTTCTCAGTTTTGAGATCAATAAAGTATATCTATCTATCTATTAAATGTGGTTCATTTTTTCAGAGAATATTGCCCAACATCTATACATTCTCACTCCCAAAAGGCCTTTACCTGCAAGATGTCACTCGGTATATATTTGCTGACCACAAAGAGACACGAAAAGACCACAAAGAGAGACAAAACTACAAACAGAAACAAAAAGACCACAAAGACACACAAAATAACCACAGAGACACAAAATGGCCACAAATAGACACAAAACAACAACAAAAAACAACACAAAATTACCTCAAAGAGATATAAAACGACCACAGTGAGATGCAAAAGCACAAGTACAAAGAGATTAAACACAAAAGCAAAAATAGAGGCAAAGACACCACAAAATGTATGTGCTTTGCTCCTGTGTAGAAGAGTTGGCGTGGCCCTTTGCATATCAGTGCCCAGGGGCCCATTGTCTTATTATCTGTCCACGATTGTGGTTTTTCCATTATGTAGATAACATAACATAACATATCCATGTCCTTAAATGTATCCATGTCCTTAAATGTATCCTCGCTTGACACTGGCTTGACAACAATGTATTGATATAAGCATAGGGCCCCTGAGGGCATCCCATTGTTGAACATGGAGTCTGATGGATGCACTGTGACAGTAGAATAAACAGCAGCCGAGGCTGGTGACCCTCATTGCAGTGTTAGGGGGGTCACGCCCACTCATGGCATCACTCAATGAAGTACAGTGAAATCAAGCCTTATCTGCAAAAAGGGGTTACTGAGTGCAAAACAACCGTGCAAGAAGAGTGAGACTACGTGATCCATCGTGTGAGTCAGATTTTTCCCAGGAGACAATTTCTGGATGAAAGCAGATGCTGTTGCTTTTGCGTGGCACGTTGGTCAGCCCGCGCAGGATGTTATGTTTTCACACTGTCCCACTCCTTTATTGTACAGCTGGTAATGTGTGAAGTGTGATTTTCTCAACTTTTACAACATTCCCATGCACAGTTTACAGGCAGACCAGCAAACAACCCCCTGCTCTGCCTTGTTTAAGCTGCCGCTTGACGGCTCCCAACCCCCCATCCATGCCAACCCCCTCCAACTTCAATCCTGCAGCGAAAGAGACCCCACCCAAAATTTGGAAGAGGAGATCACATGGTGGCTGTTTTTGCTCAATGTTCAAGCATTGCATGAATAGGAATGAACAAAATAACACACATTTTCAGCTGTTTTCCTAAATCTCTAGTATTAAATCCCATTTGCATGCATGTTTAAAAATATTGACTGAAATTCCAAAAGTAGATAAATTTAATTTAATTTGATTGGTACTTATTCAAATACATTTTGGACCAATGGTATAGTATTTAAACTGCGATTCTATTTTTATTTAACCTGCAACATGGAGAGGCATGGAGATGTCAGTTGGAAATATATACGAAGTAGGGATGCCAGTTTTGTTAATTTTGCTATTTGTAACCCAACACCCATTAACAGTTCACTAACTGAATAATTCTCTCGAAAATGCAAAATGTTGTGAAATACAAGAGACTTTTCCTTTAAGTCCAGTACTCGTTAACTATGTCAGTTTTAACACAGCATTTCAAAGTGCTAGAGATGGTGAAATTTTAATGCCTTGTGATGTACATGTGTTGTTTTTTATCTTATTTCTTGTTGGCTTTGCTGACAGATTGCCGGCTAGCCCTGTCAACATCAAGAGGCAATCTCCAAAGCTGCAAAATGAAGGAAAAGTGGAAATGCCAAAAAACTGCATTTCCATGAATGGCCACTTGAGGCTGGCACCAAAACAGAGTAAATTCCCATAGAACCCCATATTAAAATGTCCATCTTCACAGTAGAAATAAACATGTTAGCAGCCTGGTGCAAAATGTGGTTTCAGTCTATGGCTAATTTCAAAATTCAAAGTAAGAGCCATGTATTAATAGTATTAACAGTAAGGGAGGTGAATTTTATTTATAACTTACTTGTTTACATTTTCTAAAGGCCCAAAGTTACGTATATTTAAGGGTGGGGCCTCTTAAGTGATTGGCTGTCTGCTTCCATCAACTGTTGACTGTTGAGGGTTAACCAAGTAATTTATATCAGTGGTTTCCAACTGGTCCAGCCATGGGTTCAGATTTCTCCATTATCATTAGTTCTAGGTCAGCACAGTTTAATACATTGGGTGTCATGTGTGTTTGGCCATGTCGTCAGGCTAGTTGGCTGTCTTTGTTAAGTTGCTGTCCATCATTCATTTACTTTACAGCAGGAAACAACACTTAAAAATAAAAGTCTTATGCTGGCAATCAATTGTGCTTCAAAATAAAGCATGTTTTTTACACACTTGATGTATTCGCAAGTAACTTGAGGTTCACTTAGAATGGACCCACGTCCCACCAGTTGGGAACCACTGATTTAGACTGACTTGAGTTTTGTGCTGGTACTATGCTATTTCATCTGTTTTGAATGTTTATAATTTTGAGGATACAGCCGTTTTATGTGAATAATTACTGATAAATACCTCACCAATGAAGCACCTCTTCAAAAGTAAAAAGCTGGATCTGAAGCTGAATGAAAAAAACAAAGTGCCACTGGAATTTAAAAAAGTATAAAAACATCAGTTTTGCAAAGGTTTGATGTGAAATTTAGGCATTTAAATCTACTTTTCAAAGGTGGAACATTTCAAAAATTAATTAGTCCACTGAGTGCTGTTTTTGCAAAACAAAGAAATGAGAAAAATAGAATTGCCCATAAGCATTTCATTGCTTTTTTCTTCCCCAGAGTTCCCTTTATCAATAACTAATTAATGTTCCCAAACAATAGCTCCAAGAATAGTGCATTTCAATCACATTCAGTTATCCCACTGTCAATGGGCTCTTGGGTATACAGTAGTTTTTCATCAGTTAAACTGTAGTTTGGTGAAGTCTTGTTGTCTCTTTGAACACAGAGCTGTTAACCACATTTGTGTTGCAAATCAGATTTTTTTCTCTGTTTCGGCAGAGAACATAACATGATGCGCTGTCAATGCAAGAGATCCAGAAACACAAACGTCATGCATTGTGCAATCTCATCCTGTGTTTTAAGTCATTTGCATTCTTTTACTTTCAAGCGCGCAGCTTCAACCCCCTTTGATGAGGGAAAACAGCCTTTGTGTCTACGCTGAACTCAGAACTTGTCATCTAAACTGAAACTTCCAGTACCTCTAATGTGTCAAGTGCGGTGGCAGACAATGTGTCCCAGCCCATTTTTATTCCAGCAATTTTCCCCAGTGAGGCAGTCAAAAATTATCCTCAGTGAGTTATTTCTGACTACGTGCTGCCAGCAGAGGTGATAAGGCTCTGGATGTTGAAATATTTCAAAGTTCACTGCGTAACGATACAATTTGCTTTGTGGCTTTTTCCCTAATGGTGCCTGACGTCCAGACGCTTTGTCTTCAATCTTCAATCCGTTCCACACCCAAACAACTCCATCAGTGTTTGTGCTTGTACTCAATGAACTCTCGCATCACAATTTTATGCTTTCGTTCCCCTTGCCATTTAATTATCTACCTAAATTCTGGTTTTAGGAAGCTGTTTTTTCACATAAATTGATTGTGAAATTACGTGACAGAGATGCCAAGATTTCACAGGTTATTGGAAACCTCTGTCCGCCTCCACTCCCTCCTCCTGCTGTCTTTTCTGTCAACACCTCGTGATTTTAACCACAGGTACAGCAGGGGCTCAGCCAATGAACGTGGTTCCCCCAGAGTTCATCCAAAGGTAAAACATTTGAAGCCTAGCACTACCCGAGGGAAACCCTTTCTTACCATTACACATATTCTGACACCACTTTAATGCCATGAATTAAATGAAATTCAACACAAACTGGGCATGTCATATAGGAATAAATTTGTTGTATTGTGTCTTTCAGTTTGTCTTCACAGGTTTCCAGCAGAGATGGCAAGTCGAAGTAAATGAACGCCTAATGATTACTGAGCAGCAGCAGCTTGGGTGGTAAACAAACCATTTGTCAGGCAGACTGGCAGCCCGATGACACCTGTGCAACATCCACAACAGTGCCTGGATCCAATTTGCAGGTGTCCTCGCACTGCTGTATAACCATATAGAGTCGCTGTTATTGTTACAGTTTGACATCACTGCGCTATACCTTTTATTTCTTGAGACCCACTGTCATTTTTACTCATCATGTAATAGATGGACGCATAATAAAATAAAACGCATAATACACTTTACCAAATCATTTATCTTGGAGGAGTGACTCAAAAGCAGCCACACTTGTTCAGTGTTGAAGACAATTCAGCACTCATCCAACATGCTGCAACACTTTATCAGTCAGAACTAAATTGACTCATTCAGAAATCTTATGAATTAGATGACTAACAGTCTTCATAGACACTGCTCTCACTTTAAAATTTGCCCTTGCAGTTAAAAAATGTGACCATAGATAGTTTTTTGAAGTACCAGTGACAAAGTGCTCTTGAACAAACCAACAGACACCAGAACTGTTACATGAGCATCTGTGATCTCGATGTAGAAATGTAAAAGCATACATCTGTGGGACTTTAAAGGATCATTTGGAGTTTATTAAAGCATAGATCTTATCTCTCTCATTTTCTCTCTTTTTAATAGTTTTGGCAATAATTAAAATCTTATATCACTTAACTCACCAGTGTAAATTTTGAGATCAGGAACCTAGCAACTTCTTTCTGACTGGACTGAAATCACAAGCAACAAGATAATCAGACAGATTGTAAACAAACCTACAGTTTTTCCAGATTATCTAAACCACCAAGTAATAATCTTTACTTGGACAAGAACAATGTGTGCAAAATTGAACCAGGAAAGTTTTACGACCATAAAACCACCATGGCTCACAAATTCATAACAGAAAGAGTCATAATTGTTTGCGGTTGGAGGTGTCCCTTTCAACAGTTGCCCTTTACAGTGGTGGTCAATGGGAAAAATGCCTTTTGTTTTTTTTGTACTGCAATACCGTGAGTGGCCACTGGTATAAAGACAGAGCGCAATGCATCATGCCCATACCCTGGAAGCCCCCAATGGCGGGGGGGGGGGGTAAGTAAATATATCCGCAAGTCAAATGTATATTTCAGCACCCTATGTTTACCAGAGATTGAGAGTAATATTTGGCTTCAACCTCTACTGTTTGTTTGGTCAATTTATCAAAAATAATTGCTGCTTAAGGTACAGTAAGAGTCAGGATTCCAGTTTCCTCTTATACTCTCTGCTGATCCTTTACTTCTGTATCCAGTTTTGTCCTCTTAAAAGCTTAGTTTTTTGTTCAGGAGCTTGTGGAAGTTTATAAAAACTTAATTTCTGGGTTCTTTGCATTGTTGATCATGCATCCAAACACAAAGCAGTGTTTACGCATTTTTCTGTTTTTTCCTAGCAGATGGAAAACACACAGAGGCACTTTCACTCAATACAAAGTAAATGGAGACTTGCACTTGCTCATGGCAATGCCCTAATTCATACCAACAGGAATGATGGGAAAAAAATGATACAGTGACACCCATGGAAAGCTAGGTTCTTAATAAAGATTGCACATATGATATTATTGGTACACAACACATATGTTTCTTGCCTGTCTCCCGACTCACTGCTAGCCAGGCTGCATCTATTATGTAGGGCAGTTTTTATCTTTCATGACGAATATCATACAATATCAGTTGGAAAAAACAGTCAATGTTTCCTTGGCACATAGGCTACTTCTTTGCTATTGGTTAAGGTTGCAACTTAGAATACAAAATTTGAACTCCATGAGATGTAAAAATGTGTGTGCGAAATTGCACATTTGCTCATTGAAAACAAATGTTTTATTTGCCCCTTTACTTGGAAAGAATGTAAGTGAATGGAAGGCGAATCATTGCCTTTATTGATTCCACTTATGTGTGACCCAGTAATAACAAGATATAGAAACACAAATTCTGGTTGCCTTTATATTGATTTTAAATAGAAGAATTCAAATTAGAAATCTGAAATAAAGGTGAGCATGTCATTTTGAGGTTGTCGACCCTTCCTGGTTGTGTTTTGAGGGAGGATGAAGTGGATGCACAGTGGTCGTCCTTTCACTCACTTGCTGCTCTCCAGCTTAATTCTTGTAACTCAGAGTGCACTCAAGTGGCAATAATGGGATTTTGGGAAGCCCATGTCAGATGTGATGAACTGCCTCGCTCTGTTAACAGAGAGTTCAAGGGGGGTTGGGGAGATAACATGTTGGAGAAAGATATGTCTGAGTTTGTTTTTGAGGTGGCTGAAACAGCTATTCTGTGAAACACGGAGCGAGTTAATCTTGTTACCCCGCAATCTTGACAAGTCTTGACGGAGCTCAAAAGTTCAGGTGACGCTCTACAAGATCAGCATGTGCTTCAGCAGCTCTTCATCTCTGCTTATATACAGTTCCTCTTCAGAGATGTCACACAATTTTCTAAATACTTCATTGGCTGCTAAAGTGTTGGTAGGTAGGCGCTGTGCAGTGGATTAAAAAAAGAAAGCAACTATAAATCATTGAAGGAAGGAGACATGGATGGAAATAGAGTTGGAGTTGCTCTTGTTTCTACGGTAACTGTCGACGGGGAGGTACCATGGATGAAAGTGGAGGGAAAACAAACCTCCCCGCTCCGATGGCAACAGCACAGCAATTGGTTCTCGTTTCCTGCGAGGACAGGAAGAAAAAAAAACATAACAAGGTCCCCTAGTAGCCCAGGAGACACAGTTCGATGTTGCATCAGAAAGCAAGAGGCAGGGCAAAATGAACACGCGCTCGCAAAAACATGCACGCTCAACTCGCACTCACACACACACACACGCACAATCACATGCTCCACTTCACCCTGCAGCCGCCCCTCCCGCTCTTGCTCTCTCACTCTCCCGCCAAAACATCTACAGCACGTGAAACCTGCCTAGAAACCGAGTGGAAACTTCCGCCTTGCTCTGATTGGCCAAGATCCCTAGCAACCGCGTATGCCCAACCAGCCAGTCAGGCGCGTTGTGAGAAGCACACTGACCCAATGAAACAGATTATTCAGAGGCACGGGCAGGCACTGTGACCTGGTAACAGTCAGGAGAAGAAGTCAGGGAGACGCTGGAGGGGGAGAAGGAAGGCTCTCTGTGATTGGCTCGCAGATTTCCTCTTTGTTCTGATTGGCTTGATGCGCTCCTCTTTGCAGTCATTCATACATTTCTCTGCCTGCCTCAGCACTAGCTCCTCCGTTTCCTCCACCCTCAGCCAGTTCGTTCAACTTTCACTGTGGCCACCCTGCCCTCAAGGAAATCCACTGCCCAAGGTCAAGGCAAAAGAGTACGCTGGTGAAATGGGATTGGTTTAGACAGGCAGGAGCAGAACAAGATCCTAGTAACAAGTCTACCTCATCATGTCAGCACGGGATTAAAGCCTGTGATCAACAACTTGTTAAAGTGCTCTTCCTGTTGTTGCCGCTGATGAGCTTGTTGTGTTGCTTGTTATGGACACGGGCCAGTGAAAGGCGTAATTAGCTTTTCACTTAATAATGCAGCGTTTGGCAGGGCTGTTCTCCGGGCAGGTTGCAAGACACAAATTAGCAAATGGTTAGTTTGTTTTGAAAAACTTTGCTTTTTTGGAGATAGCCCGGGCGAGGTTTGCAGAGTCTCTTTAAACATTCCAAACTGCTTGCTCCAGTAGTGTGGGGAATTAATGTCAATACCCCGCAGGATCAGGAGTTCACATTGAATAGTTAATGAGTTGGGGGGGGGAGAAGGACTCAAATAATTCTGCGAATCGAGCATGCCATGCATACTGCCTAATTTAACATAACTGCAGGCAAAAACGCACTCAGGCAGGAACATTATACTGCTATGATTAGTAAAAACAACATTACCATCCAACACAGAAATTGCTCATAGCTCCCTACCAAATTAGTTTATTCGGTCTGGAAGATAAACTGAATCTATATTAGAGAATTTATTTTCACTTTCAACAATAAACACTGCACTGTGTTATTTATTGAGCTCTGAATGTTACATTTTAAATTGTGATTTGGAGTTAATAAGTGCTTTCAAGCTCTTTACCAACAGTACAATGGACTGTTTGTACTTTAACCCACCAAAATTATGTTTTTCATGTAATGACATGAATTATCACATGTGATGCAGAAGATACAAATAAACAAAACTGCTGTCAAAACATGTTGCTCCAGTTAGAGGTGGTGCAAAAGGTTTTGTTGCACTCACTTACTTGACAGCTTGTTTAGTACTTTAGTACAGCCTTGTGACTGGAGTGAAATAAAGAAAGACTGGAGATCCTGGTGAGATCTGAGATCAGCCAGAGGCTTAGAGGCAGAGAACTGGATACAGCGTAAGAGGCAGGACCCCTTTAATTCCCACAAAAGTTGCTCAGTGGCGCTTGAAGCCAAAAACGCTCAATTTACGCAGTATGAAATAACCCAGATGACGACACTTCCAGTTTTGTGCTAACTAACTTGAATGGTGATAAAATGATTTAATTTTGCAGCTCTTCAGGACATTCAAATTGGTATAAGACCAAATTCAGAGAGAGAAACATTTACAGACGTCTCCTTCCAAATATAAGTCAATGGCAAAAAGTCATGATGCTGCTGTTGTTTAGTTCTGTGTAAAATGAAAAAGTGGCACAAAGAAGGTGAAGTAGCAGCTACATAGCAGGATCTTTATGCAAAAAGTGACAGTCCCTCTGCTTAGTTTCTCTATTTATGCTGTGTTTTCTCATTGGAAGACAGCAGACTTGATTGAATGCAATCAGTGGCATGGGACACACGTGGGCCTGGTGTGCTCCATGCTCACATAAGACAGAGCAGTACAGTCAGTCTATGCTGGCAGACCTCCTGTATTTTAGGAAATAGGCGTACACTTATTTGCTGTCTTGCACGGAGTACAATGAGAAAGGTGATTCACCTCTAACTCACTAATGAAGACATTATAGCTCTAGTAGCTGCCTGCTAACCTTGTTGTGACAACAAGACTCCGCTGTTCTGGGCCAAGAAATAGCTTAACCACAGCATGCTACACGTATACACTGGTGTTTGTACGGATTAAACAAACAAGATATAACATGTAAATTAGTGAGCTTTAGAGGGAGGTGGATTATGTTACAGAGCCAGGCTAGCTGTTTCCCCCCCAGTTTCAGTCTTTGTGCTACGCTAAGTTAAACAGCTGCTGGCTGTAGCTTCATATGAATGTACAGACATCAGAATGCTATCAATCTTCTCATCTAACTCTTGGCATGAATGTTAAAGTATTACTTCTCCCTGATAAAAATGGGACTTTTGCTCTTTGTTGTTAGCCCTCTGCATACTTTGTGTCTGTATATGCATTTGAGCTCGTCAGTATTCATTCTCTGTTGTATATGATGGAAGCTGACTTTGTTCCCCAAATGAATTGCTATTGGTCCCCTGGGTCCTTGGTAGCCCGAGGAATAACGAGATAAAGATCACACTGCATTTAGCAGTCATCACAGGAGCATCTCTCATAGGGAAATGTACTTAGATGTGAGTTTCTACCATATACTTATTGTCAAGATGAATATGAGTTAATGGGAGCACAGCACAGTCTACATGGCATGTGCACTTGAGATTAAAGGAACTCTAGCAAGCCCTATATCATAAAACAAATCAGCATTCAGAAAGGTTTGAACCTAAAGAAGTATTTCACTGATATAAAGCAGGTCCTCACATAAAACTGGTCTGTCTGTGCAGTCAAATGATGCTAATACTTTAATTGGTGCTGTCCTCATAATAACACTGCAAAAATTCTGTCCAGCTGCATTAGAAACCGCTGCAAAAGGTGACTTTTGGCGTCGGTATCTTATGCTGAAACCACTGCCAAAGCAGTGTTTGACAACTTCAATATGAGAACAGGCTGTATATTTAAGCGCTGGTTAGATGGAAGGATGTTTACCAAAAGTCATCTACACACAGTCCCCTCATTGTTCTGATACAAAGTTGGTTGAAAATCGGCATAATGTCCCTTAAAAAGTTGAAATGTGAACTGTCAGCACCTCAAGATATTTTGCAGACCTTGCTGCAACTAGGTCAACACTTAACTTATTTTCTGCGCAGACCTTTAACCACCTTGTATAAGGTCGGCGATCTTTCTTTCCTCGCCAAGGCCTCATTAATGTCAGAGGAGATGACTTCTAGATAAACAACCCTTAAGGGCCTTTTCAAATGGCCTGGGGCCTCCAATGACTCACCTAATTTAAAGATGAGTTTTAGGGGACCGTAAATCCTCCCTTTCAATCCATGTCTCTGTCTTTCACCAGTCTGGGCATTTCTCAGCAGCCAATATGTGTCATGATTTTGGAGATTTTAGGCTTGTCATTACGTCATCCCTCCAAGCTATGGGGATTTACATATTGTTGGGTTTCTGTGGGAGATCAGCCGTACGTTGTGCTCATCCATGAAATGACCTATTCAACTTTTTTTTGTCCTTTTTTTTGTTTGGCCTGTAGAGGATCGCCTCTGCTGTCTGTGTGAAGCTAATTGGACACAGCAGAGCACCAAGCCAGGCTTCACAGCCAGGAGGAATAATTCCAGGAAATAAAGCATGGAGGCATTGTCTCCATGAAAAACAGTATGCGTTCAGCATTTTAAGCGCATCACCGCCGCCGGAAAAGGACTGGCAGAGAGAGCAGGAAAAATGAAAGATGTTAGACAGGTCTGTGAATAGACAGCAGAAAACACTGACACACACTTCCTCTGAGTCTGGATTGCACAGGATGTAGTATTATCATGCAAATAATTGCTTTAGCAGGAAAAGCCAAGGAAGGGATTAACATATGCGATATTCAGAAGTCCATAATGTTCAGCTATAAATCTGCCTAGCCTTGTTCTTATCATCTTGACACACTAGCTGCATGCTTGTTATAATGGTGTAATTAAAAACTGAATGTACTCCTCCTGAAAAGGGAATTTTAAATCATACAAATGCTGGGAACTTAGTGGTTTTAATTGCTTCTTGTTTATGTATTCAGCTCTGACCTACATAGAAACTTCTCCAAAAATCATTTATCTACCAAATCAATTATCCCGTCTTGGATTAGCAGACATAAAAGACCTGCTCGAATTTCACAACATCACCTCTCTGACATGGTTTAGAGATACAGCAACCAAAATCAATTGAGCAGCTGCTCCTGTCTTTGAAATCTCTCGCTCTTGTGCAGCTTCCTGGGCAGCCCCGGTGGATCTCAGGGGGGTCAGCAGCTCTGAAGGATCTCCACTGTGCTGCTGGAGATTGCCTGGAGGTGTGACAGCCGCCCTCTGATCTGCCGGCGCCTCTGAAGATCTGAGGACAGACTTTGCCCGTTTCGTCAGTCGCAAGCGCTCCTCACATTAAAGCGGTGGCACTTGAGCAAGCCAAGCAGGCACACAGTGTGAGCCCTGATTTCCACCATCGTCCTGAAAATAAAGTGCCAGAGAATATCTACCAGAGGAAGGCAGATATAACCAAGTCATTCCCAGGCATGTTTTGAATAATTTTAAGGTTGTCTTAATTAGACAGCCATTATCCAGTATCTCAGTCAGTGCACACAAGAGTGGTGGAGCAAAGCATTTTAACGAACACCCACCATGCTTCACACCACAAATGTTAGAATATGCTGAATGCAATTTTGTACCCATCAGCAGCGGCTTTACTGTTAAGAAATGATCCAGTTACTGCGGAGGAATTTTATGCTTCAAAATTCTATTTTCTGGTCAATTTAAGGAAGAAGGAGGCTGCATGACTGAGCTGCAAATTAATTTTACTGTCTTCACTGTCTCTGGCGTCCTTCCTCTTTTCCCAGGGGCTTTGCTTTTTGGGTGACTGAGCCTTACACAGCTTTCTGTCACTGTCTCATACGGCACATGGGTGGCAGATGTTAGCAGTTTGTGTGCCAGGATGGTATCGGTACCCTCGTACCGTTGTGACAGATGTGGTTCCATTTCAGGCAGAGTTTGACAAACACACCTGTGGCCTGGACCACCTGCTTCTGACGACCAGCACATTCCTGCAGCCTGTAGTCACTGGAATTAATGGGCTGTTATGAGCTCACTGTGTGTAAAGGAGGAAGGGCTTTACCGCACTCCACATATTGCTCTGACAGAGATTTCCCTCATACATTAACAAGATCAGGCATCTACAGCTAAGCCTGTAAATAGGCACAAACGTGCTTTGAGCAAAATGGTAATGCCTGCGTGCTAAAATGCTCATGTTTAATAGGCCTGGGGTTTAAAAACATTTATCAAATCTCGATATAACATTAGGTTTGCTCAGTTGTCAGAATTCTTTAAAAAAATCCTTAAATATATTATTCTAGTTTTAGTACATAAAGTCATAACTAAATCAATTGTTACACCATCTTTAATCGATGTGTTTGCATGCTAACATTTACTAATCAGCACCAAACACAAAGCAAATGCTAATAGGAATGCCATTAATTTTGCAAGTGTTTCATCTAAAACCAAAGTACAGGACAAATTAAGATAATTGTCATGTTCAGCTAATTTGTGTTGTTTAAATTAAACAATATGATTGGCTACTGAAAACATGTTCCCATAGACAGTAACTTTTAAAATAATGGATGTAGCAATAGTGACATCACCCATTATTTTTTTGGACCTAAGTTTGGCATTTTGGTTGTCCCCACCTTTGATTTTTCCAGCCAAGGGTGATCATATTTTGACAAAAAACTAACTTGAGCTAACTCTTCCACTAAATGGTTAGCATTTACAGCTATGGTTGTAAATGCTAATAATAATTTTCACCAGCAAATTGTCATGAATGGGGAAATTAGCTACCGAGAGCAAAACCATTTTTGTGCCAGACTGTAAACAAGTTGGGCATTAGAGATTAAGTCATTTTTGAGCCAGCCTCAAGTGGCCTTTAGAACTACAGTAGTTTTTGGCACTTTGGCATTGGCTTCACTTTTTAGCTCAAGAGATTGTAGCTTGCTTCATATGTAGACATTAAAACAATGAAATTTTGTGAAAATAGGGAATACCATCTTAAATTTCAAAAAAGAAAGATTCCCTGGTTTGGTTCATGATCTTTTTTTCCCAAAGGAGAACACAAGAAATGTCATTTACAGAGAAGATGTCACGTCTGTAGCAGACAGTTATACATCTTAAAGGGGGGCATGAATGACCTTACCAAACTTCATGCTGATCCATCCAAGACTTGACATTTCTGTCATGGACCAAAGCGATCCACACCGCTACTTTGGCTAAGAATATGTAACTTCACCTCAGGCTATTCGCCATATCTGAGACACGTAGTGGAGGGATACACATTAATAAAAACTAAAGATCAACGTAGTCAAGCCGAGAGAGGATGCCACTTCCCGTTCACAGTTTGAGCATAAAATATGATGATTTTATGTGCTACGTTCAGAACCTGACCTAGGATTTTCAAGAAATGGCATCAAATATTTATGAAGATGTTTTCACGGCAGATATTTTTTTTAATTGTAAGAGATTTCTCCTCTGCCTAGTTAATAATAGAATATACCAGGTAGGCACCTAACTAGCAGTAATGGCTGGAGACATTGTCTTGTGCCCAGAGCATTTTGGTGCGGATCAAACGATCATCATCCGGGAGCGCTCACACTCTCCGACAGCATTGTGACAGCTATGCCTTAAATTCAGGAGTTCACAAAGGCGAATGTCTCTGCCTACTTGAGAGAGGATGAGTAGATTTTGGAATAGTGGATATGAGCTGCAGCTGGCTGGTCCTCCATAGCCAGCAGTCACAGTCAGCCTCCACATCCTCCCTCAGTCACCGTCCCAGGGGAAGCAGGAATTGACGTGCCATTAAAGAGGCTTTGAAGAGAGGCAACTGTCAGCATGACTGCCTCCGCTTTTCAGCAGTGAAGGAATGGAAGTACAGATCTGGGTGCATTAAGGACACAGAGAACAGCTTTGGAAATATATCTCACTGTGTCTCTCCTGCTACAACGGGCAGGAAATATGTAGAGCTGTCTGTGAAGCAAAAACTGTGAAGAAGAATTTAAAGTTTTTTTTCCCAGCAGACAAAAGATAACAAGAACAAGATGAGACACAGACAGAAAAACTAGATGGTTACTTGTTATTGTTTTGCAGACATTTTCCACTGAAGACAGAGATACAGCAGTAAACAAACTGTAATAATATAGCAGTTACAGGTAGGTACAATAAGTCATCATATCATAATGTAGAATATTTTAAAGCTACAGTTGATACCTCTTATAAAAATAACCTTTTGGCATTTTTGCATCACTACAACCACACAGCAGTACATGAGACAGAAAAAATCACCTTCTTCCTTCTTCTCTTGGCGTTCCTAATGAAATTACCACAGGTGAACAAAACTCAAAATTTTCACAAAGAGACATAAGATGACCAAAAAAAGACATAACATTACCTCAAAGAGACACAGAATAGCCAGGTGTTACAGTATATGGATATGCCACTCCTGTTAGGTGGATGGATTATTTTGGGAAAGAAAAAGTGCTCACTGACACAGATTTTAACAAATTTGTGACTTAAATTTAAGAGAACTGTATCTATTGAGTGCATGAAAAAAGTCTTAGATCTTCAACTTAAACGTGAAAAATAGGAGCAAAAAAAAAGTTGCCTTTAATGTTTTTGTTAATGTATTTTAAACACACAAATAAACTGTAGGTGACCCAAGCGTAACCAAACCCACAATGATGTCATGCATTTAGTAGCCGGTAGAGTGACTCGGCAGAGGAGGTGACCTCATTTCCTGTGTGGTTTCCATTTTTAATAAAAGGAGTTTTGGGGGCTTTCTCTGAAAATTACATCAACAAAAACAACATGATGAATGGTTGCTTTTACATCAGACACTGAAAAACTGTGCAAAAGTAAAGAAATAGTGAGAGGGTGTTTGAATTGTTGAACTGTCTTTCTATTCATGCTAAAGATGATTTGTACAGTATGTCCCCGTAAGGCAGATTATCTAAAGAAAAGTGTGCAAAATGCCATTCACGCATATGTCACAGCTGTAGCCTACAGAACATTAGATTAGATGTCATGAATATAATGTATGCATGTCATAAAAACCACCACCCAAAGCCATCTTGTCTCATAAGCAACGGCTTTTAAAATTATTGTCCACACCAGCTGTTTCACACACAGCATATAAGCACTGAAAAAAAGACAGTCGTTTCAGTAGCATCAATGCTGCAACCTTCATGGCTCATTTTGTTCCTTGAATGATTTTGTCCATTGTTTGTCTGCTGAGTCTCTCCAAATACGCATGGTGCCCCACCCCTCCCTAAAAGCGCCACCGCCACGTCTGGTAGCACAACTGGTGTGGGATCAAAAGAAGTCGTGTAAACAACCCATGAAAAGGGTTATGTTACGGATGACACCATCGCTTAATTACAGTGTCTTTTACACAAAGACGAGTCTCGCTTGTTGCCACAGAGAGATATGCAGCCATGGATCCAGATGATGCCTGCTGTTACTGGGCTGCATATTTTTTTATAGTAATGCCAGTAAAAATGTTTAATGGAGGATTAAACAAACATGGGTCACCATTGTAGTAAGTACAGCAGCTCATCACAAACCGCTGACTGAATGTAAGATCCTCTCATCCATTTAGCCTCCTTTGATGCCGGTAAGTCCACGACTTAAATCACAAGTATGGTTTAAATACTGAAGGAGGATTTGGAGCCCTAAAGGTCACATGCATTATATGACCTTTGACCTTCTTTGTGTGATTGTCCCCGTGGGCACAGGATGAGGTCAGAAACTCTGAGACCTGTCTGGTTTCTCACAAATCTGCACAAAAACAACTCTTGATTCCATAAGAGCTTATTTTTACTGACTCATATTGAACAAATGTAAGTAAAAACACACGTTGACATTATTATTATCTTTAGTTTGTCATCATCATACAAATGGATGGATTACTACATGGGCCCAAAGTGTCAGGTGCTCCCTTCACCTGCAAAATGTCCCTGGAGTTAACACATTTTGACCAGTAAGAGACTCAAAAAGACCACAAAGAGATGCAAAAGATCCGCAAAGAGACACATAATAACTACAAAAATGACACAAACAACCACTTTGACCAAATATGTAGTTACTCTGTTTTGACTTTGTGTTGCACATGTCCATGACTTTAAAGAGACACAAAACAACTACAGAAATATAAAAAAGACAACTACAAAGACAAAGACAGAGACACCAAATGACTTTAAAGAGACATAAAACTACTCCAACGAGGCACAAAAGGAATACAAGGACACACAAAATTATCACAGAGATACAGAATGACCAAAAACAGAAATACAAAATTACCTCAGTGACACAAAACAACCTAAAGGAGTAACAAAACAACTACAGAGGCAACATAAAAATAAACACAAAATGACTTCAGAGACAAAACAACTACCAAGAGACACAACAACATTGCAAAAATACACAAAATTACCTGTAAGAGACACAACATGAAGACAAGGAGACACAAAATTACCACAGAGATCCAAAATAACCAAAAAAAGAAACACAAAATGACCTCCAAGAATTTCACTTTAAAAGGACATAAAACTACTATAAAGAGGCAAATGAATACTAGGAGACACAAAACAACTACAAGTTGACAACAAAGAGATACAAACGACAAAAAAGATGCATGATGACGACAAAGAGAGACGAAACAACAACTACAAAAAAAGAGGCAAAACCACCAAAAAGTCTGTGCATCTTGTTGTAAGAGATGTTTAGATTTTTTGCAGATGTGTATCCAGGGGCCCTCATAATTGTCTCATTATCTTTTGCCCCTACTATTGTCTTGCAGGCTGACACGGCCAACCTCATCAGGCAGCTTGCCGACATGGGAGGGTGGTTAACTTGATTACGCTCACCTGGCCCTTCCTAACTATAAAAGCTTGGCCCAGGTGTTCACTCATTCTCTGCCTTCCACCAGCAGACATCCACCCTGCATTGTTTGTTTTGGTTTGTTTGATTTGGTTTGTTTATTTTTGTATGTCCTAGTTTAATAAATTATAAATGTTTTTACTAAATCTCTTGCGTGGACTACCTCCTTGTCACATTCAATGAGCCAGTTTGTGACACTGCGTAAATGACAACTTATTGTCTTTGCATTTCAATCACATATCCTTGTGAGGAGGCGAAAAAAAAGGTGCACCTACTCATGCACTTTCAGAGGTTAATAATCGCAGCAGCTGCTGTAAATAGCTCATTAAAACAAATTATGTTTGCCATCATGAACCAACAACTCAGCTGTTCTTGAAGCGTTCATTAACCCTTTGAAACACAAGCAAACTGGTTTGATTTCTTTTTAAAAACATAGGGGAGAGGTAACGAGCAAATTAAAAAGACATGGACCCAAAATAGGCAAAAAAGGTTCCAAAAAGTTACAAAGAAATGACCTGAAAACATGGAGAAAAAAATTTAAAGAAATAAAAACTTAAAAAAAATGTTTGTATGTAACATAAATTTAGAATATAAAAGTATTTTAATTATAAATCTATTTTTTCCATTTTTTGGATAATTTTCTGATAATCCTTCCCTCTTTTTAAAACAAATTTTATGTCATTTTCTTGTCACCTTTAACTAATTTCTTGAAATTTGTGGGATATTTCTTGCCATGCTGGTCATTGCCTTTTTCCCCCAAGAGTTAAGTAGCTCATGAAAGGCATCTGAATGCAGCACAGGAAAACTGATGACAATTCAGATTTTGAAAGGGTGAACAGACACTCCAAATGTAGTTGACCTTTTATTCAGAATCCTTATTTATTTTTAGTATTGGTTTTATATTTTTAGTCCTACAGTTCCTACAGGGTAGCTAAATTCCCAGAATTGGACCTCATCTGACCAGACTGGAAATAAAAGACCTCCACAACATCCACAAGCTGACTTTTTTTCCCCCCTGAAAAAGCCCTACAGGTTGTCTGACTGGAATTTTTTCAGCAGTTTCTTTGAAGTTCTCGCCCTGATTTAGCCGGGGAAGTGAGTATTTGCTCAGTTGAAAGTCATGGGAGAGGCATGCGGGCGGACAAAAATAGCTGCAAAAACTTTCGCCGCTCTTTTAGGTGTGTGGACAGCACTTTGGGGCAGCAGCGGAGGCAAACAATGACATCAGGATTACCTCCCACGCACATGTCCATGCACACACACACACACACATTGCAGCACACAGCCTGCGTTCCTGTGTTGATCGAGGCGTCACCATGTCAGGATTAAGTGATGTCATCCCCTAAGCGGCTCTTCTGTGGTCTCCCTCTGGGGCCTCTGTGACCCCTCAGGAGCCACCTGCAGTTCACAAACATCACCCGTGTGCACGTATCAGGGGAGTTCACAGGAAAGGCCACAGCCCAGATGGACAACAATGAGTGGCAGAGATGCAAAGGGCCTGAGGCAATGCACCGCAGCATTCCTGCTGCCTGTTGTCAGCCTGATGAGGGGAAATCCACCTCAGGAATGAGTGGTAATGGCCTGACGACATGCTGGCTCTGCAGCCTGTGTTAGTTTTACACTTCATTTTTGGTGGAAGTCAGAAAAATACAAAGTAATCACTACAACTAAGATATTAATGTCATATCAATCAGAGTAAACCAGAAATGTTATATCAAGAGAGTCTTAAAATTAATTGCAGAAGTTTAATCATGAACTTGGGAAGAGTGAAGTCAAGTTAATTTTATTTATAAAGCCCATTATCACAAATCACAGTTTGCCTTAGAGAGCTTTACATCCCTCTGTCCTTAGACCCTCACATCGACTAAAGAAAAAGTCCCCTAAAAAACCCTAAAATGAGGGGAATGAGGGGAAAAAATGGAAACGGAAGAGTATCATGACAAAAAATCTAAACTCTGGTCTGAGGCAGCACTTTGCTAACTTGAATGGGTTAAAAGGTTTTAATCATTCAGCTCTTCTAGACTTTCTAAATGTTATCAGACTGAATGGCTGAAATCCTGATAGTGAAACAATTCATTTTATTGGAGTTTTGATGCTCAAAACATTGTATCCACTGATTTACAGACATTTCTTTGTCTATGTAAGTCTGTGGGAAAAAGGTTTTCTGGGCTCCATGTCATCATGTGATGGATCGCTACGGTGTAATTACACTTTTGGCCACTATGCTTCAAAGCACAGTGCTGTTCCTGGGGGCTTGTTAGATAAGCAACCACAGAGTAGACTATCTGCTTCCTGTTTACATCAGCACATGCACGCCCAGCGTAGGTGAACGGTCATGTGATATGTTTTTTTGTTAATATGAACCAGCATTATTTCTGAAACAGTGCTAAAATACTTATTTTGTTTCATTTTGAAACACTGTTTTAAAATGCAAATGTATTATTGTGGATGTAGCTTATGGCCGGATACACATAGGACACACTGAGGCCAGCTAGTATGTGGGCAGCGAAGGTTTCAGCATCTGGTCTATTTTCAGCTGCACTGATAATTTTTAGGATATGCAGGATATATATCATATCCAGATAGTATGGATATAAATGTTCTGATTATAATAAATGGTAAAATATGCATCCAGTGCTTCTGACAGATACTTGACAGTTGTGTCAAAACAAAGTAGGGAGAGAGACGAGGGGCCACACACACACACACACACACACACACACACACACACACACACACACATACAAAGAAACATACACACACAAGCAGGCATAGATAGAACTCTGCTTGTGATTGGAAAAGAGCAGAGGAGCAGCATCATTTGCTGACCAGTTCGGAGAAATGCACTTCAAGTGTGAACAGTCAGGCAACTACTGACGGGCGGCTGCACAAGAACTGACATATCGGGGCGCCTCCGCGTCCAGTGTGAACATGGTGTAAGACTAACTAATTAACACGATTGTGAGGTGTGAAAATGACACATTGTGATTTTATGGGGTTTATGAGCGAAACTCGTTCTCGCTTCCTGGAGTCTCTGCTAGTTGCCTGGCAATCTACCAATGGTAACAAGGAATATACTGCAGCCAAACTAAGACATAAAACTAGTCAAACTTTGTTTAGTTATTTAATTTACCATTCTAGCAACCTGCACTACTGAACTGAATGATCGACCACTTGCAGAGCTGCAGAGCATTTCAACCAAAATCTTTAATGAGCATTTTATTTATTGGCCGTTTAAACATTAACAACTGCGGGCCTGATGGCTTATTTTATGGGGAGAAACTCACAACCCTTTGTCAATGAGGACTCATAAGTCATCCAGTCTGCAGTTAATAATGTTAACAAGTCTTTAAAACAAGGTTGTGGCTTTCTCACTCTCTAATAAACCATAAAGATTAATTAAAGGGCCAATGGAAAAGAGGAGGATGCTCACCGTTTCAAGGATGTTTTCAATATCTGATCTAAATGGGAATTACCACCTCGCAGTTGTATTCTTCTGTGAAACAGTCAAGTTACAGTTACAGTTACAATCAGCACAATTTCAAGATGGGCACTGAAGATTCATCCAACCAAATGTTTCCCCTTCTGTTCCTGAGATATGATGTTGAATAACGATCTAAAAAGTATTTTTGCAGGAAATTATAATGTCACAGTGAAGATGACTTTTGGCCTTTTGGATATTAAGTCTCATCACTTAATCATTTTAGTCTATCAGACATTAATGCAAAGTTTTGTCAAAATTAGCACATTAATTATTGTGTTTTGGCCATGAACATGTTTTGTGAGGTCACAGTGACCCTTGACCACCTAAACTGAGTGATATAATTGTTGATTATAAGTGGGCATTTGTGCCAAATTTAAAGAAATTCCCTCAGGGTGTTCTTGAAATATCCTGTTCACCAGAATGTGAGGGACAAGTCACAGTGAGCTTTACCTTTGACCACCAAATTCTGACCAGTTAACTTGACTCAAAGTGGACATTTGTGCCAAATTTAATGAAATTCCCTCAAGGTGTTTTTTGGGGGTTATTAGGTTTATGTGAATGAGAAAAACACAAGGTCACAGTGACCTTGACCTTTGATCACCAATATTGGATACATTCATCCTTGAGTCCAAGTGGATGTTTGTGCCCATATTGAAGAAGTTTACTCAAAGCGTTCTTGATATCACAAGAATGAGACAAATGCAAAGGTCACAGTTACCTTGGCCAATGACCTGTAACCATCAAAATTGAATCAGTTCATCATTGAGTCCAAGTGGATGTTTGTGCCAAATTTGAGGGAATGCCTTGAATGTGTTCTTGAGGTATTGCATTCACAAGAATGAGACAAACATGAGGTCACAGTAACCTTAACCTTTGTCCTGTGACCTTCAAAGTATTATCAATTCATTGCTGAGCCCAAGTGGACGTTTGTGCCAATTTGACAGACTTCCTTCAAGTTCTTCTTGAAATATCACATTCACAAGAATGGTACAAACAGACATACAGAATGGACAGTCAACCCGAAAACATAATGCCCCGCTATCATCAGCACAGAGACAAAAAAAAAATTAATAAATGATTTAATAACCATAAATAAAGCTGATATTTATTAGAAATCTGTAACATTTTGTGTCACTGACTTGAAATGATCACCGGGAAAGTTTCCCCAGCAGCTGTGCAACTTATTAATGAGGAACCAAGTACAGGAACCCTGAGAGCATTTAGTATTACTGTAGTGACACCTCAGGTGTGGGAGAATGTCGCTACATCTTAATTAGTGTTTCTAGTATCCATCCAACAAGGGGAAACTGTGTCACAAACAGCCCAGGGGTGGTAGAAACAAGCCCACTCCTGTATAGACGTTGATGCGTGTCTAATGAGTCCATCAGCCTGGCAGCACGGCGTCCTGGGGGACTCTCCGTTCATGATTACAAGTGTATCACAGATGAATGTTCCTGGATTGAGAATGCCATCTGTCATTACATCTGAGTGTGTGTTTTAACCAAACAGGAGTGCGTGGTAATTCATGTGCAAGTGCACCTGTTTGTTGTTTTGGAAAATTAAAACAACTTCCCATCACATGGCGAATCTCTTTCATTTCCTCCACATTCTCCACACGTCATATCTGAATATGTGTGTGTGTGTGTGTGTGTGTGTGTGTGTGTGTGTGTGATAGACAAGGTTCAGTGCCCATAAAAGTGTGTATATGTCAAAAGCAACCAAGTTATAAATGATTTACCTTCCATACCGCAAGAGCACATGCAGTATATTAAGGTTTCAATAATTGATGCTCGTCCCCAACACAATTTTCACACATCAGGTGAGGCAATCAAACTGAAAATGATGTATATCAATTTAACTTTGCATTGCAGAGTTGAAAAGGGGTCCCCGGGGAGACACAGCGAGGTGGAAGTACTCATAATATAAAAAAGCTGTTGCACGCACTTCTGCAACCTCTCGTCATCGCTCTTCATGCTGAATGGTTTTAACCCTCACATTCTGTCAACACTTGGAAAAATCAACTCCCTTTCACTCTGAGTACAGTAAATATTTTCACCATGTCTTTTCTGCTACAAATCCTCAGCTTCAGGATGCAAAGCTTTTCATCAGTTGACACGAGTAGCTTCATGTAAACATCATGACATGTCATCATTCGGTAATTTACTTTTTATCTCGCGCTATGTACAGGTGCAGCGCTCTCTATAGTGGTGAACAATGTTGAAACCAGGTCAAATGAGATGAGAAAATAACACGTGTGGGAGTGGGTGTGTTTGATTTGCCAAACATGATTTAACCAAGCACACTTGAGCTCTTTGACACTTCATGTAAGCATGTATTCATTAAAAACTCTTTGAAAATAACAGTTTGTTCTAAAGAATTTTGCAGCCTTGTTATTTAAAGCGACAGTTCACCCCAAAATCTTAAATGCATATTTTTCCTCTTACCTGTACTGCTATCTATCAATCTAGATTGTTTTGATGTGAATTTCCAAGTGCTGGCGATATCGGCCATAGAGATGTCTGCCCTCTCTCCAATATAATATAGATTGCATTCAGCTTGAGGTGCTCAAAGCACCAAAAAACCCTGGTTAATGTGGTTAGTCAAGATAATCCACAGACTGTGTTGTGCGCAGTTTCATGTAGGAACTATTTTCTTTCTACTGAACTATACCAGCCAACCACCATGCAAAAGGAAGCTTCCTTTGCACCATTAAGTTAGATAATGTTACAGCTCAGCCAAAGAGGACGCCATTAATACTGATTTATAGTTGTGCATAGACCCTATTACGCAAAGCCTACACCATAGCCTACGCCATTGTGTGCATTTATAATTGTGTAGTGGTATGTCTGTGTCCGCTCTGAAATTATGGAGATGCTGATCGGCAATAGGGTTTCTGTGAAGTGCCATAAGTTTGACTGATTCAAAACACACATAAAACATGATTAAATAGTGATAATATCAAACATAGTGCCAAATTTGTCTCAACTATAACTCGTTTGACAGACAAAACGCTTGTCTTTTGCGAGACACGTTTTCCCCATAAATACAACATATTATTACTGTAAGTCTATGACCTCAGACTTTCATCTAGTCAAAAGTAGCCAGAATAAATCACACATAAGACTTACAAAGTTATTTTGTAAGGGCTTTGTTGTTTTCACAATTTATTGCTCTTACCTGTTGTAAGTGAATATAATCTTGAGAAATTTCTGCTTACAAAAATAAACAGGGGGTCTGCGTGGCCCCAACATGTACATGTACATCCATGAGTTGATGCACGCTTCCTTCTGCATGATGATACAGTTGGTGGCTGTAGTTCGGAACAAAGTAAATAGTTCCTACATGAAACGGCCAATACACAGCCAATTTCTAATGCTCTGAGCATGTGCTGCAGTATAAAGAGCATGACATAAGGAAGATGGGTCAAACAAATTCTGGACTTTCACCCTGGAGATTGTCATTTGTGTCCCATGTGAATCTAAAAGTCAGTTAAGTTATTTTAATGCAACATAGTGCTAATATGTGTATTGCATTCTATGCTAGTGACAGATATCTCAAAACATTACATGATGGTAACAAATGTGACTTTTTGAAGCTAAACCATGTTTTTTCCAAACCTAACCATGTGCATTTGTTGCATTAACCTCAACTTATGTTTAAAAAAATTGTACATTTCCTATTAAAGTTTATTTTGTAAAGACAGAATTCATGCAGCGAGTGTAAATTTACAAGTGTCCCTTAGTGTCTAAAACTGACACTTGGGGGTACTTATAGAGTCATAGCTTTACATGCATAGGACCAATGAGCAAGCGTATGTATTTGACTAGTTGAGAGTGAGAATGTGTTGGGTGATGCATTTGGTGGGTGTAGTTCAGTAGAAAGAAAATAATTCCTTCATGAAACTGCTCACAACAAGGTCTGTGGATTATCTTGAGTAACTGGCTCATGATTTTTTGAAAGAGACATTAATGCTGAGGTTGTTGGGTTTTTTTTGGTGCTTTAAGCACCACGAGCTAAGTGCCATCTACTTGTAGTTCCATTATAATAGAGAGAAGGCAGCCATCTCTATGGCTGATATCTCCAACACTGCAGCTCACATCAAAACAATCTATATTGATAAATAGTGCTAAAGGTAAGAGGAAAAATACATCAAGAAATACTCTGTTATTGGCTAAAACTCAATACCACTACATCATTGTTATGTAACATGTTGAGGTTTTTTGCCTTAAAAATGCATTTCCAAAGCTTCACATGCATGTTTTATATTCGAATGTTTGTTGTAACTTTAATTAAAACCTGCTGTCGTCTTAAAATGGTGTAATACAGGAAAATTAACCACAGAATAAGAAAACATTGCTGCATCCTGAATTTTCACAGCCACAGTTTGTGAGTTGTGAGCAGTGAACAACAGTGAGCCATGTGTTACATTTCCGCAGTGTTTAGCTGCCATGCTGCCTTGTTATTGCTCATGTTCATATTCTGCACACATTCATGGACAGTTGTTCTTTCTACGGTTGTAACATGTGCTCTGGTTTCTGGTCGACTTCCTCTAGGTGTGAAGGGAAGCCTTCTGTGCCCCGTGATTCAAGTGTGTGACATACGAAAAGCAATCATATGATAAGGCAGATGCTTATGGTTTCAGAAAGCTCTTTTTGCCCAGATACAGCCTGACTGTATGTGTGTGTCTGAGAGTGTGTGCGTGTTTGTGTGTGTGTGTGTGTGTGTGTGTGTGTGTGTGTGTGTGTGCGTGTTTGTGTGTGTGTGTGTGTGTGGCGGTGTGGGTGGGGGGTGGGAACTTGTTTACAGCTCACACACGCTGCTTTGAGTCCTCTCGACAGGGGAAGAAAGACAGCGTACCAGAACTTGGCAGAGTGAAAGTGCAGTGCACTAGCGGTGAGTTTTCAGGGATAAAAATACTGCCGGTGAGCAGCCTCGAGCTCAGCGGTGAGACTAGAGGTACAACAGCCTTTGGGCTTTGAAGCATCACTATCTGTGGCAATCAGCCCAGTGCGCTGAAGTAGGTTAAACCAAATCTCCATAATATGCAAATGCACGGTAAATCTTCGGATTTGACTTCATGGAAACTAAAGTTGCCTTTATATACCATATAGAAGTGTTTCTGTTGGAGATTTTTGCACACATGTCTCAATCCTTTTTAAATACCCCACAGCATGCATATTTTCACAGGCGGCACAAGGCTGCAGAGTGGATAAAAACACTTAACTGCTCACTGTAATACATAATATAAGACATTTCTGGAGAGAAATAGGGTTTGTGTGAAGTCAGGGAAACCTTAAATGAGCAGATCCTCAGGGTGAGGAGCTCAGCGAGGGACTCAGTGCCAACCAGCCCTGCAGCCTGGCAGCTCTCTGCTTGATTGGTCTCAGTGGGCAACGGGGATGGAGGGCAGAAATCCCATCTACATACACATGCATGCACATAGACATGCAGGCCAAACACTTGTACAAAACATTAAAAAAATGCCAGTTAAACAGTGGCGAAAGAAAGCACAGCCATACCCGAGTGCACACACACCCACATATTAAAACACATAACACCCACATTCAAACACATGACACCCACATCACACCCACGCACATTAAGAGTCTCACACATCACAGCTATGAGCGCAGCACGGGGGGCTGGGTTCACATTGCCTGCATGCTCAGAGCCTATTCAAAAGCTAATTCTTGTGCGCTGTGATTCAAAGAGCCTGGCCAGCCACCTGCACCGATGATGAGGAGCGGAGGGGAGGGGAGGAAGAGGAGGACAGTAGGGGAAAGAAAGGGAGGAGGAGGAGGCAGCAGTGAAAGAATGACATCACCTTCCCTGAAATGTCACCATTATCTCAAGCCTCGGCTTAGCCGTCTACAGAGGTGACATCATCCTCTCTTTGCCCCTCCCCCCTCTGTTCTCTGCAAGGTTGAATGTGGTGAGGGAGCGTGTTTGTTTGTGTGCATGTGCAGGCAGGCGTGTGAGTGAGCGTGCGCAGGAAATTATTTCTAAGGGAAACATGAGTGGATGTTTGTCTGCGTTCTGTCTTTCATGCCTTTAAACTGACAGAAAATAGAGCCTACTTCAGAAGCACTTAATTGCCTCATTTAGTGTGCAGACAATTATAATCTGTTTTTTGCTGACAAAAATGTGATTCAGTTTTAGATTGATTTACATGTTGAGTTGCCCGTATGAATCCAAAGGTTGTAATCCATGTAAGTGATATATGAAGTCATAATACATGAAGTAATAAAGTGAGATGTTTAAGAGCCAGGTCATTCCAACTGTGAAAACCATATTTTTTCCTTTTCCTCCAGTTTATTGTTTCTTTCTTTCTTTTACAGAACCAGAGACAACACAAATTGAAATTATAAACATACTACAACCTACAACTAAAACCTAATCTGGTTCAGTCTACAAAAACACCATATCATTCATGGGTACATCTGAGTAGATTTTCACCATTATTTATTTATTTATTTATTTATTTTTAGATTAAATATTGCATGCAGTATAGCTCATTATTTACATAGGAAGAATATTCCAAATGTTTACTACTTCTGAATGGAATTAAGCCGAAAAGGTAGTTTTGGTTTTACAAATCAGTCTCTGAGATTTCTGCATCCCCCACAATACTACAGAGGTCAAGGAAATTTTGTTTATAATACTTAAACTATTGGAAAAAATGACACGATATGATAAGATGTGATACAATATGATACAATACACTTTATTGTCCCTGTTGGGAAATTTGTCTGGGACTCAGATACATTGCCCATAAATGCCTTCACAGTCTGAGTAATACAAACCACATATGAACAAAGCTGAGCTAGCTGTCCCTTTTGATTCTTCCGTAGTGCTCTGTCTCTGCAACCTACTTATATTCCCATATATAATCACATATGCTAAAGCAGGGCTGGCCCTAGACTTTTTGGGGCCCTGGGCAGATTTGGTTTGGGGCCCCCCCTTGTAGTCAGATGTTGTCACTTCACAAGGCACTAGACAAACCTGTGCATTGTAAATATTACTTTAGGCACATAAAATTTGTGGTATTTACTGACGTCAAACTTGGAGAGAAAAGAAAAGTGCATTAACAGAAGTTCCATCTTCTCTCACTGAAGCTGTAAGCACTGGCACCCACTTTGATACGAGCAGGAGGCAGGGACCTTGCATAATTTACAACGCCCACGCCAACTTCCAAAATTAACATAAGGTCACCCAGTTCTGCTTGTGGGATACTTCAAGCGCTCTTGGGGCCCTCTTGCAGCCACAAGGGCCTTAGCTGCTGGTGATGTAGCAGTTAGGGTGCTAGCTATGAGCCGCTGCATCCCTGCCCGTGTCCAGCCAAGGACCTTGGTTGCATTTCATCCCCCAGTTCTCTCTTCCCTCATTTCCTGTCATCTCTCAACTGCTGGCTATCTAACAAAGGCTTAATGTGCCTCAAGGTGTACTTTTTGCCCTCTATAATATATTAAAAGGGCTGAATAATAAAAGTAACTAATAATAATGTCTCACCAACCTTATTTGCAATTCTTGGTGGCACACAGATGCACACAAACCACCTAACTAATCACCTAACAAATCACCCCTCCACCCATTAGGCCACCGCTCCTGTCTTCATGGTGTGTCTCAGTGAGGACTGACCTCTGTCATGTTATTACACCATCTGATGCCATCGCCAGCTGACGCTCATGAAATCCCCCCGAAGCATGCCAGCCATGCCATCATTGCCCTTTGTACGTGTCCCAACACTCCCCGACTATACTCATCTGGACGACATCCCACAAATGCCTCGTTTGGATCTTTGGGAGAACAGGGATGACAGGTAAATGTGTCATCTTATCAAGGTTAATTAAAGGTCAACAGGTTATTTCTGTGTCCCCCACAATCTGCTTCACTCTACTAAAAATCTGAGGGAAACCACTGACCTTGTGGTGTCACTGGAAAATAAAATAAAGATCTGAAAGGGCGGCGACTTTGTGTACCCAAGTTTTAAGTTACCACACCAAGAATAACTTCATATTCAGGCATTTATAACAGGTGTATGACGTGGAATTCAAACCTCATTTGGGTGCGAGCGATGCCACAAAAATCTAACGAGTCAACAAACTCAACGCCCCGTTCACATCACGTTTGTGGGCAGCAGCATATTTTATACCTCCCTGAAAGCAATGCTCAGTGTACAGTTTCTGACACAAAGCTGCTGTTATCAAAATTTGAAATGAACAGTGGTTCAGATGACTGTGTGTAATGTAAAAGGTGTTGCTTGTAGTGACAAACACACAGATGATTATTCCCCAACTCCACAGGTTCACTCAGCTCTACAGAATATTTTAGCAGCTTTACTGTTTGGGTTCAGTCTCAAGGCCACATGATTGTTTTTTGTCTTGTTACCACCATGTCTTCTACTTAGTGACATTTTCTCAGTTACAAGTTACAGAAAAACGTGAAAACAACCAAACTTTTTTTCTTTTTTTGCAATTTCCATGTCTCCTCACTTTTTTGACTATTTTTGTCTAATATGTTGGTGTATATAGTAGAGGTCTTCATTTCTCTACACGGACTGTATACTGTGAAAATAATGGATGTTGCTATGTGACGTCCCTCATAGGCTTGTAGACGTTTTAAAGACTCGATTTCGGCATTTCACATGCCTTTGGAGCCAGAAGCGACCGTATTAGGACAAGAAGCTGGAGCTGTGGAGGAGCGAGGGGCAGATCTAACTGAGAAGTTGTGGACATGATAAGCAGACAGCCTGTCCTGCCCTTAATTATGAATAACTTTAAGCCTTAATAAAATGTAAAAGGGGTGAATTACATAAAATTCACCCCCGTACAGTTGTCATGAATAGAGAAATTAGCTATTAAGACCAAAACTATGTTTGTTCCAGGCTGTAAATATGTTTATTTCTGCTGTAAAGTTGGACATTTTAACACAGGAGTCGATGAGGATTGACTGGCTGCTGGTGCCAGCCTCATTCAAAGAACTGCAGTTTTTTGTTCAGTTTTGGCTTCATATTTCATCCTGAGATGTTGCTACTTGATCAAAATCCAATAGGACCTGAGACCCGACCTGAGACCTACATGGGTTTAGGTCCACATTTGATGGGTTTGATGCGTGAAGACCTCTAATATATTTATTTTTTTAAATGTTTCATTTTGTGTGTCATGTAGATGCTAGTATATTCTTTTTTTTTTTTTAATTATCTATGTAAAGGTACTCATGCATCTGTGTATATTCTAAATTTCCCTGCATGGGATCAATACATTTTATCCCATGTCATTTTATCTTCACCAGGATAAGGCTCCATTTTTTTTTTATTTTTTATTATTGACTATCAGACCCAAGTTCAGTACTTTTCTAGTTCTTTATATAAAAAAGCAAACAAGTGAGACTCTTTAAGTTTGTATTTTGCCTATTTAACAAAAGATAAAATAAAAAAAACTCCTGATTTAACACTGCATTTCCACATCATATAAGAGTCTGTGTTAAAATGTAAATAGCCCTTTGTGGTGTTATCAACCTGGTGTAACCTGCGGTGTTTACCAGTCTAACCTGTCTTTAATGACCTGCTGTTTTTTGATGCTTTTACTACCATTTAACCACCACTGTGACCTTTATTCTGTGCTCCAGGAGGCCTAATTGTATATCATTTCAAACACCAGCTCACCATTCAGTCGACCGCTTTAAGGATACGCATGGGATCCTCTGGTGCATTTCGTCCTGTTTGCTGAGCAGTAATGTGGGGCCCCTGCTGCTTCTCACCTCTATTATAATGCAGGCCAGGTTTATAATCCACTTCTGGCCCAGGCCACTTCACACCTCGGTGAACACTGTGGACTCCTGCTGAGTTTGGAAGGGAGTCAATGACCACCCTTTTGCAGAACACACACATATAAACACAAGAGCCCCGACGCACACCTGCTACCCAAACCAAATAACTCCTCCAGCACTCCCCTATCCCATCTCTTTGTCTTGCAGGTGTCCGTTCCTTGTGTCAAAAGGTGAACAAACAGAGAAACGGGGACAAGTCAGAGCTAACATTACTCAGAGAACCAATGTCAACAAGTTTTGACCTCAGAGGTCACTGCTGCAAGAATGTGGACTTAATGACCATCAGGGGAAAATAAATATTCCAGACATCATGAAACAGACAGAAGGTGGAGCAAAGACTTCTGTAATGAGTCAGGAGGAGGTGAAGGAGCAGTCCTATAAGATCAAAGCATACCATGTTTCTTAGGGTGGGGACGCTGGTCATTAGGGCGGGATGCTTGGACAGGACTGGGAGTCATCAGAGATTTTATAACACTTCATCCCTCATAAATCCCTCATCCCTCAAAACTTGGGTACACAAAGCCTCTAAAAATAAGTCAAAATCATTCAACCATGGCAGGTTTCAGATTTGCTTTTGTGGGCACAAGTGTCACACTGGAGGACTAAAAACATTCATTAAGGTTTTTAAACATGACAAATCATATTTTAGGCACCATCAGATAATTTGTGTTATGAATCCTCTTGTGGAAAAAGAAGGAACTGCAACCAGCTGCAACATATAAACTCTACTTAAATTTGCCCTTAAGCTATTGGTAATTAATGTACTTTTTAAATGTACGTAATTTTAATTGAGGATTTTTTTTGTGCACACAACCTTGGATGTAGGGATGGATTGGATGACAGGGCTAGAAATTGCTACATTTTTCTAACAGCACAAGTATTAATGACACAATGTTTTTAAAGCATCACTTGTGAGGTGACACTCACATGCAACTAATTGCTTTCCACAAGCTGTCATTTCTAACCTGACAGATGCTTATTAGAGATGTGGAGTAGTGTATTAAATGTACTTATTGAAAGTGAAAGTATTGAAATAAATCACAGATGCTTAAAATATAATGCATGCATTTAATGTCACGTTCATAGGCCACACAAAATGATTCTGAGGGCCGCCACTGGCTGCACTTTGAGAAACTATATCTTTCATTATCGGATCCTAATAATTCCTCCACCGCTACACTTAAGACATACTTGCTAAATTATTATCCCACTGTGGATGTTCAGTTAAAGTTCAAGTTTTTATTAACTCATTAACAAGTAATGAAAGATTAGCTGCAATAAAGTTTCTCTCAGGACCTGGTTATAAAATCAGACAAAATATAACAGTGCAGTCTGATGTTGCTTGAATGTTTTCAGTTCTTTCATCACATTATACGCCCACAACGACAGAATGACCATAACAACAGTGAATCATATTATTAGCTCCTTTGCTGCCACAACATATCTGATACTTGTCCCTCAACACCTAAGCCTCCCTGGAGAAGAGACGCTCTGCATGCCACAGAGCCACCTGTGTGCCCTGAGTTTATGTTTCTAAATACCAGCACAGCTCATTCAGGGAGGCAGCACCCAGCGAGGGAACATGTGGAGGAGGAGGGGGAGGTGATAAGGAGGATTTAGGAGTTTCAGTGCAGGAGGGGTCTCTGAAAGTCAGTGTTAATGATCACATAGAGCCCAGCAAACAGTGAAACCATTGTAACTGCTGAAGCTCACTACTGCAGAGCCCGTGCCTGCAGCTACTGTCTGAATGCATGCAAATCCGAGCTGGACGGGCACCTGTTGTGGATTCTTGCCCTTGACACAGCTCTGATCTGCTCTGCTGGACTGTGGGTGTTGTTTGGTCCGTTCTGACCCAGACGTGAACTCCCTCACAGCTGTCACTGCTCCGCACAGCTATTCCAAACTGCTCTGGCACAGAACTGGTATACAAAGGGAGGGCTGAGTACATAAAACATGACACTAACATGCTACTGATATATCTCACGATGTCTAATCAAGACATTTTACATGACAATGACCCATATTCAAATATATGCTTATTCCAATATGATGTTGAGATCAAACAAGCTGTATGTTTGTTAAAAAAAATTTCAGCTACAAGTAACTGTTGTGATGTCAGTCAGTTTATACCATCATTTGAAGGTATCAAAGTACATTTACCTCTGTACTTTAGTTCAGTGTTATATATATTATATTATATTATATGTATCTGACAGCTTAAAAATACATTTAAAAAATGTGTATATGTATAATATATATATATATATATATATATATATATTATATATATATATATATATATTATATATATATATGTATATATATATACTAATATTAATATTATTTATAATATTGTTATATTAATTAATTGATTTCATTTTATGTTTGATTTTTGTTGTTGTTTTTGTCTCGTTTTTGCTCCCATGTATGTTTTGTATGCCACCTCTGTTTTGTGCACTCACCAGAAAAGATATGAGGTGCTGTTGCAATTATGCTAGAAATGTAAACAAAGCCTGGCCTAACAAATTTCAAAGCACAGTGTCTGATGACTAAATTGAAATATTAATTATACAATGTGACACGACAGATAACTACAAAGTTATTGTCTTGTAATGTAATGAAATATTAATGAATTTGTTTTGGTATAAACTGAATTTGTTGTTTGCAATGACATCATGACACTGGATGGTCTGCTTTAGGACTACTCTTATAATTTTGGATGGACACAATAAAGAGGTTATCTATTAATTAGGAGGAATATATTTTAGATATTGTTATATCTTATATATTATCAATATTTATTCAGATTCATTGAACTGTTTGCATTCTGAGAATAAAAAACAAACTTCACTTTATTCACTTTCAGTGTCTCCCCGGAACTCAGTCATAATTTCTTGGGCTAATTTTGGTAATTTCTTCATCCTCTTTATGTGATATTGGTTTGTTTTAAAGTCTGCACTGGATAGCTTATATTTACATTTCACTGTATTTTTGCTGTACAGTTACTGAAATGTTTTGATTCTCAAAGCTGCTGCCGGTAAAATTCCTGCCTACTTATCTTTTTTGAATATGAAATATGGAAATTACAACCTTTGTTCGCAGGACTTTTTGCATCTTGTTGTGCCTAAAGTTAGAACTGAATTTGGAAAAAGAAGCTTTTAGCTTCTCTGCACCAACTGCTGCATGGAACAATCTGCAGAACGGTGGTGACCTTGAATGAATTTAAAACCATGAAATTTTTTGAGTCCAGGATGTCTGTGTACAACTGTTTTATCAGATCATCTGATCACTCTATGCTACTCATGTCTATGTGCTTTCGAGTGAATATATACATATTTTTTATTGAAACTCTTTGTTGCTGCTTTTCTTGGCCAGGTCTCCCTTGTAAAAGATATATTTGACCAAAATGGGAGTAATCTGATTAAATAAAGGCTAAATTCCTCCTCTGTAAAAGGAGAAAAGCAGGAAAGGAAACAAGAAAAAGGGTTAAAAAAAAAAAGGTGTATGCACATGGGCATGAGCAGAAAGAATCAAAAACACCTAACAAGACTCATCCTGCAAACTCTCACATGAAATGTAATTAAACCCAAGCAATCAACACTTTATTTGTTTGCTGTCATTGTCTTTTTTTAATCTATTCATTTTTTTTAAAGTATCTTTATATTCATTATTGTTGTTGCTTTTTTAACTTTTATTCAAAATCCAATTCAATATCAGTGCTTTGTATTAGGTTATGCACTAAATGTTGAATAAACGTTTTTGGTTTTTAAAGGTTTTAAAAAAATAAAAATAAAAATAAAATTAGATTAAATGTTGTGACACACACACACACACACACACACACACACACACATATATTCATTTATATTCATTTTATCTATATTTATATGTAACATGTTTTTATTGTTGCTGTTGTTTGCTGTTGTTTTACTTGTTATTCTTTTTATTGTTTTTTTTACTATTTTACTGTAAAGCACTTTGGTTGGCCACTGGCTGTTTTTAAATGTGCTATATAAATAAAGCTGACATTGACATTGACATTGACACACACACACACACACATAAGATTTGTTATGTTCATCCATTTCTTTAATTATTTATAAAATTAGCCGTAAAGTAAACAGTTAAATCAGTGTTGCTATTTTATTGTGACTTTACCTGTTTTTTTTTGTTTTGTGTTTTTTTAGCGTGTAGCGCCATCTGCTGGTCAGATGGCGTAATGACATCATCATGACGCATAATCAGTTCAATAAGGACGACTGAAAATAAAGGAAAACTCGTGTAAGGTAAAGACTGATATTAAATAAAATGCACAGGAAGCTTCATATTCTGTGAAGGCAAATCTACAAAAGTTTGTAAATTGTAAAGTAACCTTTCTGTACATCAGAGCCGTCATTTCAAATTAAAGAAACTTGGTTACACGACGTATTTGGAGCGTTTTGAAACTCAAGTTTTGACATTTGCCACAACATTAAAAAAATATATATATGTCTATTAGAGTCAGAAGCTCTCAGACAATAAACAGACTCAATTTTTACTTAAAAAAAAACTCTGGAAAACTACAAGGCAATCCGCCATATTCCTAGAAAATAAGGCTCGTGAAATGAGGAAGTGAGCCCACCTCACCGTGGAGGTGCATAGGTGAGGGAGTGGCTACCTGCTCGGTAACAGACAAACTGTCAGGCCTGCAGAGACTCTCCGTGAGGAATAACACTCTCTGTCAAGCTTTTATTCCTAAAGGATTAAACCAGAATCAGGTAAGACACACGATTATGAAATGTTTACGTTTATGTCAGATCAGAGATGACCAGTTTCAGCCGAGGTGAGCTGAAAAAGTCAATGCAGCTAATACAAGTGCTGGCAGCAGGCCCACATTTATGGAGGTTAACGAAATAAACATACAGAGCTGTATTTAAACCATCATGATATCCTAAAAGTGAAGATTAACTGTTTAACTGGTTACAAACAACATGTTTTATTCCTTTTAAATAGATTTGTATTCTCGGAGGGACCATGCAAAATGTCAAACTTGGCTTCAGTGCTTGAATAATTGTATTTTTTAAGGTAATGACATTGATTATAACGGCACAATGTGAAGTACAAGCTGCCATTTCTCCCCAGAGAGAGAAAGGTTTGTTCATTATCACAGCAAGTCTGTGCAGGTGAAGGAGCAGCAGCCACATTCCAGCGCCTGGGGTCATGACGGAGGTGTGCAGACCCTCAGCAGGCTGCTCTGTTCAGGGAGCAGGCCTGTCTCAAGACCTGCCTGTGTTGACAAGCACCTAACAGGATCAGAGGCGTCACTGTAACTAAAGCGCACACTCAAAAAAAAAGTTCACGCTGTTTAATTCAGTGATTTGTCAACAATGCACAGATTTCCAGTTGATATACATGATCAAAAACATTGTTTTCTCAAATTTGCTTTTGTAGAGAAAATACAGGCTGATAAAAAATACACCTCAGTTGGTTGGCAGTAGGGTTTAATGTAATTTCTGGGAGTTTTCCGCTGACAGTTTTCCCATAATGCCCACTGACACCATCTGATGACACTTGTTGATGGAATGGGTATTAATACAGTCAGATGTGCGTGTCTTGACAGATATCTTACATTTCACCACTGTGAAGTTTACTCAGAGAGACAGGCGAAGGTTGAACCTGAGGAGGAACTAATGCCCAACTTAAAAACATCTAATAACAACATATCTGCCCAAAGTTTTTTTTTTTTTTTTTTTTTAAGAAGTACATAATATTAAAAACATCTTGATTCCTTGTCTAAAGAGATTGTGACCCAGATATTTACTGAGTGGGATGATTCACAGTTGAAAGTCTGTCATTGTTCTCATGTGGACAAACTATGTAATGGGGACACTGTCTCTGATTTACTCAAGCCTTGTTTGATTATTTTCTCATTTGTTATCGATGTTGATCATGCATTTGGTATGTGTGTGCTTGTGTCTGTGAGTGTGTTTAACCGTTTTTGATAGCATGCCCAAAAACTGCTGAGGTTGCGATGTTTCCAAATTGTTGCAAAACCTGTTTTTTGACTGTTTTATACCGTCATTGACTGCTGACGCCTTCACTCTTTACAAGGGCTGAAAATTTTCCAAATCAGCTCAGCTAAAAACAAAAAGTCTTACCATCTGTTGAAGGAGACATTTTGGATTTTGTCATGGTTCCAGAATTGACAACCGTCGAAAAGTTTGGTCTCATTTTGAACCGCAGCGTCTTCAGATTAATTTCATACATGATTCAGCTTTGATCCACTACAGTAAGTTACGTTACAGTTTTGTTTTTTTCTCGTGACTATAAGGGAGCATAGAGGGACAATTACAAAGCTGCAGCTCATTCTAGCTGCTGAATCGGGGCTGCCTGGGTGCTTTTTTCTAGTTTAGTCTTTCAAATGTCAAAAAATATTGAAACAAAATCAAATTTGCAATAGCTGTGACAACAAATGCACATGCATCCATTGCAGTCATGCACATACACTTTTTAAATTGGCCAATGAGCTGTCCTTTGGCTTGATATTTCCACAAAATTTTGTCTGTGAATTCATCTGGAACTTGCCTTTTTGTTCTCAGCCATCCCCATTACCACCACACCCGTCCCTCTCTTTAGCCAGGTGGCATGAACGCAAACGCACATCTTCGCACACTTGACCTCCATACTTAAAGACGGTCTCCTTGGGCAAAAACTGTGGCAGCTAAAAACTGGGGAATTTTTTGTGGACCAACCAAAAACAAGCCAACAGAGTGAGCTATAGAGCTGCCGGTTGGAGTTAACCCTCTGAAACCTGGATCAGCAATAGTTTTCCTGTGCTGCAGTCAGACGCCTTTCACAAGCATTTAAATCCTTGAAACATGAGCTATTTGGTTTGATTTAATTTAAAAACACGGGGGAAAGGCAATCAGCAATTTGGCAAGATATGTCTTTGTCTTGCAAAAGAAAGGAGGAGAGAAAATTAATTTTAATTTGAAAAAACAACCACCAAGGGGAGAATGTACAGAAAATGGCACTTATGAATATTATTATGTTACAGAAAGAATCTATATGTCATATTATTATTATTATTATTATTATTTATTTTTCATTTTTTCCCTAGGTCATTTTCTTGTTTATTTCATTTTTTCCTCTTTTTTTCTATTTATCCTTTTTTTAAATGTGATTTTCTTGTAACTTTTCACTAATTTCTTGTTCATTTTTGGGGCATTTCTTGTTAAGTTGCTCATTGTCATCTTTCCATGTTTTGTAAAGAAATCAAACCTATTTCCGTAGGTTTCAACAGGTTCAACAAATGTAAATCACAGTATCCCAAAAATTAAGCAAGAACTCGATACAAAATATCTTGTTTTGTGTGACCAAAGGTCCAAAACCTTATGATTATTTTACTTGACTGATAAAACAGAGAAAACAGAATCTGTACTACGTAAATATGGACTATGTTTTGCATTTTTGCTTAAAAAAATAATTAAATGCTCAATTGATTATGAAAATAGTTGCAGATTCCTCTTCTCTTGGTCCACTATGAATTGACTAATTGTTGCAGCTCCAGACAAACACACAGATATTGTAAAATATCTGTAAGTAAGTTAATATCAGCTGATAGTCCCCTCTGTCTCTCAAGCGCATCCTTGTTGAGGTTTGGCGCTTCTCCGCCTGCTGTTGTGGAATTTAATTCTCATTTGTCACAATCCGTCACCTTGAATCAGTCCCAGTCATTCACCTCTTAGATACTGCACAATTCGAACAAAACACACAAGTTCAGAATCTGAAGAATGGCAGCAGTAAATGCGCAGGAATTACTCCTAATCTTGACAAATGTTTGTGTACTGGATATTCCCCCTGCAGCGTTTGTTGTGGCTGAGTGTTGTCAGAGTTTGTTCACTCCACCTAGGTCTCAGTTTGTGATAAAAATCTCCCTCGGGAATACTTGTTACCATAACAACTCAAGTGCCAGCATGACAGTGTGTGTGAGAGTGGCAACAACAGTGTGTGCCTGGGAAGTGTCGCTTTTGTTCACTTACCTTCACTTTTTTGGAACACATAGAAAAAAGGACTTCATGGCCGTCAGTGATTTTGATTAGTGGCTTTCGTTGTTTAGTGCGGAATATTTGTTGTAATATTTGTGCTCTGTTTGACAAAGAGGACCTATTATTCTTTCCACTATTTTCTGTTATAATGTTACAATTTTTCACAACTATTTTGAAAGGTAAATGTATGTGAAATTAAATCACATGAGCGAAACATCAGGCTTTACTTTGAACACTGTGTTTTCAAAGTTTTTTCCTGCTTTCAAGTCAAGCTTACATCAGCTTGGGACAGATTTTTTTTTGATATGGTCATGCCACTGCAGTTGTTTAGTTTAATCTTGTTTTTTTGCTGTGTGCCCCTTTGTAACAGTCTGTTTCCTCTTTATAAAATCTGAGGTTTTTGTGGCTCTGTGAACACAGTGCAGGCGCAGCTCTCTGTGACTTCTTTTTCCTCGCAGCAGCACCAGTTTGTGACCGGCAGAGCGGATAATAATGTATTAATCTGTTCAGAGCTGATCAGATTGATGGATGCGCGGAGCAGCTGCTGCAAGTAAACGTAAACTTTTAGAACCGGCAGAATGACCGATTAAGTGTGACTTTCAACACGCCTTTCTGTGACGCTCTGCTGCTCCATCTGTGACAACAGTACGCTCTGCACTCCACAGTGTGACAGACACCGTGTCGACACCTTGCGCCCCAGAGCTTTGGTGATGGAGAGACTGTGTGCTTCACAACTTCACCCTCACATAGGGTCATTGCTTCACGTGTGCAGTGAGGGAGCAACACATCCTCAACACACCGGCTGTTACCTGACAGGAAGCCCGGTGTGCATCCGACTGCTTGACAGCAGTTGTGACACTTTGTAGTTTGTAAAGTTAGAAGAAAAACTCAGACAGTTATGCACTGCATTACATTAGTCTGTTGAATTTCGTTGTTGGTCTGAAATGATAAGTGTCCTCATGGAAGATGTTAAAATTCACCTGCCCTGTGCTGCAGGACAGAGCTCTGCTCACAGTGGGGTTACGTTCCGGTGCTGCTCACACCAACGCAGAAATGATGCCACACAGTCAAATTGATAATAACCGTTGGGTAAAACGATCATTCCTGCCACTGTGTGTGTGACAGGCGCAGCAGCCGGATCACAAACACTGACATGACACTTGTCCTCTGCAAAAAAAAAAAAGAAAAAAGAATACCTGAATGCCTAAACTGAAAACCAAATAACCTACCCCATTAACAAATACTGAAATATCTGAATATTTATGTCCAGCCCTAGTTTAAATGAAAATTTTTATCTTTTAATCCAAAATACCTCTTCACAGACTTTCTCTATGAGCCATTGTTTGGGGTTTTGGTGTTTAAGTGTTAAGAATGAAACTAGAAGTCTCACACACTTGTTACCTGAAGTCGACTGGAGGTCACAGAGACTCAACAGTGACACAGAAACACAAAGCTTCACCACAACCAACCAGTGCTATTTATGGTTTCATTCATTTTCCAGATTTTCCTTTTTTTTGACATTGCTGACAAATATTTATGCACAGCAGATTTTGCAAGTCTGTCTGAGCGTTTGCAGCAATCTGTAATGTATATATGTCACTAGGTTGACTCATTGTTTCTTCTGCGCGAGCCAAGGAATGTATCTGTGTAACCACAGCCCGAAATACTTCAACCCATGGATGTGTTTTTTTTCTCTCTCATAAGTAATCTTAAACTTCACCCTCTGCCTCCTCAATCCCCTCTTGTCAGGCCTCCCACACCCAGGTGATGGTGCAACATGCCGGCCATGCTGCGCACTCATCTTCTCTCTCTTTTTCCCTTTCTCTTACTACACACACAGTTACACACAAACACACCCACACACACACAGCCTTGCTGGGGAATTCACGGCCTCAGGCTAACAAAACACAACCCTTTTCAACAGCGGCGGAAAGCCCTGCAGAAACCAACACAGCTCAGCAGACTAACAGCATGGAGCTCGGTTTATGAGAGCTCGTTGTGACGGACGCTGTTGTGAGGTGGGTGAGTGGCAGTCATATCTACCTCGCAGCTAATCGGGGTTGTTTTAAAGTATTTAGCTGACTCTGTGTCCGTTTGTTGAGTCAACATGCCCTCAGATGTTTGATTGACGGGGCAGAATATTAATGTGAGGAGAGTCAGACTCGTGTTTGAGTGCTCAAAGGTGAGAGAGGATTTTCCTGATTTTTTCATTTGATACATCCGTTGTCACCCTTCTCAATGTCAGATGTAACCTGACAAATTGAATCAAAGTTTGGCAGCTGGCTTTCAGCTTTTTCACCCAGTGGAAAGATTTCGGTTGACTGTTTCCAGGTGTGTAGCTGTGGCTGTGATTGTGTCTGCGTTATGAAGTTTTTACTTTGTAACCGTCACCTCTTTTTTTAGAGCTGCTGGAGTTGATTGGAGCAGAATTTCCTTTTGCTGGAATCTATTTTTTATGAGGCGTTAATGTGGTTTCTTGATTATTTTCTTCCCCCTAAAACTTTCAAAACAAACTAAGGCCTTGACAGTTTTTGAAAATAGACATCAATAGACATTGGTCATTGGAGGGGCTTGAATTTATTGTACATTTATTATGTTGATCTGTCTGATCTGTCTGATCTGGCATCTATTGCACGTATGTCCGTCCTGGAGAAGGGAGTCCTCCTCAGTTTCTTTTTCTGAGGTTTCTACAATTGTTTTTCCTGGTAAAGGAGGTTTTTTCGGGGGGGGGGGGGTCCTTATCCACTGTGAGGGTCCAAGGACAGAGTGATGTCATATGTTTTTTGGACTTTATAGATCTAATTGAAAATGACATTGAATTGAAATGACTAATTCTCTGGCTCTTTGGGGCATGCTAAATTGGCCCACAATGAACTTTGACCTGAGTAATCTGCACTTTGGGCTGCCTTTAGAAAAGAAATATTCCGTATAAATAAAATTTGCCTTGTCTTTTGCCTACGGTGGTTAGGCAGCGGTAGGAGTTTTGGACAAACTAATCATAACAAACAACAAAGATCCATATATGACTTGGGAACCCAAAATTCACTACCTTCACTTACATACCCGGACGTTGTAAACTTAATTGTTTTTGGACTGAGTGCATTCCCTGTGGTAAATAATAGACCACCTACCTTGAAGATGGCACATCAGTCTCTTTCAGCGCGATATAGGCTATTTTCTCTTGACACATTTTTGGAAATGCTGCAGATGTACTTTCAAGAGTCGGATAAAAAGATTCACAGCACTCTGATATCTGTTTGTTTGTAAGTGCTAGCACACTGCTTTGCAAACTTAGCACAAAGACTGAAAAAGAGGAATCGACTAGCTTGGCTCTGTCCAAAGATAACGAAATTCACCTACTAGCACTTCCTAAGCTAACTAGCGAATAGAGCTTTGATCGGGCCCAAAAAATCAGGCATGACCTTACATGAACCCGCACAGTCTCTGTTCAAGTGCGACCCAAGCCCCACGAACAGCAGCAGTTTTGGACCTGAGCCTGATAAAAAACCTGAATTTTCTTTCTCTCTTTGCCTCATGATACAGTCCTCCACTCCTGCCAAAGTGGTATTTAAGCATGAGACAGTTCCTAACCATTTCATAAAAAATCTTAAATTTAGCAAGAACCTGACCCAATTCAAACCAGAGGGAACAGTGACAAATAGCAGCCTGACCCCATCCGAACCTGTCAGGTCCGGTCGGGCTCTATCGGGTTCGGGCAAAGAGTCAAAGCTCTACAAGCTATCGAGCTGTACTTGTTGTTTTAGTCTATAACAAAAACAAAAGAGTAAAAATGAACTAACAATGATTCAAAAAGTAGCTGCGCTTGGCTTAGAAATAGTATGTAATGAAATGTAAGTAATGTTTGTGTTCAGGGAGAGTTTTCTTTGTTGATGCTGATGCCTACAAGTCTCCACACTGTCAGAATTTTGCTGTATGAATCACACAGGCCCTCACTTGAAATCACGGTTAGGAAGGAATTTAATCAGCGGATCTCAGAATCAAATGATATGAGTCATTGGCACCACATGACACAAGATCACAGCTTGAATGAAGCTTTGACTGACTGCAGTACTGTGACTAAATTAGTCACAGAACGGTGTGTACTCTTTGCTGGGTATCAGTACTCACTACCTTTAAGGAATTGAATTAATCCAGTACAAAGAAGTATTAAAATATCTCCAGCAAAACCTGAATTTGATCCTTTTTTGATTTATGTGACATGTGAATGGCCCAATGCAACAGCTTCAACGACTCACTGGTGAAGTCAAGCGCAATTTATTTTGTGCAGAGTTAAAAAAAAAAATCTTAAAGTCATTAAATTAATTCGGATTAGATTTTGGTGGTCAAAGGTCAAGGTTAGTGTGACCTTACATTCGTTTCATTCCTGTGAACGCAATATCTCAATAAAATATTCAGGGAGTTTCCTCAAATTTAGCACAAATGTCGACATGTAGACTTAAAGATGAACTGATTAGATATAGGTGGTCAAAGGTCAAGGTCACTGTGACCTTGTCTGTCTCACTCTCGTGAACACTATCTCAACAAGGCCTTGAGGGAATTTTTTCAAATTTGGCACAAACATCAACTTGGACTCGGAGAATGAACTGATTACAGTTTGGTGGTCAAAGGTCAAGGTCATGGTGACCTCACAAAAACATGTTTTTGGCCACAACTCAAGAATTCATACACTTAAACATACACAAATGTCAAATAGCATATAATGATAAAGTTGCATATTTTCTGCAAAAACACTTTTCCTGCCATTATGCAAAGTTATATCTCAGGATCAAATGGGGAGACATTTGGTCAGATACTGAACTGGTGACACTAATTTTCAGTCCCCGCCTTGAAACTGTGCTGATTGTATAGATCTTTCTTGCTGCCGGGGGGAAGTTGTGTGTGAAGTATCCATGTTTTCTCAGACATTGATTTAAACTGTAACTTGACTGGTTCACAGAACATTACAACCACCAGGTGGTAATTTCATTTTATTTTTTTTTTGTGTTAAAGACACATCGTCACTACATTATTCTTTGCTTAACCTCAGCCACAGTCTTTAAAACCGGCACCTTATTGTATTAAACAGGCTTTTCTCTTTCTTGTTTCTAAATCTTAATGGAACTCTTTTTCCTTTGTCTGTCGAAAGGATGTTTTGGATATGATGGTGCCCACCCAGCCGTGACAATGTATGAGGTGATGTCCGGGGACACCCTGGCTTGGAAGGTGCCCAATCCAAGACCCAGCAGCACAGACTCCACCCCCGACTCGCACGTCAGCGGGGAAGGAGGGCCCATCAAGATCCTCAAAGTGTGCTTCTGCACCAACAACACTTTGGGCAAGAACTTCAAGCTGGTGAAATGTGACAGCTCCTGGCAAATAAGGGTGAGAGTTATCCAAAAATCCAGATATGAGAAAGGAGGTGAAGTGTCAGAAGACTGTGATTAAGAGGGGAGTTGTGCTTTTCTGAGATAGTTTTGATAACTTACTGAAGGAGACCTGTAAAAGCTGAAGGTGGTGTTCTGTATTTGGGCCAGAAATCTGTTTTATTTGGCCTCCTTATCATGCAGGGCGGTTTATAAATCCTTTATCAGTTATTCTCTTTAAGTGCACAGCAACAGGCAAAAACAAACGTTCCCAGTGCTTCCTCTCATCATTGCATTTACAGCTTATTTGTTAGGCCTTACATGCAAAGATGATGCAAACATCAATCACAGAGTGCTATAAAACTCTGAAATCTTTTAAAATGGCACATACTGTTTCTCTCAGGCCATCATTCGATCGATTCTGATCAGCGGTCGATTGGGGCCGAACATCGAACACACGGGATGCTACGGTCTCCTGCTGAAGCACCTGAAGTCCGAGGAAATTCACTGGCTGCATCCAGACCTGACTGTCGGGGAGGTGGAGCAAAAATATGAGAGTAATCACGTGGAAGCTGAGTGGAGGTAAAGATCGATTACCTGTGTTTTTGTGTCTGTTTTAATCTTGTAGAGCGATTATTTGAATGCTATCTATTCAGAGAAATGTATAGCATTTTACATGTAAAGCATGGCATTTTAAAAATGTGAGTGGTGTATCTGTTTTCTTTTTGAATGCAGGTATGACCTCCGTATCAGATACGTTCCTGTCAACTTCTTGGAAAAATTCAAAGATGACAGATCAACGTTAATGTATTTTTACCAACAGGTAACAAGCTATAGTGTTTTTTTTGTTTTGAACTATTTGGTTGGTGTTTAATTCATGATTTACAGCCAATGGGTATTTGGCAATAAAAAGTGTTATTTTCATACCACATAAAAGAGCAGCTGTCAGTGTGTCCCGCATTGTAATGACAAAATGAAACATGTTGAGAACCTGAATAGATGACATATAGATTATCAGTATGTAAAATTAGGTCTTGAAGTGACTTCTTTTGAACGCAGGTGAATATTTGGTTGTGTAGAATTTATTAGATGCTGAGAATTTGCTTTACTTGACCTTTGAGTTAATGTTTTTTTTGTTTTGTACAAATCTACATGTAAGTAAATAACTAAATAAACCTTAATTTATATATGACCTTTTGAAACCTGTGCTGTACAAAAATAATTGATACTGCAGTATATATTTACTAATGTAAAACCTTCAGTACCGAAAATAAGGGTTAATGGCATGTGGAAGACATTGAATTCGGCAGAGAAATTTAAGAATCATTTTTAAAAAAACTTCAATTTGATGAAACCTGTCATGCTTCCGACAAAAAATATACAGTTTCTTCACTATCTTGGCTAGTATTGTCAGTATAAAAACTGTCCAAGATGGGAAATGGGAAAATAAAAATAAATCTATGTTAATCTTTATTTTCAGAATCAGAATCAGAATGCTCTTTATTGTCATTTTGCCACCATATCCAAATTATTTATCATATAAAAGTCCAGTATTACTGTAGTATTGATTGGTATATGTGATCTCTGTTTCGTTTGATGACAGGTGCGTAGTGATTACATGCAGCATCACGCCTCTAAGGTCAGTGATGGGATGGCGCTGCAGCTCGGTTGTTTGGAGATCAGGTGAGTCTCTGCAGTCCGCTCATTGTTTATGTGCTTTAACTTTTATTTTATTTTTATTTTACTGAGTTCAGTATTATGGTGACTTGATGGAGCTGGTTAGAGTGATACTGAATAAAATAGAATAGAATAATACATGTGGTAAACAGCATGCTCTGTAGTGAGTTTAATGTGTGTATTTTAGAGAAAATTACCAAAAAATTTGTAAAACCTACAAAAACCCCCCAGAAAATTAGCACAAAAGCCCGAACAAAGTTAAAACAAGGCAAACAAAAAAAGGAAATGAATAAAAAACATCTTAAAAATTCTTTAAATCATTTTAAATATACACTTTTATGATATTATAAATATAGATAAATGTATAATATGAATCTATAAAAAATATAAATAGAGGTTAGTTTTCAAGATTTTTCACTAGCTTTAAATTTTTTTTTACTTATCTCTTGCCAAGTTGCTCTTGGCCTTTTTCCCCATGTTTTCGTAAGAAAACAAACCAATGTGTTCAGGATTAAAAGTAAATACTTGTGAAAGGTGTCCGAATGCAGCACAAGAAAAGTGATGTTGTTCCAGGTTGCAAAGGGTTAAACCCTTTTTAAAATATGAACAATTACATTCTAAGACTGAATGCAATATTATATTATTTTATTTAATATAAAATATCACCATATTTCCCACATTTGGCCAACGGCTGATGTTGCACAGTTTGTCATACGCCAATTCTTCGTTGCAGTTCTTAACCAGTAGTTGTCAACGGCTGCACAGCACAACTCGCTGTGTAAGCTAATGTTTCAGAGCAGCAAAAAATAACTGATATTTGGGAAAAGTGCCGTGTCATCATGGTGTGAAACTAAAGTTTATTAATGAGTTACATGTTACGGGATTGATGCACAGACTTGCATATTTGCAGATACTTTATCGAGCATTTTAGGCAGCATTAAAGGCATTTCACATACCGGTATTGGTATTGGAACAACTATAGTTAATAATTACGTGTAAGTGTGTAAGAGTAGATCATTAAATGAGTCATTGTTTTGGATGAAAAACATTTTTTGTGTATAAATGAATAGTTGCTGAGATATTTTCTTTTTCAGGAGGTTCTACAAAGACATGAATGCAAAAGGTCTTGAGAAAAAGTCCAACTTTGAGCTGCTAGAGTGAGTTTTAAAGTTTCTTTATCTAAGATAAAGATAAGATAATCTTGTAACTTTGGTGACATTTAATTTGTTACTCTGTATTTGTTGATAGTTAGCCCCCAGGTAATGAAAAACTTTTAAAATCCCCCCAACATGTTTTAATCTGGTTGCCTTTTTTTTTATTTTATTTTTTTTTTTAATTACTTCTATTTTTCTAAATTTTTCTTGGCAAATGAAGAAAAGAAGTGGGCCTGGACCTCTTCTTTCCTCGACAGCTGATTAACAGCATGAAGGTAAACTATCTTAACCATGATTTCAGTTCTTCATGACTAGACAGGCACAAATTATTTTTTCCTATTTAAAGGAACATTTTGAATTTCCCTACTTGTGATCCAGTCAAAGCAGCTACGGAAGTTGATCCAGCAAACATTTCAACGGTATGCAACACTCAAGGAGGATGACTGCATGATCAAGTTTTTTGAGACCCTCAAAGACTTCGCCAATTATGATGAGGAGGTCTTCCGGTGTGAACTAGTGGTGAGTAGCCATTATGGTCGTCATTAAATATCATGAGCCCTCAACCTTTATCTACTCTTTTTTCTTTTGCATAATTCTGAAAAATATTTAACCTCTCTCACTTGTCAACAGCAAGGTTGGAGTCTAGCAGTGGAGCTGGTCATCGGCGGGAGGGGGATTCGACAACGCACACAGAAGAATTCAGCAGTAAGTGTGGTTGAGATTCAGGGAACTTAGAGGGCTTTGGCCTTTACTCATTTAGTACATTGTGTTGTGTTATATATCTAATCTATATAGTCTATTTTCAGGACTTTTGTTAAAGGAATTAGGGTCCTGGTTAGATGGTAATTGAGATTCATCAGTGTCAGGACTGCGAACATGAAGTCAAAGCCAGCAGCCGGTCAGTTTAGCTCATTATAAAGACAAGACACACGGCGAAACATATCCTGGCTCTGTCCAAAGGAAACAAAATCCACCTTTAAAGCCCATACAGCAGGGTTTCCTTAACTTTTTTTTATTCTGAAAGTTGTATAAATTAAGTCCCCCTGGATTTTTCAACATATTTTGTAAAGAAACTGATCTCTTGCTATCATATGTTTAAAACAGATGAAATTGCTCCCAACATAAATTAATTTGTTGCATTTCCCTTTTTTGCCTCAGCCTGTTTTTCTAGCTGACTTCAAACAGATCAAGAAAATACAATGTTCATCTCTGAGTGACAACAAGGCTCTCATAGACCTCAGCGTAGAGGGGGCCAGACAAGTGAGTACCACAACATCATCTAACTGTTATACAATGTTACTTTGTACAGTGTTAAGTTGGGATGTAAGACACTGGATTTTTTGCCGATGTACGCACGTGTTAACTTTGTCAAAATAAAAATATCAGCTTGCCAGAAATCAACATGTTGGACGATTCCAATATGTCATTTTAAAGCCAATAACTGCTGATGACATGTTAATATTATTATGCATCCTTAGAATCACATCAGCAAAATATAGCAAATAGCAACTAAAATAGCAAAAAAAAAAGTGTTTACTATAGAGAAATCTGACTTGGTAAATGTGCTTCATGCCCCTTTTTTTCTTTCTGATAGTGTCTGTCGATCAATGTGGCCACGATGCCGATGGCTGAGAACATGATGGACCTTATTGATGGCTACTGTCGCTTGGAAAAGGACACAGATGAAAGTGTCATCTACCAACCAAACAAAGGTGTGAACAGCACAGCCACTTTCTCCATGTGGTTAAAGATGTTTTTAAGTGTGGAGGACTTAAAGTTTGTACAGAAGACTTTAAAATTGTATTCTTTGAACTTAACTGTAATAACTGGGACTCTTTTCTATCGTAGAAGCCAACACGCGGCTCGCCCTACCTGAGCTTCCTACAAAGTGAGTAGATTTTGGCAGCTTTACGGCTCTGTATGATTTGTGCCCTCTCTCGGCCTCGGTGTAGCTGCAGAGTCCAAGCTGTTCTAATACCCTTCGGTTATAATATGAAATGAAAAGTTAGAGTTATTGATGAGAGAGGCTGTTTTATCGAATCATTCTGTCAGCGCTCTGTGGAGCCATAAGTTGCAAATTTATGAGCCGGACTTTCACTCATTCTGTCTTCTCTCCGCAGCACCAGAAACAGCAGCTCGCTCAGACACAGCATGGGTGAGCCGACAGTTTTCAAAGTTCTCCATGTTTAATACAACACACAGCATCTTAATGCTTAAAGCATCCAATTTTATCTTAGAATAACAAGTAAAAGCGTGTCTTTCTTCATGTTGTATTTTCAGGGTCAGATATCTATTGTGAGATTCTTGATGAAAGGCCGACGTCAGGTTTGTTGAAAGTTTGTATTCATGTATTTTTTAAAAATAATAATTGTGACTTTACTTTTGAACTTTAATGAACGTGAATCTTGTTCTTCAGTTGTGAAGTACGGGATTGACAGAGGTGACATTGTTCTTGGCAAAATCCTTGGTGAGGGTTTTTTCGGGGAAGTCTACGAAGGAGTTTACAAAAAAGACGTAAGTGTATCCCCTTGTTTAAGTATATCAATAACAACAGCAAAACATTTTTATAACTTTATACTATTATTGTGGGAAACTTGTTGGAAACACATAAATCAATGAAATATATAATTTACCAAGAGCTACAACTGCTGCAGAAAATTATAAAACTTATAAAATAATGGATGTAGCCGCTGTGATGCCACCCACTTTGTTTGTGGATTCATGTTTTGAGCCTTGAGTTTGGCATTTTGGCCATTGCCATGTTGGATACTTGGAGCGAGATGCGACCACATTCGGGCGAGAAGGTGGAGATAAACCTAATGTTAGCTGCAGGCTTGGTCAGCACAGTGCATCTACCACATGGATGTATCAAGAAAACTGGATATAGTGTTGAATTGGGGGCCTTTTTAGCACCCCACTGACTTTGATAAGGATGAAATTATTTAATCTTGACGCTTTACTAAACTTTCTAAATGTTATCAGACTGAATGGATTACATCTTGATTGTGAAACGAGTCATTATTCAAGGTTTGAGTGCTCAAAAAAAAGTATTTATTGATTTACAGATGCCTCTTTCGCTAAGCCAGTGAGAAAAAAAAGTATTTTTGGGCCCCATGCAATCACGTGATGGTGTAATTACACTGTTTTGCCACTACAAACATTGGCCCTGGAGGACTTCTGGGGACCTGATTTACAGCTGTGGTTAACCGTGATAATACCAATTTATGCTGGCTAAAAACATGATTAAAACCATTAAAAGAAAATGTACCTACCAGAAATACTGAATATCTGTCTCATTTAAAGGGTCTTTTAGTACAACCACATTCTAAACAAGACTTTTTAGATGACCGAAACTTTGGTTACGCCTTATGTTTATTTCTGTTGCAGAATTGGGCATTTTAACATGGGGGTCTGTGAGAACTGACGATATTTTGGAGACAGCCTCCAATGGCCATTAGAGGAATTTTATGCCACTTAGGTGTCTAAGCCCTGGAGATTGCAGCTTGCATTAAATATGTAGTTTAAAAAAATATATTAACCTTATTAACTGCATGCAACAAACATTTGTCATTATTGTTAACAGAGTGGCGAAAGGGTTAATGTGGCAGTAAAGACGTGCAAAGACTGCTCACCTGATGTGATGGAGAAGTTCATGAGTGAAGCAGGTAATTTCAAGAAATGTAGTCAAAACAACCAAATAACTGTGACAATAATGAAGACACCAACAAAAAAAAAATGGGAATTGTGTGCGTTTGACAGTAATTATGAAGAACCTCGATCATCAGCACATCGTCAAACTGATCGGAATCATCGAGGAGGATCCTGTGTGGATCGTTATGGAGCTTTATCAGTATGGAGAGGTTAGTGCCGACCTTAATTTCACTGTTTCTGTTGTAGTAAGATCCTTCCGTGCAACTGAACTGAGACTGTCTGAGCAGTTTCATACATGTGTGGTTTTGTTGAGTCATCTTAGCATGAAGGTAAGACAGAGACTTGAAATGAGTGCAGTGAATTTATGAATCACTTTAATGTTGACTTTGCAGCTGGGGAACTACCTAACTCAGAACCAGAAAACACTGACAAACACAACTCTGGTGCTGTTCAGCCTGCAGATCTGCAAAGCTCTTGTCTACCTCGAAGGGGTCAACATGGTACACAGGTGAGAGACTCCTTTTATTTTTGTGTCACTATCCAGAAAGAGGAGATGCTGTTGTTATCTTTTTTGTGCTCTTTCTATCACAGGGAAAATTGCTTACATAGAACATATAGTATCTGCATTTAAATTCAACCCAGTTGCCAGAAAAAATGTTGGCAATGTACTTTTCTGCAAACCACAGACACAATACATTTTATATATAGCGAGTACATTCAAACTTATATGTTTATATAAGGAAAAGATGTTTTTTTTTTTTAACTAAAATACCTCTGTTCAGTGGCTAAAAGTTGTTGGCAAAGCAGCCAGTGACTGAAAAGCCATTTTTGTTGTTTATTGGTCTTAAAACGTGGTCTGCAGCTTGGTAACTATCAGGCCAGCTGTCACACCATACACCATCCCCTTTGACTCCTGATGACAAAGTCAGCTCATATACTTTGTCACTTTAGAAATTTTAATGTGATTAAAATGACAAATGTAACATATCTGTGGTTTGCAGAAATGTAAAATGCTAACATTTTTTGGGACTTTGCTGTTAGATTTTTTCTTCCTGGCTGAAAGAAGATAGATGTAATCATGACTCTGATCAATTTCTTCTATCAGCTGACAAATCCTCTTTAAATTAATGTAAACTAGAGTAAATTTAGCTATTGGGTCCCCTAAAACATTATGCGTCCAACCAAGGCATTATGTGGATGACAAAGTCTTCATTTTGGCAGCACTAAGTCACCATGACCTGCTAACCCGCACTGATTTTGCATGAGGTGTTAATGTTTGCACAGCACATCTTTGCTGGAACTCTCATCATTTACTCAGGCAGGACATTACATAACCTGAATCCTTTGTTACTGTCGTAAGAAAAGAGGAACAACCTGCTATGTTCTGGGCTGATCACAAAAAGTCACACTATGTTCTTGAAATAATTTGGCAAATCTGAGTGTGATTTACTGCACAGTGTTGATTCACAGAGACGGTGAGGAAAAAGTTGAAAGTATTATTGAAATATAGAGCTAGAATAAGAAACCAAAAAGCCAAAGCAGCATCGGAATGTAAAGTAGAGTTATATGAAAATAGGAAACTTTAGTTTAAACCATAAATATTTAAAGAAGGGCACAACATAATAGAAAGTCGATGTGAGATGACAGAAAACACGTCAGGCAGTTGTTTCTGCAGAATCTTATCATCAGGTTTCAGGCAGCAAAGCAGCAACCCAGGATTCAATCTCCTGTGAAGAAAAAAAACATATACAAAGGAAATTACTTTCTGCCTGTGTGGAAAAATGCAAAGATTCCTTCTGAATTATTTCCTGCCAAAACTGTGGCAGCACTGCAGGGATCAAGAGGCTAATTCAGGCCAATAGGAGAAAGCTTAAGGCCATTTAAAACACTCTGCTTGTGTTATTTACATTTTGTCGTCTTCATCTGTACCACCATGAACGTAGGTTTGGTATTTTTCAACCTGGAGCCTATTTTCTCATGTTTTTGTGCAGGAGGAACAACAGTTTTTTAAATTGGTCCAATAATGAATAAGACTGCTGCAGTTGGCTGGCTTATTACTGAAGCAGTTTCAAAAACGTTTCACAAAATCATAAGAAAGTTGGTCAAGGTTTAAAAATACAGTAGTTTGCCTTTAACTTTTCTCTCCGTCTTATTCGTGTTTTGTCACAGAGACATCGCGGTTCGGAACGTGTTGGTCGCCAGTCCGGACTGCGTGAAGCTTGGAGACTTTGGTCTGTCGAGATACATCGAGGATGAAGAATACTACAAAGGTGATAGAGGCACTTTAGGAAAACAAAAGCTGATTTGACTGTTGCAATTTTATCTCAGTCATCTGTTGTGTACATTTTAATGCATATAATAGAAAGACCAGTAAAAAGTGCCGTTCAGAAAATACTGACAACAGAATAAAACGTCTCACTCCTTTGCAGCGTCTGTTACCCGCTTGCCGATCAAGTGGATGGCCCCAGAGTCCATCAACTTCAGACGGTTCACCTCAGCCAGTGATGTGTGGATGTTTGGTGAGCTTGTGATACACTAACACACAGACGGTACGACAGCTCTGTGCAAAGACATAAAGCATGTTCCAGGCACGAGACAGGAAACCACACTAACTCACTTACACACGGAGGGAAGCAGGTGGCTGGTTAATCTTCACCCCAAACAAGCACTGCACGGTTTTATGAGATGGTAAAAATATATTTGATATCAGAACAATGTGGAGTCTCCAAAGTAGTGTAGGCACACAGACGAGCAAACAGGGATGACGAGTCAGAACCCCTTAATATACATTTCTATAGTGTGTACAGGGTCTCCTGATTACATGATTATCAAGTTACAGTATTATGTAATCACCTGTATGTCCACCTGTCTTCAGTCTTTAGCCAAATCAAGGCAGAGCAATTTTATTTCTAAAGCACATTTCATACACAGAGGTAGTTTCAAGGTGCTGTACAGAGAGATTAAAGATGCAAAGAACAATTCAATTCAAAGTGAAATTTGAAAATATCATGAGAGAGATAGAGAAATAGAACAGAAAAAAGCTCTTTAGGTGCTCTTTGTGTGTTTTTACTTCTCTAAAGTGGAGAGAGAGAGGGACTCTGAATAATTACCAAATATTTTATCTTTTCAAGGGATAAAAAGGTAAAAATGGAAACATATAGTATACTTAACTTAACAGAAAGAAATTGGCAAAGCTACTTTGATAGTGTAGCTTTGCAAGCTACCAATGACTTCACACTGGAAGAAGTTAATTCTAGTTTATTTCTCCTTTTTAAAGAGAAATGAAAAACAAATTATGAGCAGCAGAGGGAAAAGGAGAACAAAAACTGACTAGATCAGTAGCATGGCGCGGTCATGAGAAATGGTCAGTATTCGTGTAAATAATAAGGAGCACAAAGGCTCTTTTCTTACGTCTTTGCCATTTTGTTTCTTTGGTTTGTCATTGCATTGCTCGGTAGCTGTATGTGTGTGGGAGATAATGAGCAGAGGACAGCAGCCGTTTTTCTGGCTTGAGAACCGAGACGTGATCAACCAACTGGAGCAGGGAATCAGGCTGCCTAAGCCAGACAACTGCCCTCCTGCCCTCTACTCACTGATGACCCGCTGCTGGTCCTACGATCCCCGAGAGAGACCCACCTTCACTGAGCTGGTCGTCAAAATCAGGTACTTCTTTATTCCTGATAAAAGAGCCGTTCTTGCTAAATGACTGATAGCACAGAATGAAAATAGTTTGAGACCTTTTGATTAAGGCCCAGATACAGTGGATCTACAGTGTTGACCTTTTTGTAATGATTTTCCACTCGGTGTTGATGTATGACAAAATAAAAAAAAAGTGATATAGAAGACGAAACCACTGTGCCATCTTTGGTTAATTTTTAACCCTTTGAAACCTGGAGTGACATCACTTTTTTGTGCTGCTTATGAGATGCATTTCACAAGTATTTAAACCATTGAAACCTAAACAAATTGGTGTAATTTCTTTAAAAAAACACAAGAAAAGAGGCAATGAGCAACTTGGTAAGAAATGTTTCATGTTTTGCAAGAAATTAGTAGATTTAGAAAATTATAAAAAAAAACAGTTTCAATAAAATAACTCATTTGCCTTGGTTTTTTTTTGTTTTTTTACTTTAATTGTTTTGCCTTATTCCCATGTTTTTGAAAGTAAACAAGCCAAATTGCTCAGATCTCAAAGGGTTAAATTGTTTAAGTTAAGATTGGAGATGAGCAGTGCACTTACTTGCAATAACAGCCAGTTAGATGTTTTTGTACCTTGTTTACTGAGGACTGATATAACTTGTGGTCTGAAATCTTCAGTGATGTCCACCACATGGAGAAGGAGCAGGAAGTGGAGAGAGAGCGGGACAGAGGGCGCTCCACAAAACTTTTCGACACGAAGTTCAGCTTTAATGAGCCTCCTCCCAAGGTACACATCCCTGCCACTTTTATCTGTTGTAAAACAGCACATAAATGTTTTTTTTGTTTTAATTTGATGAAATAAAAAGTAATTTTGCTTTACTTTTGAATATTTACTGAAGCCTTCAAGAATGAAACCGGGGCGGTTCGGGAACACGCTCAGTATTGGTCTACATATTCAGGTACAGTAGCTCTGACCCGTTTCCTCCAACATGACGGGCTTTACTTCCAAAATAAAGTTATGTTGTTAATGTATGTATACTTGTGTATCATCTGTGCAGCTGAATGAGGCTTTGTGTGCCAGCTCCCCTGACCTGGCCAGCCCATGTGAGTACCAGTCCCCCGTCGACTCCATGAACACGCTTGCGTTGCCAGCCAGCTCCCCTCGGCGTCGAAGCATGGTGGTAAGAAAGACTCAGCGCTTTGTCAAAAGTCCTGATCTTGTCTGTGTGCTTGTTTGTTTGTCAATTTTCTTACAGTTAATTTTCTGTAATCAAATGTTGAATAAGTGGGAGTTTAAGATGAATGCATGAAGGAATACTTCAACCCCCCCAAATGACCATCATGTATCTTAAATACTCACCCACTGTTACATTGAGTTTGTGAAGAAAATGTTTTTCTTTTCTCCAAAAACCCACAAAATTCTTGATGAATTCACATCATAGAGTTCTGCACTTAACAACAGCAAAACTAAATCAAAACATTTGATTACAAACCCTCAAATACATAGTGCAGTATAATTCAAGCTATACGCTCAGCACCTCCCAAACATACAGCACTCTCTGATGGGGAACTGAACTAAAAGTGAAACTTAATTTTGCTCTCTGCAAAGCCAGACTCCAGTGACAAAAACAGTAATTTGACCTCACTGAACACGTAGCCGCTGGTCTACCTCTGCATCAGTCTGTAGTTTGTTCTCTGTTATTGTGTGACTTTAGTGTTTTTAAAGTTTTAGTTTGTATTTATTAAAGTCACACAGTCATACAAACAAACTACAGACTGCAGTAGACCAGCAGCTCCCATGTCCAGTGAAGTAAAATTACTTTTTTTTCCAGTGGAGTCTGGCTTTGAAGAGAGTACAGGTAAGTTTCACTTTTCGTTCAGTTCACCGTTGGAAAGGGCTCTCTGGGAAGTTATGAGGATAAGACTGGATAAATGAGAATTTAATTATACTGCACAAGTTGTGTGAGAGTTTGTAAACTGATGTTTTGATATAATTTTGCTATCGTTGAACCTGGATGACTTCAATCCAACAAGAATTTTTTTTCCATTTTTGGATTCTTCATTCACCATGTAGACATACGAGGAAAGCAAAGCTGTCTTAATGAATTCATCATAGAACAGCGTGACTAATTTATAACCAAATGGTCATTTTGGGAGGTGAAGTATTCATTAAAGAGACCAGAAAAGACTCTGCGTGGTTTTAATCCATCATTCTTCTGGCACACTTATGTTTCTAGGAGGGCGAGTTTTTCCGTGTGGAACCAAACAGCAGGGCGGACGCCACGCGTATGTGGCAGACGGAGCGACGGCAAATGCAGAACACTCTGCGCCAGCAGAAAGAGCAGATGATGGCGGATGAAAAGTGGCTGGAGAAGGAGGAGAGACTCCTGGTGGGAAACAGAGCATCATTAAGTTTTGTCAACCCCCTCTCTGTGTCTCTGTGTCCCCCCACTCAATTCAACACGGCCCCGGAGGCTTCGTGGAACAAGAGATCATTAAACAATATCAACCCACTCGTTCACTCTCGACGCCCCGCTAGCCTTAAATTGAATGTTCCCCTGATAACAGTTCCAAAGAGGGGGTCCATATTATATAAAGTGAAAGTGCCTGTTCTCTTGCAGGACCCCATGGGACCAGACACTCCTGTCAGTGCAGCGGTAGGTGTCCTCCTATGCAAACTATGATTTCAGAGTCGGTTTATCTTAAAAATCTACTTGGTTTTTGGCAGTGTATCTCAAATTTCTGAGCCCTTTTTGTTTTCTTTGGCAACAAAATCTCCTTTTTCCCATTTGACAAATGAGCAAATGTTATCAGTATGATGCATGATGATGATATTTGAAGTGCAGATTGTGCAATGATTACAAAAACAGCTACAATCACTGACAATTATATTTGAGAAAATATTTGAAACATTTATTTTTTTATCTTTCAAGGGTAACTTTTTTTCCAACCTGAGCCCTTTCTTTCTTGTTTTTTTTTTTTCTGAGGTAACTAAACATTTTTTGAAATTGGTCTGGCATTGAGTGGAACAGGCTGTAATTTAACCACTTTGGGTGTGTTTGCACAGTTTACGTCCTCTTAAAGGGCTTGTTTTTGCCAATGAAAGGCTCAGATTGTTATTATAAGTGTCTGACAAATTTATGGAAATATTTAACCAGAAACAAACCCAAAATATTTATTTCCAAATCGACCAAACTCCATTTAAATAAACAGTAGAAGTAAGAGGCACACAGTAAAAGTCGGCAGAAACAACATAATACTTACAAAAAAACATCTTGGTTAGTCTTTTCACTGTTTCAACAATTACCAGTTCTAGTTTGGATGAAATAAACTCTTAATTCATCCAGTTAGATATGAAAAGATGCTGGTTGTATACACCTTAACATTACATTTTTTTTAAATGGAGTCTGGTGAATTTGGCAATGGCAATTTTTTTAGATGCTTAAACAAAAAGGATCGTACTTTTTACCAATAAAAAGGTCTATTTTTGTTGGGATTTTACATAATGTTGTCAGACACCTATAGTAACAATTTGAGCGTGTCGGTGGCAAAAACAAGCACTTTTTGTGGACGTGACCTGACAAAATAACATTGGAAATTAGGGTCAAGGTTGAAAAATACAGATTCTGTAACCTCTGAAGTTACCCTTTTAATTCCAAACTGCTAAAAAAGGTGTAAAGAGGGAATTTTTAGGGAAAATCAAAATTTTATGACAGAACAGAAGACGTTTTGGCTGCTTTAAATTCTGCTATTTCCCAAAATCACATTTGTGCACTATCATCTGAGGCATCTTGAAAGTCTAGACAGCATTTTTTTCTAGTTCTCATGAAATTTCTCTTTTTCTATTCTTTTAGTCACCTGAAGCTGAAGCAGAGAATGGTAAGTGCTCAAAAGAAATTTACATTTAATTCATTCTGAGTACTATAATCTCTTTTTAAACCCTCCAGCCTTTCTTTTCTCTCTGTCTCTCCCTCTCTCTTTCTGTCTCTCACATTGTTCATCCTTCTTCCCTGCAGCACCTCCAGAGAAACCCCCGCGGCTCACGGCACAGGTAATTATATTGGTCCGTTTTTTGGATCGTAATATTTTTTTAGAAAACTGAAAAGACCATTTAATTTTATTAGCTTTGATTTCTAGATAAAGATCATTTCTAATGAACTCAGCCATCTCAAGAAAGTGAGATTACCCTTTAATTGAAAGGGTATTAGTGCCACCGTGCATTTAAAATCATGCCCAGTGATCCTTTGTGTGAAGTAATCAGGATGAATATATTCATTATTAAAACAGATTATTCCCTCTTACACAGCCCGCACCCACAGCTGAGCTGGACCGCTCTGACGACAAAGTGTACCAGTACGTCATGGACCTGGTCAAAGTTGTCGTCCAGCTCAAGAATGACATCCCAGATGTGCCGCCGGAGAATTATATCACCATTGTGAAGGTGAGACAAATTTCTTTTTTCTTTTTTTTTCACATCAATTTTACAGCTTGTTGCTGCTTTAACTGCAAATTGAAGGTGTGTGAATTGTAATGGAAAACAGCCCTCCTGAGTCACACAGCCGATTAATCCTCAGCATTAATCTCTGCCCACAGTCCGTTGGGATGGCTTTACGAGACCTGATTCGCAGTGTGGATGACATACTGCCCACCTTACACGAGTCTGTCAGGACTGAGGTGAAGTATATTGTCTGCAGCTTGTTTGCTGTGTTTTCTCATCACATTACTCCCTCTGCTTATTGATTTTTTTTCCCCCTTCCAAGCTTGTTTGTCCCTGAAACAAAAAGCGACAGAACTCCTCTTCAGACACAAAGAAGCAAAGAAGAAGCGACAATTTAATGTTTACTTTTACATCAGTTTATCAGTTAGGATACAAATACATTTTAAATTTGCATTTCTTGCTTATTAGAAAAAACACTAGCTGATAATAATAATCAGCCGTTGGTTTGTTTGTGTCATTTTGAAGCCTCGAGTTTGGCATTTTGGCCATAGCCATCTTGTTTTTGTGGAACCAGTAGTAACCATTTTTGGATAAGAGGGTAGAGCTGTGGAGGAGTGAGGGGTGAATCTGATTCTTAAAGGGATACTTTGCCAATGCTAAACTGAAGTAAACTTTGCTCTTTCTCACCAGTGCCCAGATATCCCTCAGTGACAACCAGTCAATCAGTCCATTGACAGAAAATTAGATGCCAACTATTTTGATAAACTTTTCATTTTTTTCTGTATTTTTTAATATTTTTGAGTTTTATTTATTTTTTTGTTCAAATGAGTTTTTGGGTGGGATTTTCCTCCTTTTTCTATTTTTTATTTTGAAGTTTGGGGTATTTTTTTTTTTCCAACTGTTTCTAATTTTTGGGAGTGTTTTTAATATTTTTTTTAGGATCTTAAGTTTTTTAAGGTTTTTTTTTAGTTTTTAATTTGGGGCAATTTTCCCATTTCTTTTTTTTTTTTTTAATATATTTATTTGATTTTGAGTTTGTTTAGGTGTGTTCTTTTGTTTGTGTATGTGTGTGTGCGTGTTTTTCTGCTTTGGATATTTTTTAGTTTTCATACTTTTTCATAATAATACTTACTTTCATATAAGTTTCCTTTTAACAGATTTTTCACAGTGTGGTATTAGTACTTTTACTTACGAGAAACATCTGAATACTTCTTCCAACACTGCATAAAGGACTATATATGTGCAAAATGTGTGGACAAGATCACATGCCCATTTTACAATGCATATGAGTTAAATTAACAAATCCCTGTAACAGTTTCAACTAAAACGTTTATAAGCGTCACAAAGAAATTACCCATGCCTTTTTATCTGGATTACACAATATCATATAGGTGCATTTTATCCCCACAGATCGAGGGCACCCAGAAGCTGCTGAACAACGACATGGCGGAGCTCATCAGCAAAATGCGGCTGGCTCAGCAGAACGCCATCACCTCTTTGAAGGAAGAGTGTAAGAAACAGATGCTGGCTGCAGCTCACACTCTGGCTGTGGACAGCAAGAACATGTTGGATGCTGTGGACCAAGCCAGAGTCAGGGCCAACTTGGCTAAGCCAGTGGGGCCCTAGTGGACTGTAAGTTCTCTTTTCAGTGTCAGGGATCCTACTAGGGCTGGGTTAAAATAATCGATCGAGATCAGTCTTTTAATATGTTCCTTTTCCCAACTACATGTGAAGCTTTCACCCCATTAATTTCACTGGTATTAAACGGCCCCCAGCGTTAAATTATTAAAACTTTTAGTATTGAAAAGCTCCGATGTTAGCAGCTCTTTTATCTGTAACTGCTGAATTACTTTTTAATGTTTCGGCGCAATTTATTGTCATACTGCAACCTCTCCTACCACTGTCACAGGAATAAGATTTAATTCATTGACAATTTAGATTAATTTCCAGTAAGCTATGGAGTTTTTATAGTGACATTGCAGTTTAATATAACAGTTGCTGCTCTAGAAAAAATATTTAGTTAAAAAATATGAAATTCTAATCCTTTTCTTTTTTTATAAATTCCATTTACAATTTACAGCATTAGGTCTCTGAGAATATCTTTCAAAATCAAGCAAAATTGTTAAAATAAGCTTCAATTTGAAAGAAATTGCAAATTGAAACAGGATTCAGGAGATCAGTGTCAACGCCCAGCCCTAGTTCCTACGCAGCATGGAATTTATTTTGTAATTCCCAGGTCTGAATCATTATGGAAAAAGGAAAGAGAGTACGGAAAAACATTCCAGTGTTCCACTATTTTCAAAAATAAAATTCTGAATTTATAGAGTGTATTTCATGCCTTCTGAAGCAGCGCAGCCAAAATGTTCACCACTGTGTGAGTGAGTGCCGACCAGAGCGAGCTAATGTCATTGAAAGCAAGGAGAGAAGTATAATTGCAATAATACAGAACTGCCTCTACGCCTCTCAGCCTGCAAAACAGCTCTGCCCCAAGCGCCTGATAACTGAACCAAATCCAGACACCCACGAACAAATTAGCTTGAACGGAAATGCAGCAATATCTCTGAGTTGCGTATATTCAAAGCATCACAAATTACCAAATATTAAGCTTGTCTGAACAGTTATATGAGTCATGCAGTTATGTAGTCATCAGAAAAGTAAAACAGACTACCGTCTCTGAGTAAAGGCACACACATGCTGCGTGCATTCTCACTGCCATGCACAAAGTGAATAAATAAGGCTGCACAGACGCCATAAAATGAAATTATTTAACTTTCCTCCGATTTTAGCCAGTTGTAGTCAGATGCCAAATATGCTGAAAAATCAACAGATTTGACTCTGGAAAAGAGTAACTTTGAAATGGAACATGTGTAGGAGCCCTGCAGTTTACACACCAAGCTAATGATTCACATCTGTCAGTCAGAAATGACATTTGCACAAAGTTGAGCATTTTTATTGTTATCAAACTGTTTTAATTCGGCCTGTGGCAGTTCTTCATTATACCTGTAAATGTTTCTAGTTGAGTTTAAAAATGTTGTGAAAAACTTTGAAAAAAAAGAAGTGGCTGTGTACTTAACAAGATAGTATGTACACTGAAATTTATGATGGTCTTTTGGCCTCATTTTTACGATGCTGTCATTTCAGACAAACTCACTTTAATGGAAACTGTTCTCATTTGTAATTGGCTAGTTATTGTTTTATACTTAGTTTGGTATTTTTCAACCTTGACCCTGTTTTTCCAATGTTTTTGTGTCAAAGTGACTAATTGAAACATTGAATTTTGAAACTGGTTCAATATTGAGTGAGAATGTTGCAGCCAGCAGCACAAAACAGGCGGCTACATTACCATTGGGCGATTACGCACCGCCAATTTACGTCCATTAAAAGAGCTTGTTTTCTCACTGACAGGCTCCAAATGTTACTCTGAGTATCTGACAACACTACAATGACTACCATCATGTAAGATCCTGTAAGATGTAAGCCAAACCCATCAAATTCCATTTAACTCCATTTTTTATCATTGTAAAATAACAAATTGACAGAAAAAAAACCTCACAGAAGCTGCCTAGGGTTTGTCTTTCCACTGCTCCACCAATCACGAGCTCTGGTTTGGTTAAAATAAACCTTTAATTCACACAATTAGATGAGAAAATATGCTGGGTCTATGCACGCTAAAAATACAATTTATTTAAATGGAGTCTGGTGTGTTCAGCAATGGCGATTTCAGGGCCGTAAAACAAAAAGGATTTTACTCTTTAATAAGAAGGTTTTTCTTTGAACGGATCCTTTCCATAATGTCAGGCACCTATAATAACAATCTGATCCTGACAGTGGCTAAACAGAAGCACTTTATATTGGATTTAACGGTGCCCGAATGACCTGAGTGGTTAACTTGCAGCCTTTTTCACAGCTGCCACCTGCAGCACTCTCGCTCAATACTGAACCAATTCCAAACATTGCTGTTCCCGTTACTCACTTAAACACAACATAGGAAAATTGGGTTGAAAAAAAAAGTTTCCCTTTAATTATCTGCTCAGAAATTATCCTTGTTAATATAAAATCATATGGACGTACAATCAGTTTTACAGCAGAAGAAAGTACTGCAAATACAAACAGAAATAAATGGTTCACTCTCTCAAACCTGTCAACAATAACCAGCGTGAAATGTAAAAAACAAAACTGCCATTAATTGCCATTCCACTGTTATATACTATATATATACATATATATACAGTACAAATCTTAAGTTTGACTATGATGCATTGTGTGAAAATTATGATATGAAGATGACAATGGACATGGATTGTCAGATACGTGTTTGATACTCTTGACAGACAAAAGATTTTTGTATTGTGTTCATTATCAATATTATAAAATATGAAATTCTAGCACGTAAATCAAGTGACATAAAAATAAATATCAACGTCTATCTTATTGTTCATGATTGTTTATTTAAACATATCTTCTGTTGCTGGTAATATTTCAATCTATGTTCTGCGTTTAGGAAGGAAAACTTTGGGAATGACACAACCTGTTGCTGCACTTAGGTCATTCTTACACCACTCAATAAATGCTTTTTAGGCAGGTTTTTGAGGTTTCATGATGGTATTTATTACATAGAATGATCATTCAAAAGTAATTATAATTATGGCAGCATGGCCAGAAAGAAAAATCAGTTGTAAAAAAAAAAAAGGGAAATTTCATCCAGACCAGCACAAATGACCACAGTTAGTGTGTCCAGTATATTTTAGACTCCCAGTACAGCATGCTACTGTCCGTTAAAACTAAAGACATCTGAGAAACGTAACATAAAAGCCATCAAAGTTTTTCAATTCAACACAAACTTAGCATGTCAGTGCAATTTCCTTGTCTATATATTTTTTCTGTGTTGAAAAAGTGTGGCTGAATCCGTCTGTCAGCGTCAGCCCAACATTTGAATGATATCTTGGATGGGTTGCCATCAAATTTGGCTCATTAACCCTCTGAAACCTATTTTTAAAAAGCTAGGGGAAAATTAGAAAATTATTATTTTTTAAAATACTTATTCATGTCCATATATATATGTATATATGTGTATATATATATATATACATATATATATATATATATATTTTTTTTTCCTTATTTCTCGCTAAATTTCAGATCTTAAGTTGCTCATTTCCTTTATCCCAAGCTTCAAAGAAATTAAGCAACTTTTCCCAGGTTTCAATGGGTTAATGCTCCCCAGAAGATGAATAACTTTCCTCCCTCATCAAGCATCACCAACAGATCTAAATTTCCACTCAACAGAATTCGAAATGAATTCCTGTCAATGTTGGGCAAGTAACTTGTCAAAGTGGTTTCTTATTGGTAATTGGAAAACTAATTACATTACTTTACTTGTAATTAAACTTTATCTGTAAATAGTTACAATTCTTTCCGTGACTTAGCCCACCTTGTGCTGAGACTCCAAAGCTACAACACCTCCACACTTTCACCACTTTTCCACCAAATTAGCTCGGGGTCCTTGAACCAGTTCTCTTCGTGATTCCTGAAACCTTCTTACTATCTTTCAGCCAACATTTCTATCAGTTTTGCACAGAACCATTATCAAGGATGTATCATCAACAGAGGGCGCTGTGAAGTAAAGTGCAAAGCTGAAGTAAACAGTAGAAGCAAAATCGAGGATTGCACTGATTACCTGCAAATTTTTTTTCTATTATTACAAATGTTTTTACCCAAAAAAACAAGCATGGACCAACTATTAATGAGACTACTGCATGCTCTTTTTTTGTCTGACAATTTCTCACTTGACTTCTCCGTCCTCTTTTCAATCTGTCCGGCTGAGAACCAATAAACGGGCTCAGAGCAAATGTATTTTTTAGTCTGAATGCTTTGAATGGTTCCAAAGTAGGTGTGGGAAGTGGAACAGAACCAGGTCCATGTTGGTGGAAAAGGGGTGAGTGCCGGTGCCAGTGCTGATCACAGTGTTACCAGGAAATGTAATGTAATAAAGTTACGAAATTTAAAATTGTACTTTCTCAAATAAAAGAGAAAATGAATCACCTTACTGAAATGGCTTACTCAACACTGATACCATGCTTTTTAACAAGTACTTTTATAACGTCAGATCAGTGTCAACATTAACTAGAAGGGCACCCAGAGAGCGCAGACCTGCAATGTTAATCTTGCACTGTTTACACAAGTGAAAAATCATTTTTGTATCTGCACCCTTACTCTGATCCGCTCCAAAATTTAACAGGTTCTTTCTTGGCTCATCCTGCTGAAAACATAACTTCTTAGGTGGAGTTAATGAAAGATTCACAAATGTATTTAGTAAGTTTTTAATACATAAAATACCTCTGCACATATTTTTCAATGGACAAAAAAATTGTTGTTTTATATATATATATATATATATACACTCACACACACGTACATATATATATATATATATATATATATATACATACATATTGTTTGTATAAAAAAGGTTAAAAATGAAAAGTATTTACTGAAAAGTATTTGCATTTTTCCTCAAATTTGGCTGTTGGTACATTAATATACAGACTATTTGCATGAAAATCTGTTACTCACGTGCAAACTTCACACTAGCTAGGTTGTGTTGAAAATGCATAAGAGTACAGCGAAGTTCACACGTGACAAGCAGTTTGTAAATGCAGTTTTAATTACATATATTCATGGATTCAAGTTTACATTTACTTAAAATGAGGAATGTGTGTGTGCATCAGAAACACAGTTGTGAACCTGTTTTTTTATGTGATTATTTTTACAATTAAATACAACTATATTTGTCCAGAGCTGTTTATGTATAAATCACAAAAAACATTTGTAAATCCTTCTGTGTGCATTAATTAATATCAACAGTGATCCGACTCCATACATGTCACCCGAACATGCTAAAGAGACAATGTCCCAAACATTGGCAAGTTAACACACTAACATTAGTATGCTAACATGCAAAATCACGGGTCGTGCTGAACATTAGCATGTTAATAATTGCCGACGGTAGGCTTTTTAACATGCTTATGTTAGTAACCTTACAGGTGAGGCTGAGGAAGTACACCTGAGGCTGAAAACATGATGAGCTGCGTCTGAAACATCCTAAAATGGCCTTTTGATTTTTGCCTCCACTCATTAAAAGGATCTAAAATAAGCAAACTTCTGGTTTGGTGTTGTGTGAAGAGCATTTGCGGCCTCGTGAGGCCACTGACCCAGGCTTGAAATAGAGTTCAGCTACATTTTGAGTGTCAAACTTCACTAACTAGAGGTGGTTATGAATTTTTCACACCTTCTCACAAGAGCTAGATCATGCCGGCTAGCCAGGGGGGAAGGAAGAGGCCGATGGTCCCAAGCAGGCACACAATAATGAACATCCACAGGAAGATGCGGTCAATCACCATAGCGACGTACTTCCAATCCTCTTTCACCTGTGTGGAATCAAGAGCAACATTAGGTGAGAAAAGTGGAAAAAGTGAGATTATTCTGATGTCTGTAGTTTCTTACACATCTAGAAGATACGCAGCAACATTATTGTTCATTCGGAGTTGTGTTTCTGGCCACCTGGATGATGTAAGTCCAATATTCCTGAGGAAAAAGGTTCTTTAGCTGCTAGACACCAAACTCGCAGGTGATCTCGAACTGTGTGTGTCTGCTGTTTGGTTCTAAGCAAGTACTGCAACATGCTTTTCTTTTCGTTTATCTTTCTGTTTTTGTTTTTTTTTATGCAATTTTTTAAATATTTTTTTTAGCTTTTTCTCTATAAAAGGTGCCTGCAAACATGCAGACCTCTCGGGAAAGCTGCTCAGCCCTGTAGCCAGTTTTTCCTGGTGACCACTGGCAGTATTGCATGAAAAAATATCCCACAATTCACTAGCAAGGACCACACCTCAATCAGAATCAATTTTAACAATTTATTGACGTGAATGTAGATTTGGTATAAACATTGATGTTGAATTATTGGAATGGATGGTTGAGTGCGGTGTGGGGAAGCTTCGGTGGGAATCCGCCGGGGCTCCCGGGCATGACAGATCTCCAAAAGCGTGCATTATATGAGACAGGAAAAAGCCGATTTGAGATCTCTTAGGTCGGAACGGACGTAACGGTGATAAGCTTGGGAGGACCATCTGCCCATGATCTGAATGAAGTGTTATATAAGTGTGTATACCGCTGCGGGAAGCCGAGGTGGCAGCTCCGATTCTGAAAGAATGTCCGGAGTAATGCATGGGAGAGATGCCTGACAATGACGGGACCTGACGGAAGTGTTGGTGGAACCAGAAGCCGGTAACCACCTGGCCGGATTCAGATGCAAACAGAGGGTCATCTTGGGATTTGCTTTGTGATGTCTGGAAATGTAAGTAATTGGAGAGAATAAGGAAGGGGTTTAGAACTGATTGAATGTTAAAGTAGAAGACGGGAGTGGGTTGGCTAGATTAGTTGGTTTTGGTTCTTTTTAAGAATAACTATGGTGTCGTTAGGGAAAAAAGGTCCGAGAGGCAGGCCTGCCGACGTGGATCGTATCGAAGGGTCGAAGCAGTGAATTCTGAGCATCTGAGGAAACGGAAGAAGGCGAGAATGAACATTGCCTCTAGAGTTTGGTTGACGTGAGGTATGCTATATCTGGAGCCGATGGTGTGGATACAGCGTGACAGCAGATCCGTGGTTAATGGGAGTCTACGAGGATTTTGGGCTGGTTCTTAGTGTGAGTGGCCTCTGAGCAGTGAGGTGATCTGGGGATGACCATGAGCTGGCTATGACTACCGGTTAGGAGTTTAGAGATGAATGAAATGCCGCTGAGGTAGACTTTGATTGTCTGGGTTTTAATTTCCCAAGACAGAATGGGCGTGGGTGATGAAGCAGGTTAAGGTGATGAGATCAAATGAAGGAAAAGTTATGTTATGCATGTCGTGAAAGTTGTGGAAATAATTCCAAGCAGACCGATATGGAGAGAGAGTTGCATGGGGACAGGCTATTGATGATGGCGTTCTGAGATTCCAGATCAGGGGCATGAAAGCTGGGTTTAGATGTTGAAAGGCAAGGTCGAATATGGAGGAACCGGAGTCGGGTGTGCGTCTACATGAGGAGCCAAGCTTCTGAACTTCTTTATTTATAATGTCAAACTACTGCGAGATTGTCTGAGTAGATGAGGACAGATAGGCGACTCCATTCACGGCCCCATAACATGGTGGCGACGATGATGGGGTAGATCTCAAAGAGAGCAGATAAAGTGACCTGGCAGTCTCCTTCCAACTCTTGGGGCCATTTGCCTACGAACCATCTTCCATCGTAAAAAAACCCCCAAAACGGCAGATGGAGCCATGTCATCGAAAAGGTTGACGTCCTGAGGATGAGACAGGTGATCGTCTCAAAGAAGGAGATTCGTTCCAATCGCCAAGCAGACGGAGCCAGAACCAGAGCTCGCCGCGGCTGGGCGCAACGAGAGAGATGGAGGCTATGAGCGACGGGACGGAAGAAGCGACAGGCAACAGATGAGAAAGGAAGCCCTTCCCTGGGGAACAATGCGGATGCAGGCTTCGAGGGTAAGCAGTAGAGGGCACTGGCAGCCTGGTGCCAAAAGCCCCAAGGAGAGCGAACCGGTGCAGTAGCCAATGTCGTACATCTGGGGGCCCCCAACATCTCTGTGCCAGATGCCCCAGCGAGAGCTAAGTGGTTTGGTTGCCGAGCGTGCACGGCCGGGGGCAATGGCATCCCAATGCCAGACTCCCCAGCAAGAGCGAAACCGCTGCAGGCGTCGATGTTAAGCAGTAGAGGGCACTGGCAGCCCGGTGCCAGATGCCTCAAGAAAAGGGAAACGGCGCAGTGGGCGAGGTTGTACAGCCGGGGGCGCGGCATCTTGGTGCCAGAAGCTCCAACGAGAGCGAACTGTCAAAGTCACTGTGAACGTACAACTGGGGGCAGCGGCACCCCGGTGCCAGAAGCCCCAGCGAGAGCGAAGTGGTGCGATTGTCGAGCATGCGCGGCCGAGGGCACCGATACCCCGGTGCCAGAAATTCCATCAAGAAACGAATGCTGCAGTTGCTGAGGTTGAGCAGTAGAGGGCACCGGCAGCCCGGTGCCAGGTGCTCCAAGGGTACAGAGCTGCTATGGATGGCCGGGGAGAGCAGGAAGTGGCGCTGGCATCCCGGTGCCAGGCGGTCCAACACGAGTGGGCTGCTCAAATTGAGGAGGGAGAACAGTCAAGGGTGCAGGCAACACAGCGTCGAGAATCCCAGGTCAGGTGAGCTGGTGGGAGTGGGAGGGTGCCATGACACATCAGACGCATCAGGCAAACCTGACCTCTGCGGCTGGTGGGACCGAGGTGAAGCGACCGCTGCAGCCCCAGCACCCCGCTCTTGCTGAGGTTTCTTCCTTTTTTTTTTTTTTTTTTTGGGGGGGTTTTGCCGTGGGTGATGTGAGGGACTAAGGGCAGAGGGATGTCGTAAACCGTACAGCCCACTGAGGCAAACCATGTTTTGTGAAAATGGGCTCTACAAATAAAACCGACTTGACTTGACACGCCAGAGGCAGCATGTCCCCGCTTCCTATTCAGCACGGTCCGCCGGAAGTGGTTGAAGACGAACCGGCCCTTTAACAGAGGTACTGACGTCATGGCGCACGACGGGAGCCGCCGCGATGACGTCTCCCGGAAGAGCGCCGATGTTGACAGAGCGGCACTCAGATGTCAGGATGTCAAAAAGCTTGTTGTCAGTTCTGCAAAACAGTATTCCCCGGTCTTCGAAGGCGGCCGGCAATCGGGAGACCTCGCTGGAGCGTGGTGACGCCTCGCTCCAGCGCACATCGCTCGACGGCGAGCCGCCGAGCCGGCAGAGTCGAGACATCGGCGGGAGGCCGCCAGTATCCTCCGCGGCGATGGAGTAGGAGAACCGCGGCGGCGCAGGGCTGCACGGGGGCGACCGCGTCCTCTTCTTTCCGCTGAGGGTGGCGGACCAGCAGACGCAGAGGAACCATTGGCCGAGCCGTACATCTATGGTGAGCAGAGAGGAGCCAGGTGGAACATGGACCAAGAAGGGAACCGAGGGGCCGGCGGCCGGTTGCACTGCCGAGGTCGGCGTCTCCAGCACGGACGCGACAGAGAAGTTGTCGGCGTCGGACCCTGAGGACGCCTGCGCGGCCAGATGGAGACGGTGAGGGCCATGGTCACGGCTTCGACCGAACAGGTCGCCATCCGACAGGGACAGAGAGACAGGATCCATAATAGGGGTGAGTGAGCGAGCCGCAGTCGACCGAGAGCGAAACGCTACGTGGTGTGTCGGTACGCGCTCGTGCAGAATAACGAGAAGGAAAGGGGGAGATCGGGTTAGGAGGGTATTTAAGCCGGAAGAGGTGCGGTAGAAGTGTGGTCCTGCTCCTGAAACTCTGCTATATAGCTTCACTCAAAAAACATTTTCGCCTTAGACCACAAGACATCTGTAAAACTGATGACAGGACACCTCGAACTGCATATAGGATCAATTATGTCTTTTTCTATAATTGATTTTTGATCAATGATGGTTTTATGCTAGCATAAGTTTCCTTGAGCTAAGTAAAAGTGTTTTAAAAATCAAGGACTCACCCCATGTCAAATCGAATTTTTGGAAAAAAAACCCCCAAAAACTTTATCGCATAACCCTAAAGTGAACGAAGAATTCAAAAATATAGTTTTGCTGTTGTTAAACAAGATCCCTCTTTGCTAAAATGTATCAAGAATTTTCTTTTTTTCTTTTTAATTCAAAACCAGGGCGGCACAGTGGCTTTGTGGTTAGCACTGTTGCCTCACAGCAAGAGGGGCCCTGGTTCAAATCCCAGTTGGAGCAGGGTTCAGGGTTCCAGGCGGGGGCCCTTCTGTGCAGGTTATTTGGTGACTCTAAATTGCCCTTAGGTGTGACTGTGAGTGTGTATGGTTGTTTGTCTATATGTGTCGGCCCTGCGATGGTCTGGCGAACTGTCCAGGGTGTACCCCACCTTCTGCCCGATGACAGCTGGGATTGGCTCCAGCCCCCCCCTGTGACCCTTACGAGGACCATTACAGAAAATGACTGACTGACTAATTCAAAAACATGCAAGAAAAACAAAGTTTTCTTCACAAATTCAAGGTACCACAGTGTAGAAGTCAGCTCTCCTTTTCTTGCCGCTGTGTTTTTCGCTGCCCTCTGCAGGCCTGCAGTGTGCTGATGGGGGATAGAAGCCAAAGGACGTCCAGGTGCTGCTGATTGGAGGCGCACTGCCTGTAACGTCTGCTCTTTGTTGCTGCCTTGTCTTTTGATTTCATGCTTATACTACCTTTTATTTAAAGAACCTGGAGTCTCAAATAGCTTCATTTTAAGTTAAACCTTCACCTCAGTTTTGGATGTCACTCTTTTCCTGTTTTTGCTGCTCAAAGCCGAACAGCAATCATCAGCAACCACAAAGAGGGACAAAAGGCTGCTGCACACTGGGTGAGCAACTGACAGGGTTCCTGCAGCTGAAGGCAAGATGGATTTAAAACATTTTAACTTTTTTTAAATCCCACTCAGATTTAAGTATAAGACCAGTTTTCTAATAACAAAAATTTTATTTCGCCCAAATGTTTATTGTAACATAAAACATGACTTTTTGGCCAGTGAAAAAGTTAGATTATGTCAAATGTTGAAAAAAAATCCCAACCCTTTTTAGGGTGGAACACATGTAAGACAATGAACATATATTGTTATCATTAAAGTATCTATTTGGTTTACTAACAGAAGTGGGAATATCTGGCATTTCTGTCCAGTTTTCTGGGTGATTTGTGTTTCTCAATCTGCATGTGAGATTCCACTGCTCATGATGAGTTTAAAAAATTAATTTATTAAACTATTTTAACAAACAATAGATGTTATAAATTATTTTGACATTTTACAATGCAGTCTCAGAAAAAAATGAAAAATGAAATCCTACCTCCCATGTCTGAGCATTTTTAGACTTTTGAAAATTTAATTTAAGTCAATTTTATACCAGTTGAGGCCTTATTTTTAGATAAATAAATTCTATGCCTTTTTAAGGAACCGCGAGAACCCTGACTGACATACAAAAGGTCATTTTGTGTGTGAACTATGAAAATTTTATTAATACTCACACTGAAGTCGGCGTCCTCCGCCCTCAGATGGTCTGCGATGTAGTGCACCCCTTCCAGAGCGCGTATAACGCTTGGTGAAAGCAAGAATGTTGAGTCTGATACTGAATTATCAGCTTTGATTGACCTCTTAGTGGGATTGACTCTGGCCCCTGTTAAATGTCTGTTCGTCCCTGCAGCCGTTTCCTGTCGGTTCAGGCTGTTCTGTGGGTTTTTCTGCTGTGGCGGCGGGGTCGACCCTGGCGGTCTAGGCGAAGGAGGGCGGAAGGAGAAATATGACGTCAGAGTTCCCAGCTCTAAATCCTCATAAGAGCTTCTCTCGGGGTCTTCTGATGTTGTCCCGTCCCTTAACCAGTTCGCCGAGGTGCTGAGGCAGTTTCCAGATTTGTACCCAGATATCCGGCACTGCCGCTGCTCCAGCGCTGCTTCCTGTTGCAGCAGCAACAGCCTGCGACGTCGGCCATCTGGCGCAGGCCGTCGCATGAACAACCACCGTGGGATCAAGTCCAGGAAGACGGAGTGGACCCAGCGGGGCATCTTGTGAGTGCTGGGAGAGCGGTGGTGCACGTTGAGCACAAAGACGGTGATGACGATGGAGAGGGTGACGAAAATCATAGTGAAGAGGAGGTACTCGCCGATGAGCGGGATGACGAGGGATGTGGACGGTATGATCTCAGTGATGAGGAGGAGGAAGACAGTGAGAGACAGCAGCACAGAGATGCACAGCGTGATCTTCTCGCCACAGTCTGAGGGCAGATAGAAAACCAGAACGGTGAGGCAGGAGATGAGCAAACACGGGATGATGAGGTTGATGGTGTAAAACAAGGGAAGCCTCCGGATGATGAAGAAGTAGGTGATGTCTGGGTAGATCTCATGGCAGCAGTCGTACTTCTTTGTGTTGTACGTCCCCACAGCGTTGATGATGGCCCATTCGCCGCTTTCCCAGTAATTGTTTAGGTCCACCGTGTTTTCAATTTTCTCCAGGTCGATCTTGGCCTTGTCGTACGTCCAGGAGCCAAATTTCATTTTACAGTTCTGTTGATCGAACGGGAAAAAGGTGACGTCGATGCTGCAGGAGCTTTTGTAAATGGCAGGAGGGACCCAGCGGATTTTACCGGTGTAGAAAAGGTGAGCCTTCGTCATGTGGGTCACAGCAAACTCGCCATCAGCGCTGGAAGAGAAGAAATTGTCAAATGAGTGATGGAAGCATACAGATGTGAGACATCAGTTTTAAAGGGACACCCCCAGATCATTCATTCACTCATTAGCTGTAACTTATCTCCCAAGGGTTGCAGGAGCTGGAGCTCGCAGCTGCCATTGGGCGAAAGGTGGGGTACACCGTGGACAGGTCACCAGGCTGACACATAGAGACAGACAACCATTCAAGCTCACAATCACACCTTCAGACAGTTTAAAGTCACCAGTTAACCCGCATGTCTTTGGAATGTGGGAGGAAGCCGGAGAACCTGGAGAAAACCCACGCACCACCCATCCAAGATTCGAGCGCTGCCCCAGCGTGGATTCGTACCTGAGATCCTCAGGCGACAGTGCTAACCACTACACGACCGTGCCTCCACCCCAAAATCTAAAATACATTTTTCCTATTCCCTATTATTGATAAATGTCGATAGTTTTCGTGTGAGTTGCCGAGTGTTTGAGAGAACCTCTAAGTCGTGATAAGGTTGTCAGGAGTGATGCACAGGAATAAAACAGTCTATTTTTGAAGGAATAAGTAGTTTTAATGGTCCTGTTTCTACTCTTTACTCAAATATGTTATTTGAGCCAGTAAATGTCTTTTTAAGTCTTCTTTTTACCATTCATGCCTTCTTTAAAGGCAGCATGCTCTAACTACGGGGACTGAGTGTGTGAGGAGCTACTCCATTTGCTTCGAGCAAGTTTCGAGCTGCTTGGAATAAAATGAAGCGCCGCCTTTCTTTTGATCACGATGCAATGATGATGGAGCAAAACCCAGAACAAGAGGCAGCTCTGCGACAAACCCCTGACCTCATCTGGCTACACTTTTTTACACCAAAATCTAAAAAAAAGACAGTTTCATGATGACGTGATTACTGTGCTTTCCAAAAATCACTGAAATATGCGCTTTTAAAAACGCTTCTAACCTCAGCAAGTAGATTGAAGTAAACTGCAAGCTGACGTTAATTATGTCAATTTTTTAAATAATGTTTTTCTTCGATGTTATGATAAGGAAGAGATGGAGAGAGTGGAAAACATATCTCAATTATATGGGCTTTTTTTGCATTTTAAATCAGCTGACCTGCTAATCAAAACAAGCGTTTCTTTTATTTATTTTTGCACTGACTCACACATCCAAAAAATATTAATTGGAGAGTAAATCGTACTTTAAGTAATTTGTACTCCAGCTACTACCTTGCTTTTACTTGAGTAGGTTTCTTAGATACTAATTTTCATTTTTACTTGAGTTATTTTTTCAGGACTACCTGTACTTTTTTCCCAGTAAGGATTTTCAGAATTTCACCCACCACTGACAGAAAATAGTTCCTACATGAAATTGCACCCAACAAAATCTGTGGATTATCTTGAGTAATCGGGTCATGATTTCTGGTAAGAGACATTGATGTTGAGCTTTTAAATGTTTTTTTTTTCTTGGATTTTCAGCATCACAAGCCATGTGCCATCTAGTTCCATTATATTGGAGAGAAGGCAGACATCTCTGCAGCAGATATCTCCAACACTCTACACCAAAATAATCTACACTGATAAACAGCACTACAGGTAAGAGGAAAAATATAGGGCGAACTATCTCTTTAAATATCAGAGACTAAAATAGCAGACTAACAATCATATCCATCGTCTAGTGCCTTACTTTAAAAAACAAAATTATGATGATATCCCAATAATAATCTTCTCCAGTCATCTCTCCTCCATTCTCTGCTGTAATGGTGATGATAGCTCTGCTAAAGTGTAATGAAGTCGTTATCATTTCATCACTTTCGCACCTTTTTTAAAATTTTGCTCAGAGATTGTGATCACACTGGCTCGATGGAGCAGAACTCCATCATCTACTCTCTCGGTTTCATCTCCACACGGTGGATTAAGGAGAAAAGAGCGGTTTCACAATAGATTCACACCAAAGCAATACATGTATGAAGATTGTCTTATTCTGAAATAAATATTCTGTATCAACATACATGGACAAAGATGCACAATTCAAATGCAGTTAATAGGAATGCTTAACATCTTTGCTTAAATAGGAGAGAGGAAGGTTTAATTGATATAATATTTTGCCTGTGTTTTGAAATATGAAGGTGTAGAAATTTAACAGAGGAGCAAAATGCCTCACTAGATGGCGCCATTTTCATACCATACACCATCCAGTAAAGCGGCATCAATTTGAACCAATTTATCATTGTATGGGTGTCTGTTAAATCACCCATTGTCTAATGTTATCAAGTGATAAGTTCAGTATTGCTCTAAAATTTCTATTACCTTTTCAATGCAGAAGAGAAATATTTGATTTGACCTGATCATGAAACGGATTCAATAAAAGTCTCCTGGTGTATGATAGGCATAACACAACATTAAAAAATGACATCTAAAGAGAGTTTTTAGACACAGACTGTAATGTTTTGCAAAGACTGGGGATACTGCAAGGTCACTATTTGCAAGATTATAACTAGATTAATTTTTTCCCCCATCCTGCTCCTGGTGGAAAACGTACACCAAACTCCGTTTAAGAAATATGACATTGTAACAATTCCTTACATGTCTGCAAAAACAGATAAAACTCGGAACACAACATAAAAGTCTCATATGTGGACAGAACTCCTGTCAGTTCGGCATTAATATGGTCCATATAGATAAACTATTTGCGCTCAAACTTTACTCTTTGCATTTTGTTCCCTTAATTCGCTCCATTGGTTGGCTTTGTCATTTCGGTGGGAGAGGACTGTGGAAATGAGAGGAAAAGCGTTTCAGAAATAAAGATTTCTCATTAAAATAAGTGCTGCTTGGTGGATCAGATTGACGCTGAATTAAACGCCAACTTTTGTTCACTCCACAACTCCACCAGTTTCTCCTCCTTTTCCACAGTACAACAGAACCAAAACTTCTCATTGTTGCCCCTCCATGTTTACAGTCTGCTTGGTTTGCTGTTTCCTGTTGGTGCTGGAGAGAGTGCAGCTATTGGTTGTTAACAATGTCCACGTCATGGAACTGCACTTTGTGCATGAGCCAAGACCAAAAACACAATAATAAGTTAATAATATTAAACATGATTGATTTTACTGTCATGTCAAGACGAGAAAAAGACTGACTTCAGACAGCTCGGACTAAGTTTTATGACCACCTTACATCTGTATTGCATGTGTTTTTTTTTTTTTTTTTACCAAGATGTTGTACATTTTCAACTATTGTACATTTCGTATTATTTTTATATTATTCTAAAATACCTCAGAACATCAGGCGAGGAAACTGCAAATAAAAAACTAGCCTTTCAGCCAGCTGGGATGCATTTACATTTGTTTGAATGCTGATTAATGCACAATGACATTTCATTCCAACAATGTAAATTTGTCTGCAAGAGTAAAATCGCTTGAAAAATCGTTTACTAAAAAGCCAACATAAGTCTCATATCACACTAACTTGTTATAGAGGACGATGTCTGGCACCCAGATGAGTTCTGACGGCACTCTTATTGACGTCACGTTGTCGTAGTCTGATGGTCTCCAGCGAAGTTTGTAGTCATTCCACTCCTGAGGGATAAAAACATGTTTGTTTGATTTTTAGAGCTATGACCCTTATTGTCATGAAAGTCTTTCAGTTCCTCATGAACGCTGTGAAATGAGTGCTGCAGAAGTAGCTTTTCATATTCTTAACATTTTACATCACCAGAGTCCCTCTGAGGAAATAAAATCTCAATAATAAATCAACACTGACACACATTTTTCTGACCTGTTTAAGCCACACGTTGGTTGTCATCATTTGGTTCTTCTCATCCTTGCAGATAGACAGAGAGAGAGAGCGAGAGAGTTAAGGCTGTCAACTCAGGCCAGAGGAATATGTGAGTTCTTGGAGGTTTGTCAAAGCAAACCCAAATATAGCTTGCAGCAACTTTACTTCAATAACTTGATGGATGTGAAGTGTTCTGTTAACAGCTTTGCCTGTGACAGGGCAGAGGGAGCATAATCTAGTTTTCCGAAGTTTATTTTTGCTTCTGTATATGGAAAAAAATGCAAAAAACATACTGAACTGCTGAAAACACATATAGTGTATAACTGTAAAGACGTTTAAAGTTGCGGTGTCAGTTTATGGCAGTGTAGGGAAAGTCTAGCTCAGAGGATGTGGAGTGGGGGTATAAACCTGTCACCGGCCACCTACTTCACACTTCAAAACCCAAGGTGCGATGGAAACTGGTCTTACAAGACAGACCAGGAACCTGCTCAGCCTTGTAGCCAGTTTTTCCCAGTGGCCACTTGCGTTATGGCAAGGAAAAATCCCCCGTGGCCCAAAAAAGGCATTTTCCCCATAGATTATCTTGAGTAACCAGATCATGATTTCTGGAAAGAGACATTGCTGTCTGCCAAGCTGAGTGCCATCTGGTTCCATTAAAGTGGAGAGAAGGCAGACATCTCTACGGCCAATATCTCAAACACTCGGCAACTCACACCAAAACTGTCTAGATTGATAAATAAGAACTAAAACTAAGAAAAAATGCGTGTGTGACATGCATTTTTGATTTTTTGATAGATTTGAACTGTCTCTTTAAATATTACATCTTTTACTTTGTTTATAACATATATAAATACGGCAAAAATGCCTTACGACTCACCACATCAATGAGCTGAGCTATGGACAGTCCGAACTTGACGATGACCACATCGGAAATGTTTGGCACGGGTCTCGACCACTTGTTGTAACCAGCGAACAGCGTCTTGAAGAGTTCATCCTCGGCGTGCGAGTGGGTCTTCTCATGACAGAGAACTGCGAATAAATTATTTCTTTTAGTTTAAAAAGTAACTTCTCTCTTTTAAACGTCAAACATTCATAGAGGACAGATATGATATGAGAGTAATGAAATATATATAAATTGGTCACATTTATTTAACACTGTGCAAATGAAATTCTATTAAACTTAACATCCATCTTTTCTTTTTTTTAAAATTTAAATATTTATTTTAAAAAATCCATTAAATATTTCTTGGAACTGCAATATGAAGTCTTTCAAGATTTTAATAAGCTTATATGAAACTAAAGTAACTGATGATGCTACAGATGTTCTTTTGACATCAAGGTCATCTGGACTTTTTTAACTATTTTGTTGGCATTCAGCGGTTAATATTTAATGGTATGGTAATGAAAACATGTTGTGTGAGCACTGTGGAAAAGGACAGAGGCAGAGAATACAGGGATCACATCCATGTTCTCTCATCCGTGTCTTCTCTAATCCTCACTTAACAAACTGTAGTAAATCAGGCTGCCATGATATTGTGGCTTCTGCGAGCGAGGGTGAGGGTCTCATGTTTCAGCACAGAAGCCGACTCTTAACATCTGAGACCTTTCTTGGTAAAGTCTTATCGACTTTTCCACATCGTCGCAAATCTTCTGATGTCTTGATCTGAGCCCCTCGTGTGGGTCGTCTGCTGAAACCTCTCGAGGTGAGCAGGAGAAGCAGGAGAAAACATTTCAGCTGCGACCTCTCTTTATCTCTGAAATGTTATTATTATGTATGTGCAGCTTCACGAGGAGACGTGGCTTAATCCAATTGATTTTGAATATGCAGTCTAGACAGATATGCGTACAAGCTCAGGCTGAGTCACTGTATTATTTTTCTGCAGGATGAATAGCATGGAAATGGACAGGAATCCTGCCCCTCGGGGATTACCCCTCCCACTTTCATCAATGTAGTCAGAGTCAATTACACACATCATTGCCTGCTTGTGTTAAGTGGAGGTGAGCTAATTTCTCACTAGTGAAGGGTGTTTATTGTCGAGCTGTCTGTCACTCTGCGTTACAGCTGATGCATGAAACAATTAACTCACAGTTTTAAGTTGAAGCAGAGGGTGACGATACTTTGTGTACAGTTGTGTATACTATATTATGACTACGGCTGGCAATATGTTAATATTATTTCAAATATTATAATTAGGGGTCAACTGATATTTTTTTTCAGGGCCAATACTGATTACTAGTGGCTAATGAGACTGATAACCGATATGCATTTACAATGAAAATATTTCTGTCAATATTTAAAATATGGAATGTAACACGCTCCAACACAAAACTTTGCTTTAATGCCTTTAGCAAATGTTAAAACTGAAACTTTCAACATCATATACAGCAAGTTCCCAGCAACTTTTTGTTCATTAAGTTCAGTGAAAATTTAACTAAAAAATTAATAAACAAAAATAGCTCCCTCAGGCTTTACAGAGTAATAGTTTTTCCCATGCTGACACGTTCTTTGCACTTTTTAATTAATTTTATCAGTGATCACTAAAATAAAATGCTGATACAGATAATTGGCAAAATACCCAATACTGGCTCCAATAATCGTCTAGGCCAGTAATCTGTTGACCCCTAATAATAATATGAGACTAAATATCATCTTAAATTTGGGATAAAGTAATGCCGTAATCTTGTGTTTTCCTGGCTTTAAAGGTTGAATAACAGTTAAGTGAACTGAACTTACCAGACTGTTATAGCTGTTTTATTTGTATTATATGCTTTTACCCTCATTACTGATGACTATTTATCAAAATCTCATTCATTAAATATTTTGTGTCAGCACCAATAGTCAACCCTACAATACTGTTCTAGTTTCGATATCAAGTAGTTTTTTGGTCAAAAATACATACTGTGATAGACTTTCTACAAAACATGAATACAAAACTAAGACACTTTCCCAAGTGGTCAAATAACGATGCTTTGTCACGGCCTTCTGCGTCTGATAGTGATGCAAAGGGCAATCATTAGCGAATCTGTAATACACGGCTGAAGCACACTGACTTTTGGTTTTTATGTCAGTTACTCTCAGCGTTAAGTACTGACGTGGACAGATTTACGTTGGAGTTAGTTGAAAGCCTTGTAGATCTCATAAAGACGTCAATATCACACGCTGTCACATCATCTAGGCAGGACGCCTGCCAAACTGCAGACCAATGTTCAAAACCAATAACACTGGTTGTTTTTTGATGTCTCTTCACAATGTTTCCCGTCAGAGTTTGAGCCGAGGAACCTGTGTGTTTTTAAAAATACTATCTGCTGTTCTAGCAGCTTTTGTACCACCAAATTGTGGAGTTTAAAGCCAAAACATAATCTTTTCCTAATCATAACCATTTGATTTTTGTGCCTAAACCTCACAACACCCTCAACACAGTATGTTGAGAAATGTTACAAAATAATGTGCAAATGTGATTTGCAAAAACACACAATATAATCATTTTTTTCTGGAAATTGGGATGTTGCAATAAGCCAATATCTACCATTTTATTGGGCCTGTTCTAGTGTATTATAGAGTATGTGTGAACCTACATTGGTCATTCATTCTCCTGTTAGTAATTTATTATTAATATTATTTAACAATTTCATTAACTTTAATAATTGTTAAATGTACAGAAAGAGAACTTTTGTTATAAGCAAAAATCTCATAGCAGCTTCTCTGGCGAGATCAATATAAGGACGTGTTGATGTAAAGCCTTACACGGAAGCCAAACCTTAAGAGTCATTATTAAAAATCAATCAATAGAGACGTCATTGGGTTTACATGCCATTAACACCCACTCCCTCTGGATCTCTGTTTGACAGGGCGTAATGCAACCCAATGATCCATCAAAGACCTGAAAATCAGACCTTGGACCACCTGCATCTGGCAGCACTGATGGTTGCTTATAGCCAAGGCCACATCATTACGTGACCACGGGTGAGTTGCTGCCCTGACGACCATATTGACACGTATTTACGACCAATAAGTGTAGGACAGTCCAGTGGAGGATAAACAGGTGAGGGCTTTAATGTTGCATGGAGAGCACCTGAGGGAAATCTGTTTGAATGATTTATTGCCTATATGCTAATTCTTTGGCTTGAAGGTCTTTAACAAAGAAAACCTGCACAAATATGCAGATGAAGCCTCTATGTAACACAGCTGCCTCGTGGATATCATGTAAAGTGACAATTTAGGCAAGACATAATTGTTTTAACAATAGTTTTTTTGGGGGGAAAAAGAGGCAGTAGATGTGGTACAGAGTATGAATTCAGAGTTAATTTGCCCATGGTGCACTTGGGCTCATCATCTGCCACCTTGAACTAATTTCACTCTGGCAAACAAGCATGCACCAGAGACTTCTTATCTGTTCTCCTGACAGTCAGGGCGGTGCATGTTCATCTGTCCGTGCATCTGGGAAGGACCAGATGTGGGGCTTTCAAAAAAAAAAAAAAAAAAGAATTCGCTCCTGGGCGCCATAGATCAAAGGCTGCTGCCAGCGGAGACTTGAAATGAGATGACACCTCCAACATCCAGCACACTGGGGCCGCGCGTGTTGGACCGTGGCCAAACCCCTTGGCGAGGCGCATGAAACACTGACCAGTTCAGATGTTCGACTCAGCAGCTTCTCAAGCCAGGGGCGCTCTCGTGAAATTGGTGCTGTCAAATATTTAAGAGTAAAAAGTTCACTTAAAAAACAACATGCAACAAATTTTCCGGTGAGCTGGCTAAAATTGTGGTCAGGAAGCTTTCAGTGACATAATGAGATGGCACGAGATCAAGCACCTGCACACCTGATTGCTATAGCATGTCAAGATGGAGGGAGGGGCCAGAAAAGCCCTCTTTTACGTAAGTAAAAAGACAACGTATGTTATCTTAAACCTCTTAGTGAGCCCCAGTTTATGCACAAAACTCCTCCTTCCTTTGAGTCATCTCTTTAAAAGCAGAGCAAATAGGTTTAATCTCTTTTAAAAATATGGGGAGAAGGCAACTAGCAATCTAACAAGGCTTGGCCCAAAAATGTGCCAAAACATTTTGGTTAAATGTCACAAGAAAATTACCTGAAATTGAGCAGGAAATAAAACCCAAAACAAACAAAACATAGAGTTTTTATTTTATATATTTTGATATATTTCTTTTTTTCCCTCAAACATAATTTTAAATATAAACCTGTTTAATAAACATAGTTTTCTGGATATTTTTCCATATTATCCCTATTATTTGGGTCTTTTTCTATTAACACCCATTCTTTTTCAATATTAATTTTTAGGTAATTTTCTTGTCACATTTACTGATTTCTTGTAATTTGTGAGACGTTTTTTATAAAGTTGGTCATTCCTTTATTCCCTATATTTTTTAAATAAAGCAAATCAATTTGCTTCAAAGGGTCTGGTACACAGCACAACAAAACTGATGCTGATCCAGGTTTGAAAGGGTTAAGAGAGAACTCAATACAATATATATATAAGACCTCCACTGTCAAGCTTGATTGATTTAAGGTCAAACTGAAATCAACTATTATCATCTTAGACACTGTCCACAAAACGGGTATATCCTCTTGAAAAATGTACCCAGTTGAAAAAGTCTAATAATAATGACAATGAGGGTAATTAAAATTAATTAGGTTAATCTACATGTTGCCAACAGGAAAGTGCAAGTACACACTAAAAAACAAAGTATTAGGTTTAGAGGCATATCATCAGTGTATTCATAACATCAGAAATGTTGACTTTAATTACGGTTCCCACATATTTTAATGGAAGAAATTCAATTCAATTCAGTTTTCCATGTTTTTTCCAGGACTGAGAATAACAATTTCATGACCATTTACAACGTATAAGTACACAGAGCATTTGGAGTACATTAGGCTGTACCATTAAGTTTTGAGTACCAAATCGTAAACAAAATGTCACATATGGATGCATATTAGAGCAACACTAAGCCAACAGCTACAGAAGATAAATTGGCCACCATGTTGCTTTTTCGGGGCAAAAAATCTCACAGCTAAATTAAATAACAATTAATTGTTATTAATAATTTGCTGTTATGTTATGTTACCTAGGTTATCTCCAGTGGATTACTTTAACAATTACTTTCATTATACACAACAATAGTCCATAACATTTCCAAAACAAAGATACTCAACCTGCCCATATATGGGCAGTATATAACATGTTTGAAGGATTTTAGACAATTCTAGGATTTTAGTGCATTTGTCAGATTTTTAGGACGTTTCTCAGATTTTAGGTCGTTTTTCGGCTTTTAGGACATTTTTAGGATTTTGAGGATGTTTCTAGGATTTCTTGTATTTTAGGATGTTTCTGGGATTTTGAGCCTTTCTAGAATTTCACGACGTTTCTAGTAGGCTATTTTAGGACGTTTCAAGTTTTTTTAGGACCTTTCTCAGATTTTAGGACATTTCTTGAATTTTGGGACACTTTTTTTATAAACAAGCTCTATTTTGATGCTGTTTTATGCACTCTGGCACCTTATGTATACCAAAAGTGTACCCCCCCCCAAAAAAAAAACCAAAAAAAAAAACCAGTATGAATCACTTTACTTTTATTGTGACTTAGAAAATGTTTGGGGGTGTAAATAGTGCTGTAAATTGAGTATCAGATGTAACTAGTTACTTTCAGACACTGTGCAAACCATACTGATACACGAGCTAAGAAAACGTTTGCCGTTAACAGACTGCGCGCGGGGTGACATAAATATTGGGTAGGTGTTTTGACACTGAAAAGTAAGCTTGTATTTTAAATCGAGTAACTTTAATCTTATTCGACGTTTAGAACTTATTACTGTGAGAAAAAAAAAGTTTTTTAGCGCTCTGGTCGTCAGTTAGCAAACATCTGCGTTAAACATGATATTTTGGCGCTGTTACGACGTCGACTGACGTCGTTAAAATATTTAAGAAGCGCTTACCTGACTGACACATGAGCAGCGAACAAAGGATGGCCGTCCTCGCAGAGAACAGGTGGTTGTGTCCCATTTTGCACTCTGTCAGTGAGAAGTTCACCGGAGAGCACGGAGGCGTTTCCGTCCGCTGTCAAAACGTTACCTTGAAACTGTGATTTGTGGGCAAAATCTGTCATCTTCGCGGCTGGGAGGCATATCAGGACAACTTTACCACCGCTGTTGGTATAGCTGCGTTTACAATTGTGGGCGGAGAGTAAGTGTGACGGTACTCGGACTGAGTAACTTAACGGTATTTTCTCTAAAGCATCTCTACATCGATGCATGTGTCACTTATCCCACTTTAGCCCAGTTCAGACAGGATAGGAGCGGGTGATGTACCTCTTGTTGATGTACCTCGCGCTCCAAAACCAATCCGGTGCTGAATCAGGGAGCGGCTCTGTAGCTTACCTTTGGTGTATTTTCAGATTTAAGCTTTTAGAAATGGCTTTACAAAGCAGCTCTCAGGAAATTAACCTACAGAAAATAGTCCGGGTTGTTGTTGAGTATATCATCCAAACAATTCCATCTTTTTACGCACGGTGCCAAGAATTTACGCGTCCTTGGTAACCTAATCTAAGACTTTGTTATCCTTGTAGAAATCTAAAGCTTTTTTTCCCCATGGTTCGGGGCATTTTTAGTGGCCAGTTGGGTCTATGAGGACCGCAAAACAGCATCATCCACTGTGGGAAGACAGGACCAGTCTGAGGACCTCGCGTCTTTCATCTGGTACCTAAACAGTCCCCCCTCCTTCCCCCTTTCTCTCTCTTTCACTCTTTCACACACGCACATAGGGTTCAGCATATAAATGGTACCTTGCACTTGTTGGAAACGATCAATCAATAATTCCACATTGATCCCATATCGCTTGAAAAGAGGAAAGACTGATCGTTTGTTTATTTATTTATTTATTTTTTAAAACATTTAAGGGTGTGTTGTAAGTGACACATGCAGCTGAAACATCCGTGGGGTGTTTCTGTGGAAGACAGCTAGAGGGCAGACTAGGTGAATGAATATGCCCTGTGAAGTCGAGTCCTCGTAAGACAGTGGTTCCCAACCGGTCCAGCCATGGGGTCCAGATTTTTCCTTAGTCATAAATTCATGCTTCACATACAAGAGAAATTACCACTTAATCAGTTTTATTTAACAATATATAAACAACACACGGGCTTAGAGCACCATGAAATTCAAACGTGTTGCAAGAATGAACAGCAGTTACTTAAAACTTAGTGAAGAAATAGCATTGCAACAAAAAAATGCATATAATTGCTTCAGTATCAGTGTCAAAAATGCTGTAAAGAAACAGCATTTTAAAATAATACCAAGAACTGGGCAATAAAATAGTTAGATAGTAAAACTGTCTCATTCTACAGCAGGAAAGTAAACTTCAAAATAAAAGCCCTGTGCCAGGATGCACTGTGCTTTACAATAAAGTGTGCTTTTTAGAAACTTGACATGTTTGCAAATCACTTGCGGTCCATTTAGAATGGACCCACGGCCCACTTTTGGACTGCAACCCACCAGTTGGGTACCACTGCCTTAAAACATTGAAGAAGAAATAGCATGTCAGCTCATTTAGGAAAAAAAGGGAAAAACGGGCTGATTTATTTCTTGTTGCTGTTTACTGGTTGAAGCATATTTCAGTTACATTGTACAAATTCATATTATCACAGTTAAAAACACACACACACACATACACACACATAAAAGCATTCTCTCTCAGGAGTCCTGGCAGGGTTAAAGAGAGAATAGCACAATGGAGCTGGATACACAACAAAAGTGTGTTTATCACATTTGAACGGGTAAATTCAGCTGAGACCCACAAATAATTATACTTTTCTGTTCCTTTAAGTTTTACAGTCTGTGAAATAAAAAAAACAAATTCTCTAAACGATGTGCAGAATCAAAGGTGCTATGTTTTAAGAGCTTCGGCAACTTTTCTCATTATGTGCTTCCTGTTACATTCTTTGTTATCAAGGGAATTGTCTAATTGTTTATAGTTATACTATATTATGTTTTCCCTCATCCACAGGTTGTCCATCTCAATCGCCAGAATAAATGTTGGCATTGTACATTCCTGCACACTACAGATAGGTTGCATGTGAACATCATTATGCAGCGGATACATTGAAATTTGACTTGAGGTTAGGTTTGGGCAGAAAAACACTTAGTTATGATTAGGAAAACATCATGTTTTGACTTAAAATACCTAATTCAGTTTGCCAAATCTCAGCAGGAACTGCAGCGATATGTGTAAAAAAATAAACACAAAAAAGCCATCGAAACAGTGACGGGTTACTACAAAAAACACTGGTGTTGTTTTTTCTCTCGACAGTGGTCTACAGCTCGGTAATTGTCTCGCCTAGTTATCACACAATCGACAACCTCCAAAGCTGCAAAATTAAGTCACAACTCTTGAGCAAGGCACTAAACCCCCAACTGCTCCAGGCTCCTGTGCTACCCCCTTAATAGCATGTGTGTGGTGTTTAAAAAGAGAGATATGAGGAAGCTACATTTCAGCTGCCAAATTGCCTGTGGATTGACGTAAAGATTAAAATTAAATGTGATTAAATCCATGTAATTAAATCCACCATCCCCTCCGCCTCACAATGATAAAGTCAGCTCATATACTACATCACTGTATAAACGCTGATGTGATACCTATGAAAAGTACCAATTTAACATTTCTGCAGATTGCTTAAAGTAGAATGCCAACATTTTCTTCTGGCAACTGGGCTGAGTTATTGCATAGTTTTTCTCCAAACAAGAGATTACAATGCTCTATAAATATGCATTGCAGTCTCGCAAAGACAAAATGTCTATTGGAACGCACAGTTATCCTAACTGTGTCCTAACCTCCATCCTCACCCTGGAACCAGATGGCCGATCCATAGCTTCCTCTGGAAAAGACTAACAGAGTCATTATGTTGTGCCTCTGAAGGCCAATCTAATTTGATCCATAAACACTCAACTTGGCTTAAACCTGCAACACATACTGCTACCACAGTTGACCTCACCCAATTCCATGAATAATAATGCATGGATGGAAAATAATATTTCAATGAGCTACAGGGCTATTACTTTGGTTAGAGGGAAATATATTAATTTAACCAACAGTTCCTTTTTGCTACCATCTTTTGTTGATTCATGCAGTTGATGACCTTGACACATTGTTATATCTCAGTGCTCTGAGTTAAATTAATTAAAAGTATTTGCCTCATTTTTGGGTCTCACACAGGAAACAGTCCTCATCAAACTAGACGATGACAGGAGAGCAGCGAGTCTTGTCAACACTTCCTTAGCGGTGAATTTTTGTGATGTCTTTCAGCTGCTTGGTGAATGAAGCATGCAGAGCCTGCGATGAGATCTCCAGCCTGTTGGCGATGTCTACTGCAGTACGGAGCATGTCTTCAAAGGCCAAGGACTCTTCCCTGATTCTGCTCCGGAGAGACGACCAGTCCAAGTCAGCAGGTGGAGTGACGGGATGGAAGAAACGGGGGCATATGTAAAGAGAGACATAGTGAGTGAAAGAGGGGCTGACGACATTAAATACATTATAACGAGGGGAAATACATATGGTTGCTGTTAAAGCTGCTTATGTAATGGGAAAGATTGTGTAAAGGAAAAGATAATGCAAAGCATAACGGAGACAATAAGAGGATCATTTTGAATACACATTTGAAAAAAAAGCCACACTGCGATTCAGCATTCAAGCAAACTTTAGAAGTAGAAAGTTGCAAGGATCGAGGCCTTTGACAGTTTACGACACCTGCATTAAAAATAATTAACAAGTTCGTGATGATCAGACAGACTTTCATTCATTTACAACTGAATCTTTGTGGGGCCACACACTTCTTTGGCAATCACCCCTTATTGATTAGTTGCAGAAACCCTTTGGGGACACGCTTCAGTAGCTTAAAATAGAAATGGTAGTTCTCCCTTTTGGAGCAGTTTCAACATAGTTTTACAGACGTGATTCATCATTATTGTTGAACATATCCTGTAAGTTTTGTAACGATTAAACAAACAATTTCTGATTTATAGTGTGATCTGTTATGCCACATATTTGTAGCACCCCCTAGTGGTTGTTTTGAGTATGTTGTTAGTACTCATGTAGACATTGCCTGCAAGTTTTTTGATGATTGGCTCACTGGAGTTAGGTCTATTTATGTGCTGAGCCATGCTCTTAAAAAGTTCATAGGTCAATATCTTCAAAACGCAATGAGATATTAATAAGCCTCGACAAGCTTGGTCAAATAATGATCATCAGGCAATTTGAGACAAATTGGACCAATGCTTTTGGAGGTGAATTAAAAAAAATCAAAATGATGGAAAATCTATTCAGACAGACCTTTATGATTCTTAAGACAAAGTTGTAGAGTGAATACAGATGGATATCTGCACCAAGTTTGGGGTAAATCAGACTGACAGGACTGACAACTTTTCAAAGTTGACGTTGGATTATAGCGTCCTCCTCAGGCAAATTGGGCTCACACTTGTGGAGCAGCATTATGCAGCTTCAGTAATTGATTAACATGTAATAACTTCTACAATGTACCATCTCACAAGAATTCACAATTTTTTTTTTATTAAAATAAACAAAAACAATGCGTTTTCAGCCCCTCTGGCTTGAACCCTTAAATAGTCACCCTAGAGTTGCACCATACCTTGTATAATATCTGTAGATACGAATGCTCCTCTGTAGGGTACTTTGTACTCAGCACTTTCAAAAGAATTTGTCTGCTGTTGTTACCTCAACTTTAAAATTTTAAACTTGCTGCTCCATCAGGTGTAAAATACTGGATTCAGATTTATTCGCCTTCTGGAGCATATTGTCATAAAAGTTTATCTCATAATCTCTTCTCAGGTAATTGTTTGTTTATGAAATGTCATAAAAAAACAAAAAATACAATGTTCATAGCCCAAGGTGAATTCTTCAATTTGCTTTTTTAGGTAAATACACCAAAATACAAAGATACTCAATTTGCAATGACATAAAACGGAGAAAAGCAAAAAATCCTTGTATTTGAGAGGTGGGTACCAGTGATTGTGTGGCATTAAAAATACCGTAGACACTTAAAAAAAAAAAAAAAGAAATTCTGATCATTTTGAATGGTGATCACACATACTGTATGTTACAGCAACTGTAAAAAATATAAAGCTTGATAGCAATCTAGACTATAAGCTGCAGAGACACAATGCAGGAGTCTTGTATCATGACACTAATACTGTGGCTCATTTCTTTTGATTGGCACTTGCATTATGAAAGAGAGGATAAATTGGCAGTCATCAATGCTGCCGCCTATGCTCTGATAAAAGCCAAAAGATTGCCTGTCTCTGAGAGAGATCTTCACTCACTATATCTCAGATTTCTGTGTTGCCAACATTAATTTCTTTACATCTTCAGTACTCCAGAAAACAAGAACTGATCTTTTTTTTGCTGCTCTCTTTACATTTTAACCTTGACCTTTATGAATCTCAGTGCAAACACGTTGGGCCCCATTTATCAATCGGACATGAAAACGATCCGAGTGCAGAAATCATCCTACAATAGGGTTCACGTGTGATTCATGAAACATTTTTGTCTCATTGATTGCAGTGTACGAATGAGTGACTGTTTATGTGGCTGCAGGAAAACCAACATCTTTTATGCACCCCGCCTCAATATATTCTGGGTTTAGAGGCCCAGAGAGTTTACGGCATAGAGAGGCATAATACGGCAAAAAGCAGAAAACTTCTCTGAGCTAGAAATGAAAACGCTGATGTCCTAGGTTTGTCCTAGTTCTGTTTGACAGCCTGAAATGTGATAACAAAGCGAATTGGAAAAACTCAGTATGGAAAGAAATTACTGCTACGGTCAAAAGTGTCACAGTGAACAACTGCATTTCAGCTAAGGTTGAAATATTTAATTTATCCAACCATATATACTGACCTATAGCTGACATATACAGTATGTTAATTATATTAGCCTATATATTATATAATGCTGATATTATTTTTGTATTTATATAAAAGCTTATTATTGACCCAGAATATGGCGCGTGCGGCTGCGTGTATCCTGCTGCTTTCATAACAGGCGCGGCACCTGTGTTTGAACTGGACACTGGTAAAAATGTAATCACCTAGGCTGCTAGTACTGAAATAAGTACTCCGTTGCAGAGTTTATTCATTTCTTTTCAATTATAAATCTGGATGGATGAAGGATGAACATGCTTTGGCTTATCAGTGTTTAAATATAAAAGTTTCAGATAAATTACAGCTGGGCAGCAGTGGTGTTCAGTCCCACAGAGCCAGGACACTGCCAGCTGTGATAGAGAACGCACCAACGTGGTTTTCTCATATATACTATACACATTGAAGTTATTAATATGTGGCTGCAAGAACTTAGATGTCAGAATATGGTCTAATAACAATTCTCAGCCAGAGTTACTGCAGCAATGCTGACCCAAACTTGCGTACACGAGCTGTGATCGTGGACTCTGCTCATGTCCACGTTAATAAATGCCAAGCTTTGCGTGGAAATAACCATACACCCAGGTTTCTGCCGTACTTTCGTTACGCGAATGAGGGCCATTCTTCTTGAAAAACATTATTATACTCACTTCTGCATCCCAGCGTGCAGCACTTCCCCTTCCAGCTGTTTTTCCATATCGTCTTCAGCCTTCTCGACCACCTCGTGGCAACTTTTGTGGTCTTCTTGGATGCCAATGATATTTTCCTTAATCACATCTTCATAGCTCAGATCTCCCAGCTCTGCCCCCACAAACTGCACCAAGTTCTCCACCACTGCCTTGTTTCCATGCTGAATGGCCTGCAGATAGGCCAGCTCCTCTTTCTCGGCCTTAAGCCTTCGAGCCCAAGCAGTGTTAGTGTTGAAGTGGACTGAGCACTTGTCAGGTTGAGGCTCGTACTGTAGCACAGGTGAAGGTGACGGTGACGGTGAGGAAGCTGCTGATGTGACCCAGGCTTGATTGTTTCTTATCCTCACAGGCTCATCACCAACTGTCTGAGATGTGTCATTGGTGGCCATTATCGAAGAGTAAATGTCAAAGCCTGAACCCCAGTCTCCACTTTGACAGAGTGATGGAGTTGCCATGGATACCCAGGCCAAGATAAAGGGCATCCAGCAATGCCACATGGTAACCTGAGAAGAAGAGGAGGTGAGTGAATAACTAATGTGAAATTGATCAATAGATGAAGAGGCACCTTTAAGGGTAAATTTGTTTTTTCTATCTAGTGCATGTTTTTGTGTCTTCGGTGACTAATGAAGACAACCATTTTTTAAAATTGGTCTAATGAGAGAGGTTCAGCCAGTGGCAAAGAAACAGGCTGCAATGTAACCGCTCGAGGTATGTTTTCATCATCAACTAATGTCTACTACAAGTGCTAGTTTTTGCCACTGACGGGCTTAAATTGTTAATATAAGAAACTGACAACATTTTGGGAAGGATCCCTATGGAGATGAACGTTTTGAGTAAAGATTTAACCAGAAACGGCCTCAAAAGCACTATGCCAATTCCACTACACATCTTTTAAATAAACCATAATCTAAGGCTGTACCCGACTGAGAAATTTGACAGTCAAATCACATTTTGCAGTTCAGTACAAAATTTGTTTAGTTGGTTTTTTTCCATATTAAGTTTTGATGTTTGAACAGGCTTACTGGGGGTTCAATGCGACAGCAGCATTCACGCAATATAGTAAACAAGCTAACGGCACTAATGATGGATTGCAAATGTGCCACAACATTTTTTGCAAACACTAGATATTAAACAAAAGCCAGAGACGGCAGCTATTAACTTGCTGTGAGCTGTAATGTCATCGCCTCTAAACAGAAGAGCAGCATCTCTCCCCTCCTTGCCAAATACCTCCTCCGTGCTGCTACAGGTGCAGCTGCTTGAACCAAAGAGAAGCCTGTCAAAAGCGCTCACTCTGCAGCAAAATCTGGAGACCAAAATGTCTCCAGAAGTACACTGCACAGCATATTGACTAGCAAAAAAACACATTCATTTATTTGAGGCAGCCGCCATGCTTCACACATCTGCGGCCATGTATTGATTTTCTATTTTTGGAGGTGGACAGTTCATTAGGAGCGCAATTGGACTGTATATATATATATATATATATATATATATATATATATATATACACCGTTTTGTCATTGATTGCACCACACTCTCCAAGCACTGAGTGCATGATGGGCACAAATAGAGCAGCAGGATGCTAGGCACAGTGAAAGTGAAATTTAACCGTTCATTGCCCTGGGTCTAAAAGTTCTGCAGCTGCTGCTCGTCTCATCCATTGATCTAATCAGCTCTGACTGGATCGATAGATCAATTATCCACCCAGCGACTCAAACTCCTTCAACTGCTTTTAACTGCTGCTCAGGGAAAGAAGAACTCATGACAAGTTCAGTGTTCATGGACCTGCTAAAATGTCCAAATTTAGAGAGGGGACACAGAATGATAAAAGGAACACACACACACACACACGATTTTTAAAAATGAGATGTTTTCTGACCCTGAGATCTTTTCCATAAGTTGTCAGACACTTAGGATGAAAAAACAGCATTTTAGTGCACACAAATTGACGGTGCAAAAGTGTCCTGAGAGGTTCTGTCTGATCCACTTCCATCTTTATCATTCTTGCTCAATACTAGACCAATAACCCGAAACAGATTTTCTCATTAGTCACTTTAGATGCAAAAACATGGAACAATAACATTGGGGTTGAAAAATACAAAATTTACCCTTTAAAGGTCCAAGATTTTGAGAAGTGTGCTTATGCGCTTTTTGTTAAGAGTGCAAAACTTAAGACCACTCTCATGTCTCTACGCTAAATATAAGGGTATAACCAGCAGCAGGTTAGCAAGCATGAAGACTGGAAACAGGGAGACGTAGCTAGCTTGGCTCTGTCTAAAAGTACATATGAACCAAATCTGCCTACCACCACTTTTTTTTATAGCTCAATAACTGTTACTGCTCCAAAACAAGAAATAGTCCAACGCAAAGCTTGTTAACCTTCGTGCTTTAGATGTGTTTGTTTGCAGATTTTGTTGTCTCTGTTGCCATTAAGGCTAGCTATACTCATCCACCTGCTAAAGGTGCATAAAACTGGTTTCAGGTTACACTTTTAACATGATTTCTATTAAGACAGTATGGTATTCTATAACCTTTTTTTAATTCATATAATGAGTGACATAATGCACTCTATGTCTACAGTGGTAATTAGTAAATAAGTCACGACGCCAAGATAAATAAATGTAGATTCATGTCTAAAGACATCTTTAAAAAAGTCAATATCGCTGCAGAAGTTTGAACGATGAGGGAATATTAAGTGTGGCCCCTCATTTGTCCACTGTCACCTTTTGCAAATCAAAGCTTCTTCTCTCTGCTCTCGGTAATAATCAGGGATAATTTTTACACAATGGAGCTGAGGATCCAAACAACCACAGACTCTTTATTGGGTATATTAGCACAGAAAAGTCTACATTAAAGGTTTGACATTGTACTTTCTGCGCTTCTATGTTTTAAACAGCTTTTCAATCAATCTCTGTGGATAGTTATTATGCCCAAAGGATGATGCTCTGGTGGCCTCAAAGTCCAAACCTCATAAAGGGGACTTAAATTTGTCTCATGACCTTTAGACGTTTATTGTATGCATTTCCCAGTAGGTATTCCTTCTGTCACTCTGCACCTCTCAGTAATATAGAAATAGCCTCTATTTAATCTTTAATATTGTATTGGCACTCTGAATGTCACACTGCATACCAATTTATGGTTTAACAGCCAACACTGCCTTTTTCATGAATGTTCGTAATATGTCACTGACTCCCTTCTATATAATGTTATAAAATGCAATACAGAGATGAATACTTAGTCGAAGACGCAGGCTGCTGTACCAACTGGAGTTTGCTCAAGGCATATTAGGCGGACTGGGGAGTCGTGCTTTTATCAAGACCCACATTACCAGATCTGGAACACACTGTAATAATTTTGACACCTATTTTAGAAATCTACTTACTTTATGTTGACATTTACTGTAAATCACGCTGAATTTATAGCATTAATATATTTTCTTTGTAAACCACTTACCTGAATTTTTTTTATTTCAATTCTCTTTTTCTTTTTAAAAAAATCTGATAGGTGGATTCATATTTTAGATCAAGATTGATCAAACCTTCATCCTGTCAATTATGTCTTGTCCAATGAAGAAATATCCTCTGTGGCTTAAATGTTGTCAAAAGTTTGGTGCCTGAATTTCACCGATCCAATTTGAACATATTGATGTAGATTTCATTAGTGTACAATTATGTAAAATCAAAAATTGTGGTTTCATTACCATAGAATGGGACATTTATACATATGGAGCAGGTCCTCTTCAACAGAGTCCGCCATGTTGTTCTACAGCAGCATAGACCAGAGCAGACAGTCGAAAAGCTGACTTTGCATTTTCATGTCAGCCACCGTAGTTCTACATGCTTGGCACACAGCAGAAGCCTCAGTTTGCTGCAATCTGCAACCTCCACACTAAATGCTACTAAATTCTACACGCTGGATCATTAGACCTGATATTGGTTTAGGGGTAAACTATGCAGGAATTGTCGACTACTTTTTGTAAACAACAACGTCAGCAATATGAAAGCGAAAGCTAACCCCATATTTTCCTTTTGGAATGAGCTTTGTCTGCTTGGCATTTGCAATATTTGCTTTTTTTCCAGTGTTGTGGAAATTTGGTAGCTTCCTCTTGATTTTGTGCTGCTGTCTGGCACCTGGTTGCCACCTTTTTATAAAGTCCCAACCTAATTTATGAATTTCTTGCTTATGTTTGGGACACTTCTTGATAAGGTGCTTGTCACTCTTCATTTTTTTTGAAAGAAATCGAGTCAACTGGCTTTTAAAGGGTTACAAATTACAAAGTTTTCAGTACTGTTGCAATTTCACAATTAAATTCTTTAAATTAAATATCAGTTTCTTATAAGATTTTAGTTTTTACCGCAATTACTTGCTTCCATAGAAATTCAGATAGAAACATCTCTAACTGTGGTTTTCAAAAGAAAATTTATAATTTTCCTGGAAGAATTGCATAGAAATGTCTGCTGTTTTCTAACAGCATGGTTCTAAAATGTTGCATTGAGTTGTTCCACTTTGGTTGTGAGCCCATTGCAGCAGTGTTCATGTTGTTTTTGGTAACTTGCTGCTGTCTGGGGATCTTTCGTAACATCATTTCACAACACCTTGTAAATCCTTACAACTCATGAGAGTACAGTAAGGGAGCTGCTTTTTCAAATTTTCTAACATCAGATGTGGCTTTGTCAGAAATGGGGTTTGTTTTGCCTCAGATTGTTGCCCCTTCTCTCTGCATTTATTACAGTCCAACAGTGACAGTGTCATTTTATCATTTTGCAGACTGTCATTTATATTTCTCTCCTGTGCATCTGGAAATGTATTTGAAGACCCAAACCAGGCCTGTGAGGCAGAGGCATTGCACTTTCTGCTGTCGGAGCACATTTGGTTTCAGCTGCAGTTTACTTTTACAGTAGCCTTGAAACTACTTTTGACTTCTCATTGCTGGAGTGAAAATCTGAGTTGGGCGACTCGCACCTATTGTCATGTTTTGTCGAGAAACGCAGGATGAATGCTCAGTCATGCTTGCTAGAACGGACACCGTAAAATTGTCTATTTATTTTAAGATGAGTGGTGGTGTGGCCCAAACCCATAAAACAACCAACTGTTGGCTGCTCTCTCCCGCCCTCCCTCTGTTTCTGATTAATGGTGACCTCACATATGTTGCAGCAGCTGTATGAGGAGTAGTAAACAGAAACCCTCAAACTGCTCCAGACCGCAAGCAGAGACACAATTCAGGAGCTTTGTGTCATGATGTGAGTAATAGAGGCTGACAAGAGCAACTGGATTTAATGAGTTATTCCAGAGATGACACATATTATGATGAATGAAATAGTTTTGTTATTTGGACAAGTATTTATATACATCTAATAGATATCTTTTGCTTTACTGTGACTCATCGATCTTTGTCCTACTGCTCATGTAGTGTGCAAATCTTAAAGGGATACTTCACCGATTTTCAACCAGATTTATATCAAAAGTATGGGTGGTTAGTATGTGTCGATGAACTGCTGTAAACTCCCCTTAATGCTAAGATATCCCCCCATGTTCTAAGAAACACATTTTACTGCCTTGTTTAGCTGTAATAGCAGGAGCTTTGAGAACTGGAAGTGGGCACTACGCTGCTTCCTGCACAGTGAAAACAAAGGTTAAAAAACTGAGATCAAGCGGTAAATCTAAGCAGAGTTGATCAAAAACAAACCAAGATTCTGCATCGGACTCTGCAGCACATTTTTCTCGCCTTAAATGTTTTCAGAAACATGTTTTAGCTTGCCGTTCAAGTGCAATATGAGATCATTTCTTGCTGGCTGGTTGCAATTGTTTCACATGTTCAAGTTTGAGTTACCCACCACCAGAAGCATTTATTGGTCTAGTGTGGCCCAGTGCATTCTGGTAGTTGAAGAGCAAAAATGTCCTTTTTCTCTGTTCTCTTTGGTTCATGTAACACCAATTTCACAAGTTTTTGTGTCTTTGTTCTGCAGAGATATCCCAGTTTTATTAAAAGTCCATATCTCCAGTAGTGAAATACTTTTCAGAAGATTCAACATAATTATGAGGATAATTATATTATTATTATATTATTTGTAATATTTGTAATGACTAAAACACACCCACAAATCTTTTTGTCTTTTTGTGTTGAACTAACTTTGGATGAGTTAACAAGATTAAGAACTCCTGCTAGTTAACAAGATTAAGAACTTTTAGGTGAGTTTACTGAGAAAGTTGCTGTGGGGTGAGAGCAGAAAACACTTAAATACTGGATGACGTCTCCATCTTCTAATTGGAGCACTGCAGAACTGCATGTCCAAAACTTTTTATTGCTCTGAACTTTTACTGCACTTGTTTGGATGTATATAAATCTAAACCTTATGGCATAGAGTGACAACACTTTCAGCCTAATGACAGAAGGCAGCCAAGTGGAAATATCGCTCATCTTCAAATATAACTTTACTGTCTCTGTGTCAATTAGCATCCCAGCAGTAAAAGGCACAAGTCAAAGGACAGTTAGTGACATGAATTCAGTCTCTAAATGGCCTGCTAACTAGAAGCACACATGCTCCTCTCTGCATCACATATTGGCAGGAGCAGTCGCCTTTGTCTTGGAAAATGTCTGCACAATTTCCACGCTGGCGTCTTATGGTTTAGTTGAAACAGTGTTTGTGTTAGACATTGTGGCTTGTAGTGACCTTTTTTGGCTTCGCTGTGAAGGATCTGTCATCGTGAAGTGGCTTTTATAGGCTGACTTTTCTTTTGGCTTAAAATAGCAGGCACTCAGCTGTAAGGGAAAGTTCCCCGCCTAAAACTGAGAACACCACTAGGATATTTCAGTTCTAGTTTGTCATCTTTAAAGAAAAGCAACTTGTTTAGTAGCTCTGGTTCTACAATAGTGCCGTGATAACTGATTGTTTATTTACCATTTTTACTCGCTGCTGAGGCCTGTATGAACACTGATGTTACAGTAATGTAGGCTGCATAGTGACATTAAAATATGCAATAGTTGAAGAAATCTTTAGCAATTTCCCACCTTTATTGAATAAATAAGTAAGGACTATAACAACTATACTTTGCAATTTCAGCCCAGTCGCCTTAAGAGTTGGTGTTTCCACTGGTGTTTGTGGCTCCAAAGCTCTGTTTTTTGTTTTTTTTTGTTGTTTTTTTTACAGAAACTTTTTTTTTAATTTTGGTATTTCCCAGCAGCATTTGACCCACCAGACATGGGTGTTTTAAGCCAAAATGTGATCTTTTCCTCATCCTAACCAAGAGATTTTTGTGCCTAAACTTAACCACACCTTCACAGCAGTGATGATCAGAAAATGAACATATGCACTACAAAGTAATGTACAAATGTTAATCCATGGGTTGCAAAACCAACAATACGAACATTTCTTCTAGCGATTGGGTTTTTCAGTGTAAGTAGTTTTAACTTTTAAGTTATAACTGACATATTTGCGCTGCACAGAGGATTGGGGGTCAGAATAGTCAAAAAATGCTGGCTTGGAAACTGCAAAATGTGATGGGATGCATTAGAGCATTGTAGTATTTTTGGCACACTACATTTGACAAATTATGTATAAAGACAAGCTAAATATTTTCTGGCGTACTTAATATCAGTTTTAGAAAGCACCTACAGTTTCCTAAACCCCAAGATGAGGTCTTCAGATCACAAGTTTGTATGACAAACGGTGTGTAACTAAAAGATATTCGACCAGAGAAGAAAGAAATGTACACAATTTGAACACAAGGGGTTGTTTGGCAGATGGAAAAAAACAATTATCAAAATACTTGCCAGGCAGTTTGAATAGGATGGATTAATGAACACCAGGATTGCTTTTTGTGACGCACATTTACCGGTGAAATCTCTGTTTTCCTTTTAGTAATAAAACTGTGCCGTGAATTTAATTCTCATCCTTGACAACATCCCTAGCTGCAGGTCAGAGCTAATCTGAGTGTTTGTGGTGTAGCTGCAGCTCAGCCCTGCAGCCCCTCTTGTCAAAGCAATAACAGGTGTGTTTCACAGGTGTCACAACACTCAACCACTCCAACGTTGTTATGACAACAAGGTTTTTGGCAATACGCCCGTACAGCATAAAGAGGCCTCAAAGGTTCAGTGTTGATGTACAGTTCAATGATAGGCGATCACGTAAGCTGGAGACATATTTAACAGCATAAAAATCAGTAAAGGTATGTTTGTGCATGCACAAACACACACACACACACACACACACACACACACACACACACACACACACACACACACACACACACCTCTACATATACATACATATATATCAACACTGTGCATAAACATAATCTGACACTGAAAAATGTCCCCATTTCTCTACCTAACTTTCTCTTAAACTCAAAAGCAACCATCCACATAAATAACAGTATTCTACAACCAAACAATAATTAAATCATTGTATAATACATATAAATGCCATAAAACTTTAATAGTGGGCTTTTTGTAACGTTTTCTCCTTTTATGAGTGGAGTACCAGGTGAGAAAGCCCCAGCATCCTATTACTCCCTATAACTAAAGTTTTATAAATCCACAAAAAAACAAACTTACCAAACTCCAGGAGTTTTTCACAGCTAAATTCTGCCACCTCCACTTTCTCAGTCAGGCACAACGATTCTGGAGGGCTCAGCACTACCATTCACACAGGCACAGAGAACAAATACTCACTTGGTTTCCTTCTTCATGTCAGGGAAAAAAATGCAGACACACGCACACACAATTAGGGTTTGGCTTGAGAGTGTGGTCGTCTGTGTGCCCCTGTCTGCTGTTGGGAGGGGAAGGTAGGGGAGGGGGATGTTTGTAGAATAGGCTGAAACTCAATGATTTCTTTCTTTGCAGTGGAAAGAGGGGCTGGCAAGAGGAAGGGTAAAGAGGGGGAGAGTAATGTACTTCACATATGTGGGCTCTGGTGGGGGACAGAGGAAGCATGAGGGGGAAATGACCATGCTGCATATACATTTACTATTTATTCTAGGAAAGGTCCCATTTAAAATATGACTAAAGTATGCACTTAGATAATTTAAAATGTGAAAAAGAAAACAACACCAAGCACTTTTCCCAGCAGATTGTATTAGTTCCAAACCGAGACAGTGTAAAGTAGTGATGGATTTCTAATGCACTGTGAAGTTGAGTTGGCAGGGCTGATCAAGCTCCAACAATGTGGTTTAATTGAATTTGCTTTAAAGGAATACTTCCCCCACGAAATGACTACTTGTGAATCAAATTGTAGTGCTGTGTTACTTTGAATTACTGAGGAAGGCTTTGTTTTTCTTGCATGTCTCCATGGAAAATGATGAACATATTAAATTACTGACTGATTGAGGACAACATTTAACAACAGCAATTTATATCAAAACAGCTGTTTACAGACTCTAACAGAACTCTTACAGTATAGTCCAAATCTAATTCATCCTGTTACATTTGGTACTTCTTAAACACGATTTTTTTTCTAAAACCATACCATTTAAAACTGAACTCAAAGTGAAAATTATCTGTGCTCTCTTCAAAGCCAGACTCCAATACTAAGGTTTTTTTAGTTAACAATCTCTTACAATAGTTCAGCTGCCATAGTGAGCTTTAATTTTTTATTAAAAAGAATTAAAAACAGACAAATATTATTAATGGACTTAAAAAAAAAAGAGTTTTTACAAAAATCAGCAACAGCCTTTCATCTGGTATAAGTGTTGTTGATCCTGCGTTTCTGAAATTGATTAATATTGTCTCTACTCAGCATCCCCAAGAGTTTACTACCACTACTCATTGTTTCCTCCCATCATCCACGGAGAAGGAGTTACAGTTCAAAGGCAGCAGATAAAAAGTGACCATGATTTTGCAAGTAATGAAAGGTAACACATGCACACTTACTCCATGCCACAAATTGAAAATGACAAATTCATTGAGGGAGCCAAGGTGGCTGGTGTCAGATTTCAGCCGAGGGGGTAGAGTGATGCATTTTTGTTTAGTTTTTGGGCCAATGAGAGGAGATGACAGAGTTAGTCTAAAAGGACTAAAACTGTTCCAATATGACAACATTTGGATTTTAAGCCAACAATATAGGTGTCCTTAGCAGATGCAAGTGTTGTGAGATTCGCTTTGTTTGTCTTTATATCTGATGCTCACTTTGAAAGCATCACAGTAGCGAAGGACCAGCTCATTCATACAGTTGAAAGGAGAAATTATTCAAACAAAACCTACTTTTTTCACTACAAAAATGGAAGCATGGTGTCAGCTGGCTGGGGGAAGATCGCCGGGAAGCTAAAAGTTTCTGCTAAAGTAAATTACCATTGCAAAAATTAAGCTAGACTAACGTTACTTTCTTTTTATATGTATGTAATTTTCAGTAAATATCACATTAAAAAACTTTTTTTCTGCCTTAAAAAGAAACATTACAAATAAAGGAATATAGTAAGTTGGCTGCTCACCCATCTATTAAGTGTTTACATAGACACACTGTGTCATTATGTTCATATTGTGATCGTGATTATTGGTTGATTTATTGTTTAGCTCTACCTAAAGGCTGACAAACTTAACCATCCAAACCGCCCAGGGTGATAAAACATCCACAGGCAAGTGACACAAAAAATGTAATGAAATTGAATTAAAAAAATCATACCTGACGAATATCCAAATAGGATCAAAATGTTGACATTATTCAGCTATTGTGGCAACTGTGTAAGCATTACTGGTAATGTCAGTCTTTTCATTGTACTTTATCCCATGATTACACAAGAGCCATAAAAATGCTTACAATTTAGAATAACAAAAAAGATGGAACAGATTCTCAACTAATGACCAAGCCTTGTTTGTTTTGTTGACAATGCTTTGTCCACAGAGAGCATTTTAACACCAGGTATAAATGGGATCTTTTTCATTTTCTCTCCCCCTCTCTGCACAGATGTTCTTGTCTTTTCAGTGCAGAATAATAACCAAAAATGCTAGAAAAGATAATGCACATGTTTCCAGAGTAGTGCCACAGGGGGGTGGGTTCACTGACAAGAAAAAAAAGAGGGAAGAAATTCATCTCTTAATCTTGAAGGTACAAATCCATGACAGCTGCTGACGGCAAGCAGTAATCCAGATCAGCAATGATTTGAATGATTCATGATACCTACTGCAGAACAATGTTTCCCCAGAGGCTGAATTTTAGAAGAGCATGGAGGAGATCTATGATTTTTATCGACCTCTGATCGGCAACCAAGACATAACATTGACAAGTTTCTGGCACATTTAACTTATCTTAGAAGAGGATTAAACAAATTTTAAGTCATGGATATTCAGATATCTGATATAGGAATGTCTCAGCACAGTCTTGGACTAGTGTGAGACATATTTACTTTTTGGGTGGCACTTTTAGCATGTAGGGTCTCTGTCCACTTCTAGTTGGTAACAGACAGAGACCTGGTCTCAGCCTTTTTTTTTTTTTTTGTTTGTTTTTTTTTGTTTTTTTTTCTTTGGTTCACACCAGCTTTTCACATCAGACTAAATGAACTGCTCTTATCAGGCAAACACACCAGAATTTGGTTGACACAAAACACACAGGTGTGAAAGCCTCTTTAGTCATCTAAATCAATGTGACAATTTGCAGACTATTGCAGCCTTGTTTAAGTTAAATTTATTAAACCACAGCTGGTGTTTTTTATAAGCCCTCCTATAATATGAATGGAACCAACCATTTAATTGAAAAGCAAATTTACAGTATCCACATCATCATTTCCTGCTTTTATTGTATTATTTGGGTATTTCTTCCTCCATCATTTAAAAGTTTCTCAAAAAAGACTTGACAACAACATTTTCAAGCCACACATGCTCCCCTCATGTTGCAGCAGACCAGATGGTCTTGTCAAACATCACAGTGTTAAAGCTCTTGGCCATGTTTAGACATGCATGTAGCATGTCAAAGATGCTTCATTTTACTTAGGAAGAAAGGCACCATATGGGAGCTGTTTTTCATTCTCAATGTAAATCATGTCACATAACACGGCAAAATCCTTGACCTCTGCAAAACGTTGCATGAAATGCAGCAGCGTCTATTAGGTGGGAAGGAAAAGGTGTTTTGGAGAAAGCTGTTTAAATTCTGCAACAGGCAGATAATTCAGTAATATAATAATTCAGTCATTCATACCTGTGTGTGGATTTTCGGTTGGGGAAATGGATTTTATATACTTTTAAAACCTTTGCTAGGCAGATATGTACCATAACTGTGATTTGTTGTTTGGAGACGTGGAGAATTTATGTGACACGTTCTGATGATTAAAGCCTAATATTTACACCTTTTAAAAATCTTAAGTATGCAAGACCTTAGAAATTAATTCGATCTAATTTTCAAAATATGTATTTTGATATTAAGGGAGTTTGTGACTTGTCTTGCTCAGTATATTGCAGCTGAATTTATACATATTTGTAAAAACATCATCTACTACACCATTTTCAATTTCAATTGGAAGCAAAATGTGAATTCACATGGCATTGCACTGGAGTGTTTACAAAACACATAGTAGATTAGACTGTGACCGTGAATATATTGACCAAGAAACTGTTTCAGCGTTTTCTAATTGACCAGCACCTTGTGTGCCCTGAAGGCTGTTATTGACCACGGCCAAGGACTCAGTGCTCTCTGCAGCCACTTATCCACAGCAGCATGCCAGCAATGAGTGAGCCACAGTGTGCGGCTGCTGATAAACTCTGCTAATCCACTCTGGGAGCCCAACACAGTTCAGTCTGCTCTTAGTGCTCAGAACCAGTGTGCTCTTCCACTTTATCCATGTTTCCTGTTGCAACTCAGATTTGGGAGCTCTGGGAAATACAAGAATTTGTGATTATGTTTACTTTTTAAATCTATAACATGCCAAATAGCGACATTTGTTCACTGGAAATGTTGTGTGAAACTTAGGGCTGTTGCCAATGGATAATCTATAACAGTGACATATTATCTTTCCTAGGGCCCTGACACACCAGACTGACCTCAAACACCAAGCACCAACAAAGTACATAATGAAGTTGCACCCGACCGCACCACAAAGCAGCCGATGGCCAGCCGACATACATGTTCATTCTGACATGCCATGTACACTCAGCACAAGGGGAAATATAATAGAAATAGGATGAGAGTGGAAGGGACATTCCCCTTTAAATCAACGTAGCGGGATGTTAAGAGCGGTGGTCTTTTATATGTGTACTGTTGCCATTGCAATTGTTGTTGTGGGCTAACTTCTGAATAAACAAACCGACTTGTGGCAAGTTGCAAAATCACTGAGGTAAGGTTATGCAGTTACAACTGAACGAGCAGAAGAGTAGTATGAAGCATGGAGAGGCGTCTTTTGTGCATTATCTCTGTTGCCTTCCTGCTAGAGCGGAATTGAGTAGCTGGATACAAGTCATAGTGTTTTACCAGAGAGTGAGAGTGTTCTCACTGCACAAAAAAACTAAAACACTCACTAACATCTGGCTTTTTTATGCAATGGGAATGTGTACAATCGGCATTCACACCTGGGTCAATTGACTCTTCAGTAGTCACGGGTATTCATCATCTCCGTCCCTGATTGGCATTGATGGGAACACACCATTGGGTGAACGGGGTAATTTCAGCTCCTTAACCAGCAAGATGCAAAGACGCACCGCCACTAATTACCATCCATCTCCACCTAAGCAGCACTCAAACATCGCTCCAAAAGAGAGACAGAATGATTAATAGATATATAAAGAGAAGTAACCACCATAAAGTTTTCACAGACCTCCATCCATGCTGCTTTTGACTGTTACCTGTCCTCCTGCTTGTCTGTGATCTTGCATGGACACACACACACACATTACCCCCCACTGACACACACAGGCAGGCAGACCTGTCTACTGTAGCACCCTCTACACAGGTCTCCTCCTGGCAATGGGATTGCAGTCTATAGCCTTTTTTTAGCAGGTTAACCTGTGTTTGAAAAACATGTGTGCACGTGCTAATTTTGGTGGGAAAGGGGTAATAGATTACTTTTGTGTAGTTTTCAGCAGGGAGTTGTGTTTGAGACTTTACTATCTTCATATGTAGCTCTTAAATAAAAAAGTAAAGGAAACATGCTTTCACCTATTTTCCCTATTAAAGAGAAAAACACAGCCATATGCTGTCTGAATTTTAAGTTTCACTCTTTTACTAAACTAACAGTAGCTTAATTGCCTTGTTAAGTCACCACAAAAAACAAGCTTCATTTAAACTTAACTGAAACAAAATAACACTCAGTAAAACACACTTATTCTTGTGAATCATCTAGTTAGTTAGTCCACTGTTCCAACAATTAGGAGCTCTGTTTTGGTTAAAATAAACCCTTAATTTCCTGAGTTAGATGTGAAAAATGCAGATCTGGATGTTATTTATCCTTGCTGTCTCTCTCCACTTCTATTGAGCAATTGCCCTCACTTTACTTAAAAGGCAACCACAGTGCATCATATCTCAACAAAGATGAAATTAATGGCAACCAAAAAACCCCACAAAAATCAGTAGTATTTGAAAAGCAATTAATTGATTATTTTAAAATTTTCATTCATTCATTTGATTTCATTTAAAAAATCCTCAAATCCTTGCTACTTTTTTGCTGTATTTTACTATTTTTTTCTATTTTTTTCAACTCCATGGTCCCTTCTGCTGAAGCACGATTTTTCTACAATAGAGAAGCATTTATAAACATCATGAAAATTTTTGTGGAGTTTGGACTGAATGCAGTAGACAGCAAGAGGATAACCACCAATAGCATACGCCGAGCGGCCAGTCAGACCAGAGAAGCGAAACCGAAAGCGCCAGACAAAGACAGGGAGGAGAGTCGGCATCAGGGCGAGGTTGACCCGACTTGGACCGAGAGCTGTTACCAAGCCTTCTTCTGGCTAATGTCGAGTCACAGGAGAAGAAATTGAATGAGAGGCGATCCAGGCTTATGAGGCTCACTCAGCAACGGGAGATCAGAGACTGCTCTGCACACATCTTCACAGAGACATGGTTAACCCCTAACATCCCGGATCAAGCTGTTGCACTGCATGTATGGACCTTGTTGGGAGCCAAAAGGACACAAGACTCATGATGATGCAAATTCAAAAAATGCACTGCAGAAATTGAATGATGCCACCAGCAGCAACATCACCAAAGAACCAGATGGAATTTTCATAGTAGCTGCTGATTTTAATCAACTCATCCTCCAACTCCAAAGACGTAGCAGGATCAAGGACAAATGTAATTTCATTTTTTAAACTTTGTTTACCTTCTACCTTCTTATACCTTCTATATGAAATGCAAAACTAAAGTGCTACATTACACCTTATTAACAACTAGGACTAACTAAAGTAATCTGAGTGCTTACTATGTGATATACATAAAACAATGGACATAGATACTGTGATGCCACTGGTTTGTTGTCTACCATTTTGAAGCCTGAAGTTTGGCATTTCAGCCCCAGACAATGCTAATTATAAATACATCTACTCACCACTCCCCCTGTGCAAAGATGTTAAAACCTATGACCACTTAGAGGGTAGAAGAAGGTCAAAATGGGGTTCTCAACCAAGTGAGTGTGACACACTTTACAGCCCCAGTGACGTGTAGTCATCATTACAGCTAACAACAATCACCAATTTCTTTTGAACCGGTCAAATGCAGAGTTCAAATACTTCAGTGTCCTTTTTATTTATTCTGTTGCTGTGGGAAAGGCAGTCTTACTAGTTGTATCCAAAAACCAAAAGAAAACGAAACAAACTGTCTTGTGTGTTCACAATATGAAGTGAGAATATATCTGATAAAAAGTTGCTGCCGGCACAGTGAGCTGAACAGCTGATGATTTCTCTTTCTCACTGGCATCTGTCTACAACAGCTTGTAGGCTTTATGGAGGCCTTTAGTAGATTGACTCCCTAAAGCCTCACAGTTCCACTGCCTTGCTTTGATTAAATCTTGTGCAGCCAGCATCAGGATGTTGTCAGACAACTAAACAAACTTTTGTGCTTTTGAATTTTACACAGCTCCTCAGTTTCTGTAGTGCAACTGTTGGAGAGCGCGATACCCTTGAGATGCACAACAATTGGCTATACAGCGGAGTGTTGTGATCTTATATAAAACTGCGCTTCATTACACATTGCAAGTCTCTGACTGGGCTTAGGAAAATAGAATTTTACCATGCACCCCCAAAGTCCTGAAAAGTAAAACTTTTATATTTGGTGTGCTCAAGTTAATAACTTGCTCCCACAAGACAGTAGCTTATTTCTACAAGATAATAATTCATTTCAACAAGATACTTAGCCATACTTGTCCCCACACCATTATAACTTTTTATGCAGAACATAATAACTTGTTCCCATAAAATAATTGGCCTAACTTATGTGCACAAGATAACAACTTGTTCCCACAAGACAATAAGTAACTCGTAATTTGTGTGAACAAAATGATAACAAGATGATAACTTGTGCACAATATTAAAGCTTGTGTGCTTAAGATAATAACTTATTCCTACATGCTTATTATCATGTGTGTGCACAAGACAAAAACTTACCTTACTTACTACCTACATAATAATAACGCAGGATAATTAACTTATGCGCACAAGATATAAACATGCTCTTACAAGATATTCAGCATAACTTGTGCACGCAAGATTAAAAATAAAAAATAAAAAAACCCTCTTGGGACTTCAGGGGCTCTGTATGATATGACATGTGGTATGCTTTTTTTCCTTCTTTAATATATTTATATTTGAGTGGCTCTATGATTACACTGCACATCCTGAACAAAATTACGAGTTTGCTCTTTAGAAAAGTTGGCCAGGACTCTGCTGATGCTGCATCGCCAAATTGTCAGTATGTTATGGTAGCAGGAGCTGTGCTTTCAAAGGAACAGGATGAGATGTGATTGGCTATGATTGATGTAAGCCCCCAACACAACCACTGCTACTCTGTGATATTTCTAATCTCAACCCATTACCACGAGGGCCACAGGTCACAAAGATACCAAAAGAGCCGTTACGCCCTCTGCAAACTGCACACTTGACCGAGCTTAATGCTGCAAATCTTGCTCCACAAAAAACTGGACCCTAAACCCTCAGTGGCATTTAAGTGGAAACTGAAAGGCTATAAGTTGCATCCCTGGTGCAGCCAAAGGGCACTTGTTTCTGCACAAGCTGTCTGGGCTTTGTTAAGTGTTTCACAACAGATGCCACCCTAGAAAAAGAAAACGCAGACCTCCATCCAGGCCTCATTATATAAGTCAAGCAGCAGGAAATGAGACAGCCTGAGGATATCGAGAACACTGATCAATCAGACTGACACTGATTTGGACCAATGGAAATACAAAGTGTCTGCACATATCAAAGGCAGTGCTCTTTTACATCCCAGTTCTTCTCTTAGCTTTGCTTTAATGTAATTAAATATCCCTGGATAAATATAAGATAAATGGTTTGAGGGCCAGCCAAAATTTAATCACACTAACATAATTAGCCAGTTTGTATGCTTCCCGGAGACCGTGAGGACAGAATAGAAAATGGCTCGTCATTGCTCGACTCCATCATTTTAGAGTTATGTCGCCACTTACCCGAAAGGCTACAAAACAATATTACATGTAAATTTAATGATAGATGTGAATATTGTATTATGAAGCAACAGTGTTGCTGGAAGATATTAAGCTTGTATTACGTTGGCATATAGAAAGAATTTCAATATTAAAGGGATACTTCACCGATTTTTAACCAGCTTCATATCAGTGTGGGTAGTATGTGCAAAGTTAACCCACCCCCTGGAATCTCTGCTGCATGACGCAAGTCACGCAAAATGCGTCATTTGGTGGAGTTTTGCTGGCTCTCCCATGCTCCTGAGCAAATCAAGAGACAGACCTGCCCCTCGCTCTTTCTCTCTCTCTCTGTCTGTCTCAAACTCCAATCAAACCATAAAACTATGCAGTGCTTTTAAAATATAAATTAAGATTATGTTGCTGCCTTGCCTATTTCTTTCCAAAAATGTTTTCAGAAACATATTTTAGTGTTATGTTTAGCTGTAATAACGAGAGTTTGTGAGCACAAACTGGGTGCCATACTGCTTCCTGCACACAGACTAGGTCTGGGTATCGGTGCTTGATACCTTTAAAGGAATCTACCTAAACAAATTGGTACCAAGTAGTATAGAAACATCTCCAGTCAAGAGATACCTGTATTTGATCGTTTTGGTGCTGGGAGTCTGATCCCAGACTGTCCCCCTTCCTCACTGTATCAGCAGACTTTCTGTTACAGCCATCTCCAGAGCCGCTATCCTCCGCCTGAATGGTCAGTTGAGTGTCTGCCCGGTAATGACGCGCTACATAGCTGCACCAGCAACACCATGCCGTTAAACGGGCCTAACAAACTCGTACTGAAACTGCCCGACTCTGTCGTTAAACTCGTTGATGAGAAGCATGCTAGCAGTTGTGAGTGTGTTCGGCTGGGTGGACTCTTACAATTTTCCCCGGTGTAAACTTCACTCTCAGCAGCAGCAACTTCAATTTCTTTTGTCACCTGATGTCAACAATCAACTAAGTATCAATGTCTACAACAGTGATGGCCAGCTGGGTTGTTTAAGAGGATAAAGAGAGGAGTTGGGTCTCCTCAGGTGCTGTAGAACAAGTGTTTTAATTATCTCTCCAAACCAAAAATACTGGTGATTTACAATGGCGTATTGTACATGGAATTGTGGCAGTGAATGCTTTTGTGTCAGTGTTATATCCTTGAGTTTCAGATGGTTATCCATTTTGCTCAGTAAGAGACAATATTTCATTGATTTATTCAGTGCTCTTGATTAATGTCCTTATTTGGAACCCTTCATGCTTTATTGTTGTCCTTTGGAGAGACCTTCTCTGAAAATATGTTTATTTTTGTTTTTTCTTGTGGTAAAAAATGAAGAAATAAGCTTGACTGCTGAACTTCTTTTTCAGTTAAGTTGGCAATTAACCTAATAAGTAGGAAGGAAAAACTGGATAGAGGGCAAAGATGTGCTGTTTTACAAGTTTTCAAGAGTCTAGTTAGAGCAGGAGTGCTACTAGACCGCAAATATGTCAACATGGAGGATTTGGATGCTTTTTGAGATGTATGGGATAATGAAGGCTTACGTTTCTCTTTAAAAGACTTGACCTTTGCAGATATATTACTTCAATGAACTGAACTTATTCATTTCTTGGTATAAACTATTGCAGTAGATAATTATTTTAAATGATTTTAGCCACCAAAGCTGGCCACCTTTATGTCAAACTAACAGGTTTGCATACGGTGCAGTGCATTCTAGTTGTAGGTTTTTTTGAGCAAAAGTGAAGCCACGGTCCATTTTCTCTGTGATCTCTGGTCATACCAGTTTCAATAGGTTCCAATAGTTTGTGAGGACCCTCTTTATATCATCTATACTTTGTTTCAGTATGCTATCTGGAACATCCATACGTATTCAGACAGAATGTAACACTTCAAACTGTGACATTGTGCACCTTATCCAGACAACTTTGCACAATTTTGAAGTGCTGTTGACTATTTAACTGCAATATCATTAAAAGCTTGGACGTCTTCCACAGTGTCGCTCACTGATCATTAAATTCAAGGGAGATAACGCATTGTTGACTCCTTGCTCACAGTTTTACTGTGGTTCTTTTATTGATTTATGTGGCTTAGGAGAGACGTGTTGTTGCAGCAGGAAGGGGAAACACTGCTGGAGAGAAACCAGAAGAAGCTTTGATCACCTCCACAAGACTGAGAGCTGTAAAGTAAATGGGGTGTCAGATGTTACAGGTTGCTAATTTCAAAAGAACTAGTTTATTGTGGTCTCAGCCTTATGCATGTGATTTTACTCACCTGTACTCGGACTAAGGTTGCACACTAGTCTTGGGCCAGAAGGTTTCAGTGAAACAGAAATGGAGAGAGACTCTGACCCCAATTTTTAAAAATGGTTATAAATTAGAGATTAGTTTATTAGATTTTGGCCTTACTAAAGAGAACTCATTGTGCTCTTCCAGAATTTCAAATAATGAGGTAAACATATGTAAAAGTAATCACTGAAAAAAAATCTCTTCATGTGCATAGCTACATATGTTAACATCATGGAAATAGGTAATCTTGGTTGCAGATGTGAATTTCTCCTCAACATAAGCTCTTAATCCTTCTGCAACATGTGCATATGTGAAGATTTTGGTTTAGAAGCTTCTTTTGGTGGTTTTCATTGGAGAAACGTCTGCTATACTCCAGCTGCAGTGATGGTGCAGAGACCAGGCCCTTAGGAAGTGCAACCAGGCTTTATACTTCATTTTTGCAGTGGCCAAACATGTGACACCCAGGCCCTCAGGCCCAAAAATACTCCTTCCCATAGACTTACATAGTAAAAGAGACATCTATTAATCAGTGGATACATCATTTAAATGTCACTACCACCGTGAAATTACTTGTTTTGCTTTCGGGATTTGACACATTCGGTCCATTACCATTTGAAGTCTAGAAGAGTCACATAGTTAAATCATTTTATCCCAAAAAAGTTAGTGGAGGTCGAAACCATACGTTAGCCACTTGACTCAGAAAAGTCTATAATGCGCTTGCTCTGTTGGCCACATGATGCAGAAGATCTGGATAATTTTACAAACTCACACATTTTCCATTAAAACTGCTGGTAGCTGTAGTTGCCAGCATCATACAGTTATTTTACAGTGTCATTACTGTAAATTACTTCAGCAGTATATTACCTTTAAATGTATTACAGTTTCCTACAGTAGAATGTGAAATGTACAGTATAATATTGGCTCCAAAAAGCATCAAGATTTACAATGTTTTACTGAATTTTGGAATTTGGCTGTATTTTTTACAGCAATTTATTACAGTGCACCCTGGAAGTCAAACTTTTTGGACTTCACACGCCACTGAGCAACTTTCATAGAAATAAACGGGGCTCCGCCTCCAATGCTGTATCCATTTCTGCAGATATGCAGAGATGCTGAAGACCTGAGAACACTGACCAGTCAAAGCAAACTGGGCTTTTTCGGGAGGGGGTCTTAAAGTGACACGTGCTAAAATGGAGTGTGTCCGACACTGGGTGAATACAGGTCTTCCATCACAGACTGTGTGAGGAAAAATTAGTTTTTTTGGCCATTAAAGCATGTAAACAGACACACAAATTACAAGTATGAACCTGAAAATGATCACAATAGGTTCTCTATATAGTATTTTAAATGTTAAAAGACTTGCAGTTTTGTGTGTTTTGTCTTAGGTTCATGTATTAATTACTATTATTGCTTGAAAAAGGTTATTTGTTTTTCACACAAATGCATGTATGTAAAACAGGCATGTATAGCTGCAATGCAAATATTAGTTACCCTTTCAAGATTGAAAAAATAAATCACCTAAGAGAAAGTGTAGAAGGCTAGATGGATTATGTTTCAGCTTGACTTTGATTATACTCACAGGCAAAGTGTCCCTCTGGGCAAACATGCAAGCAAAAGAGGTTCAATTAGCTAATATTTATGTTTTGATGTTCAATAACAGCATGACCACCACTGTTGCCTGAAGCACGATGTATGGATAAACCAGGGAAAATAACACGCTATTGCAGGAGTTAGACACCATTATAATATACATGTAATGCAGCATGGAAGCACAGTCGGAAAGACTCTAAAACATTTTAGTAAAATGAATCACCGCACTGTATTGGATTTCCTCTGATTAAAGAGATGTTCATGCTGTGTCCACCTCAGGCTCAGTATGTGATGACTCCATATGCTCTTTGCTGCTGGTTTTAGTTGGACTTCCTGTTGTGGAATTAGTCAGTAGTTGTGCATGTTAATGCATACCTTGCATGTTTTGCCAATTTTATGTAGCTGAGACGGCAATGATTAGAGGAGTGGTGATAAAAAGGATATCTCTGATGGAATATTTATTTGTTTGGAAATTAAAGTACTGAAAGCTGGCACCTGATGGATATGGTACCCAGCCGTATAGATGTGATTCATTCACATACCCATAACTTTGTTTGTATAACAGCCATCCATATCATCCTCTCACTGTGAAGTAATGCCTCTACAGCATTTCATTTCTTTATTCACAGGGGACAATGCACATGAGTCAACATTTCTGCAAATGTGCTTTGGCAAAATGTTCAAAAACATTAAAATAGCAGGATTAGAAATGCAAAACAAAAGACGACAAGATGCCAAAATGCAAAACAAAAGACGACAAGATGCCAAAATGCAAAGCAAAAGCCACAAATTCAGTGTGTTCAAGACATATGCAGAAATCACCCCGAGTAGCAGGAAGAAGAAACAAAACATTGAAAATACAAAGACCATATCCAGTATTCATAACATGCAGCCAAACTAAAGCAGTGAAAAAGCAGCATAACTCAAACAAGAAAAACTCTTATCGTGCCTCTGCACTTGCAATAGCCTGGGCCAGAGTCATTATATTTTTGGTTGTTCGTCCAGGAGATCCTTTCTTGTGCACCCATTATCTCAGGATATCTGTTGATTTATTGATTCTATTGATGAGAAATTGGTGGGTACAGGTCTCTGTGACCTCGCAAGAAAAAGAAAAGGTTTGGCCGTAACTTGATAATGCTAAACACAAATGTCTAATAGGATAAAGTGATGAATTGAAGTGACATTTTATATAACAAGGTCAAAGGTCAACCTAACTGTGACCAGAGCAATTAGTTGTCAAGTTTTGAATCAGTCACCAAGTAATTTTTTAGGGAAAAAAGTTACAATTCTCTCACTATATGTTAATAAATGTGAATATATTAATATATATATTTATTATTTCTTTTCTACTCAGTGACAGTAAACTAAATAAATAACAAGCTAAATAAACTTCAGTATGTAAGCAAAAATGGATCACTGATCAACATTTTTCATCTTTTATTTACATGTAATAGAGAAAGCAACATATTGAGAGAAATTTGGAGAAATTAATTGACAAAGGAATGATCGTTTGTAGAGTCAGGACAGACATGGATGTAAACTGCAAACTGACTAATTTTCATAAGCATAAGCATAAGCAACCCTAACGACATTTTGCACACAGTAGCCTTGCCAATAAGACAGGCATACCAAAAATGTTACCATGTATCTTTTGTGCAAGCTGCATTTCAGCTGTGTGCTTTGCTGCTGTTAAAAGTTTTGGTCTGGTTTTACTGGTTTCCACCAGTTTAACAGAGAAAGACGAGCTTTTTTACTGAAAACCTTGTTTGCTTTTATTGAGCAAACCCTCAGTCCCACCCAGTGGCAGAGGTTTAGCACACAGTCTTACTGCCTGACCTATTGTCGGGGTCATTCTGTTTGTTTGAAGAGATTGTGTCAGTAATACAGGCCTCTGGCCACTTAGCTTGAAGTAAACAGGAGAAATCAAAGCAGGATAGGAAATAACTCTGAGAAAACAGCATTTAAGAACTCTTGGTGTTCATTCGCCGCGGTCAAGCCTGACAAATCTCAAATAGCAAAGTAAAACTCGCAGCACTCCTTAAAGTTTTTTTCACCTCATCACTGTTTTTTTCTTCTCTCTTGCTTTTTAAAGTCTCCTGCAGTCTCCTACACGCTAATCCCTATTTTTGCTCCTTTTTTATCTCATCCTTTTTTCCCTCTCTCTCTCTTTCCTCCCAAATATCCATGAAGTTAAGAATATTGTTAGAAAAGCGATAAGAGACCTTTAGGCAACAATTTACTCAATATAGCAAGTAAAGAACTAAGTCTGTTATACCATGTAAGTCACAGTTTGAGATTCACTTGCTGGGGTTGTTTGATTAAGGTTGGGCACATTGACTTTTTTTTATGATTATAATACGTTTGATCTTTTCCATACATTGACTGTACATGAATGGAATTTTTAGGAGCCGTGCTGCGGACACGGGCATATTTAATTCCATCTAGGAAAAAAAGTCAGCTCAAATAACGAAGCATGTTTCTTAACTGTGCTTGAAAGACTCTTCTTATTACAAAAGTGCAGGTCAGCACATCATGAAATGTTTAGGAGCAGTTTTTCCCCTCGGATGGTTTTATTTGAAGAGTTATAGCAGCCTGAAGAGGTCAGAGTATCTAATATTTGACAAGAGAAAGAGAGACTTACATAATTTTGTGTTTTGATTCGTATCCTTTTGGTCATTAGTGGTAAAAATCTCCATTTTACAGAATTATCTTTGATGATAATTCAAATTCCTAGAAATTAGACCCCTTTTGACCCACAGAAATGAGAGAAGTGAGGTTCGGGACTTTGAGCTGCAGAGAGTAATTAGACCTCAGTGTGGACACTGGAGTCACATAAATACCAGGTGTAAATTTAGTCAGGTCTAATGATATCTTGATTCAGTCTGGATATGTGATGCATTTTAACCCTTTAACAAGTGGATTGACATCATTTTTCCTGTGCTGTTTTCACCTGTAATGAGCATTTAAACCTCCTGAAACCTGAGAAAATTCATTTGATTTTTTTTTTTTGTTCAAAAAGAAAACAGGAGAAAGGATCATGAGTAGCTTTGCAAGAAATGTCTCACAAATTGAAATAAATAAATAAAATTGTAAATGGTGAATATGAAATGACCTGAAAATCAGCGTTAAGGTATTAATAGATAATATGTTTTGAAAAAACACCAAAAACAGGAGAAAAAAAAGAAGAAAATTAAGTTTATAATGGCTATAATTACATATTTACAGTATATTTAAAATTATGTGTTTATATATATATATATATGTGTGTGTGTGTGTGTGTGTGTGTGTGTGTGTGTGTGTGTGTGTAGGTCATTTTAAATGTTGTTTTTTTTACTTTTTTTGCTTATTTTCAGGTCATTTTCCTTTATCTTTTAACCAATTTTTTGCTAATTTTTGGGCCATTTTGTTTAGTTGCTCATCGCCTTCATTCCATGATTTTGAAAGAAAATTATTTTCAGGTTTCAAAGGATTAATGCAAGGTGTAAAGGGGGTCTTTGTGTCCTGAAAAAAGAAAGAATTGGCTAATTTGCTGCTGTATAGAGGAAAAAATGAAACCTTATTAAAGGTATTACTTAATTAAATATTTAAAACAAATTTATTTACATTGGAAAAAAAATATTTTAATCTAGGAGAGGTGGACATTTCTAAAACCACAGCAAGAATGATGTGTTGTTAGATGTTAGCTAGTCAGCTCAGGTAATTCACACTTGTGTCCATCCCTCCTATCACTCTGTGCCTCTCTGGTTGGTAATGGAGGGAGGTCAGCATGAGGAAAGTGAGAATCAAGACCCCAGCTGTGTCCTCATCCAAGCAGGGACTCCTAATCAATACCAGACAGCCAAAAGAGGCACGTTGAGAAGCAGGGAGGGTCAGGGTCACAAATATCAAGCCAGTCCTGTGTGCTAAATTGAACACTGGGATTCGAGGGGTGCAGAGGGTCTTTGGGTACTGATCCATCCGAATGAAGAGAAAGAATAGAAAGAATCTATTTTATTTCTCCACGATGGCTCAATAAGATCTGGCTTCAAGTTTCAGAAAGAAGTTATCGAAATGTAGTTTTTACCTTTGTTTTATACCACGGTGAAAAAGTGACATTTGATTGGAAAGAGCAGACATAATAATCACACTCAGTTCAACTCGTCATTTATCATTTTTTGATGTCAGTTTTCAAACAGGGACACTGCTCTTTCTGCTACATGCCATTGGCATTCAGATCACACCGGTGGCAAATGCACTCAAGATAGCACTGAGGGATTCAGGCTGTCCTTCAGGCTCTCGTCAGTCTGCCTTAATAATGGGATTTCCACACATTACATACAAACTCACTGGGTGCTAATGTGGGAGAATAATATTTCCAGGAAATGGTGCACTTGAGTCCCAAATTGAATTTACAACGTTACATTGACTTTAAAAAGGAGCTGTGGCACGTGTAATGCCCAGGAAATAATAGTCTGCTCCACTGAGCGGCCGAGCACCGAGCAGAGGATTAAACGGTGGTGCTGCTCTGGATTTGCCACACACTGGGACACACTAACTACACTTCAAACATTAACACTGATTTTTAGCAGATCTGCTTACTGTACTGTTGTAGTTGAACACATTTAGTACTGTTATCCAGAAGCACGCTGGGTCTGGAATTTCTCGTGTTTTGGCTTTTTGCTGCTCATTTCCTTTGTGTTTCCTGCTCTTTCACCTTTCTCACACACACACAAATACACTCGCACAATCATTAGTGACACAATATTTCATGAAATTTGGCAACAGCTGAATTTGCTCAGTGATCGCATTAACACACGGACATTACCTGTCTACAAAGCTCCGTCTAAAGGATCACACAAATGTATTGACTAAAATTCATCTGTTGCATTTAAATGGAACATTTGATCTCTCAAGGTGGAAAGAACTGCTCCCCGGGTCGCTGAATATGAAATGAATCAGCATAGATATTGCTTGATTCAAATCGCTGATAATGCATTGTCCAAACAAAAATCTGTGAGCAGTTTCTTGATGCAGACTTTTATGCGTATTGTATTGTTTTATGATTATGGACAGTGTCGCTCATGCATCTTTCATGTCCTACTTGTGGATTCCAGTGCAGCTTTCCTGCTAGAATCCTAAATATTGCTGCATACATGAGCAGATGGGCCGGTGGTGCTGTGTCCAGACACCTCCACCTGCTCTTTGTTTGGGGAAGAAAAACCCCACTGAGGTGATTTAGTTGTTTATTAGGCGATTGCCTTTGAAATTCAAAAGGCGAAGGAGACAGGAGGAGAAACTAGAGACAAACAGACATCTAGTTTGTCAACTAAAATATGTTTGATGGGCTGAGAGAGACTTTATATTGATGACAGAAGTACTTTGCAGTGTGTGTATGTGTAGCCTGAACTGCTGAGTGATCACTCTGCAGCCCATTACCGGATGATGAGACACCATCACTGCCGGTAATAGTTTTGACTCTGCTAAAAGTAACTGTACACACTTTTCTGCATGGGGGCTTTTTTTCCACTCATATTGTAAATAGACACTTTAACACAAGCACAACAATGAAATGTCGTTTTGTCACCATCCTTAGAGACTGTGCTGAAATAAAGTTTGTAGCAGGACAGTAAATCATGAGTCGTGGTAGACATATAATATCATGTTGCAGATGAAGTGTCAGATAGACTTTTTTATTTTACAAAAAGGACCTATTAGTGTCAATATCACCCTGGGAAATTGTCCCGAATGGCAGTGTTATAGTTTTGTTGCTTTAGAAAATAATAAACATCGTGAATGTGTTGTTTTGTGTTACAGCTAACAATAGGCAGGCTTTCATCACAGATTTGCGCAAAAATTGATCAAACGCAGTTGCAAGATAACTGCGTTTGGATTGAGAGATGTTAATGCGAGTTTTCTTGTGATGTTATGAGCTTCTCCTCTCATGATAACATTCCAAGATGCATGGCAATGGATGTTCAAAACATTAGCAGGTTTATTTTTTTTTGCAACCACCGCATTAATCATTATAATTTCCAATCGAAGGCGACGTAGGCGTGTTATGCGAGCGATAATGGAAAGGCAAGCCCCTTATAAATGGGAGCGCCCAATTATGAGGGATTTCTGGAAGGTGATAGTCTACAATTTCACAAAGGAATTGTGCATTCAAAACTTCTGGATAATCCGCTCAATTTTTTAAGAATTATGGGATGCAATGACATCTCTTGTAGCGCCTGCTGCATCATGCCTGAGGGAGCCAGTTCCTACCAACAAGTACATAGCCATAGCATCATGCGACTTATAAAGACGAGAAAAATGTTTCCATTGCAATTTTGCAAAATATGGCTTTTTCAAATTCCTAAAATACCACCTCAATGCAAGCGTAAAGCACTATTTTGTATTAAATGGGAGTTATGGGAGAAATTGATGTTTACATTTCTGTTACAAAAGTTAAAAGGGCCTTTTTGTTAAGAATTTTTCTCTTTCCAAGGTCAAGAATAAACCTTCAAGCTCAACATAACAGCTGTTAATTGCCTCCTAAACACTTTTTTGTTGGCTGAAAATTGCAGTCTTTGTGTTGTGCTAGCACAGCTTTACATCTTTGACCTTGTTCTTGTGTCATATTTTGGTGTGCCTCATTTCAGCAGCAATGTAGCTTTTTCATTTGTCAAATACGTGAAGTGTTCACTATTGTCATGTGCAAAAATAAATAAAAATTCATCAATCAGTTTTAAGTACAAATACATCTAACTTTTTATCATATAAATTTCAACATGTTTTGCTCCTACTTTAACACAGAATCAGTGTTTGCTATGGAAACCGTCTCAGTGAATTACTTTAATTCCCCCTCCCAAGGTTAACAGCCTCCCGTGGCCTGCTGTAAAATCATCTTCAAAGATCAGACGCGTTTTTATGGTTTAATATTATTATTAAATTTAAGTACCGCAGCCATACGCTTAATTGAACACATGATATACTGAATTAGGCCTGGGAGGTATCTGTTTTTTATACTGTCTTAACTTCCTGACATTTCGATAGGATGTACAGTGTATGATGGTATTTGAATGCAGGACCTGTGTTGTGTGTGGCATCCACGACACTAAACCCCACCAGTGTTAGATGATGGTGATGTTTTGTACACCATTTCAGAGGTCAACATCTCTGGTTTGGTCAAAATTAACCCTTAATTCAAGCAGCTAAATGTGTAAACACGCTGTTTTCCCCCGCTGTCTTCTTTTCTGCCCTTTCTGGACAACTTTTTGCTTGTAGTGTAACATTTGCCGAGACTTGTGAGCTACCAACATGGGAAGTTGCGCACGTGAATTCTTAGCGGTAAAAGTTCAGTCAAATAAAATTCCATGTTGGAAACTACTGTGAGTCATTAACAAAACCTGTTGTCACTGCAACATAATGGCACACAAAGCAAACCAAGCAGAATTATTACTTTTTCAATCTTTTTTTTTTTTTTTTGTGCCTCTGTGCCAGCAGTACCTGAGGCCAGATGCATTATGTTTTTGGGTTGTCCGTCCCTCCGTTCGGCACATTCTTGAACGTGTTATCTCAACAACACTTTGAGGGAATTTTTTCAAATTTTGCAGAAGCAATCACTTGGACTCAACACTGGGCTAATTCGATTTTGATGATCATAGGTCCAATGTCGGGGTCACTGTGACCTCATCAATCTTGTTCTTGTAAACACAATATCTCAAGCACACCTTCAGCTCAGCTGCCTGTTTCACCAGTTCAAACTGATCTCTGGTGGTGCTTTCTGTGCACAATAGATCATGTGCGCTCAATACAGCATCTCCTTATCAGTTTAATAGAAAGAGAAGCAACTGGGTTTTTGACAGTATAGAAAAGTTACATCGTTGAGATTTCTAAAAAACCGAGTATACCTTAATACTGTGTTGCTGCCCAAGCCTATTCTGTATCATTGTTAAGCAATGTGGCCTGTTGTGAGAAGTGAACAAAAATGGAAGAAACTTTAGAGGTCAGCCTTGTCATAGTTAATCTATGTCCTGTTAGTCTTGTGAAGTCTTAAACATCACATGGAAAATATCAAGGTATAATACATCAGTGAATATCTAATCAAAATGCACAAAGAGGTTTGATTTAGAGGGTGAAAAACTCTTTAGCTTTGAAGGATTACACTCTTACTGTCAGATATTCTTATTTGTAGCTGTCATCCTGCACATAAATGTGTCCAAATTATTTCCTTTTGCAAATGTATTTCTCATATCCAAGGATTCCCTTCCTGTGAGTTATCTTTTGCACTCCTGATCTACAGCTCTCCCTGATACCCTTGTGTCCACTGATGGCAGTTATACAACACATCCTCTGAACAGTATGGTCAACAGCCCAGCTGTCTGTGTGCACTGTTCTGGGTCAAGGGCTCAGTTCAGGACAATGCTGTCTTGCTCCTCTCACATTACTGTGCTTAGTTACAAAACAAGCTGATGGCATGGCTTTAGTCAGGGTCAAACACTGTCGTCCATCTCTATATATCAAATTCCATGTTGACGCAGAGAACTATGATTTAGCTCTCATTATGAGTCAGTGCTTGTGGATGAAACATGCAGCACAAGGCACTGGTCCAAAACTACAGTCAGTGATCATCTTTGATAGATTTTTTGGGGCTTTTTCCAGAAAGGAGAGTGTGAGACTACTGGGCTCACATTTCACTGATAATGGAAGATAAGGAACAAGTCAGTGTGTAAACATCAAGGCTTCAGTATTTCTTATTGTGTAATGTAGGCGTTGTCTGTAGTATGGTGAGAGTTAATGAGTTTTGTTTGGTTGTTGTCAGGACTTTCTGCTTACATTTCCCATACTGGCAGATTATAGCCACTAATGGAGCCTGCTGGATGCTCTGTGCCTGAGACCCACCTCCCTATTAGAGTGACTATTGGGACTGAGGGCACTGGCAGGCTTTGGTGTGGTGAATGCTGTATCAGATTTCATTAGCTATATTTGGTCACTTTAGAAAATAGCCCCCTTTTTCTCAAACTCGGTCTAATATAATACTTTTCTACAGTATTGAAAGAGAATCAGACAGATAGTTTCACCATTATTGCAGTTCTTTTCAAAAGGGAGACTTTTTACACATACTTTCGTTAAAAAACAATGATGAAGAATGAATGAAGTCCTAATTATAGTGATAAAATGGTTGTTCAACCAAAACTAAACCTTCTGTTTTTATTCATTTGAGGGTCATCCTGACTGATAATAATAATTCTGTAATACTGTGAAACTGTGATTTTTTTTTGAGACAGTATAACTGATGGTTTCTGTGAATTTTATTTTGTTTCTCTCGACCTCTCTCGACACATAAAGTGTGTTTTGCGATGATTAAATCACTGTAAACAAAAAGGATCTTACTGTTTAACAAAAAGGTCTTTCTTTGTACGGTCCTTTCCATAATGTTACTTATCATAATAATCTGAGCTTGTCAGTGGCAAAAAAAACCTTTAAGTGGACGTAAATTAATGATACGTACATGCCCGAATTGTTACATTGTAGTTTGTTCTTGGCTGTAGCCCTCTCACTTAATACTGGGCCAATTAAAAATTGTTGTCCCCATTAGTCACATAAACACAAAGATATGTGAAAATAGGGTAAAAGTTGAAAATACCAAATTTAACCTTTAAGGAATTTACCATAAGTGCAGACAGTGTGCCAAGCTGATTTTTGTTACTTGGACTCATTAATTCTGCTCTGCGTCCCTCTGAATGCTCGAGCGCAAAGATCAACTCTCCAGTTTTGGCGGTAGTAGATGCAGATGCTCGAGGATAAGCCATCGAACTATTTTCACCAACACTGACTTAAACTACAAATTATTTAATGTTTGACATAATGGCTGTGTCAGATAACAGAACAGCTTCTGCAATAGAAACCAAAGGGCACAAACACTAGTTGAGAGGACAGTGATGAGTAAATGAGTCCTAACAAGGGTATATCTTTTGGCAGGAGTTGTTTAAATTCACAGCTGATTGGTGCTAAACCTGGCAAGGTTACTGTCCTTTGTTCCAGTGTCATTTCTGTTTACACATATTTTTTCATTGCTTTGAGCCCTGAGTTGAAGTCACAGAAAATGTTCCAATTATGCAAATGGGATACACGCTTATTAGTTTTGAAGGGTATGAACTGGGTTTGTTTATAGAACGTCAGATACAAAAACATTGTATTCGTGAGAGGACCGTAAGCTTGCTGGCAATTATAGTTGAAAACAAAATATGACTCAATACTTTGGTTTGAAATGTATCTACCTCACCACTGTCTTGAAGAAAAGTGTTTGCGCCTTCCTTAAAGTTTCATCCACTCTCTGCATATTTCACTACAGTTGGACAATACATAAAAACTGAGGCTTTAGAAAATCATGATTGTCAGTTTTGTTACATTTTATAAAACACTTAATTGCTTAATCAAGGAAATTTTTAGCAGAATAGCGAAGAATGAAACAACATTGCGTCCCCATGCTACAGCGGGTGTGCATAGGAACAGGTAGTTACAGTTCTGCCTTCATATTTTTGAAGTTTGTAATTTGCATACTGTATTATTCCCTAACTTCAACCACTGACTGTCTTGAAGTTAAAAAAAATAATCCATCCAAAAAGCTATGATGGTTTTGAAAATGTTTGGCAATAATATAAAATGACCCACGTGAAAATTAGGTCAGATTCCCAGTGTGTTGGTATATTCCTTTAATACACTTCTCCTGGCTTTGTTGATTTATATAGAGGCTTCTTTGAAGATCCTTTACTTCTTATAGGCAGTTCTTAGTCGCACATTTTATAGAGGACTTCCAGGGAGTACTCTGCAGCTCTGTGCAATTCCCTAATTCATTCTCATCACAGTAAGTGAAAGTGAGAGGGCATTTGAGTCCCTTAAAGGGAAAGTCAATTAAGGAATCCTGGATGATTTATTGTTTGCTACAAATACATTTTCTACTTCCCATCTGACACCAATTTTACAACTTATTTTAATTAAGTCTATAGGTTTTACCATAAGTGCTCCTGCAGCACTGTTGTCAGTGTCAGTCTCACAGTTCTTACTTTAAAAAAGTTAATGACGCCATAAAACACAGATTGATGATACCTTTGCAGTATTTGAATGGAATTTAAACCATAAATCTCATTTGCCTTTGGACAAGAAAACATCACGGTCCCATCAAATTATGTCTGAGTCAATTTGACGAATGAGCTATAAGTAGACAAAGTATGAGGCTCATCTTATGTAGATCAAATAATTACAGCTGTTGTAGTCAGATTATACTTGCCCTTCCAGTGAAAGTTTCTATTCTACATACACATATAGACATTGTACTGTAATACAGCAATTGTAGAAAGACAACAAAAAATGTAAAACTTCAGGTTACAATAGCAAAGTGCTGTGATACAGTAGCAATGTTGTTGAAACGAAAAAAAAAATCACTGATCAAAATATTTAATTCATATGTTGACAGCTAGGATTAAAAAATCATGGATACTTCTTGTTATGTGAATGCATTGGCACAAGCCTAGAGCGGTTGAGAGTTGGTTGACATCTACCGAACTGCCTGCAGTATGAATAAACTATAAAGGGGCACTTATCAATTTATTAGAGACGAATTAGAAAAAGAATGGTCAGAGTCTAAGACATCTTGACTGGTACTCCCTAGACATTAACGCTGGATACTGTCATCAGTGGTTATTTGATCGTTTGTTTGTTTTTGCAATCTGTGTTTTTTCCCCCCAAAAAGCCAAAATAACAACTGCAGTGTGAAGTGTGTCTTGTGTTTTGGCAGCCTCAGACTTTGACCCAATCTCATTACTAATTTTTACCCCTACTCATCTTTTTTGAGTGCAGCCTTGCCCCTGTGAACACAGTTGCTTTGGGTAGTGGTTGAAACCTTCCCCAATAAATGGGACAACGCTTCAATAACCTTATACGTCATCAGTATTTGTTGAAGCTGATGTTTTTGTAAAAAGACATGTTGCTGAACATTGCACATATTCTGTCTGCAGATGTTGTGATTTTTCTTGGGTGAGCTATAGGCATCTTTTGCAGTTGTCAGGATGCTAGCAAATTGTTCCATCAGTTCACTTCACTTCACTTTACACTTCAGTTCCATCCATCCAATTTCATCCGCTCATCCTGGATGCATCTTGGGGGCCACAGCCTGAGAGTGTGCCTCTGAGAAAAAAAAACATTTGGAGGGCCATGTAGCCCTTACACTAAACAAAAATTGGGACACCCTACCCCTTGACATGAATGTGCAAACAGAGGGGCAAGGCATAAGGAATAACATACCATACCATACCAGGAACATCAGTTCGTTCAGGTATTTTCCTTTCCCCTTTCCTTTTTTCTTATCTCCAGAGGCGGTCCTGGGTAGTTTTGCGCCCTGGGCGAACCCCCCCCCCCCCAAAAAAGTCATCCATTAACATCGTATTATCTAAGCATAATGCTTCAAATTTTAATAGTTGCTAGTTCAGCAAAGCTAAAAACCAAATACAGTCGTCTTCTGTGGCTAAGTAGCAGCATACACTGTTGTTACACTGTTACTTGTGTTACTTGTTTTGTTTTGCACTGCTAGACTCGTACTTTTTATATTTTATATTTTATTTTTTATATTTGTATCTTCTATTTTATCTGTTTTTTTTTCTATATTTATGTTGCACCAACCGACCAGAACAAATTCCTCGTATTGTGTTAACTATACCTGGCAATAAATCTTTTTCTGATTCTGTTTCTGATATTAGCAAGAGGATAATAAATAGCGTATAAGCTACTGTTTCATTACGTACAATTAACGTCACTCAACCTGCATACCTTTTATGTTTTGAGCGTTTCTCTTCTTCTTTCCCTTTCTTTCTGAACTGGACATCTGATGGTTTCTTTGGTCTTTTGTCCATGATACACCCTTGACTCAATTTAACATCATCACCTTTTCCCTCCGTCAAACGCCCATATGGTGATGTTCAACATATTCCAACATGCTCTTATGTTGAAAGGACTGCAACAGGAAGTAGTGTATTGCGTATTGAGAGTTATGCAGACGCTTGACGGATTTAATGCGGTCAGACATTAAAGTGAGTTCCAGTAAAAACCCGACAGTTGTGGCAGTTTTTACGTTTTCACATAGCGCAATAAATGTAAAAGTATCTATGTTAATTTTATGAATGAAATACAATTTATTTGGAAGCAGCTGGGATCATAACAGGTCAGTCTATCCCTCACCCCCCTCCTTGCTTTTCCTCTGAGAGTTAAACTCAGCCTGCTCACAGCCTCTGCAGTTGTGAGTTGATCGCCCTCCTGTCTCCCTGTCACCTGCTCCACTAACGTGACGTGGAAATGAGCGGTAGAAAACTTTTTTCTTATTTATTTATTTATTTATTTTGCGGGTGCTCGTGCGCCCCCAAATAGATTGCGCCCTGGGCGGTCGCCCATATTGCCCATAGCAAAAACCGTCCCTGCTTATCTCCATGCATTTATTTAGTGGAAACATAAAGCCTTCGAGTTAACAGTTCAGAACACACATTGTGAAACTGTTATCCATTGACTGATGACAAAACAAATGCAGAAATGACAAAGACTGTGATATTTAAAAATACGCTAGTTGGACTTTGAATAATTGATCACTCTATCAAACCTCAGAATAAATGTAGACCACAAAGAACCAACAACTGCTGTCTGAAGCACATTAATCACCGTCTATCAAAGGTCTCCATGCTCCTGTAGTGTGACAAATGGACCTATTAGGTGCTAATTAGGCCTAGATTAAGGTGATGGAAAGCAGTGACAGAGTGAAGGATGTACTTCCACTGTGAGGAGGCACATGGGGCATGACTAATAATGTTTTTAGCCCTTAAGTCTCGCTCGTGACTGACAGTTCTGATAGCCTCCAGTGTTCATCATCAACAGAGATGTTCCCCAACACCCCAGAGGTAATGTCTACCAAGACTGAGAAATGAAATAAATTTAGAAAGGGACCCATAACAGTGACAAAAAACTTAAAGTTTTCTGTCTGTTGGTTGTGTTTATGTTGCACAAATTGAATGACTAAGTAGGCTTCTGGAGCCTCAGTCTCAGCTGTACTGGGAGGCTGAAGACAACTCTCAGACTGACAAATTGAAGAACCAGTGCATGTTTTATTGTGGTTTTCTGTGGCCTCAGGATGTACTGACAGTGATGTGGGACACTTGCATACATTTCTAAGTTTATATTCAGCTTAACCTCATCACATCGTGGTTTCTGTTTTCTACAACAGCATGACAAAAATACCATATTAGCTGCCGTGACATGTTGTACAGACATGACTGTGATTATCCCGTGACTTTTCATCTTGCACCATCATGATGTTGATATTTTTGGGATTTCGTGATATTTTTAGACACACATTTTTGATGCCCTGTCATATTTGCAACAGACATTCATGGCGACCCGAAGGTGAATCCTAATGACGTTGGTGCTCCGCTGATTTTTCATCTTTTGCCACAATGAGGTTGACAGTAGTAGTTTTTGTGTGAAATGTCTCAGCAACTAATAGAAGGATTGGCATTTGCTAATGACATTCATGCTCCCCCTAAGGACGACCTGCAATGAGCTTTATAGTTCTCTTACTTACCATCATCTCTGCATTTTGATTTGTCCAACATTTTAATTCGTAATACCTGCAAAAGTTGTGCATTTCCATCAGCCTTTGCTGCACTTTGTGATTTGGCCTGTTTAGCAAATTGTGAACAAGGTAACACGCTGCTCTAAAATGGTGAACATGCCACACATTGTATTATATTGTATGAACTACCTGCTGAACACCACCCCTTTATTAAAAATGTATACATTTAATTTAATTTAGATTTTATTATTAAGCCTCGATGATACTTCTCAAAAGCAAAGTTCTAGTCCATGTGGGTTCTTGAGATTTTGATGTAATAATATATAGTCTACAGTATATTAACATATTTCTCTCCCATGTTGTTGTTGTTCAGCACTTGTACATGTAAGATGTAACAGATGGTCTTTGGAGCCCTCCTCTACTGTGACTGGATGGCTAGGTAAAAAGTGTAAGCAGTGAGCACAATGTTTAATAAAAGTTCAATATTTTCAACTTTCAGTGACCAGAAAACATGTGCTCCATGCAAATAAAAGCTCAGCACCTCATTAGGATGCTGGCATATGTAGCATAGTGTAAGTATGCAGCGTTGCAATTGTAAAGAACTAACAAAATACCCTGGCCTCAGGGGAAAAAAAGCTTTTCCTCTCAGCAAGTCAAGCCTGAGCTGTCGCTGCAGCTGCACTTGTAGGTGTCCTTGACATATTGTTCTGCTGGTGGTGATTCCTACATGGTATTTTGTCTGTCTTTTATTTCGGGGTCCGGTTCTGGGTGAAAAAAAGAATGTGCAGGTTGCATCGCAGGTGCTGGATGATAAATATATTAAAATAACATGAGAGTTATAATGTATTTTTCTATTTAACATATAATTCTCTGACTGCTGACTTTGTGTATCAGTTTTGTCTTCAGCGCCAGCTGGAATATAAAAGCTGCTTCATCACGTGCATTACAAACAGGCACAGAAACTGTGGAAATATACCTTCATTTTAGAATATATTGTTTTAGTTTCACAACTTTGAAATGTACCAAAATGATCATTTTAAAGTGATGCCTAACCAAATTATTTGAAAAATACATTGTTGTCACAGAAATTCCAGTTTCAGTTTGGGCAGTGGGTTAAGTCGAGTAGTGGAACTAATTGGTCATATGTGCAGGGGGACAGGGCTGCGGTGTTGCACATGCGGTTCCGGTTTATAGGCTGATCTTGAAAATTAGACCCATGAAGGACTTTTCCATGTGCTACTACCACCAACTGTGATTGAAAAGAGATGAGATAGATAAAAAATAAAATATTGAACATTTTGCTAGAATATGTTTGACTTTTTTTACTTCTAATTTAATTTTGCTCTGACAAGATGACTCCAAACTCTTTTGCAATGAGACAAAATGATCTCTCCTGTAGCACCTTTGCCAAATGAGCCTATTTAGAAATATTTCTGCTGCTGAAGTGCTGCAGCTGTGCAGTGTGGTGAAGTGGCGCTCCCTTCAGTGAGTCTGCCTGCAGAAATTCATTATCTTGAAAGCAAGCGTGGCAAAGACCATGGGCAGGTGGTATGGGTAATTTCACATTTCTCCTGTGCCCTGTGAGTGAAGATGCCACTTTGTATTACCTCTCTGTAGTGGAAGAGCACATTGGTGCGGTCTGTCCAACTGTCAGTACGTCTGAAAGGAGCCAGTGTGGATCGCCAGCTGATTAAAAGAGGTGCTGTAAAGTCCACTGCAGTAATTTATCTTCACTTTCTAACTGAAACTCAGTAGCAAATACTTTTCTGATTGGGATACATAGTGTAACAGCTATTGTCGTATATTTTAAAGGTCGCAACAATGGTCACAAACACAGTTGTTGAGCTTTTGAAGTGCATTGTCATCAAACCGCTCAGTTTGTAATCTCACACTGAAATCCCAACAGAGGGAAACCCATTTGGAGTCATGTGGAGTGATGTGAGTCATATTGATCTTATTGCTCATCACATTGAGAGCCATATAACTGTGGGTCGTTGCACATTAGCCGACAATGAGGCTCAACCAATGTAGGTCTACTGACGCAAAAGACATTCATACTGATGCCAGGTCCAAATCTTTGAACTGAAAACTAAGGATGCACAAGTTTATCTGCCATACATCTGTACTAGCTGATACTTGCCTTGTTGACTGCCATCGGCCAATCTGTAAATAAGATGACATTCATCAATGGCAGTGGCAGATATTTTTTCTGTTGTGCTACATCAACCTTGGGCAGGCTAAAAAGCAGGGCTTGAAAATAACGCCGTCCTGTCGACCCTGAGACAAAAGAAAACATGTTTGGGACAAACGGAGATCTTCCCTGGGATGCCGTCAGGACAAAAGGACACAGTAAACTCACTATTTATACATCAGAGGACAACCTTTTTTTTCCCTGAGAATGCTACATTGTGAAAACAATTTCCATGTTTACATCACCACAAGGAGAGTTTAGTAACATTATCTGTTAGTGTTCGAGCCCTATTCAGTAAAACTGTATTGGGGGAAGGTAAATTATAGTGTTCTCATCATGTGTGAAAATGTAATCTTGTAAAATGTAGTTTTTGGCAAGAAACTTGACCAGTTACAGTTTTTGAAGAAGTAATTTGTTTGTTTTGTTGATGTTTTTACAGCAATGTAAAATAGATATTTGAGAGGGAATTATGCTATACATATACATATATAGATAGATAGATAGATAGATAGATAGATAGATAGATAGATAGATAGATAGATAGATAGATAGATAGATTAGAGAGCAACTGATTATTTTGTTAGTTTCTCCATTTTTCTTATGTTTTAAAGTTGGTGGTGCTCATGATCAACTTGTGATGACTTAAGCAAGGTATAGGATAACATGAAATGATGGCAGAAAAAAAAGGCAGACAGAAACATCCTGAGGGCTGGATCTGGCTCGTGGTGTAGGAGTACTGGGCAGTGCACAGATGTAGTGGTGTTAAAAAGTCTTAAAGGATGTGCTAAAGATTTGTCTTTAACATCTACAGCTGCATGATAATTATCTGAGGTGTAGCACCGGAGGCAAAGCCCCTTCTCTAACACAGATATCTGTCAGAGTCCCCGGTTCGTGCACACACATTTGTGAAAGCCAAGAGCAGAAGCAGTGAGGGAATTCTGATGTTTCAACTGATGCGCTCATTTTTTTTTTTTTTTTTTTTTTTTTTTAGATGGCTTGCAAAACCTTTCTAACTTCAGAGGAAACCTTGCTAAAGTGTGTGATGAACTGCCTTGCCAGTGCCACTGTAAACATCCCCCCTGTTTCGATCTTGCCATATTTGTCTCTGCTCACATGGCTTTCACAACATAGATGTTATCATAGATTTTCACAGTTATCTTGCAAGCTGTTTCCTGAACAGCATGACAACACATTTGAGTGCACATAGGAGAGTCACATGTTTGCACAGATCATCACAGGTGGAAATTTACATGCTGTCTTTCACCATTACTCAGTCGACACACACACATAACACACACTGTGCTCTCTCTCCTGCTGATGCAGAGTTGGCACCATTAAAACCCACTTTGCTGTCCTGGACACTTTCCTTTCCATTGTTTATACTGGAGCAGCAGAGTGATTGAGCTAATCAGGTGAGGGATACACCCTGAACACCAACTGTCTCTTCTGCTGAAGAGTCGGCGCAGAGATTAGAGGACAACACGCCCTGGCTCCCTTTGCTCGCTATGAATGGGAATCCAATTTCATTTCAGATAAAATGCATTATTTATATTGTCTCTCTTACACAAACATCAATACCAAGTCTTTGCGTTGCATTGTGTAGCAATATTTATAGCACAGTTTATTACTAAGGGTGCAATAAATGTAAACGTTCTGTGGAATGCATTTTCATCTATTTGCAGCTGATTTATCTTGTAGATGCAAAACAAGGCTGATGAAATGAATGGTTTTTAAACACTGTAATGACCAGCAGAGCTCCAAAGTGCAAACATTTCAGTGACCAAAAATCTGTTAAGTGCAACTAAAACATTTCTTGGTCGCACCAGTGTTGCTGACATTAATTACCTTGCTGCATGTAATGCTGAACCAAAGTTCACAAGCCTGAGTTCCACCCGGAAACTTTTAGTAGTGTGCTTATGCCATTAGTAATATATGCTGAGGTCAGTGCTACGAGCTGATTGGCACCTGAGTCAGTCACACTATGGCAAGCTCAAAGGAAACACCAGAGCTACAAGCCCAGCCTGTGGGCTCGCAGTCAACTTCAACAGCACTGGAGAGAGTTGTGTATAGGACAAGATGTTGTGTTGAAGTTACTCTATTACACTTGTTTTTTGTGATGAACCTGGGGCCCAGATTACTCTGGCAAAACTTTGTTTTTTGTCTGTGTATCTTTGTTATCATTTTGTGTCCCCTCCCTAAATTTGGGGGTTTTTGTATGTCACAGATGCAGCGCAAGTGGAACTCTTAATGGGTTTTTGTTGTTGTTGTTGTTTTTCCTTAGCAGCAGCTTGTTGAGAAATGATCAGTTTGTGGTTTGATCGATCAGAGCTCATCAGATCAGATCAATGGATTAGATTAGAGCAGCAATGGCTGCTGCAGAGGTGAGTGAAAACCTTTAGACCTAGCGCTGGACTGCAGGATGTGCGGTTTTCGTTGGACCAAAGCTGGTTTATCTTAATTAGGTTAGAAAAACTCTAAAATAAGGGCGCTGTTTTAAGAAATAAAGCTCTGTCTGTCTATATGAATTCATGAGGTTTCACTTTCACTGCGCCTGGCGATCTGCTCTCCATCTGTGCCCAAAGTTTCTCTGTGCTCCAAGAGTGTGGTGCTTTAAACGGCTACATGTATTCAAACAGCCCTCTAAATTAACAGTCTGTCTCTAACTAGAACAGAACCAGTTACGACCAATTCATAGTAACACCTCTTAATGCAAAAGTTTTATTTTTATTATTAGATTTATTTAGAATTATCAAATTAATATCAGATGCTGAAGTTTTAAAGCCTGTTGAGACCTGTTGCCTTTTGGGAAAGTGGAATAATCAATTAGTGTAGTGTAGTGCAAAGGTGTATGAACTATTTCTTAATTTTTTTATGATGAAAACAGTTGCTGTGTTAGGATTTTGCCTGTCTTTGCCTCTTCATTCTACTATCTGTTTACAACAAATGTATTCATATGCAATTGTTTTTTTTATCCCTGCTGTACCAAACTCTTGCCGAACCATCACTTTAAATTTGTTCCCCCCTAGTTAAGAAGTTATTGATGTGTATAGGAACTGAAATGGAAAAAAAATAGGTGCACCAGTGAAACAGCCTGCTGTATGCATTAGACAGCCAGTACACTGATAATTTTCGGGCAGTTGTTGTGTTGTGTTTTTTTTAGTAATACATTTTTTCATATAACAGTGAATTAAAAATCCCAGAAAAGGGTGTGACATATAACTCGGTGATAAGGAGGTAATGATGTGGTGGGAAATAAATAGGGCTGGAAAGAAAAGGAGAGCCTCAATATGTATGTCATGTGTGGTAACACTCAGCCAATCTAAACCTGGCCTCAAGCAGCGGAGATGGAGAATGGCAAGCACGTTTTCTCATTAGCTAGGTGTCTTTTCCTCGGTCAGTGCGTATGTAAATAAGCAACACTGTGGGGAAAAAAATAAATAAAATAATAATCAGAAGCTGAAATTAAAATTTGTTTTCTTAGTATCATATCTCTGTTTGCCAGTGTGCCGTGGTGTAATATTGCGGACCATAAATTAAATACATTTGAGGCTGGCCAAGGGTCACAATCTCATCAACTGTGTCCTAGTATAGGATTTCATTATTCCGCATCAAAACATATTCCAGAAGGGAAAAAAAGGCGGAATAAATTACAGTTTGAATGAATGACAGTTTGTTCAAGGACAAACATCAAAGAATTTATTTTCTAAGTGAGCTCACCTTGGTACAATAACTTTAATGCTTGAGTTGAATGTATCTTGCAAGAGTCTGCTAGACAGACTTTACAAAGTGATTTTCAAAGACAGTAATACTTTGAATGCACAGCTGTCTTTAAATTCAATGACATGACATATATGACATTTGTAGCCTTTTTCAAACCAGACTTCATGTTTTACTTTGATTATTGGACCTTATCTGCAGCCTACGCCTCCTTTCATGACACAAGGTCGTTAGTTCTTGGCTGATCAATGAAAACCATCATTGAAAAGGAAGAGTAGCAGTTATAACTAGCCTCATAAGACAAGCGATGATGTGTTGAATAAGATTTATAGTGATTGGATTTTGAGGTTCTGCAAAGGATGGATTACTTAAGAAGGTCTGACATGATCTCAAGTAATTATACTGTCGGGACTTGAAAAAAAAGATCTCTTACTGGCTGAGTAATGCATTAGTATAAATTACATCATGTTAAACATGGGGCAAATGTGGATCGCCTCTGTGGAGGGTTCAATGACATTTCTAAAGAAAAAGCAGATAATGAAAATTTAACATATAGTGACAATGTATTTCAGGGTCTGAGTTTTGTGTGTATAGTGTATGCACTATAGCAGTGGTTCTCACCGGTGGGTCGCAGTCCAAAGTGGGTCGTAGGTCTATTCTGAATCGATCGCAACTGACTTGAGAACTTGGCAAGTCTGAAAAGAAACACTTTATTTTCAAGTAACGTGAATTTTCGGCACAGAGCTTTTATTTTGAAGTGCTGCTTCTGTTTATTCTTGCAGTTTGTTTTATGTCTTTGTGCTTTGAGCCAACATGTTGTTTACATTTTGTCTAATAAAACCGCATATGTGGTAATTTATCTAATATGTTGACCTTGAACTAATGACTCGTGGGAAATCTGGACCATTTAGGAACCAATCCACAATAGAGCCTTAAAATATTCCAACCATGCATCGAAATGAATAGTGCCCATGGGGTGTACACTCAGCCAACTGTGGCTTTTGCAATGGAGTCACATTTTGTAGAGTCGAAAATTACAGTCTTGATGACTTCACATGTAAGTGATGGTTTGTTTGATATTGATAGGCTCTATATGAATTAGAGCCGCTACAGACGCGGTAGAGGAAAATAATCATGGTTGGGCCTGATAACATTTTGTACAAATGTAATTTGACGATGGTGACGTGACGTGACGTGACATGACCTTAAAGTGTCTGTAAATAAAGGTTTGGGTGAAGTTAGATTTGACTTTACAATACAGAAAAACGTACGCAACCCTACTTAAATGTAAGCACAGACCTTATTTCAGGCATCTAACCAAAAACCTGTTAAATTAAAACACTGACTTTGAGACGAGGGAACTGGTAGTGCTACGATTCTAACTTATTGGTTTGGTGACTCATCCCTGTAGCACTCTATATTACAGAGCATTTCTTTTTAAAGGCATAAGTACAAACAGTGAATGAAGCAAAATAACACAGCCGTTTCCTGAACTACGGATCAGATTTGTACCACACTATATAATGTAGTATATACTTTGTTACATAATGTGTAACTCTTAGTCTTGTTACTTTGCATCTCATCTCTTTCTTGATTTGTAATCACTATCATTGAATTTGTTGTCCAATGCTATTTTTGCAGTTTCACAGTTGCTTCCAGCAAAGACTTGAAAAGGCCAACTGCTGTTATCGACCTTTATTGGAAGAGTTTTTAGGCTCCAAAGTGAGGAGAGAAGAAAAATGGAGTTGTATTTCTAATCTAAAAAGCAACCACTAATACACAGTCTTTTTGTGACACCAGTAATCATTGACTCAGGTTGTGATGGCACTTAATATTGTCTACCTTTATTTGACAAGTACAAATGACCTACAGCTATTTTGACTTTATTCTGATTGAGGTTTTCATGCAGATCTGCTCTTAATTATCAGAGTCATTTGTCTGAAATAGATCCAAACTGTCTGTTTTCTCTCCATTGTAAAATACAGAGTAATTAAAAAGGTCATATTTTCCAGTCATATGACCAAATGACATTTCCCAATTGATTTTTATGGCTGCAGTCAACACTGAAGAGTTTAGCCATAATTCTGAATGCCATATTTGTCGGGCCTGAAAGTTCCAATAGCTTTTATTAAATGGACTTTGCACTTTAAAAACAGAGCAAAGGATGCTGGCTGGCACACGTACATCTTGTCCTGCTAATCAATAACTGATTTATTTTGCATCTCAAACAAGGACAGAGTGTCAACGGATGTGCACTTGCCAAAAACTGCTCATCAAATTAAAATCACTGTAGGATTGTGATTGTAGCGGACAGTTTCTGTGCTCATATAATGAAACACATCTGGGAGCATTGCTAATGACAGAGAGCATGAGGTCAGAGGTCAGGGGAGTTGTTGGTGGGATTCTTGATGTTTATGATTCAAGATTAAAGTTTGTCTAATTAGTGTTACTGTCAATGACTTGACAAGGCATTGAATATTATTATCTATCTTTATTATGTAATTAACACAGGGTCCTTTTTTTGTCTGAAATGCTGTTTTTTTCAGGTAGTAGTTATTATGTTGGATTATTATTTTAATGTATTATCTAAAATAACCAATTTTGTTATATTTATTCATTAACCTTTTTATTTTTTGTGTATTATTTGTACTTGTATATTTATTTATTACTTCATGTATTTATTAATGTATTTATTTGATCATATATGTATGAAAGACTGACCGACTGACTTGTTGAATGAACATAATTCACCAGTACAGAGCTTTTATTTTGAAGTCAGCTCTTACACGTGCAGCGGCTAGTTAGACCGTCTTTTTTGGAGTGAAGGCCGGCTTGACTGCAGTGAAAAACACTAAAATTTTGATTATTTTGCAACACCACTGACGGATAGCAGACTCCACTAATCATAGACTGTATCCTCTGGAAACACTTCAGTTGTGTTGTGATGTATTATAGCACGTTTTCTTAATGTGCTGTGTTGTGGGATTTGCAGCACATTCTCCAAATGATGCATGTATTTTAAAATGATGATGTTTTCTTTATTTGCTTGTGTTTTATCTATTTGCTGTGTGGTTACCCCTGTCGGTCACTGTGCTTTAGGGACCTCAGTATGAAGAATTCAAAAACAGTAGGCGAAAATAATTTCATTTTTAATACAAAGTATTGCAGCTCAAAGTGCTTCACAATAAAAAACAAACACAAAACAAAAAGTGGTCTTATCTGTAAAAGGAAGACTTGTGGGTACCCAAGATATCTTAAGGTGAGAGGTGAAGGCGCCTCTTTAAAAAAAGGCCATGCTGTTTTTTATTAATTGCCAAAATTTACCCAAATTTGACAAGCTAGTATGGCAGCTATGTAACTTTGGTTTTCTTTTTTCGTATTATATCTGTACGATCAGCTTTAAAACTCATCTTGCTACAGCCTCGTAAAGGCAGGAATGTCAGCACGGACAGCCTGTGGCTCAGCGGGTCTTAGAGAGTTAAAAAGCAATAGATGGATACAAAAAAATTAGCTCCATCTGAAACACCTTGAACCGTCTGTGGGTGCACGGCATCCTCTCAGGGACAACAGAGCATGTTCTCTGCTGTCACATGTGTGGAGCAATGCCAAATAATTTTTGTATTCTCCCTGGACTGTGAAGCCTTGAGAGAGAGGAGTGTAAGTGCGTGAAGGCAGACCTGTAAAAGTCTGTGAATCACTGCATAATAAATCTCTTAACTTCAGGGGGGAGACAGGGGATGTGGCATTATCTCATGAATGACATGACAAGTATTCCTCCCTTCCATCCTCCACACATTTTATAGGTGGCTACTTGCCGTAAACACCACAGCTATCTCATCTTGAATCTGGGCCTGGGCAGGTTTTTCAGCACCGGACGGACACATGATTGATGTACAGTCCACCTTCCTCGTCACCTGGGGCCAGTATTACTCTTGGTTTGAATAATTCATCCAACCTGTTTGTAATCTTCATCACTTTAACTTTGAGGCTCAGTTAAATTGGAAAACCTGGAGTCGCTGGCCACTCGTTTCTTCCCTCTGACATACAGACAGCTGCGATTACAATTAGAGGTAATTGCATCTTTTTAAAAAGGACGTGGGAGGATATTGACCAGCAGGGCAACATCACAGTCAGTCGGCGAGGTGACTGGTGTCATAGCAACACATCACATCAACCCCCCCCCAGTCGAAAGGCTGTTTTAAAAAAGTGCTGCTGTTTGCAGTTTGCTGCAGGTATGTGAGATGCTTAGCTGTCATTTTGTTTGCAGTGCTGACAAGGGGAATGAAATTCACCAAGGGGAAATTTAGTGACTTAATACTTCACCCGCTCAACTTTGCCAAACAAAACTCATGACGTTTACTTGTCTGTGATGTCATTAGGACATAAATTTGAGCAGTTCTGTCATAGATATTTAGGAGCAGTTGATTTTGGACTGTTATTTTAATGTGTCACTTCCAATAATGAGTTTCATTGCCCAGCTCTACTGTCATAATCAAAAATGGATGAAATTAGAGAATATTTGCACAGCATTTGTTTTGATTCAGGTTTTCGTAATCAAAGAAAATCTGCTAAGTCTGTCTGCATGGCGCTGTTGTTATTCTAAAAGTATAGTCACCTTATGTAACAGACATGCTGCTTGTTTGGGAAGCACTTGTAGTTGTGTGATGTGTCAAACATAAAGAAAGATGTTTCCACCCTGCTTAGATAGCTAGACAGACAGGTGGGCATCCATCTGTCTGGCCGTCATTCATTGATTTGATCACAATGAATTGAAATTCTTTCCTTACAGCAGCAAGTTATGTTATATGACATTGTACAGGAGCAGTAAAAACGCAGTTATACATATATCACACCAGAAGAAAAAAAAAATCTCAATAGTACATTCTATAAGAAAGCACTTTGGACCATTTCTTCTGTAAGAAAGTGACGCTTTGGATAATTTCGTCCTTTCCACAATGACTCCTTCTTGTTGTAAGTTTCCAGAAGAGTAGCTGTCAGTTGACATCCTTGTTTTGCAATGCAACAAAAGGAATTGATAAGCTTTGAGGCTTTCTGATGAATCAAACAATTTGGAATTGGTTCTCAACTGGAACTGGTTCTTAATTCCCATTCCCAAGAGTAGTTTTGCAGTAGTTTCCTCACAAATGTAGCAATATTCTTCCTGATCACACTCATTTGGTGCAATATTTATCACCCCTGAAGCAGCTGCTTGCTGTTATTGATCACCGGTGTGACATTGTATAATGTCCTGTGGCTGTGATATGACTTACTGCTTGACTAGGAGGAAGGCCATTTGGGATGAAGTATAATTAATATGTTGATAATCGCATATTTTATCCCCTACCTTTGACAGTAGTCAATGGCTTAACTAGAGGAGTCATATATTACAGGGCAATCAATGAGTTTGTACCTTGGTTCAGTATCACCATCATAGATAAATGTCATAGAGAGAGAGCTACAAAAACATGAAAACCACACTTTTATGACATCTGTAGCAGAACAAGATTCCTAATGTCTCTTACCTTTAATCACATGATTCGCTTTCCTTCTCGTCTCTTTAGAGACAGGTTTAGTGTGTCCAACTAACATTCATGTTCTCCCAAGGCCCCTGAGTACCAAGAGCTAGCATTGGCTAGCCCCTGATCTGTCATTCACTTAACAGATGAGACAACGTCCAGCTCAATATCCTCAATACCCAGGCACGGCTACCGTCTGTATTAATCACAGGCCCAGGAGGAGTCATCTGTATTCCTAACTGCGCTTTCAGGAGCATCACCCGATATGTAATTTAATACACAGACACTGGAGCACCTATAACCTTGCCAAAGGGATGGGAATATGTCATCAACACTGACAGGAACTTTCCTGAAATCCGTCAAATACAATCTCAGGATGTGGAAGTATAAACAGATACACAGTCCTATTTACTTGAACACCACTAGATAGAAATCCACTTTCATATTTTTTTAAAAAATGGGGGTAACTCACTGGTTTCATTATGACACGATGTATCGATTCTTAGGATAATACATTATTTGCTAATATCTAAAAGTCGGCAACGATACAGTTCCTCTTAAGTTCAATTCAGGGGCTTGCAATTGAGATGACATCATATGCCCATAAAGAACCCCAGTAATGAGTCCTAAAACCAGGAAATACATATCAGCACCTCAGGTTCCCTTATCTCAGTCAATGGGATTTTTGGTTAGATGTCTGAAATTAGGTCTGTGGTTAACGCTAGGGTAGAAGACTTTCATGTTTTCTTCTGGGATATGAAATACATCAGTAAATACCCCACTTGCGCACTATGAAGCCTTTATTTGTCTTAAAAGATACGGTTGCTAACAAGTGGTTAAATGAGACTACATCACGCTGAACCAACATGCAGACTGCATGATTAAATTTCAGCCAGCATTCATGTTTTTTTAGCCTAACATTGTGGAAACAGAGCAGCTAATGTTGCTGTAGTGCAAAGTTAGAGTTACATACCTGGCCAGATTCATTGTGTTTCCATAAAATTTTTTGTTTACACATGGCATGTGCTTTGTCTTTTGACCAGTATTTTCTCTAAAAATCCAAATATTTCCAATATTGCTTTATTTTGAAGTATATGACACTATCCTCATTGTCACACAATTAAAAAAAACATTATATCCTAAAGATGATGATATTGGATTGGTGTAACATCCATCAATCAAGATAGATGGATTGTTACACCCCTTGTTCTGATGCAATATATTCATATATATTCATGTATTTATACTATTCATAATATTTTGTTCTTTGTAAATTTGTAGCACATCTTTGTATTTCATTATGAAGATTCTTGAAAACAGAAAGTTGGCACCACAAAATACTTGATTTTTTTTTATACAGTATAAGGCTGGAAAGCATTCCAGGTAGAGAAATAGGTGTCACAACCCATTTTCACACATCACACACAACACACAAATAACACATGACATCAGTAATGCCATGGTGACATGTACAGAGGAGTGCTGCCTAGCCCCAAGGTCAGACCTCCGCCTTCAGTCACCTCTGCAGACCCCCCAGCTAACACTTATAATTCTTCTGCCAGTGGATGTGATTTAAGACCAAACTGTCACTGCAATTCAGAAAAGTGTCAGGAATACTTATGACCACAGTAGACCCTGACCCAATGTCTGTTGTCTTGGCTGCCTCAAAAAAAGGTGCAAAAATTCACAGAATAAAAATGTGTTACAATTAAACGAAAAAAGGAATGGCAATCTGTAAATGTCAGTATATGTGTGTCCGTCTTAGTGTTGAGCTAATGATGATGAAGATGGCCTGTGTGTGAGTGCGCACACATTTGTAGGGTCCTAACTGTGACGTGCATGTCTGAGGACGTCTACGAAGATAAATTAGCAACCTTGTAACCCTGACAGCAGCCAGTCATCATCTGTTAATTTCAGGGGCGGAGAAAGAGGGGACGTCTGTGACTCCAGCGTTACATACAGTAATGTTATGTTGTTTTTTGATTTTACATTTTCTTCGAAATTTTGTGTTTAAATATGCAAATGTTACAGTATCCAATTAAATATGCACAAAATTCCATTAATAGCTACAACACAAATCTGAACACTGGGTAAAACTAGGTTCAAAATTCTTATTTAACTTTGTTTTCATATTAGTCAAAGGTCGTCACAGAGGGAATTTGGGATATCTGTTTAAGATGGCATAAATCAGAAAATACTTTTAAAAGCCAATAAAAGCTTATATCGATTTTTGCCTAGTGTTTGAAAAAAATGTTCCTTAAAACAGGCTATGACTCATAGAACAAACCCATCTGTAAAAAAATATAGAATAAAGACAGGAGTAAGGAGCTATGGAAGTTAAGATTTTTGTCTCAGTAAGTATTGTAAGCTTCCATACATTATCAAACTAAAAATATGACACTGGGGTAAGTTTTTAACTATCCTTATAAACATTATAATGAAACAGTATTTTTTTGTATCACAGGTTTTCAGAAATTTTACTTTTAAATGTGCAAATGAGGCATTATCTGTTTAAAAATGCACTTTTTGCATACATTTTCAGAGCAAAAGTAAGCCACCTAAATGTGTATTTTTAACATTGTGAGACTATAACAGTCTAACATTCAATTCAGAGCATTGAAGACTACATTTACTTGGTATTGTTGGGGATTCTCGATTTCTAGTTAGAGCAGCCCAGATTACTATGGTGTAATATGGCATAAACAATGGTTGATAATGTTGATGTTTGCTCCAGCAAAATATAGCAAAAATTCCCTTTGTAACTAAAAAAACAGTAACATCAGACAATTCTGCCTCTCTGTGATGAATTTCTGTTGTTTCTAAAGTCCATCCCTTTTCCTGAGTAAATATTCTATTGGTTTTGCCAGCATATCCCCGGTGCTCTGTGCTGAAGTGTCTCTGGAGCTTTGATGTTTTTAACGCCTCATTTAACATAATTTCCCCACATTTAACACACTACTTTTGGCACGTTGTCACTGTCTGCCATTATGAACCCAAATTTGATATATCCAGTGTCAAAGTTCCTCATCATATGATTTGAAGCTTTTACACATGCAGAGTTGTCCACCACATGACTTTTTCATTCAGAAACCAAATCATTTTATGTAACTGTTTCCGAGGCAACCTTAGTGAGCTAACTGTGTCAAAACACATTTTTCTACCTGATGGTGTGGTGATTAGTGTGCTGATATTTAAATGTCTTGAGCACATTTAAATATGAAAATATCTCGCTCTGTAAATTTCCAAAAACATTGATTTTTGATTTAGTCTAACCAATTGCCAGTACCTTTGCCACTAATTAGATGGCACACCAGAATAACTGCTTTATAGGATTTTTTTCCCCCTCATAAGTATCATGTTTCACAAATTATTTGCAGATTTTAAGAGATTTCATTTGCTCAAGTGGCTTATAGAACGGTGCATATTGCTGCCATAAATGGCAGAAATGTCCACAGGGGAGCATGTGCCCAGACTCTCTAAGTTTGGGCTAAGCCCCAAATGTTACACTGTCTGGTTTTGTCCCTGGTTAATGTGTATTTCATTCTTCCGTACATCTGTGAAACACATGAAATTTCTCCTTAAAGTCCCTTTGGCCGTTAGCCAGCAGGGTTGTGGTCAGGCAAATTATAACACTGAAAATGATGGCCGCATAAATGAGTCACCCCTGGCAAAAACTAGACTGTAATCAGGTGATCAATAAATGTGTGAAAACAGTAGTATTTAGCCAAAATGCCTATGAACAGAAAGCCTAAATTATAGGTTTGTACTGGAGGAAATATGGCCACATTTTTTCATGTTGTGTTTACAGATAATGTGAGGTCACAGTGTTGGTAATTACTGCAATTTAGACTGTCCGTTTATAAAACTGAAATAATCAACAGATGGCCACAGACATCCATGAAAGGCAGATAATAAAATAAACTGCCGTGTTTTTATGTCATGCCATCTGCATTTGTGATATGAATATCAGGATTGAATTGGACTAAAACACCCCCACATCAGGAAAATATTACAACTGGTGGTGCAAGCTCATGTGCTGTTCACCGTTTTATTCTTCAGTCGTTACCATCCTTTTTGGCCACAAGGGGAAGGCAGAAACAAACGGTAAAACCACACTGACATATTATCACCTTTTAGTTTATCCTATTTACACACATACTATATAGCATTTATTTGTGGCTGTGGCTTTGTGTCCACCTGATGAATCCAATGTTTACTCTGCTTTTAGCTCTGTTTTGGTCTCCTCCAGCTTCTTAAAAAAATATCAGTTTCTTCCTTGAAGCCAATTCGACATTGTTCCCAAAAAGACTAACTCAGCAATGTGGGTAGTATGTGAAGATGAACTGTGGTAAACTCTCCTCTATCTAACCAGTGCCTCGATACCCCCCATACCCCCAACGAAACATTTGGTGGTGTTCCACTGGCTCCTACTGAAGAGACAATCTAGTTTGATTTAGGGGCCTTCTTTGTATCTGTGAAATACCTCTTTAAGATATTTGCTTTATTTTACTGATTCATGCCTGCTTTCAGCTATTCAGGAGTCTATTAAGTTACTTTTGATGAAACCCCACATTTCCTTATTTTGCTGCTTTACAATAATATAAAGCCAGCCCCCTCCCCTTTCAAACACATGTAGTATTTCCATCCAGTTTTAATCTAGAAAAATTGATTATAGCTGCTATAAATACATTTTATGGGACATGCATATATTGGAGGAAAATCATGGCAGTAAATATCCTGCACATATGCTCAAAATTAACATTTTGTCCAGTAGAAGAACAACCATCTGAACAACATTATGTTTCTCATACAGCATATTTAACCAATACAAAAAGTGCAAGAGCAAGCAAGAGATAAGGCTGCAAAAAAAAAAAAAAAATCCTTATTTAACTTCATTGTAGATCTAAAACTGGTTTCACATTCACTGTAACAAAGTCACATTTAAGGTCCCTCTGTGTTGGTCTGAATTTATTAGCAGCCTCTAATTTGTCATTTCCAATCACTGACTACTGAGTGTGATCAATGATTGCCTTCAGCTACAGCAGCTTCTTAACAGACTGAGAGCACCTGAATAAAAGTGGAAGGCTTTCGTCAAGGCTCTACATCAATAGCTGCTATTGATTTATTGTTTTTCCTCTCTCTTTATGGGCGCATATTCCCTCCACTCTAATAACCTCCCCCCTTAGACACACACACACACACACACACACACACACACTTTACTTAAGCAGGAGTCACCATGCTGAGTCATTTGACATGGCAATCATTCCTGAAGTCTATTAGGACTGCCAAGTCGACAATGTCAAATAGGGGAAGAAGGAGTTCCCGGAGTGTTGTACTTGTTTAATCATATTATAAACAGTTTCACATTAAGCAGTTTGTACTTGTTGCTTAAGTCTGTTTGTTTTCACTTTTTGTCAAAAGCAAAGGTGAGATATTTATATAAGCTCAGATATTTGGATGAAACAATCAACCAAGCTCCTAACTATTATTTATTTACATTTGAATTAAGAAATGTAACAGTAGTTTATTCACAGTTCCCTGAGGGTCCACAAGAAGCTTATTCTTACTGTGGCTTATAATAGGGATACACAATAATAGCGGCATGTCATTGGTATTGGCCAATATTGGCATTAAATAAAAGATTGGAATTGGCTGACATGCTTTTTTAATTTTTAAAAAAAATTATTCAACTTTTTGTTCCTTTTTTTCTATATACCCCTATTCCACCAAAATTAACGTATATACATGTTTTTTAAAACGGGGAGAACTGGCTAAAAATAGGCTGCAGGCTCTGATCCCATTGCCTGTAGACCAGAGCTGTGTACTGGAGGCCAGTGAAAAATGTAAGGTGGTTACTTCTTTTTATAGATCTTTTACTTATTTAGTCTCTTACAAAGTCAGTGCAGAATAATTTGGAACAATGTTTCATGCACTTGGACTGGAGATGGATGGTATTTAGTGGTAGCGGGTCATCACATCAGTAATAAAGGGGCAAAAATTAACTTGTTGACCTGGGTGTTTTGTTCCCTTTGCTGCCATTTCCCATTACGTACAAAAGCCAGATCTAAGGGTGTGTTGGTGCATCTTTTTTGTGCAGTGGAAAAGAGGCTACATAGAGTTTCAGAGTTTGAACAGGGTTTAACAGGACGTTCAGGGTGACAGTGACGTTCAAATAATATAGTAAACAAGCTACTGAAAGATCGGACAACAACATTTTTTGACAACACTAGATATAAACTAAAAGCCGGAGACTGTATCGTATTAGGTTGATGTAAGATTTAAATTCACCATCTTTAAATGAGATAATGTTATATTGGAGCCCTTCCGGGCAAAGCATCTCTTCATCAGGGCAGTTGCCTCCATGTCCGGGGACCGAAATGTCTCCAGAAGTTTACTGTACAGACTGACAAAAACCAACAACAGCACAACAGCTCGACACTCAGGCTTTTAGGAGACAGCCCTTCTAGCTCATGACTTTTGTTAGCCCTCACTTCTCTCCACTGCTATGTGGCATATAAATTATCTAATTAACACAGACTATACCCAGAATAGAGTGGGTGAAATAAGAATGGACAAAGCAAAATTCAATATAGGGAAGGAAAACAATTTATTTAATCAGCCAGAATATGGCATTCATCATCCGCTGCTAATGATTATTCTTATTTTGAATAAAACTAACTTGGCTTTCTGTAGCATTTTGGACAGAATGAATTGCTGCTTTTCAATCATGAGTTATAAATAATACATTTTTAAAATTATATTGAGTAACTTTCTTTACTTCTTGAAGGTTAAAAGATGTTTGAACATAAATGATTGGAAAACTAAGGACAATAATCACTGTCTGTATGAGGTACCAATGCATGAAAGAGCATTGCTATCTTATTTATCAAAAAATATACATTATTTATTCTACGTAGAACTCCAGTCCATGAAGTATGCATAATGATACTGTGCATCAAATGAGAAACAACCTCTCATATGTCTGTGCTGACGGCTGTTCAATACCATCATCCACAGCAGTGACAAGATGATGAAGCATCAGTGTTATTAATGGACAGTGCCACCGTGGCTGTGGTCTTGAAAGGCCTGGATTTCAGTTGTCAGCTGACAGTGAGCTGCCATACTGAGAAGCTTATTTCACAAATGAAATGCCCTCAAAGGGATCTTTCAGCATTACAACCTCAGAAATCAACCCTATCTGTTACATGGCCAAACACACGAGCAACACGTAGTGTAGGAGACAGGGGACGGTTGTGTGTCTTATAATTTGATGAATCACTGCAGACATCACATTGAGGTTGTGGTTATTTATACTGTATGTATGAACAAATTTAGACATCAGTCAAAGCACTGTGCACTCAAAATGACTTTCTCTGTTTTTGAGTGAATTGCTCGCTTCAGTGACTTCACCATTCTGTGTGAAACATATTGCAATTGCAAAATGTTTTAAAGTATGTGGTCATCTATTTTCCAATCCATTGAAAACATTTGATTTTAATGTGAACATATACACTGTTCTCGGTAATAAAATAGATAGAAATAAGTACAAAAAAATTCCTCTTGCTTGGTACACTTTTTCTACAAACATCCTCAGAAAAAAATGGGAAAAGTAGGAAGGGATGTGTCTTAAACACTTACTTTTTTCTTTTTTTATCATTCTTTGCCCCTTATCTAAATTTGGGTGTTTTGTGGGTCCTTGAATGTGGTGCAGGTGAAATTTATCAGGAGTTTTTTTTAATCCCTCGGCAGCAGTTTGAGTTGCGGCATGAATAACTGATCAGTTTATCCAGCCAGAGCTTATTAGTCCTATGGATGAGAGGAGAAGCAGAGTGCAGAGTGAGTGAAGGTAAACTTTTAGACCCAGTAGAAGTAACGGTTAAGTTCAATTTCACTGTGCCTGGTGGTCTGCTGCTCCATCTGTGACAACAGTTTACTATGCACTCTGAGAGTGTGGTGCAATGAATAACATTACAGTATATATCTTGTCGTTGTTTCTTAAGTAGCAATGATGTGTAGACAATGAAGAAACCTCCGCTGACACTGACTTAGTTGCATATCAATTTATTACAACAAAGTTCAGCATCCACCAGGCACCATGGTCTGCCTGGGAGAGGATTCGGGACCAATGTGAATCTCTCTGTCTTACAGCTCATGCATGTGTCTTATATAGGTACAAGCATCTACACATCTATCAGTAAACATTCCTTCTTCTATTGTGTTCAATCACACAAACCCCAAGGGGACACATTCCATGTAATTTAAGCCAGGTGTCCGTACTCCAGACATCAGACCCCAAGGCCTAACCATCCCTTAACCTCTGATCTCAAGATAAGACCCCTATAAACAGAGCATAATACACCTCAATCTCCAATAGTGTAAGGAAATGTGGCAGCAGATGTTATTGTGGCAACCTGCCACAAAGAAAATGAATGTCTGTGAAACCCTGTGACAAGAAACTTTTCTCGTAATAACAAGTTTATTTTATCTTGTTATAACGTGAAACATTTAATGTTAAATCTTGATAGCATATTGTTACAACATAAAACATTTCACATTATAACATGACAACTTAACTTGCTGTGATACTGAGAAGCTCATATTTAAATGAGGAAACGGTTGCATTTATATTTTTTATGCAAATGTATCAGTATCAGTTTAAAAAAAAATCAGTATTCCAGTTGGTTGGGCTTTAGTGCTTACTGTATTTTGTACCAAACAAGTTTTTTTTTAATATCTAAAATGTAGGAAAAAGACAAAAACTTTGACAAAGTTTTATTATTTTAAAAACAGCAATGCATTTTGTTCAGAGCAGCAGAGAAAGCACAGTGTGTGCAGCCACCACATGTATTCTTGACGGTTCATTCCCATCCTGTCTCCCAACTTATTTGTACAGGAGAATCAATTTGAACCAGCTGTCTTCATGTTCCAGCACACCTCCTGAAATGAGAATAAATAAACATATTCAAAGTGACAACCCACTGGCCTGTCTCTGAATGTAGCAGCTATGCTTGGATTGAATTGGCAACTGGCAAATGAGACTTGGGCTCAAATAGCGGAGGCCCCTGATTGGATGACAGATAGGAACTAAACCTTTTTTTTATTTTCTTGCACTAAAGCTGTTTCTTAATTTCCCAACCTAATACCACCGAGTACCAGACTGCCTTCCAGTTTTTTCTATTTTCTATCCAAAAAACTTCAGCAGTGATTATGGCCATCATAGAGGAGGGTTTCATGCATGTAGTTTTCACATAACGCAAAGATAATCTAATAAACCTGTAAATCTATTTTGCATTGGCCCGTATGTCCTCTACTACATATAGTAAAAATAGCTTGACCTTGGCATGTGTCACTCAGTTTAGTGTTTCTGAAGGTAATCTATGTATTGATCTCTGTGCTACTTGATGAATGTTGTAAGCCTATACATGGGTGTTGAAGGTCAATAATGACATTCAACTGAGTGACTCCTTAATGGTGCAGACTTTACAATGTTTCATTCATCTACTGATTCATTTGTTAGACCTGGAACAAGACTGGTCATGTCATTATTGCCGTGTCTGTGCTGCATGACGAAAGCTGTGAACAGGCTGAGTCACAGAATGAGGTCCAGACATGTCATAATAATTATGTTATTGACTTAGCGTGGAATATAAGGATGTGACCTCAATCATTTTGCCGACCTCAATATTGCCAACTGCGTTTACATCATATACTGTTTAAATAATGGACTTAGCTACTGTGACGTCACCCACTGGTTTTCAGACTGCTGATCTGAAGCCTTGAGTTCAGCATTTTGGCTGTCGTCATGTTGTTTTTTTAATATCTAGTCATTGGTGAGGTTTTTACCAGGAGCCTCGAACTATCCGCGGAGGTGTTTTCCTTTATGGAGCAAACAGACACGGTGATTTAAAGCGGTAAAAACACTAAATAAAGAAGTTCATATTTTAAAAAATCAGTGTTCTTCCAACGCTCTAGTCATGAAGTGGCTGCTACAAGGTGCCAGGTGCGAAAACTTGAATGGTCCTATCTTGAGTCAGTGTTTGTTTTGTCTGTTCTGGGCTATTGTAGAAACATGGTGGTGCAACACGGTGATCTCTGTAGACAAGGACCCACTTCGTATGTAGATTTTAACAGCTCATTCTAAGGTAACGGAAATTCTGGTCTTATTTATTGAAATGGTGTCAAAATGCCAATAATATCATTAAGCACTATTATTTCAGGGAAAATATATTGTCCAACAAAAGTTATTGTGACAGGCCTGGAGTTTTAATGTTAATCTCAGCAAGGGAAATGAATGTCAAATGATTACGATCTCTCTGAGAATGACAATGTATGCCCCTATTTATTCTTAATCTAATAACCACAACTGCATTTTTTATAGTAATATAAGACTCAGTACAGGTAATATTTTGTAGAAGAGTACGAATGCATGTGGCACAACAGATGGGTGAAAATGACTCCTGACAGGTTCTCTGAACATAAAAATTAAATTAAATCCCAGGAGGTGGCCGGGACAAAGAAATTATTTCCTCAAGTGTTGGCTCCCAGTTTTGTCTTTATTATTTGTTGACAGCCTCAAAAGAAAATATTACTGTTCACACTTCAAAGCCACTGAGTTGTTAAGCGGATGCCAATTTCCCAAACAAATTATGTGATATCATACTTTCCCTGAATTAGGTAATAACACCATTTGAATTAAATTACCTGAATTGAATTAGATTGCTACCCAGAGGATGATAAAGCTTTTACTGTTGTTGAATGAAAATTGTTCTGCCGAGCAAAAGCAAAGCCTGCTGAGCTGTAAATAATCATGGAGTGCACACTCATAAAATATGCTTCTACTGCAGTATTAAAGAAATTAATTTGACCAGGCGGCCCAGTACAGTTTCAAGCAATATCTCACTGTGACAAAACATGTGAAATATACAATTTACTAATACTTGTTCTATTTAGAAATAATGAGGAAATGTTCTACTTTCAGACTTGATATCACAACTTTATTCTTATAGGTCTGATATTGTATTGGACATGTTTTTGCAAAATAACATCAGCTCAGGTAATTTAACATTAAAATATTTCAGACCTACTTTCTTAAGTCTGGGTGGCCAATTTCAATAAAAATGATCTCACCTTGGTGATTAGGGCGGCACAATCAATCAAATATGAATCCTGACCCATGATTTTCGGTTCACACAATTAAATGAACATGATAATCTAGGGTATTGACTTTAAAAATGCATGCTCCGCACACAGAAAACTCTGAACAAAACAAGTGCTTTGTAATCTAACAGCTGGCCTTCACTTTTGAAGAGTTGTCATGCTACTAAGAGGGCACCCTGCAGCAGTGGCAGCCAAAAATTTACCGAATGTTGCAGCAGCAGACAGGGAAAACATAGTCATTGTCATCAAATATCAGTTTCCATTGCTGGGAGGTATTTTGGATTTAGGAGAGAACAATTCATGTCTAAAGAGTGCACAAGACTTGTGTGTGTGAAGCAATGCAACTAACTCTTTAAACCATCTGGAAAAAAACAAAAAAACAATGCAGTACGATGAATGCACATTACCTGACTGAATCCCTCCTTGTCCAGCATCAACTCAAACATTTATGACAGCAACAGAGCAGTGCATCATGATATCATGACCGTTTTAAAAAAATTAATGAATAACTAAATAAAAAATAGTGGCTGATATGTATCCATACGAGATGCATTTAATTCAGGTGAAGATGAACTTTATTTGAAGTCATATTTTGAGGCTCCAGTCATGGGTGTTTTGTAGTGACCTGCTTGTGGGGATACTGCCACAAAAAGCAGTTGAAATTGCTGCTTTTTCTGCCAGGATTGTACTACCCAAATGGGGTATTTATTTATTTTTTTTTCTAATTATAACCATGTGGTTTTTGTGCCTATATGACAACACGTCAAACACAGTGTTGACACATAAGGTTTTTATGTAACTGCTATATAAAAATGTTCAAATTTAACGTATCCATGGTTTGCAGAAAAGTTCAGTGCCAGCATGTTTCCTGGAGATTGGTGTGCTTGCAAAGATAATGAAGAGTTAAATCAGTTTGATCCTTATCCTGATCCTTGTGCCCTTTAATTTGTTTAAGGTCTGCCCTACAATAATCCTTTTGAACTTAGATTTCATTAGGGACACAACATGTTTATTAGCTGCAAAGGTGACATGATGACAGGAAAGACTTTGCATGGTTCAACATGATTTATCCTTTCACCTCTTGTGTTTTCATGAGAGGTGATTGCTTCAGACAGCACTTGATACAAGTACAATGAAGAGGGGTCTAACTAAATTCAGCACTTTTATTGCACAGCTGAGCCACCTATCCTCCATGGTTATCAGAGTGTGCCAAAAGGATTGGCTACAGTCGGAATTCACTCTTATTCCCATTTTGCAGCTATTTTTAGGGAATAGGGCCACTGTAGCTATTGCTTAAATGTATTGTTTCCTTGGTGGCTGCAATTCTGTTATCAGTGCTTTTTCTAGTCTGGAAAGTTGTAATTATTTATTTTTTAATTTTAAAACAAGAGGGATAGTCACGCTTGAACATATATTTAGCTTTATGGAAGTTAGAAACATTTAGTAATGAATTAAAGAATAAAACCAAAAAGTCTTTAAATTCCTCTTTTAATCCTAAATTACACAGTAACAATGAGCAAAGCAGTGAAGCACAAGTGTGAGGGATTTAGAGGGAAATAGTGAATTGGCAGAAATGGAATAAAACTTATTAACCCTTTGAAACCTGAGCGAATTGGATTGATTTCTTTCGAAAACATGGGGGAAAAGGCAATGAGCAACTTGGCAAGAAATAACCCACAAAATGTACCGAATCAGTAAAAAGTGACAAGAAAATGATGTGAAATTAGTTATTTTATTAGTATAGAAACAGAAAATATGGTAACATGTCCATAAAACTATATTTATAATAAGTAGAATTATATATTTTAAAAATTATGCTACGGAGAAAAGTGCAGGATATATTCAACTTACTGTACATTTTTTGGGTCATATCTTGTTATGTTGCTTATTGCTTCCTCTCCATTGTTTTGAAAGAAGCCAAACAAATTTGCACAGGTTTCAAAGAGTTAAGTAATATAGTCTTATTCATGCCAACATAAAAAGCAAGAATGAACAGTACCGGGCCAAACATATTCAAAAGCTGCAATGCGTCTGTAGTTTCTGTACCAAGCAGCTTATTTTACCATCAAGCCTCTTTTATATTTCAGCATCTGTAAAGATTAGAAGACAGTGAAATCACTGGAAGTACATCTATACTTGTAGGTGTGTCTCTCCTGGATGCTGGGGGTTAGGAGGTGGACAAAACAAAACAAGCAGTTGTTTTCCCTTGATGGTAATTATGCTCCTTGCATGATCAGTCGCAGTGAGCTCAGGGCCGAGCCCTCTCATCCCCCGCACAATGATGAAGGTTGATTGAAGGACCCATTTCCTCTGGGACCCAATTATTAATTATCGTCTGTCTGTGAAACTTGGAAGGGTTCAGATTTCATGGATTCCAGTGACCTCGCAGACTGATTGGCGTCTGCCTGATAGTGGCTGCTGGTGGTGCGTTAAGTGTGGCCAGTGTGTTTCATGCCAGTTGACGCGCTCAGGGTAGGGACTTGTGACAGGCACTGACAGAGCTCCTCACCTGTGCCGACACACTGAAGAACCATTATTCATAGCTGTCTGGCTCTCACGGTTGCACTCACAAAGGCAGGATTCAGAGACACTGTGTGTTGAGGTTGTATATCAATCTGGACTTAGCCTTAAACCCCTTTAAAACCTTAGCAAATTGACTTGACATCTTTGAAAAACATGGGGAAAGCCAACCAGTTTAAGAAGAAATGAGCCAAAAATTAGCAAGACATTAGTAAAAAGTACCCAAAAAATTACTTAATCAGCACACATGCACTAACACTCAAACAAAAAACCTGGGAAGTTTAATTTAAAAAAAAACCAAACATAATTTTAAATACATAATTATGTTAATCAAATATAGTTAAGTTTTATAGATTTTTCACTAGCTTTAAAAATAGTTATTTTTTCAAATGACTAATATCTTGAAATTTTCCTTGCAAAGTTGCTCATTGCCTTTTTGCCATGTTTTTTAAGCGATCAAACCAATTTGCTCAGGTTTTAAAAGTTTAAATACTTCTGAAAGGCACCTGAATGCAGCACAAGAAAAGTGATGTTGATCCAAGTTTTTAAAGGGTTAATAAATAACCATACTGATACTGATACTGAAGGTTACAGGTTAAAATATAGGAGACAACCACAAAAATATGTATATTGTACTTCAGAATTACTACAAATACAGATTCTATGCAATCTGTCAGTGTGTTTGTGGTAATATAGACTCAGTTCATTAGTTCTTTAATTGGAAGTGAACTCATCTTTCCCAGACTCATTGTAAACGAACATCTTTTCTACTGAGTCTAATTAAACCTCGCTGTATCGCAGCAGCTCATAATATCAGATAAACTCATTTAGAAGTTTCATGGTAATAGAATTTTTCTCACTTTTTAATTTGATTCTGGTCAGTAAAAATAGATGTGAGCTACAGATGATGATGAATTTAAATTAATGGTAGCCATTTTTGACCATTATTGGTGCTGTGGACTGAATAATGAACAGGTCACCATAAAGTTTTGTGTCTCATATTCTACTAGCACATGCATAAGGCTATGCTCGCCCCCAAGCACAACAGTGGCATGATACATAACACATCAGGATAGCTCATATTTAAACAACTGCAAAAACCTACTTTTTTCTTCCTCTGACAAGTGACCTCTTGTGCCTATGAATGATTGTTGTCTCTCAGAAGCAAAGGCAGAAAGAGAGTGATTAGTGTTGGTCAATGTTTACTTAATAAGCACAACATCCACAGTGAAACACTGCAGTGTATGATGATATATCAACCTGCAAACCGTCAACTTTATGCCTTGTAGTAGCACAAATGCCAGTACTGGGGACTCAGACAGGCAAGGCAATTTTATTTATTATGCATCTTTTAGACAATTCAAAGTGCTTCAAATGGGTTTAGAAAATATCAAATGTAAGGCATAAAGAAAACATTAAAATTGCGTCTTAAAAAACAATTAAAACTACAAGCAAGATTAAACAACTAACTAGTGAAGAAGCAAGCAAAGAAGAAGCAAAAGCAAGCAAATAAAGGAAGACATCTTAGTGCCGTAGCGCTGCTCCATTTGTGTTTGAGAGAGAGAGAGTGACAAAACGAGGGGAGGAGAAGGTGGAAGGTGGACTATTGCATGCAGTGTTTCTCCAAGTTATTAAAACTTGCATAGAGTGCTGCATTTTAGATTTATTGACCTGCTCACCCAAACTTGTCTAGATCAGTGGTTCTCAACGTTTTTGTTGTCGCTAGATGGCAGCAGCAATGTCTAACAACCAAGTAAAGTTAGCAAGTGCTAGAAGTTTTTATTTATTTATTTATTTATTTATTTATTTATTTTTAACCACAAATGTGGAGGAAATGTGAGTTTAATAATGTATGACTATGTCACCATAAAGGCCTGCCCATTTTTAACTACTCAAAGTCATGGACAAAGGGCAACATGTCATGGAAAATTGGAATTGGGAACCCTGTTGGCTGTTAGCCAATGGCGATGGACCAACCATAGTGAGTTTGTTTTAGGGCTGCTACATGTGTTATTTTGACACCATACACTATAGATCACGTGTCATCTCCTTTGAACAATAATGATTTCTTTTCACTATAACGAAGATCTATTCATAACCTGAAGCAATTAATTTTAATTACCTAAACAAAACTAAACCTTGATCCAAGAGGTGGCAGTAAGTTGGAGGCTAATGAGCCATTAGGGTATCAATGAATGCACCGATAACAGTTGAAAAGGAGACAGCAAACCCATGATATTAATGCAGGTTTAAAATGAATGCATTAATTATGTTTGTAAGACACGATGCATTCTTGTGAGGGGTGTTCATTTGAAACAGACTTGTATTTATGTACAATTCAAGCTCCACAGAGTGCATTTAACTGGGCTACAGATGCAAAGTGTTTTGCTCTGATTAACTGAACTGTATGCCTTCTGCATTTCTGTTTTCCAGCAACAACTAACTGCACCATCTGACGTGGAAAACATGATGGACGAGTTTTTTTTAGAGGTGAGTCATGATCACACTGTTGTACTGGTAATGTGGTTAATTAGAAAAATACTGATGTCATGGAAAACATAGACCTTTGTAAGTACAATAGATATTTTTCTGAAGTATTTTGGTCCTCTCTGTCACTGACAACTTGGAGCCAGATGTTAATTCCAGAGTGCCACTGAGTTGCATCACAGAGCAGCAGCTATAGTGATAATTACCATCTGCTGTGGATCATACCAGTATGTCAATTTGTGGAGAAATCCATATGGTGTTGCCACAGCAAACCAGATTGGTCAATATCAAAACTTGCATTCCACTTTGACCAAATGGTTTTGTGGAGATTGGAAATATGTATGTTAAATTAAGATGATGCATTATTGCAAATTTATGTGCAACATAACTTAGAATACATTAATATGACTATAGGAAAAGAAAAATTATCAAAATTGTAAGCTAAACATGCAGTAATACTAATTATACAATTAGTTCCAACCAAGCAATCTGATTGGTCAAGAAGACATTTATAAAGTGCAAGAATTCAGGGCTAATATTAATGTAATACCGTCAACATTATGAAAGGAACAGCCAATTCACCAACAGTGTAAACTATAAACTAACACAAAGATGACAACAACCAGCATAAATCACCATGTTCTGAGCAGACAAGTTATAAACACTGAAAAAAAGTGACATTTGCATTATGGAAAACAAAACAGCTAACTTAACTAAAAACTAAAAACTACTTAGTCCAGATCTGGGCAAGATGGGAAGAGGTGTCACTACAATACTTAAGCTAAAATTAAGTGATTGTTATTGTTAGTGTAAGTAATTGTGACCGCAGTGAAAATGTTGTTTTTGAAAGGCTAAACACTGTCAAGTATAGATTGAAGCAGAACATCTTGTTAAATAACAACATGGTGTGAATTTTGGAAAATATTTTATGTCTTTTTTTTTTTAATTATTTTTGACTTTTGGACTTAACCATGCTTGGAAATGTTTGGTATCCTCCTTCAGCTGTGCTGTTGATAATACAGGTAAAGGTTGTGGATGTAGTAATGAAACCTGTATATGTTCTATATCTTAGATATCTTAGTCCTAAAAAGAATTAGCAAGCTAAGCACTTCTGTGTTTATATCTGGGGTATTTATTTAGTTTAGGAAACCTCCCAATCTCTAGAAAAAGTAAGCACAAGTTGGCTGGCGGACTCATCAGAGACCAGAAAACGTGTCCATTGCAGGTCGTTGCTAGGGTTGGACCTACTTGCTGGAGTAGTAAATTAGGTTTCATTAGATACAGGAGTCTACTGATGTGACTGGTTATTTTCCAGTCATTATTTAGACTGTGTTTCCATGGAAACGGGAGACAGCAGTTGCAAAAAGCTTTTTATTTTGAGAACTAATTGCCCCTCAACATGAATAATTTTTTTTTAAGATTATTTTTGAGGGATTTTTCCCTTTATTGACAGGACAGATTAGATTGACAGGAATTGGGGAAGAGAGAGAGAGGGGTAATGACATGCAGCAAAACGCTTGTGCACACACTCTACCAGGTGAGCTAGAGGTCACCCCTACATGAATACATTTTGATTATATATAATTGCAAGCATCTCAGTCCTAACTAAGGTAATATTGCTTAATTGTTGACATTTTTTATTTTTGCATTTGACCAACATGCATTTTGAGTGACATTGCTGAAATCTCACCTGCTAACTTGGTTCTGAGGAAACAAGGAAGACAATGTGGCCTCAAACGGTGAGTCACAATAATGGTATTTGTGGAACAAGGGCACAAAACAGCCCTTAATCCACTTTTGCTTTTGTTTTGTTCTCTTGGGTCTTACATCATGCTCATGCACAACATTGCAGACTTTTTACAAAATTTGCTTCATCCATCAAATAATGTTTCTGGATTAGATGGGACACGGGGTGTCACTGGAGTAGCAAACGCTGTTCTGCAATATCGGCTGTGACTTCCAGCGTTCATAATGTAGGTTGCATCTCATGGCTGCCTTGTGTGATTTAAGCCAACAATAATAATGATAATACAAAATTTAAAAGTATTGTTAGAAAAGGGAAAATAAAAACCTGCTTCTACCTGCTTCACTGATCCGAGAGATTGGTCACGACACCTCAGCAGACACCAGCACCATCCCTGCAATAATAATGGAACGCTTTATGCAAAGCCCCATTAGTGGATGTGTTCACACTAATAATGGGATCCAGTTACTTTCTATCCCAGTGGCTGTCATGTAATGCAGCCCCGTCTTTGATCTGAGCTCAGTGTTTGCACTGGACACTCTAATTGGCCTGTGATGGGCTTCAGCTTTGATCAAGTCCTGAAGGCACACCAGCTCCGCATTTCTCAAAGAAATAAAATAACAAACCTCATCAGTGCTACATCTTTTATCATGAGTGTATGTGTACCGTACTCATTGTCAAATAATCAAAATGAACAGGTACACACTACTCTAAGTCACAGTGATTTATGGTCTGCCCCTCCCTTAATCAAACACACTGTTGGAGTTCTGGGTGGATGGACGTCACACCTCCTCTCATCCAGCAGATGATGGTTAGGGTATGGTTACAAAACCATGTTGGCAACAGTTCCTATATGACCGGTACCTACCGTACCGAATCGTAACACCAGTTTCTGTGCCTCACTTTGGTGCCAGATTGTGTAAGTGACAAGACTGAGAACACTGGTGTGTCCAGACCTTTTTCACTGGGGTGGCCCAAGTGGGGCACTTACTTATGCAGGGATGAGCGCTGCTGTAGGCACACATGTCAGCATAGCTTTGATTGAACAGTTTTGTCTCCACTACCCATGGATGGACTCAGGACCAATGGTTGTCTCCTAAAGTGGCGCGGCAGTGGCAAAACCCACGTTACACAAATATAGGAAATGAATCTAAAGTGGGCTGTCTCAGTTTATCAGTGGTCTTGCTGTTAGAAGTCCTGCAACTGTTCTTAAGTGTTAAATTATTGTAGATGGGTTCGGTTTTATTTAGAAGGTGATTTTGTTAATTTTTTGATAATCCATAATTAAATATTTAAGTATTCTTTAAACTGTTAAGTATACTGTAACAGTTTCAAGTTTAGATTTGCCTTTGCAATTAAAAAAAAAGTCATTGTTGAGTCAATGTTTTGTCCTTTTTTTTTCATCAATGCCAGTATTGGTTCAGTATAGGCGTCATTCAGGCACTGGTACCGTTTTAAAAGTATCATTTTAGCACCTGTATCAGAGAAACCCAAACAATACCTAACCATAATGATAGTTGCTTGTGGATGGTACTTCAGGGGCTCATATGGCTTCAGCACCACCTCACACTGCCCTTCTGTCAGCTGGGTATGTTTGGCCATGATAAGAAAAACTAACTTTCTCACTAACTCATGCTTTATTAGAGCTAACTCATGCTTTATTAGAGCTGTTGAAACAAAGCATTGTCTTGGAGAGGCTCATAAACTATAAACAAGTTTACAGTTTGACGGACATTGGAGCACTTGTAAGTCATCCTCCAGCCATGAAATGGATGTGAAGTAGTGAGCATTTGCCATTATCCTAATTGAGCATGAACTCCTTAATTCTAGGTCTATAGTCTCCTACTACTGAGAAATATACAAGAGAGGCAGGAAACCAACCCATTCGCCAAAAAATGTTGATACTGTGTGTTTTTGCAATACCTTTCATGGCACTATCCTGACAGAAAACTCAGCGATATCTTGGTACAAAACAACCGCCTTTCGTGGCACTATCCCGGCAGGAAATGTAGCAACGTCTGTGTACAAAACAATTGCTTTTCTTGGCACTATCCCAGGAGGAAACACAGTAATGTCTGGGATAAACTCAACCACTCTCTCATGGCATTAGCCTGGCAGGAAACACTGCGGTATCTTGGTAAAAAAACAAACAAAAAACGAGCGCCTTTTTGTGGCACTATTCTGATGGAAATACAGTGATTGTTGCTAAAATACAACCAGATTTATTTGTTGGTCTCAAACTGTGATCTGCAGAGACCTGCAGCTTCACACTATCCACTATCCCCTCCACCTCCAGATGACAAGGTCAGCTCATGTAGTATGTCGCTTTGGAAACGTTTATATGAAACATATAGATATAACTCATTAGTGGTTTGATTTGGTCTAACTTGATAAAACATTTTAGGAGAACATTTTAGGAGAGATTTAGAACAACCACAAAAGTAACACTCAATGCTATTCAGTTATGTATTTACAGTGTCAAGTTGTCATGGGTTAAAAAGTGCTGCAGCAGGCACCAGACTCTTATTTAACAAATCTTGGAATTGCCACACTACAATAAAGGGACAAATTATTCCACACATTTTCTACTAGAGATGTGAAACTAACAGTCCAGCATTTTTGATCGAATAATTAATGGTTTTAAAATATAGTAGAGGAGTGTAGTACACAAGTGCCTTCAGTACAGTTGTAAAGACAAATATAATGCAATTCATCTCCTTTGTCGCTGTTGAAAATCAGCCAACTTTTTGATATAAATCAGACGGAGAGTGTGAAATTTATCTTTTGTAATAAAAAGCAAGGCCTGGTGATAAAATGCATCTGTTGGCTTCAAAGCTGGGGGAACAGCTTGTGAATAAAAACGCATGATATTTATTTATTTATTTGTTTGTTCAATCATTTATCAAAGAGAGGCATGTTTTGTCTCTGTAAAAGTCTCGGATTTGTCATATTTTTTAGGTAGGGTGTTGTACATTAATGATAAACTGATGTCGTCATAATCCCAGATGTCAGTATTGTTGTGTAGAAAAAATGAACTACAGTATTGTTAAAATATAACCTAAATAAATGGGGATCAGTAAGAACTTAGCTGCCAAATATATGCAAATATTTTATTCCAAAAATATTGTACTATAATAATACTATATGACAAGTACAGCATTATTATATCAAAGCTTCATTGATAGGTCAATTAAAAATCAATGCTACTCTTCAGAGAAAGTTTATGGCTAAATTATATAAATATTGTAGAATGTTAAGAAAAAATGCACAAAGAGAAAATTATAACAGTAAAGTTATTCTTTCTCCTCCTCTGAATTAAATTTGTTAACGTGATTATCATCTATGTGGACTTACTGTACACACTGCGTAAATTTCCCAAGATATACAGTAAATTTAAATTAAAAATGCAGGAGCGAAAATCTGCCAATCAGCCAAGACGCAGGTCTGAAAAGTATTTCACTATCGCACTCTGACTGGCTGTCACATAACCTCGCCAGAAACGTCAGAGAATGAATAACTGAATCTTTTCTTGAAAAGCTGCCAACAGATAAAAATGGCGTTTGTCTTGTTGTTACATTCTCAGATTCAGATTGTCAGATTCAGTGCCCACTTTTCACAAAACATATGGATGAGTCTTTTCTGTAAGGACAAAGGCTCAGGTAACAGTGGAGAGCAAAGTCCAAGCACAGATACTGACTCAGCAAAGTATATTTCAGGTGTAAAATATCTTTTATGGATCTATCCCTGCAACCCACAGAAAACAGCATCTTCTGAAAACAAGTATAATATATATTTGGCGTGCCTTACAGCCAATTTTTGTGTCTTTGATTCTTTTTCTGGTCAGAATTAAGGTTGTGTAGAAAAAAATGTATCAAGGATATTTAGTCAAAAATAAGAAGACATGTCTGCGACACGAGCACAGTCTTTCATCATTTGTATTTCACTTATTTGACTACTAATTCACTTTTCTCCTTTACCCTAGAAATAGGGCTTCAGCTAATGATTGTTTTTAGTGTTGATCAATCAGTTATTATTTTCTTGAGTGAACATTTGGTTAGTTGCATGAAATGTCTGACCATGGTAAAAAATGTTGATAAGTGTTTCCCAAAGCCCATAATGACAAAGCCCCTTTCACAAAGGAGTAAAGAAAACGAAGAAGAAGCTTAAGAAGCTGGAATCTGAGCATTGGATTTTTTTTCTTTAAAAAATTACCCAGGCCAATTAATTTATAATGAAATCATTGGGTTTTGAAGTAAAAGTTGACAACTATCAAGTAATTGTTGAAGCTCGCACCCAGTAGATGAAGGTTATTGCATTCTTTGGCCAGCATATCTGACTGATGCCCAATTTCTGCAAACTTTTTAAAAAACATCTTTGAAGCACAAAGTTTCTTGTGTAGCCCAAAAAATGGCATGTTTTTACACAGTTGCTTTAAAGCTGAAGGTAAAATATGAAAAGATTAAAAAATATATATATATAAGTATTAGTCTTAATGTCAATCATCATTGACAAAGGAAGCAATCATTCAAATTAACATTAAAATTAATTAAATCGAAATGACTTCATTAGATTTGTAGATATTTAAAAAAAAAACAGGTGTGAAACATCCCAAAATTTTTTATTAAAACCGTTGTGTTTATTTGAAGAAAAAAAACTCCAGACATTGTGTGCAATTTTCTCTCTTAAGCAGTTTTGCTTTTACTACAACTTAAATGTTGAAGACATGTTCTAACTGCTTTTATGTTTGGCTGATGGTGCCCATTGAGAACTGACTGCAGCAAACTTGCCATTAAATTTCCTTCCTATGTCCCTCAGGATAGTGCACTTTGAAGTAGAAGAATCAGTTGCCACATTCATCACATCACATGCAAATTCGGCTAATAACAACAAAGGGAATCTATTAAATCGTAGAGTTTTGTGGTAGAGTTTTATAGCTTCCACTGTATCTTCTGCCAGTGCATTAGTGTTGATGTGAGTCTCCATGATGCATGAGTTGAGAATGAGACAAATCTCTCTGATCCATGGAGACACCGTTGCTTTGAATATTTTAGTACTGAATTACTGGACATAAACTCTAAATGTGATGTTTATGTGAGAAAAGGAGCTATGCCAAAATATCGCTGTTTTAGTTGAGACAAATACGTATGCAGAAATGTGAGGTTCAATAGCTCTAAATCAAAACATCAAGGAGAAAATGGCTGCTTTTCCATCTCCAGCACAGCATGCTACCGTATAATACCCTGAGGGCAGTTCTTGGTCAGTCAACTCAAACAATGTACAGAATCCTTTCAGAGACCCACTGTGACCAATAGATAGATCAAAACCAGAAAATAAGCCGGAGCATGTTTATCAGAGAAGCTCTTTAGATCAGTGCCCTTTCAAAGCAGCTTTAGTTTGCCCCCACTGGGCAATCGAGGGGAATTAGATGTCATTCTTTTTCTCAGAAACGAAATCCGCCTGTTTCTGAGAGTTAAACCTTTGTGGGCAAACAGTAAAATCAGCTGCAGAATTGAACGGAGTTCCCCTCTCAACAATGGGGATTATGGTGTGATAAAGCTGGAATAACACACATTGTTGTTGATGTTGTGGAAGCGGATGCAATGTATAATATATGATGATGCAGAGTATCTTCTTCTGGGGCTTAACTAGGAAACATGAGGGGATTTTTTTAATTAATTGACTACATAGAACTTGTTTGTTGAAGAAATCTGATTGTGTTGTATTAGTACAGTAGTACCCCTTAAGTACTGTAGCTACACCTGTCATACTGTTTACAGTGGCTGATTTACCAAAAATTTCTTAGTAATTTTCAAAACAATGACTCCTTGATTTCAGTCAGGAGTAGACTAAAAGACCTTCAGCATACATGTTAATTTCCTGAAGGAATAAGGCAGGCATGTTCTACTCAAGCAATTTTTTTGTTTAAATATCTCACCAGATGCTGTCTCATTCCTTCAGAGAAATAGTATTGTCTGCCACATTGTAACAGTCTTTCAAATTGTTTGACAACAAATAAGAGCAGATTGAATGCATGGCCTTTCACTGACAAGAGCACAATTTCCTCAACACTTAACTTCTCTCAGTGACCCTGCTTGACCCATTTTCACTTTTCATTCTATTCATTTCTGAATCTTTGTATTTAAATAAAAGTCAACCTGAGATGGGCCTACTTCTGTTGAATGAATACACATTACTGATGTTTTGTGTTTGACACTCAAAAAGATTTCCTGTCAATTCAAGAAGCCAGGTCAGCATTTCTAGATGAATTAAATCTGGGTGTTTCAGTTTTTTTGAGTTTGAAATCAAGCTTGGCAAGTACTAATTTCTAATACTATGGTTAATACTTGGATATTTTAGTGGGCATATGGGAAATCTATCATGTCAGTTCAGTCAGACAAGTAACATTTGAAATGTTTCTTATAACAGCTGATCATAGCTTTTATAATAATTTTTGTGCCTAGACTCCGGCCTAATCTCACCATGTTTACATTAGATATTGGGGAGTGATGATTAAATATTTTACCCATATAGGTGAAGCCTGCAGGCAGATGCTGGGGTGGAGGTATGGCTGAAAGAGCAGCAGCAATACTGAAGCATGGCAGCAGCGCCCTTGATAAGGCAGAGGGAGAGCTGGGAAATTTCTGCAGCTTAATTAAACCGATTTTTGAGGATGTGTTTGTTGATTATATATGGAGAGTGAGGACTGATGCATGTGTATGAATTGGTTAAGACTGTCTCTCGCAGGCATCACTCCCTTTGTGGATACAGACTGATCTTTGAGGTTTCATGCCGAGCCTTTGTGGAGCATCTCCCACTGGCACTGGATACATTGTTGAGAACCCAAACCCATGACGGCTATGACTGATGTTGTCATTCAGTGTAATGGTCAAACCATGAAGCTGCCAGTTGAGATGATGGAAGTTAATTATCTAGCCATTCTGGGGCATTTGTGGCTTTAGAAGATAAGACTGGATTGCAGGATCTACTGTATAGCAACTGAGATGAGAATTGGTACACCTTGATCTCCGCCAAGCTTACCTGCTCATGCGTATAGATAGCACGTTCTCACTGCACCTCATCAAATACCGCCCTTTTGTCGGTGGACCTACACATCAAAATATGACACTCTACTTCCTCTACTGCATCAGCTTTAGACGTGAGGGAACAGCGTTGTAACATGCTTTTTTGTCACTTAAAAATTAACTTCTCTTTCACAGGAAATGCACAGTTTCTGCTTGTTACATGCATGCAGGCTTTGCCAAAATAAACTTACAATGTAGGGGAAAAAACTTATTTGTAGGTTTATTTCCTTAGTTCTAAGCAACAAAAGCACATAGTTAGGTTTAGAAAGAACAACACAGCTTGGCTAAAAACATGTAGGGTTCTTACCAGTGCCACGAAACGTCCCATGACATACGTCATATGACATACAGGATGAAAGTTCAGAGTTTTTATGTCCCATCCACAACACCTCTTGTCTATACTACTTGGACAGCCTCACTCTTTATATTACAGTAGTTGCCAGCGTCATTACAAATGCTGCCTGCCAGTGTATCTCATACCGCAGAAAAGCGTTCCTCTTTGCCAAGTTGGGTTGTTGCTCACATCATCAACAACTGCCGTAGACTGGTGCGTATCATACTGCCGTGAAAGGTACCTCCCTGAGTTATCTGAGTTATCTATACTTTTCTGAGGTATCTGACACTGAGATCACTGACAAAGCAATGATATTTGACAAGTTGGGAGTGAGAATGTGCTGTTACAGATAAGGACTTTGATAAAATTGTTAAACATCTTACAAAAGCAAACCCTGTTTGAAAGTTTTGCAAAACACTTAAAAGAACAATTGCAACCCCAATTACCCACGTAACACCCTAGAATTTAGCTCACATAATTGGTCAGCTGTTAAATTTAGGGGTACTTCTAGCACTGGTTAGATAAGAAAAACACATTCTGATAAAATAAAAACAATTAAATGGTGCAGCTCATATATTAATGCCAGAGTTAAATGTTTGACTTGATTCAGAACCAGTGTGCAGGATTTGAGTGTACTCATAATTATCTCTATCTCAGTTTGAGGTATGAAGCCCCCATTGAGAGGCCCACTTTAAATTATTCAGCTTTAAATTAGGTTTTTGATTATCTTTTGATATGAATGATATGAATTATTTATTCAAAGTAGTGAGAACTCTGTTTGGTCTCTCCAGCAAAGGTAATACTTTGTTTCATTATGAAAAGCTAAAGCTGTGAGGTACACAATGCTTCAAAATTGTGGAAGGATTATGTAGGTTATCATAAAATTTATGAATTATTAAACATTAAAAACATTTAATGTTTACAAAACCAGAAACTCCTCTCATCAATTCAGCACAGATACTGTACAAATACTTATTTTCCACTGGCACACTTCACTCAAGATGTCATGGGATGCATCGCCACTCACCGTCATAATAAGGGTTAAACAGAGACTGTCCTCTGGGAAGAAATGGTAAAATGAAATGGCGCCACAAGAGAACTAGGCCAGACAGGCGATAGGCAACCAATGCATTTTAAACAAACATAAAATTTCACAGTTGCTTCTAGGGTAGCAGTGTATTTTTTACAGTTTATTTGCTTAATAGAGGAATACATTCTCACTATGTGTCATAAAAACCCTAAAAAGTAATGTAAAACTGTTTCTGCTTCTGAAATAAAGAGTGGAAAAGTAGAAAACTTGTGAGGTCTGTATGACGGAAATGTTGCATTTATAATTACGGCAGCCAGTTAACAGAGTGTGGATAATTTGTCTTTGGTTTTTATTATCACACAGGTGTCTCATGTTATTCCCAGCTGCAGTTATGGAATCAGCAGTCAGCTATTACTCCAGGGATAAAAATAAAAATTTGCTCATTTAAAATGCTGCTGAAATCATTATGTGTTAAGTGTCATTGACAAGCTCTCTATTTATTTTTTTCAACTGCATCCGTCGCACTACCTATTCCAATCCTATTATTTCCAATGGAAGGCAAAGTCGGTCTGTTATGCAAGTGATAATGGAAAGGCAAGCCCCTTATATGAGGGATTTCTGCTTGGTGATAGTCCATGATTTCACAGAGGAATTGTGGATTCAAAAACTCCGGATGATCTGCTCAACTTTTGAATAGTTATGTGATGTAATAACACCTCTTGTGGCACCTGCTGCATCATCCGAGGAAGCCAGTTCCTAACGAAAAATGCATAGCCACAGCATAATATAACCTATAAAAGCATAAGAAGTGTTTCCATTGCATTTTTGCAAAATATGGCTTTTTCAAATCGCCTTAAATACCACCTCATGTGAGCGTAAAAACTTTTTTGCAATAAATGGGAGTTTTTTCAAAAATGGCCTGTTTCCATTAGACATATTTGATATTTGCAATTTCAATTTGCGCAATTTTAGGGTCAATGGAAACGTGCCTAGTGTCACTACTACAAAATTCATCCATGTTTTCCCCAACAACAAACCATGGATGACCAAATACATCCAACTCCGGATAAAAGCCCCTAAACATGGCTCTCAGGTCTGGGAACATAGAGCTGAACAATGCAGCCAGAGGGACATTAGACTACTCTGGATGAAGTTCCAGCAGGGGTTCTCAGAGACTGTGCTGCTTAGTTAGCTGACATGTTCACAAAGATTTGTAGTCTACACCTGGCACTGGGTGAGTGGGTTGAGAACATTAACTCTCTTGTTATTCTTGACTTCCCAAATAGATGAGCTCAACAATAACTTTGCAAATAGCCAAGACTAAAGGAGAAGTTTAAAAGGCTAAAAGCTGACAGGAAAGCAGCAATTGATTTTCTACATACTTTGAAAAGTAAGTGCTTGACTTCCACTTTAAACTCCAGAATCAAATATCCTTGGAGGAAAGATGCAGGTCGGCACGTGAAGAAAAATAAATTACTTGACCAAAAAAACAGCATCCTCCAGCAAGGAAATGTGGAGAAACAGAAATGAAAGGATTTGCAGAAAGAATACAAGAGTAAATAATAGTAATGTACTGTAGCAGGACATTCAGGCTTTCCTGAAGGTAATTGCCAGAAAAGATGACCTCAAAAAGAAATGTGACAAAAAGCAGGAGAACAATGCCATTACAAGACTCCACATTTCTCTGAAATGGCAGGGTGTGGAGCTGAAAACTTGAAGATTAGGAAGAGATAAGGGCTGAATCTGCAACACCAAAAGCCAAAAAATGAGCTATGGACCATTATTACAAGCTCGAGTACAGAATCCAAGATTTGAAAGTCAAGGACGAAAATGTGAAATCTTGGCTCAACAAGTACTATAACAGGACGCCATTTCCAGCAATTTCAGGATCTTCATAGAAGTGTCAAAACGCTTAAGGCAGACAGTATATTCAAATCCATTCTGCTAAGGACACCATTAGCCATGAGATCTCTGTTCACCACAGAAAAATTCAACTGCTCCACAAAAAGATCCAGGATTTTAAAAGTGTGGAGGGCAGATACAAAGCCATCACAGCGCAGAGAGACGTGGCATGTCAACTGAGGGATGACCCAAGACAAAAAATTCAAGATCACTAAAACATGAAAGCAGATACTGCAGCTAAGGTGGAGAAAAGAAGACAGCTTAGAAGATCTTATGAAACACCACATTGTACGAGACAGTGAGCCAACTCTGCTTATTTATCTGATAACTTAAGATCCAGACGTCTAATAAGTAAAATCCCTCATCCTGTTACAACATCCAGTGTTGTGTAAAACTCTGGAGTAGATATACAAGCTGTGTGGGAATTAAAAATGTATTATTATGAGCTATCGTGGGAAAAGGCTGACCCTGATCTTTACAAACAAACCTGTAATTTCAGTTTTAGGACGAGACATGATGAGCTTCAATACCCTTGATTTTCCTTCTGATTTCTTCACACTGATTGCTTAATTAGTGCACAGACACATTGTTTTTAGTGTAGTTAGACCAGAAATAATTCTGTAGCCAACCAAAGACGCGTCTAATTTCAATCAGCCAGGAATTGGTCTCACCGCTTGTATTACTGTGATGCAGAAGGACGTGTCAGTTCTGTTGTTGGATACAAAATGTTAATGAAAACAGCATCCATAAGTTTAAAGGTCAAGACTGCATATGGTGTACAGCATAGGCTAGTTTATGCCCAAGCTAGATTTTCATGTGTGTGTCAACATAGTCTTATTTACTTAAATTTCAGTTTGAGGTGTATTTTTTAAAAATGATGTTGCATTTCTGTCAAATCTGTTTTCAATAGCTTCCAACATTACATATTTTCACAAGGTCAGTAGTTTAACTAGAGCTTACAAATGAGACATCACAAATATGCACTGTTCTGAAAATACAGCCAAACAAGCATATGGACCTGTGGGATGCACAGGCCAAAATCTTTAAATGTTCTGCATGTAACTCCTTACATTTATTTATTTTTTAATTTTTTAATTCAAATGGGTCAAGGGATTGTAATTTTAAAAAAATGAGACTCTGACTTACTTGGTTGCCTCCAACAGTCTGTACAGACTGATTCCGATTTAAAAGATTTCAAACTAATTTTCTGGAAAAAAAAAAACCCTGATAAAGTGAGGTGGAGGGACCACAGGGTGTGCTAGCCAGGTAATTTTTGTTATTTTGTGGTCTGATAAACACTAAAATCATCAAATGCTTGTGTTAACCACAAACCTTATTTAAGGCTTGTTGCCAAATACCTATTCAAAATACCCATTGATTTTGAAACAAAGGAACTGAAGGTGCTAAAATGCTTAGTCATTTCCGGGTTTTAGGACTCATTGCTCGGGTTCTTTATAAAGTTAGCTAGTAAGTTGTAAATTTGCTACTTGGCATGGATCTGCTGTCGGTTGCTCCTTGACGGTAGAAGATAAAATAATTAAAAAACAGAAAGCTAGTGTAAAGGAGCCAGTGGTCCAAAATAAATATAGAAACATTAAAGATCCTCACATTTTTACGAATACGATTGTGATTAATATTCCAGTATCAACATGATGGCAGTCAGCCGCATTCAGGTTTGAAGCTGGTTCTAGCTGGATTTTGCAGTAGAGTATAAATTCAAAGTCGTTCATTCCTTCGAACGTCTTAAACAACGATAATACCAACATTTTTTTCCCTTTCAGTGATAATAGTTTAGAGCTCTTCTTTCTTCCCTGTCACTTTTAAAATTGTAAAGGTGTACCAAATATAGAAGAAGGAGAAATACTGTGAGTGATGTGTGATTTCCAGCGACAAGTCATGTCTCATCCTCATCAGCGACTTGAATCTGGACGTGCCTGTCACATTTTGTCGCTCCAGGTATCACTTCAGGAGGGGTGACATTATACAGTACTGTCAGGTGTGGAGCGACTCCACTAGCATTTATGACAGGGAGACATTTTGGGATTAAAGTGTCACATGGCTGTATTTCCTCTAATCTTACCCGCTCATCTGCAAGAAATGGAGAGCAGTAAGCCTGAATATTAATTTTCGAATTACTCTTTGTGTCAGTGATACATCCTTTTTAGGCTCAATACTGTTGGGAAAATACTTTCTAAGCCCTTCAACCTAGATTTCAAGATACTTTAAAGTAATGATTGTAAGGTTTTTTGGACATGCGTTATAGCAACTACATACAATAAAAAGACACATGAATTAAATACAGAAAGCATCCCACAGTCTGAAATATTTAAACATGCCAACAACAGACTGCATTGTTAAACTGACTTGAACATATCCATAAGAGACTGTAACCACCGTAGTCTAAATTGACTTAAACATGGCACTTAATTGCTCCCATAGGCAACATGGAGATGATGTGGTTGCTCTCTTTTTCTCATTGATCTGTGGCATCTTCCCTGAGCTCCATCTACCATATCTGACACTGATAATACCCAGGTAAAAGGGAAACATTAGAATTTCAACCACTTTTTCAAAATGTTTGAAATGGTAAAACTTAGCTTTTACTAAGTACATATCAAAATAAGACCATTACTCAACATCCATATCTCCAGGGATGATGTGACTGACTGTATTACTCTATAGGCGAAACAGCAAGCCTGCTAGCTTGTTAAATCAGTTAGTTAATAGTTAGTTGATACCAATACTAAACACTACCTTCATAGTTGAATGAGTAGTTTTCAACAAAGAATTTGTCTGTGAAAACATGTCAGGGATTCTGTGGACATCTGTTAGTGTCGTCTGCACCAGGTTGTGGAGAGACTTTGTGGAAATAATTTTGGTATTGTACTGACTGGAGAGTAGGGGGAGAGCTGAAGGGAAGGCAAGTAACCCTTCAGTGCCTTTGCCTACTTCCACGCATGGCGTGAAGAGGACCTATGGTCACTCAAAGCGCCAAAGTGCACTTTCATTTTAGCTGCTCTCAAAGTAGAGCACAGTAGATTGAAGTTACAGAGCTTTTTTTGTCATCTAACAAATAAACCAACTGACCAATATGACTGTCGGCTGTCATTCCCACACTCCATTTCTGCGGACCGCCTTAAATAATGTAATTAACATTTGGAGTAAGGCACACAATACAGTTTTGTATTGTGGTCAATAGTGTTATACATTGTGAATGGTCATGGAAATTGCTATTATGGATCCTTGAAAAGTCATGGAAAAGCTTTAAAATGTTGTCTGTGATAATGTTTTTCACACATTATCATAGACAACATTTTAAAACTTTTCCCTGATTTCTGTAGGTCATCTCATTTTTCATCATGACTTTTCCATTGTATAGATCCATCGTTTCTCACATATTCTTTTATTTGCGGCGGTCCCCCACGTTTTAAACATCTGCCACCACAAATATATTTTCTAATTTTGGACCTGGAACATTCATTAAGAGTGCTCTTGAAATATATATACGGTTTGGTTATTCATTAAATTGCACTCTCAGAGTGCATGGCTCACTCCGGGCACAGATGGAGCAGCAGAAAGGTGAGGCGTATTAAAACTTAACCTGCCATTCTGTTGGGTCTAAATGCAGCAGCTGCTCCGCTCATCCATCGATCTGATCACATCAGCTCTGAATGGATTAACAGATCGATTATTCTCTAACTACTGCTGCTGCTGCTGCTAAAAAAAAAAAAAAGATGTCATCCAGAGCTCTAGCTGCCCCCGCAAAAACAAAACAAAACCAAAAAAACTTTGAATTTAAAAAGAGGTCACAGAATGATACAAAGGCACACACAAAATTTTAAAAAAAAGTTTGCTACGGACTAATTTTGTGGAAACACTGGAATCTTTTACCATTTCAACTTATTCATGGTGAAAATTAACCCGCTCTCTGTAGGAGTAGTATTTCACTGTTGCTGCTTGGGTATGCCACATCACATAACACCTGTATATATTCATGACTTGGTGTATTATTACTGCATCATACTTGGATTGATGTGCCTCAGCATCACACATCTACGCATCATGGCATTTTATTTTCAGCCTCACACGAGCTACTATAAGTTTTCAGAGTGCTCCTGCCCTTTGAATACAGGCCACTGCTTTGTAACTTTACTACTCTGCATATTAATAAATAAGCCCACAGTTGCTGTGCACAGTGTTTATTATTTAATACTGTTTGTGTGAAAGATGATTATTGTGCCCACGTGAGAAATGGTTCTTTTTTAGCTTGGAGTAGTGGTTTGAAAAAGACTGATTGCATTTCCAAACAGTGGAGTCCAAATGTTCACTTTTGCACACTAACTAATTATCCTTTTGAAGATAAGAATAGGTCACTGTTGATGTAATGGATTTAATGGATAACAAGCCAACTGCACTTCTCCTATGCAGACATGTCTGGTTAATTGAACTCTATCTCATTGTGCCCTTTGCACATCTCCCCCCCGGCCCACCTTGCGTGGGTTAATTGAACCACACAGGGTGATGGCTCGTCTCAGATCAGCACATAAATGCGTCGTATTTCACGGCCACATGGCAACTTTATAACAGCAATCATGTCTCAGGTAGATGAAGCCTGTTTTTTTTATAGAGCCTTGTAATTGTGGGATGGTTAACCAATGAAGTGACAATCTTTAGCCTCTCTCACTCCTTCTGACTTTGCGTTTATGAGGCATTCCCACAGGGTTTTAGAGAGCGGACTTAATTAATATTCAGACATATTTTCTGTTTAACACTTGAGTGATCACACAGCTTTCCAAGTATCTGAAGTGGAAGTAAAGACCAATTCAATAAAAATTAAACATTATTTTGAATTATCTAAATTTGCGGTATCAAACATAAAACACAACATTTGAAGTAAATGTTTAGCAACTCTGGGTGTCCACATTGTTTGTTAATTTAAGTCTATTATGCAGCACCATTTGTACAAGTGTAAACTGCTGTTTCACCAGCTATTCTCTGTTGTAGAATCAATCAAACCACTTATCAGGTTATAATGGGGATAAAATGAAGACATTGTTTAATTTGCAAGGGGGTAATTTAAACACGCGCACATCAGAGACATACAAGCCCTGCAAAATCAGCCTGACTTTACAAATTACATACAGCTGTTTTTGAATAGGGAAAGAACTTAGTAAGGGTTTCTGGGGCTGTTTGACATGTGGCATTTCATAAAATAGAAAATTACTTGTATTGATTTCACTGCTGTGGGAATACATTTGTAACAGAGAGGATGACTTACAGCGACAGTATGTCTTTACAATAGAGCCTAGATTTGTGTAAAGTCTATAAAATGGTATTCCAGAGGGAGCACTGAAATAATTTTAATGGCAAAAAATACAGCACAAAAAGTAACTTATATAGATAAAAACAATAATAGAAACAATTTATTTTAGGTAAAAGGGCTGATGATTGTTAATAAGGAAATATTTTTAGCCAACAGCTGGTATTGTTTTCAACTTGTGAGTCTGTGAGTGTTTATGTGTCATCGTGACAAAATGTGGTCCTGGAGACAGCAATTGTAGCAGCAACTACCACAATTGCAGTTTTGAGTACTTTACCAGATGTTTATATGTCTTTCTGTCTGTCTGTAGACAGATTTTGTACCGCAGTAGAATCACAACCATGCAAAGTGCTGTCACAAAAGCACGAAGGTCGAGTTTAAAGTTAGGTGTGGTCTAACAGAGAACCCAAGTAATGAATCCTAAAACCTCTGGTTTCCTCGTCTCAATGTCAGTGGGATTTTTTTTATGGGTTTTTGGTTACAAGGCTTAAATAAGGTCTGTGGTTAACACAAGTTTAAGAGATTTTGACATTTTGTTCTATGACATAAAATACTTAAGTAAATACCCCACTCACAAACTTTAAAGCTTTTATGTGTATTAAAAAAGTCTGGTTGCAAACAAATGGCTAAATAATACTACAGAACGTCATCACGGTGAAAACAGCTTTACAGCCTCGGAGTGGTAGCAGCCCGACAGTAGTGTATTTCATTTTAGCCTAGCAACAGCTTTTTACTGCTGGCACTTATGTTTAGGCTTCAAAAATCCTGAAAGTGGTGTTTATTTGTGAACAGCAGGAGTGTCTCCATCATAAATGGTCCACTAGTTATATTTTGGTATTGACATGACACTGTAGAGACTTTAACAAAAGGGGTCTTCAGTGTTTTTCAGGCCAAGGCCCCATTGGAAAGAGAGACGGAGCAGGAACCTCCTGCTACGTGCACTGAGATAAACTGTGTTGCACTTGAGATAATTTTCAGAATATTTTGAGGTCTTCCCTCTTAGCATTTGCCTGTAGCTGCCAAGTCAGCAGCAGTTGTAGCATGGGTGCTAGGTGCATTAGTTTCACCCTCTTGCACTTTTGCAGGTGTTTTTTCAGTGGATGGTGTGTAAGAGTCTCTTGCTCAAAAAGTTACAAAACAATCCATGGAGCGCCTCAAGGATGACGTTTTCCTGTTGGCTGACGCAGAAATGAGCTTTGCCCTGGTTCCCTCTTAAAAATTCCCATAGGATTTTTCCATTGGATGATTGCAGAAAATAAGCTCTGCAGCCAAATGAACATTTATAGAATGATAATTACATGTTTTATTCAGCAAGTAAATCTTCACAAATGGAAATAACTTTTAGGATTTTTGAAGCCTTAATGCGATTGCCAAAAGTAAAAAAGCTAACGTTAGGCTCTAAACAAGCTACGTTACAGTTGTGTCGCCACCACAATTAGGCTGTAAAGCTGTGTTTGACACGGCTCAGCTTGATGGCATTCTGTAGTTTGATTTAACCGCCTGTTAGCGTCCGCATTTTCCAAAACACATAAAAGCTTCAAAGTTTGTGAGTGGGGTATTTATTGACGTATTTTTTGTCTTAAAACAAAATGTAAAAGTCTTTTAAGCTTGTGTTTAGACATCTAACCAAAAACCCCTTCAAAATATCCATTGACTTCGAGACGAGGTAAGCAGAGGTGCTGAAATGCAGCTCATTTCTGGGTTTTAAGACTCATTTATGGGGTTTTCTATTGTTGCCCACAAGAATGTCTGCATGTTTGATATAATAATGCAGCTACTTGACCAAAATGTGATAATAGGTGCCTCACAGTGATTCAGCGTTACCTTGCTGACATGATTGCACAAGGACTCATAGAAATACCCTATCTTAATGTATTGCACTGTAAATTGAAAGGGTTTTATGAATAGGCCGATTTATCTTTGCTTATAATAATTTGGATTTATGTTGATATGTATTCAGACACATTTTAAGATTTGAATAAAAGAATCATCAAGCAGTAATTTCGAATAAGCTCAAATCACCACACCACTAAGCAACCAATTATAACAAGTCTGAGGATTGACACCCTGTCACTACAGAATGATCAAAGAGCAAGATTGTGGAGGATAGTGATCAAAATCAGACTGAAAAAGAAGAAAATAGATCGTAAGATTGGTTAGAATAGACAGAGGACAGGAGGGTTTGATTTGAGATTGAGTTTCAGTGGTTTTGACACATCAAAGCTGGATGAGACACAAGCTTATAGTAAACATCATACATAAAGGTGTGTTCATTGTCTGTTCATCAAAATCTAGTCTGCATTCTGTTTGATGCTTTATGAGGTTTTAAACTCAGTTTATAGAGTTTCGTTCAATTGTTTTAACCACTCTAAGTAAAGAAGTTTGTGTTTTACCCTTGGTTGGTGTCAGTCATGAAGTTTCTAATGCACTGGCATGTATCCTCTAAGTTTTTGGCTACTTAAAGGTCATTTTCATTTCTGTCTTTAACAGCAGGTTTGATAGGTTTTAAGTAATAAGAAACTCCATTAATAATATTGGCACTTCATCTGAATCAAATCCAGACCACTGAACAAGATACTTTATAAATTCTGTTTTCATGTCCTTAGATTTATTACTTTGCCACCAGAAGCAGCAAAGTTAAGCATTTTCTCTTTCAAAAGCCTCCATGAGCTATTATTAGAGTCAACTGTCTGAAATGACTCTGCATTTAGTCAAAGCGGTGCCATTAGAATGGCAACAAATGTGCCGACACATCTTGGCACAGCAGAGGAGGGAGCTTGTTTCTGCCGCACCTTTGTTCATTATTGAAAACGGCCACTCTTGGCTTTTGTAGCACACCAAGCCGCCAGCCAGACGAGCTGAATTTATTTATGCACACTCAAGTGCTTTCATTCCAGGTTTAAAGACCAAGTGTGGCCTTTTCTTTCTGCCAGGTGCTTTAGGTATCCATTACAAAGAGTCTACAGTCTAAAGATGGTGAGAGTACTGTAAGCACACAGTACTTTCTGCTGTATGTTGTGACAGTCAAGCAGTAAAGGTCAGTAAGGACTTTATTTGATAATAATAATAATAATTATTATTATTCAATAGAAACAAAGTTGAGGTATTTGAAACTGTCCTCCCTAAGAGAGACAATTGCATAATTTTTTTCAACAACTCAGTCATAGAAATAGTCATAGTCAGAGAAATTCTGACTATGACACTGGGAGAAAAGGAGGAAGTTGTGTGATGTTGTCTTAGAGCTAGACAGAGTTAGTGTAACTGGAGCTGAGATGTTGGAGGGTTACAGCAGACGGCGCTAGAAATAAAAGGACGATGTCCACTGAGGTACATGCCGATCAGTCCATTCATTTGTTACATTAAATCATATAAGCAGTGTAATGATTTAATGTTACGTAATGCAATCCTGTCAGCTGCTTCAGTTTGTGCATTGCAGTTTAAGTTAGTTGCATATTTCATATACAGTTAGCTAACTGTAGGCTGCTTTAAGGGTGGAATTTTTTATTGCATTTTGCTCAATACATGAGATGAAATTGTGAATCAATCAACACATGTTAAATGTCGATATGACTTAGACCATTCCATTTGTTTTCACTGGCTTTGTTGCATACAATTAACTGATGACTATATCTTCAAACGCTTAAAATGTAAATTAATTTCAACCGAATTGTAAATATTCTGTTTCCTCACTTGGAGAAAATTGTGGCGGAGCACTACACCTACTGTATGCCTCTAACACATTACAAGCAAGCAAACTCCAACACCAGTAAAAGAAAGTTTTTGACCATCATAAGAACAGCAAGGTGGACAGAAAAACTTACTGTTTTTTATCCATTAAAGACACTTTTTAAGGGAGCAGGCCTGAGATGCAAATCTGTGCTGCACTGGATTGACGCTGCGAGTCACATGGAGTCAAACCGAGCCATTATGCGTATGAAAAAACCCTACACTACTTCTAAAGCTCACTAATTAACATGTTATATTTAGTTTGTTTGATCTGCACAAAAACCAAAGTATACAGGTCACAGTTTGGGCATGTGTCGGCCTGTTTGTTTGCTTCAAACACTTATCAGCCAACCAGCAGAGACTCAAACTTCCCTATCTTTTTCTCTGCTGCTGTCCACATGTTGAAGAGTCCTTGGGCAAGACACTGAACCCCAAGTTGCTCCCGATGGGCAGGCTAACGCCTCCATGGCAGCTCCGACACCAATCGGCGTGTGAGTGTGCATGAATGGATATATGAGAGGCCAGTCGTAAAGCGCTTTGACGTTAAAGGTAGAAAAGCACTATGTAAGTGCACTCCATTTACCATTTGCTACAAGGCAGCTGCAAGACGAAATTTAACCCTCCACTACGGCCTGTGACTGTCTCCACAGTACTGCTGCTAAGGGCCAGTGAACTGGTTACTGTTATGCTCAGACATGACTTTTCTTCCTCGCGGCTCACTGGTGATGGAATGACCTCGCAGCTGCTGTCACTTATAATTCCCTGTTAAGGCGTGAAAACCCATCTCTTCTCAGCCTTCCCTGTCCTTGTAACTCATGTATGAACTCGCACCTGAAATACAAAAAGAAACATTTTTCTTGAGTCCGCTTTTGGTTCTCAGGACATACGTATTCATTAAACATTTGAAAAAAATATTACATGGAAAGTTAGCTTAAAGGTCAGTGCATAGGATTTAGGGGGATATATACAGTAATGGCAGAAATGGAATATAATGCAACAAGTTTACAATATTGTATAATAAGAATACTTATTACTTATTATACTTATTAATACAAGAATAGGAATAATATAAAAATAGGAATGTAAATAGGCTGATAACGGAAAATAATGGTTGAAATGTGTAAACGCAGCTAGCCTACTAAATTGGTATTTGTTTTTAAAAAAAAACTTGACATGGAAATGTGTTTGAATTTAAGGAAACTCTGACCAAAATTGAGCCAGATGGTGAAGTCAAATTGTAAAAATTAAATGTGAGATGAATCATAATTATATTGATGTCTTTTACACATTTAAATTCCCTTTAAATGTTACTTATAGATCCACTTCATAAACATTCAGACGCAGCCATGTTATTTGTGCTTTTGCTTTTCTACAAGCTCCTTTTATTTTTAAAAATTATAAGCCAACTCAAATCTCAAATCAAATTCTGCTTAATATTACATCAGCCCCGTCTCACCTTCACATTGTTTTTTAAAGGAAGAGACCTCTGCGGATAATAAGCTCCTGGTAAAAATATAAAGAAAAACGAAAACTGAAGGAATTTCTAACTGTGAGTAGTCTCAACTGTTTCCAATCAGCAATCCTCACTGTTAGATGCCACTAAATCACCTTAAATCCTACACACTGTTCCTTTAAAAAGGATTTCCCAGAGATTGTCTAAAAATAATGGGAATATTTTGTGTCCCATTACATATGATTAATGATTTGGTTTCTTAAGAGTGGCCATACTAACATATTCAAGCATCATTTTAGGACTCATTTGTCCAGTTTCACTTTTCTGAGGTTCATTTTAGGTCACTGCAGTCTTCTGGTTTGAAAGCTGCTCTTTCCCCAAAGAGATTTGTGGGTTTGGCCAAGCAAACATACAAGTCTACAGTACAGACTCCCCTCGAGAGCCACTGTAGCACGAACACAATATGTCCTCTGGCCTGTTGTGTTTAGGAGACGATAACCACAAGATGTTTGTATGGGAGAAGAAGACAAATGTTTCTGTGGCCACAATACGCAAGCTTTTGTTTTTTTTCTTTAAAAATCTTGGCAGGGCGTTTTCATTGGAAGAAGCAAAATAAATTGTCCTTTTCAATACACCTCCTGTTTTGCCCTGCACTTTGTAACTCAAAAAAATACAGAGGAAAAGATTTTATTTTATGATTTATGTGGAATAATAATCAAAAAGATGTTTTTCATTTTTGTTCTGTCTTAAAGTGAAATACTCCAGTAACCTTTCTACAATCTGGATTTTTTGCCAAAGGGAAATTGGACTGCAGTAAAGCCTGTAATCCTTGGAAAAGGTCAATGACATACAGTATCTATGAGCAGAGTATACTTCGCCCAACATTTACTTTATCTTCCTTGAGGAGAATTACAAGTTGGCTCCAACATTTTTCTTACTGGAGTACAGAGAAGTAAAGAGAAAGACAAAACTGTGAGCAGATACTGAACTGCTTCAATAGATACTGTGATTTCAGAAGGAGGTTTTAACTATTTCATCTGCTAACTGGCTACGGACCCCTCTCTGAATCACATAACCACAAATTGAAGAATTATTAATGTAGTTTTTAAATTATGATCTTGAAATCAGACTTGATGAGGGGCTCATTTTTATCAGTCCAGCAGTGCAACAGTTATTCCAGGGCACTGAGGAGAGGAAGACAGAAACTGAGGGGCACACTTGAATTGAATGCTCTACTTTAAGCAATAACGGGTATTATTTGATATTATTTTGTCTGTTTAAAGGTATAAAATGAAGTATTCCTGCAATAAAAGGTCTAAAAAGACCCATTCAGGGACATTTCTAGGACCTTGGGACAGTGAGAGCTTAGCCTGGACCTCAGAAGTGGGGTCCAGGGGAATACTTCCCAGGGAATTTGTATTTATTTATTTATTTATTTTAGTTTTGTGAATAAGCCATATTTTGGTGATTTTTTAAATGCACTCTAGGATCGTATATATACTTCCTTTTTTGAACTTAAAAAAACTTTCTAGATTAATCATAATGTGATGAGAAAAATAGTATAAGTGGTAGAGTTTCAGTTTTAGATCCGGATTTGGAACATGCAAAATAAAATGGGAAAATAAAAATATAAGTAAGAGAATGACACCAGAGTACCCATCAGACATAAAGAACATTAGTATTTCATGTACAAAAAGAAGTAGGAGGACGTGAATACATTTTACTTTTGTTCAAAGTAACGGTGCGTATCATAGTTAAATAACGTAAAGTAAAATATTGCACAGAGCACTTTACTTTGTGTTTGTGTCTCTGCTGATAATCTTTTCTTTTTATGAGACGCTATTTACAGTATTAATCTGTGAAATAGGAAGGTGTATTGCATGTTTTAAGCTACACGGTCCAGGAGTAGGACAGGTGGGCAGAAAATCATCAGTTAATTAGTTTATTTATAGACACGGACAGTGACAGCAGGAGAGAAAAGTGGCACAACCTGAATAAGACGGGTTTCAAGCCTCTAGGTTTTTGAGAATTCATGTATTAGGTTTACAGAAGTTATGTTTTGAATTTGCTGATGTGTAAATTTTCATAAAATCCTTGGTGTAAACTCACCTGTGTGCTGAAAGGCCATGCTTTGTCTTTTAATTTGGATCCCTCACTCTTGATGGATTTAATGAGAGATGTGTTTCATGGTGAGCTCACAGTGGTTGAAACCAGATTGAGGACAAATAATGAAAATGAAGTGCATGCAGACCTGTCTGCAGAAGAAAATGTTGGCATTTTACATTTCTGCAACGTAAATGTGGTACATTTCTTCATTTCATATTTATCACATGATGATGATGAGCTGACTGTGTCGTTGGAGAGTGAAGGGGTTTGTCAGTTGATGTGTCTCTTTCACGAGACGCCTGCCAAGCTGCTGACCGCTGTTTGAAAAAAAAAAAACAGTTGTTTTTAAGCAAGTCATTGCTGCACTTTCAGCAGTGTTTAGTCACGAAAATCATTGTTCTTAATAGGACATTGGTGTGTTTGCTGTCGGGATACTGCCTTGAAAAGCGGTCTATATACGACTTTTTGGGGGTGCTTTTTGCTTTTATTTGACAGTATAAGAATAGTTTGAAAGGAGTAGAGAGTAAATGACAGCAAAGGGTCATTGTTTGAAAATCAAATCAGCAACCACTGCAGCGAAGACATCGATTTTGTACATAGGGCACCTACTCTACCAGGCAAGCTATAGGTGCCCCAAAGTTGTTTTTTTACAGAGCCATCAATGCATTTCCTGCTGAGATTGTGCCACTAAATGCAGGTATTTAAGCCAAAACATGATGATTTCCTAACCATAACCTAGTAGCTTTTGTGCCTATACCTAACCACACATAATCTGATTTTCCTGATTCTGTGGGATGTTTGTGCAAACACACACATTAAAGATAAAATATCTCAGCTTCACTGCATGAACTACATCCATATGGCAACTTGAGTAAGATGGTGAATATTTAACTGAAAGGATCATGTGTTTTTGATGGCTGTATGATTCACAGCTGAAGGCAGGCAGGCAGGCACTTGGCCAAAGATATTTAAGATAATGTATTACAACGCTGACACAGAAAAATGCGCCGTGACACGAGCTGTAGCCATAATGTACAGCCAGGTACAGCTGGATAAACTGCATAAATCATTGTTACAAGTCTATGACATCTACATTTATTTATTTATTTATTTATTTATTTATTTATTCATTCACACACAAAACTCATGCAAGTTTACTTATTTGAACCTCTTGGTCTTTCGTATTGAGCACTAATTATTACTAAAGAACATTTAAAATGTACTACCTTCTTTTGATTGACTTATGATAATCCTTTGTGCAGTTAGTGGTGAAAAATAACAGTGATTGTACTGATTGATTGATGTCTTTTTTTTGAAGATGAAGAAACAAAACATTAGACATTGGTGTCTAAAATTTATAATGCTGTTCAGTATGTGAGAAGGATGATACTTCAGTTAGCTGCTAATCAAGCAGTTGGATAAATGTTGCAGTTTCTTGACACTAACACCTTCAAAGCAATTTAAAAAAAAACATGCACAGGTGTAATACATCATTCTCCTAGTTTTTATTTTATTTCCTTTTTTCAAAAATTCAATAAAGCAAATGTCTCTTTTTCATTACTTTTGCTTTTGTCCTCAATCCGCTGCACTAACCTTCCTTAAAGTCAAAGCCATTTGGACTGTAAAATCTGTAACACGGTTAGGGTGAACAGCCTCTGTCCGCCGTATGACTAATTTGTTTTTTTCTTGGCTATTTAAAGATAATACATTCAGTGGGGCAAGCAGTGCAGTTTGAAAAAGGCTGAGAAAAGTAAAATGTGTCAGAGTGGAGTTCAGTTGATAGCTGTATTTCTATGCTTTAATGATTCTTTTCCTGCAAAAACAGCAGCACTTTTGAAAACCTGGATGTGTAATTAAGTTGGCCTAAATTGAAATACTTTGTTATATTCAAGAGTCTTTGTCCCTAAAAGGACAGGCAGCAGTGACTGTGAAGGAGCTTTTAAAAGATGTTTGGAGATGTACGTTCTGGAGTTCACAGTTCAAACTGACTGCCAGAAATAACTAAGGGAAAGGAATAATGGGACAGAAAAACACCAAAGTCCTTCAAACCCACAAAAGTTTTGATTAACCTTTGCGGCATGTGCGAGAAAAGTTTCACAAACTGTTATTTTAATACAAACAAGTATAAACAAACTGGTTTTCACATACACAATTAATTGTTGTAAAATTAGTGTCAAATTTCATTCCAGCATTAAAAGTCTTACTTTTTACTTGCTGTTAGCTCTTTTTTGGTGTTTTGAGCACCACAAGCCGAATGCCATCGGATTTTTTTTTCGGACAAACAAAACAAAAAACGATCAAACAAAATTACAATAATTGACATGGATGATAATCTATACACATCTCAATGAATAGATTCAAGTCACCAAAACAATACATATATATATGCATGCATATTAAGTGTGTTTGAATATATATATATATATACATATACATACTTATGTATTATGCATGCATCCGCATCTGTGCATGCATCAGTACACACACAAACAAACATAATATCCATTATATTTGAAAGAAGGCAGACATCTGTATAGCTGATATCTCCAACACTCTGCATCTCACACCAAAACAATCTCGATGTATTATTACTACTACAGGTAAGAGGAAAAATATGTATTTTTGATTTAGGGGAGCGCTGTCCCTTTAAATCAACCTGTATGCTTAAATAAAATGTGACAGTTTTTTCCACTAATTTACCTTTGAAGTGAGTAATAAGTCCCTTTTTGGACAGGGAATGATATGAATTATTTCAGTCACAGTATTTGTGGTGAACTCATCTGTGTGTTACTGTGTGCGTATGAGCTGGAAAGGCTACTTAGTTGTTTTGTTTTGCTCACGTTCATGACAAAGCAACAGTGCAATAAGTCTGGGACATAATTCATCCTCATTAGAATCAATAGTGGTGAGGTGTTAACGTGAATTATCTTCACAGTCATCTGAAGCAGCCTCATTAAACCATAACAGGAATGTGTCTCTGACATCAGTCGGTATCTGCTGATCTTAAAGGAGGAAATGAAACATTTATTACACTCTGGAGAAATTAGCATGCTTTAAACTTCCCTCCAAAGTGTCCCGAATCTGCCTGTTCTCTCAGTTAGCAGTATTTCACCCTGTTTTATAATTCTGTAATTAGCTGTGAGTTATTCTTTGCCGATATGATGAGATGATGTTTTTCGATTGCAGCTTCTGTCTCAAGTCGATGCAAATTAGGGAGGCTGTGTACGAAAAACTCAAGGTGATTAAATGCAATTCACAAAAGCCCAGGGGTGCACTTTAAATCAGCAGCGGTTGTCAAGTGTATTTACTAGTGTCTGTGCGATGCTGAATCTGTACAAAAATGATAAACTTTTATTATAAAAAGTTAAAAAAAATGCTTCCTCAAAGTAATACTTAAAATGCGTCTGACCGAAACAAAAGGACAAACATGGCACACAATTGATGATAACGAAATTAGGTTGTGTCAGAATTTAAATAGCAGGCTCACTGTCGACAGTGATGAATTGAACATATTTTGCTGTCTCTCTTGTTGTCTTTTTTAAACTGATATCGGGCACACACCTTATTCCAGGTGTGGAGAGAAAAAAAGTCTTTTTAAGGCACTGAAAATTAAGTGTTATAAAATAAGGTCTTATTTTACCAAAATGTCTTAAACCAATCTTAAAAAAGTCTTAAAAATGCTAGGAAATGTAAAGTAGTCACTTTTTTTCTGCTGAATGTGAAATCACAAAATAATTGGTAACATGTAGTTTTTCAGACTTGACACAATGGAAATCAAGGCGGCAGAATCACAGGAGCACAAATTGCCTAACAGATTACAACGCAAACCGATGGCAGAAATCTCCCAGTTCTGTTCCAAACTCATCTCCGCATTGTCTCTACTCCCCAAAACCAGCATCAGGGTCAGCAGAAACAGATCTCCCAACAATATTTTAGTGTACACCGAATAAGAAAGAAGAGAAAGTGTGGTGTCTGAACACGGTGACAAAACACTAATCATGCAAGTTAGGAAAAATTTGGCAAAATTGTCCCTAACCCTAAGTTATAAGTTTTAAATTTCATTCAAAGTAGTATTACAAAGGTCTTAAAAAGTCTTAAATCTAACTTGCATCAAGCTATAGAAACCCTGAATATCTAAATATTTTTACTCAAGTACTGTACTCGAGTACAGTCTTGAGGTACTTGAATACCAATTCCGAAAACGTTGGGTCCCTGTGCTAGTAAACATAAAAAGAATGCAATGATATGCAAATCCTTATTGACCTATATTTAATAGAATACAGTACAGAGAAAATATATTGAATGTTCAAACTGATAAACTTTGATTTTTCCAGAAAATATACAATTATTCTAAATCTGAATAAAAGTTGAGACCATTCTAAAAGTTTGGACTAATAAGCGTTTTGGAACTGATAACACCAATTGCTGAAGTTCTGAAAATTAAATTTCTTTTTTTTTTTTCATGATTTGAAGACTGTCAATTTGGAACAATGAGCCAAAATCCTGTATGAACACCTGAGATTTATTTATATTTAGTACATGCTAAGTACTACATACATCTCAGTTAGCTTGTTCAATACTTTTTGCTGTGCCATTCAACTTAATTGCTTTATTTTTATGGATTTAAATGTTGCAATTTCTCTATCATTGTAGTTTTACTAAGTTAAAGCCAATGTCTGCTCTACACTTCATGTGAATAGCTGCATTGGAAAAATGTGGAACCTGGAAAAAATATTACACTACTTACCTATTTTCCCATCTGTATGTAAAAAATGGATTTGCAAATCATTGCATTCTTTTTTATTTACATTTTACATAGTGTCCCAACTTTTTTTAACTTGGGGGTGTAATTTGCATTTTGAGTGTTGTATGTTGCTTTATACTTTTACTCCAAGACTTTTGGAGGGAAATATTGTTCTTTTTATTCCACTAAATCTAACACATTTCGTTACTTTTTAGATTAGGATTTTCCATAAAAAGACATGAAATACAATGTGACATTATGGATTAAACCAGTTGTTTCCTACATTTTTGCCTTGTGACCCCTTATTTTTAAAACGTAGGGCTTTTTGTCACCTTTTAGATGTCAGTTATTAGTAGTTCACCAAAGAATCATTTTCCCTATAAACTTGGTTAAATGGTTTCATTTAAATAACAATTTGAGGCTCAGACGTGTCAAATAATCCAATCTCTCACAAAAAAGCAAGGATTAGAGAAAGGTCCTAAAAGTTAATGTAATTTGTGTAAGAGAACTTTGTTTTGTTTTTTTCTTTCTTGTTCCATTAATTATCTCACGACCTCTCTGATTTATCTGGCGACCCTGTGGAGGGAGCTGACATGAAGTCATTTAACAAACTCTGCCAACACCAACTACAACAGTAAAATGCTGCTCACACAGTGTTGCATCAGTATTAACAATCTAATAATGTCATATGAAACAATATATAAGCATTACAGTAAGGGCCATTTTTCAGCAGTTTGAGTTGTTCTGCTTTTGATACTTTAAAGAGATAGTTTGGCTCTTTTAAAGTGGGGTTGCATGGGGTACTTATTCATAGTTAGTGCATAACCTACAGTAGATGGCGGCTAGAGTACCGATACGGATGATGTAATGTACCACTGTGGAAAAGAGGCAGCAAAAAATCGTATACTAAAAAATGCCTAAGAAAATCATCATACATACATGCGTCAGTTTAAGTGTATATATACTGAGAACATTTTCACCACTTTAACGTCAGACAGCCCGTTTACAGACTCATCTCCCCATCTGTGCTCTTGTCAATTCCACCGGACTCTTTTAATGAAAACAATATTTTTACCTCACTGAATATGGGAGCTGCTGATCTCCTGCGGCTTTGATCAATTAATTTGTGTTGTTGTGTGACTTTGGTGACTCCAAATTAATCCTTTAAACACCAAAGTCAAACAATAACACAAACTAAGTAATTGATCAAGGCAGTGATAGATCAGCAGCTGTTCAGCAATGTTAAATCACTGTTCTTCTAAATTGAATCTGGCTTTGAAGAGAGAGATTTAATGGCTTAATTTTCCTGTCAGAAAAGTGTCTTACTAGTAAAGCAGTGAAAATACTCAAAATATAGCTTTCTTCTAATAATATTTTGATTTTGTAGATGACTTAAATACATGTTGTTGCTGCCCCCATCCATAGCAGTACATTGCTTAGCTTTCATGGTGGTCCTCCTGTCTGCTTCTCCAAACTCGGAGCATGCCAACGGACAACCGCTGACGGTAATAAACTCAATATGAATAAGTACCTCATATGACCCCACTTTGAGAGATCCGAGCTATCTCTTTAAATACATTTAGCTGATAATATTTGTTTACTTTTGACTGAATGCAGGACTTGTTGTATAGTTGTACTAATTTTGTATTGGTGGTATAATTTAAGTAAGAGATGGGATTGTTCCTCCATCACTGCCAGCTTCCAGCTTCACTATCATGACTCTGCATCGCCCTCTTTGTTTGAGTCTGTGCCCCACCTTTGCCACCCCAGTCAAAATAATCTGGACGTGTCCGCTGCCTGATTCAAGTTAAATCAATAAAGCTGACTGAGTAAGAGAATCTCCAGCAACAGTGCTTGAATAAACAAGAGGCATTTCCCCTCCCAAGTTCAGATTCACACGTACAACTTCTAAAAAGTTAAAATCTCTAGTGAGACGAGTGAACTTTAACAAGGTCTCTTGTAATCAGCCGCTCTTGTTTTCAAGCCTCATCTGCTTCACACAGGCCATGCCGATTAGCGAGATTTGTTGAAAGAAAGGTTCAGAGAGCCACTGCAGAACAGCTGCTCTATCTTCAGAAGAAGCACAGGAGTGTGCATATTCCTGAATTTGCGTTGATAAATGCCAAGAAGTTATCTCCAACAGATAGTTTATAGATATGAGGTGGCTGAGACCGAGGCCATGTTAACTGATTGCAGTAGATCCGGATGTTGTTTAATAAGTTTGGTGAAGTACCTCATGTGACCTTCTCCTTTATCATATTCACTCTCCCACACCGTCTCCCTCTGCTCACTCTAATATGCTGAAATCAAAACACAATTGAAAAGTTGCTCTGCGCTCTAGTTATAAGCTCTCTCTATGGAAGTGTTATTATGAATTTGTTTCAAGCAAAGGGAAAGTTTAATTTCAAGTAGAAATTAGTGCACCAGATATATTAAATAAAAGATGTAAAGTAGGCTAGAAGTCAAGTAAATAAATAAATAAAAAAAGATCAGCAATATTTGGATATTATCTTAAATAGCAGACAGTGGCACGCCTTAGTTCCATCTGCTACTTGAAACTGGGAGAGTACAGACCTCCACCAAGACTAATAGTGCTGTCCTCTATGATAGGCAAATCTGCTATATTTGCAACCACTATATTTGCCTGGATATCTTATATATATTTTTAAAACTAATATAAATTATGTCAAAGTATAGTTGTGCCTTACTGAAGCCTCATCATCTCAGCCTTGCTTTTATGTACTTCTAAATTGGAAATATTTAATTTTTATTTGATATCTCTTGTAGAATTTATTGCATTAGTTTATTGTATTTATGTTTCCATAGCTAGCTACACCTTAGTTTGAGAAAAAGTGTAACAGTTGTGACGGTGTTCCAATTGCACTGACTGTCTCATGAGTCCACTGTCTCTGACTGCTTTTGATGTGTTTTTTGATACTGAGTAATCATATTTGTGCAGTTTGCTGTGTTTTCTCACTATTGAACTTTCTTTCCATATAGTGGATTTTAAAGGAGCAGTGTGAGGGATTTAGCGGCATGTACTGGTGAGGAAGCGTGAAACAACAAGATTTTTACTGGGAGCCAAATAATCCACAGAGGTCTCCTCCTCTCCAAAACAAAGCAACAAGGTGATTAGAAATGGTAAAAACACATTTTAAAGCAGTTTCACTTTAAATTTCTGTCAATACAGCCTCCTGAATTCTACTCACTGGACCTTTGAGATGTGTGGGCTAGATGCCCTCACAATTTTTACAAATATTAGAAATAATTTGTTTGTCTGCCCTTTGATTTGGACTCCCTTCAAACTTTAATGGGTTATTCTTTCGCCCATGCTTCAGTCTTCTTCAAGTTTCATGAAAATCAGGCCAGTGTTTTTTTCTGTAATCCTGTTGGCAAACAAACTAAATCAAGAAAGGGATTAAGCATATTTTCCAAAATGTGGAACAAAGCTTTACCCAAATGTCATCACTTTAACCCTCTACATAACCAACCATTGTTAACGAGCATTGATTGTTACTTTTTAGCATACTGTAACAAGCTTTGACTGAAATCAGGAGGATTTAAAGAAGTGCAGAGCCAGAAAAGTAATGGTACACCTGGGACCCATTTAATCTTAGTGAACTGTGTTTTATATACAGTATGCTGCAGTATCTTCACTTAATTAGCTGTAAGTTGCACATTTGAGTGTGAGAAGTAAAGTGTGAATACAAAGGCTGGTGCTCTGTCACAAAACTTGTGTACTGATGAGGACAATGACGCTGATCTGACACGCATCACATCTTGTTTTGCCACTTGCAAAACCAAAGTGTGTTTCAGTGTTTCTTGGCGGTTTTGACAAAGCAGCTTAATTGGAAATCAAAAGATCTGACAGCTAGGGACGTGGAGATCAGCGGGATGAAAGAAAAACGATGGCAACTAATAGATTGAAAAGAAGTATGAGATGTTAAAAAGGGCTGAATACTAGAGACCTTGACATTGAACTGAGGCTGCAAAGAATGTGGTTGCTGTGTTTCATAGACTGTGAGTGTAAATAAATGTCATGATGTGACATCTGAGTCGGCGAAATGAAATGACAGTGATGTTCCTAGAATCAGAGGTTAAAGAAGGTAAAGCATGCATTAACTGAAACAGGGAATAATTGAATTGTTTATATCCACAGGCTCTTAATTGCTCTCTTCTTGGGAGTCTGTTGCTGTGATGAGCTCTATTATTAGCTTGATGTTATTCTCAGTGTAAACTTCAGTGGTTCAGTAAAGGGTTGAAGAGAATTAAATCAAATTAGCTCAAGTTTTGGAAAAGGATTTATTTTTATATTTTTTTTTAGGAATTTCAGCAACTGTGTTGTATCATAGTTGTGTCCTTTTCATCAGCCCTTTCGACAGTCTAAAAAGTTACTTTGTGTTTGCTGTGCAACTCTAATTTCCTGTGTGCTAACCCCATACAAACCTCATAAAACCTATACACCCATTTTTATGAAAATTTCTACCCAATGCAAGCAAAGCATGTTGCCACCGAACCTGTATGCAACCAACAAATGTGTTACATTTTTGCACATTATGCAGGGTAAACATGAAAACTCTGTTTCAACAAAGAGGTTAGCGTGTGGTAGAAAGATCATGTCTTGGCTTAAAATACCCAACTTGGAGGCACACAAAAAAAACCTAGTGGTTTTTGTGGCACGATATCTGCAGATTTGATTTCACTACAAAGACCCATGTTAGGAGCCAAAAAAGCAGATGGAATCACTCTGATGGGTTGCTACAAAACACCGACGATTGGAGACAAAAAAGGTGATGGAAAGACACTGAGAGGTGACTACAGAAAAACCCTCAACTGGAGCCAGAAAAACCAATGCAAGTGCACTGACGGGTCGCTACAAAACACCTCAACTAGTCTAAAGGGCGATAGAAACACACAGATGGGTCGCTACAAAAGTCCCAAGTTGGGAGCCTAAAAAGCCGTTACAAATGCAGAAATATCATAAATGCTTTTGTTGTTTGTTGGTCTTGAACACTCTGCAGCTTGGCAGCTGTCTCAACTAGATGACACACTGTCTATCATCCCCCTAATATGCAGACAAATGTGTGGTTACAAAAACTTATGATGCCAACATTTTCTTCTGGTGACTAGGCTTGAAAACATAAAAAAAATTATACTTACCTCAGTATGGGGGGAAAAAGGCAACAAAGCAAACATTGTAAATTTTATACCATCACCAGAGAATTTATTTGTGAAGGCTAATTCATTCCCAAACCACTTTTAAACCAACACAGGAAACTGAAATGGAAAAATGCTCCAAAATGTGACCAATTACCACAAAAGAAATTTGTCCTTTCACTTCAGAACTTTTCAGCACATTTCAATTTCAGTACAGACCTCAGGAAAAACAGATGTCTAAGCTTGCCAGGGTAGAGGAAAACTAAAACTTAACTCTTACATTTTTGTGACACCACTCTGATACAGTGGCTCTGATCACTGCTGTCCGTCACTGTGAGTCATGCATACATGTAGTGTACTTTATGATGACCCTTTACAGAACCATCTTTAACTTGAACTGCTCATAGAAAAATGTTTCTGATGCTGTAGCTCTACAGTTTCAGCCACCTTCAGCACTAACAGCAGAAAAACTGTATGTTTTTGACAGGATTACAGTGAGTTTATGTGTCTTGTCTCACCGGACACTTCTATTCAGTTGTATATGTATTGAAGTCAGCTATAAAAACACGAGACACTGTTGCCACCAAGTGGTGTGAAAAAAATGTGCCCCAGATTTGTGAGCGTTGTGGAGGAGAAGGAATAGCCTGCCAACTGAAATCTCTCCTGTAGGCTTTATTTCATGTTGGTCATGTTAAGTGACATTTTCAAGAAGAGACTGTTTAAATATATGGACAGTGAAGTCAAGTCTGGTCTATAAAACAAAGTCAGAAAAACACAAGGTCAGACTTTTCTCTGTGTAATTCCCTGTCTCTGCTGCTTACTGTTTGAGCAGAGCAACATTATGGCTCCAACACAACAGAAAACAAAACCCATTCATCAGCAGCTCTCAGTGTACTGTACAATCAAATTTACAGCTCTCACTTGATGCACTTCTTCCGTCTGCCTGCAAGCTTCACCGCACAGTATGGCTGGTAAATAAAAGTGGACTCACAATGAGTGATTTTTGTTTTTTTGAGGCCCACAAGCCAAGTGTCAATGCACCGATATCTTAAACACTCGACAACTGACAACAAAAAAAATCTAGACTGATGTTTAGCATTACATGTATGAGAAAGGTTATTTTGATTTTTGGGTGAACTGTCCCTGTAAAAGATTCAAATGAAATACATTTATTTAATATTGTTTAATATATTAATTATCAATCTGACATAAATTAATATTAAATTAGATTGTGGATATTTTCTCAATTAATCATCATTATCAGACCAACACTCCAACACATATATTTTGAGTTTAACATCACATAATACACAGAAAAGATGGGAGTCTTGACATTTTAGAAGTTAAAACCAGTACATTTTTTATATTTTTTCTTGATTAATTACTTGAAATGACTTCACCTATATATCCATAAAAATAGCTGCCAATCGACAAGGTGTTTCCTGAATGTGGCACTGAGGTTTCCACAAAGGAGACAAACATCAGGGAGCCCTCAGCCACCCACTGACCCCTCACTGAAGCGTTTCCAGGGTTTTAGAAGTATGACGGACAGCTGAGTTCGGGGTGAGGTCTGAAGGTCGTCTTCACTGTTCCTCCCCCATGTGTTCCACGCTCACACTAATCACATCCTCAGCCTTGACAGATCATCCATCATCCCATGCCGAATATGTTCTGTCTCTTTTTTGTCTCCGGCGCCCCTCAGAGAGGAGGTCATGACGTCACCAGACCAGCAGAACTGCGTCATGAATCGCTGCTAATTAGCTTTAGGTAAAATCAGCCAAACCATGAAAAAGGAGAATAATAGGTCTATGTAGTCTCCATGCATTCACATGATTCTCTCATCTTACATATATAATATATATAATAACAAACTCAAAAGTTAGGATGGAATTTTAATACAAACTTTTTCACAGCTGAAGCTGCTGAGGAAATAATCTCGTCCTTATCCTAAAACGAAAAAGGCTCCTAACTATTTGTGACTGAGTAGCTGCAGATTGCAGTTCAAGGCGCCTTTCTAATCAGTGCTCACAGACTGCTGGGTCAAATTCAACATCTGCTTTACTGACTCGCCTAATACCTCACCCAGACTGCAAAGTCCCTGTTCTACGTGACATCTTTAAATTATCATTATCATTGCTCCCAACATGTCCTCGCAGTGTTCCCTCATTTGTGCCAGGCTCACATTAAAATATCTGATGTGCAGTTAGAGGTGTTACATCAGTGGCTGAAGGATAGTGGTCCATGGAGTCACATTCACGACAAGAACTACATCGACTCATTTTGTCTTTGTCAGTTATTTTCAGATCCTGGTTCATATTATTACTGTGAGAAATCTTTTTTGTCTTCCCAAGATACATCCTGCAAATCTTAAAGGCAGCATATAATTGTATTTTCACATTGTTAATTTGCTAGAAAGAAATTTCATTCATAGACACCACAGGTTACAGACACGCGTATGGTAGGAATAGCAAATTAGTAGAGTCTTAAAATCTGTTCTAAAATATATTGGGAGCCAGTTACAAGGTTCAAACTGAGGTGATGTGAAGATGTCTCTTAGTTCTTGTTAAAAGCCAGGTTGATGAAAATATTTTAGGTTCAAGCAAGTAAAAAGGCACTTGCAGTAATCCAGGTGTGATGGGATTAAAGTATGTGACATGTCCTTTGTGTCTTTAAATGTTAATGTTAATGTACTTTTGAAATATTTCCAAGATGACAAAAGCATGATTGCTTAAGTATTTTGGTGTGCTGCTCGAAGTTTAAATTACTCTTAAACCAAATGCCAAGATTATTTGCAATATGCTTGATATGATGCAAAAGTGGACAAGGTGAGGGCAGAATTTAAATTGTCATGCGCAATGAAAAGGATCTCAGTTTTGTTTGAGTTCAGTTACAGAAATTTTTTGACATCCAGCTGTTGACATCAGAGAGGCCGTCATCAAGTGAAGTCGTCATTCCAGGGTTTACAGATTTAACAGGCAGGTACATCTGCGTATCATCAGCATAAAATCTTGTAGGCAGTTCACTCCCAGCTCCTCCAGTCAACATATCAAAGTGTCATTAGGCAAGATGCTAACCTGAAATTGTTCCTGATGGTTGTGTCATCACTGTGTGAATGTGTCTGTGACTGAGTGAATGTGATTTGTAGTGCGAAAGCTCACTGAACAACTGGAAAAATGCTTTACAAGATTGCTTTCATAATAAACTGACTCATAAAACTTCACTTTAAAAAAAATCCAAACCAATCTGAAGAAAAAATAATTCACTAATCTTAAATGGAAATTGGATATTTAATTCCTAAACTTATAAATAAATAAGTTTAGATGTTAAGAGAATTGATGGGATGAGGGTAGAGAGTTGATATTTTTAATGAAGTGGCTCAAAGGACGGCAATGTCGATTTGTTGGTCTGCCTGTCTTCTTTGGTACAGACTGAAATATCTATGAGATTGATTGCCATTAAAGTTGGTGTCCTAAGGATAAAAAAGTTATCATTTAGCAAGGAAAGTATCTCAACATCTGTGAGATGGTTTTGCAATTTTTTTTTTTACATTTATTGTTACCAGAGGATGTATTGATGTAACTTTGGTAATTAAAGTGCCACAGTGAGGTGGTTTCTAGGATAAAGTTCCAACTTTTAGGTTTTAAACTTTGGAGATCCTTAAAATTTCCATCTAGCGGCATAACTGCGTCAAGATAGTCGACATGGTAACTGTTCCACCTAAACACTGTTAGCATTTTCACTGTTGTTAGCATCAGCTTAAAGCACCGCTGTGCAGCCTCACAGAGCTGCGCGGCTGCAGACTCTCAGTCTTGTTTTATGTTAATGTGTTATATCACAGCTGCAGTTATTCTATCTGCTTAATGATTTCTCAGTTTTATGTTTTTTAATTGATGGTGATGTTGCAAATATGTGAGCTATTAGCCTTTTAACTCAAATTATGCTAAAACTGACATATACTAGTTTATATTACATCGTGGATTATTAATTAAAATCAGATCAAAAATGATAATTCTAAAACACAATAATAATACCATCATCATTATTCACATGGGGTGTAAATCCTCACAGCTGACTAACTACAAGTCAGCCACAGGTCAATTATCATTGTCACCTGCAATTCGTTAAAATTAGGACTCAGTGCAGAGGTAGTTGACATTGAACTGAAGTGTGAAACTTGATTTTGTCAGCAGGTGCAAAGCGCTCTGTGGAGAGAGACATGAATCAGCAGGAGCAGCTGCCAAAATGACTGACAAAGTCACTCAATAACACAGCGATAGCAGCTGAAGGTTGACACTTATGTCACATCAGATAAATGTTGAGTGTGAACAGCCGTGGAGAAAGTCGGTTCAATCACAGGTCTGACGTCACACTTTCCATTAGGAATCGCCTTGTTTTTTTTCAGTCTTCAGTCTGAAGTTGTCCCCAGAATAGGCAGCAATATTCCTGTGTTCTGAGTTTTTTTTATGCTCCCACACAATTACATGATGGCACTGACACTGAAGGAGGCTCTGATTTGTGAAATAATATAGTGGCAAGCCTTACAAATTAGACACAAGTGCTTTTAAAAGTTAAGGTATGTTAGATCTAAGGCAATTATTCTCTAAGTGTAGCCCATGACACAGTGAGTCATCGTCTTTTACTCATACTCACATTAGTACACACATTCATATTTCTTCATTATTAAATAACACAAACTCCATTCTCTGGTCTAAGGCATGCAATGTCAGAATGACAATGGGAACAGAGTGTAACAAGCTGACAAATCTGTCTAATATCAGGCCAAGTTTATCTACACATAGACAAGAGGCCCGTGCTGGTGACAGTATGAGATGTAAACATTATCGGCGTCCACCTCAGCAGTGAGTGGACGCCATTGTTGCTAAGTGAATGAGCTAGCAGTGGATGCTAGTGATTTATAGGTCACGGTTTTAAAAAACTTGCATCACCCCAACCCAGTCTGTTATGAGAGCTAGTCTGCACCACTCAACCTGTGAACATATGCATTAATCAATGATGCACAGTCCCGAAAATGCGCAAACAGAAAGTTTATGGTAATGACCATCCCTAATAACCACCTACTTGCTGCTGGCTATAGACTATTGCATGTAATTTCCAGTAAATATCACAACATAAAATGAGTGTACAGTTTTAGAAAAAACAAAGCAATACAGCAAGTCCTCACCCATCTGGTAAAGACACATTATGTAGCAGTTGGGTTCCATGCGCGTTGGTGCCCACCGAAAGACTCTGAGTGCAACACCACTATTTAAAACACACAAAGCCCTGTTACGTCTCCCCCTCATAGATACCGAGTTTTGTTGACAAGTTGAGGAATGCGGAGCAGACAAAGACATTGTGAGAGGCCAAAGAAGCATGTCGACTGACAGGGACAGTGAAATTACCAGATGTTTTAGCAAATATGACTTTGCTATTGTCCATAGCCCATTGTTTGCAACCTGTTTGCATGTGTGTATTCCAGTAATTGTTGCCATGATGTCTATAGGCTGTTTTTTTTTCAATTTTTGTTTTCCTTTTTGGTGCTTTAAGCACCAAAAGCAGAGTGCTATGTAGTTCCATTATACTGGAGAGAAGGAAGACATCTTTACGGCCAATATCTCCAACACTCGGCAACTCAGATCAAAACAATCTAGACTGATTATAGCTCTACATTTAAGAATTAAAAATTTGGGGGTGAACTGTCCCTTTAACACATATGCAGTGGTAGTGTCCCTTGTCACCAAAAATACACTTTCTGCACTCAGCAACATGCAGTGACGTGTCACTTTTTGATACCGTCACAGTTCACCTCTGCAGCGGTGATATACCATACAGTCAGAGACATAAGAGCAGCGAACCCGTTTGTCTGCCTGCACTTTAAATCATTTCTGACAGTTTCATGATTTGAGGGGACATCGGCTCAGGCACACACTTTCCTGATATACGTGTCTTCAGCCTCTCCCTCCTTATCGCCTTATTTCACTCAGATCAGTTTGTGCATCAAAATTTGCAGTTTAGGACTGTTGTAAAATGACTTTAACAATGCAAGACAACAACAAACACTTTTTGTAGCATAAAAAATGGGAACACCTTAACCATTAGCGATTGCACAATGATCTGCCATTATTCGGAGAGTTGGGTTCACTTGTAGGCCTTACCTGTCCTGTCGGTTTGAGTTGTGAGAAGCATATATCAGGCTATAAGCTGTGGATGCTCACTGTTCCCCACTACAGTGAATCAGCAGTGTATGAAACAACCCCATCTGCTGCAACGATTGCATTTTTTTTTTTTTGTTATAAACACTTCTGCGACTGTAATGGGGATTCGTTTTGTATTGATTGTGTATCAGAGTGAGGGAGGTTGTTGTTTGGCATCTCAGGAGAAAGCAAAAAATGTGTTTAAATAGATCTCTCGCTCAAAAATTGCTCTAATAAAGAATATTTCTGAAAATCAGCAAGTGTTGCCATCACAGGCACTGAAATAAACAAAAAATAAACAATAGTGTTGCTGGATGGTCCCCTGGCTCAGTGACAAATCATCACTGTAACCTAGCGACACCAGTCATAGTTTAATTAGAGTGACGAGTTACAACAGCCTGGAGTTGGATGGTAATCTCCTTTAGTGTTCTCCCAGTTGTGTTGTGTCTGTATAATCTCATGAATAAATGTATTATGTATCTCCAGACAAAGACAAAGAAATATGGAGAATTTCATTCAGCTGCTCCTGAAATGTTTTACTCACCAAAAAAACTGTTTGTTCCATATCATATGATATCTGTGGAATGCACATCACCAAACAAATTACATTTTTAAAAAGATATTTTGATGAAAAAGTATCCTCTTTACTTGATAGAATATTGTTGTCATGTGTTTTTCATTGATTATATCTTTAACAAGCATTTTGTGAGATCATATCCACAGCTCATTTTATGTCTTTCTGATTTTAGAAAAAGCACAAATGAATCCAAATCAGCTCTTTGATTGATCCTATTGACTCTAGAAATGTCTCACTGCTCCCCTGAGAGAACATTATCATTCCTCAAAGAGTACAGAGCGACTAATTACCCAAATTATCTCTTTGGCTCATTAGGGACTGATGGCAGTTGACACTGCAATAAGGCACCCTCCACCAATGGTAGAAATTACTCTGTCAAAATGTCACTCATGCTGTGAAACAACTGTGCAGCTAATCACACTTAGACAATTAAATCAAAGCTCATTCAGTGTATACAGTATTTGTGTGTTAATCAGTGTTTGTTTCATGTTATATGTCTACATTATACGTCACAATAGCACCACTGTGAGGCTTCATTATGCTTGCTTTGAGGTAACCTCTTCTACCCTGCCGGGACGTCCTCGTCTTTAACTGACATACTGTCTTTCAGTGTTTGTTGGGGGTTAAATAATGCTCCAAGGGGAGATTTTGGCAAAGGAAAAACTGGCCAAGCCATTTTCACAGGGTTGCTTGACCTCTGACTTCAAGGTGTCTGAATGCAAATGAGTTTTTGTTACCCACAAGTCTCCCTTTTACAGACATGCTCACTTTTTGCAAGTCCCATGTAATTTTGGGAAAAAAATATGCAGATTTTTGCATGCAGTTCAGATGTGTTATTTTTGCCTATTGTATTTGAGTATTCCTGTGTCTGGGAGTCTCTAAACAGTATTTACATTGCGAATTTATTGTAGTGAGACTATTTTTGCAACTTGACCTCACTATGTAAAATGACGTTTTGTGTAGATAGATAGATGGATAGATAGGTAGGTGGATGGATGGATGGACGGAAAGCCTTTATTGTCCCAGGGGGAAATTCGTTTTCAAAGTCTGTACTAACACATAAAACATCAATAAACGCCACGTGAACACATAAACATATATAACATTAATACCCCACTTGTAGTCCTACACAAAACATGCAACAGACACACAGAAGAAAAATAAGGACCAATTTTGTACAAGGTTAGCATGGGAGGTTGTTAACTGCTGCTATAGCAGACAGGAAAAAGCTTTTACTGAAGCAAGCCCTTCTCCATATTTCAGTCTGTAGCAAAGTGGTGGCCTCACCTGGTTGCTGTTTAGTGCCACATCACAGAGTGTAGCTGAAAACTTCAACTTGTTGAAAATGTGCTTGCAATTTTTTCACATTTTCTCCCCACATTTGTGTTGCTTTATGAACACTCAGCTTCCCCACAGCTTTACTCTCAGGCCAAACTGTGTAAATTATTTGATACCTTGAAGAACTTTATAGCCTGACTTTTTTTCTTTTGACACAGACTTTCCATGTCTGAAATGTGCAAAGACATTTGATGAACATTTTTATGTTTCCTTTGAGGACTTCTTCAGCCATTACATGAATTTTAGTGCCACTCTTAAGCCAATCATCCACTCGAGGCACATATAATTTAAGGCAAGATTAAACCATTTGGTTTTGTTCTTGTGGCCTTTAACACAGATATTGAATGATATAACAGCTGTGACATTTTTAAAGCATATTTTTTCTCCCCTGCAGGAAGAGCCCCAGTAATTTAGGTGATGATTCTGTGATTGTACTGTGAGACCAGATCTGAGGTAGCTTTGATATTTTAACCCTTCCACACAACACTAATTGACCCTAGATGCCTTCCGCTAAACAGTTTTCAGAAACTGAATTTTGTAAGTCAAAAAGGAAGTTAAAATAAAAATAACAGTATGAAAAACATTGTCCACCAGTAGCTCTTCTCTATTTGTCCTAAGCCCCTCACATGAGATGACCACGGGCATGTGCACACGCTTCATACAGTGAACATGGATTTATGTAAACCTATTTCTTTTTACAGTTGCAGATAGCTAATTCGCTCAGCCCCTTCTTCTGCCATATTTCTTTCTCTCTCTCTCTCTCTCTCTCTGATGAGACAATAATTAGTGAGCTAGCCCCCCCGAGGTCTCTCCGCCTCACCTGATGCTGCTGTGAGCTGCTTCCCTGTGAGTAAAGCTGGCAGCAGCTTGGTGGATAGATCTTTGGTTACTAGTTGTAGAGGCTTAAACTGAGCCAGCGCAAGAACCCCAATGTTGGTTGCCATAGCAACAGTGCTAGGTGTAACCTGTGTAATGGCAGCAACAGAAAGTTTGGTAATCCAGCGGGGAGTCAGGGCTGTCCGGTCTCCCCGAGTTGAGGTTTTTATTGGCTGGATTTGTGCTGCTTTTGCCATAGACTGCCGCTGACTCTCTTTTGGAAAAGTCAATTTTCCTTTTTGCGTTGCTTTATAGTGTAGTTGCTGACAGAGCTGAAGAAGCAACATCCTCTGCAGGATTCTCTGCCATTGAATCTTGAATACTTTCGAAATGACCTGTGATTGGTTAAAGTCTCCAGTCACAGGCCTGATTTTCTGCAGCCTGAAGACAACAGAGAGGAGGTGCAGAAGTCTAGTCTTCTCTCAGTGCACATGAATTACAATATGCTTTAGATTTACTGTGGGATTTTTGCCCAATGATGCCGAATAAAAATTTCTACCCTGGCTTTAAGAGTCCTTTTAAAGTATATCTGCAGTTAGAACAGTAGTTCTGGTTTTCCTCCTGTTAGAAAAAAAAAAACAGAATAGACTTCATAAACATAATGATGTTAAATGTCTGGAAGAGGGAAGTCTGGTCCTTGGCTGCTTGGATGACATCAAGATACAAATCTTTGCATTTTTTGTTGTAATGAAATCACTAGTTGTGATTGGTCCAAAAGTCATCCAACTCCACATCAACGTGGATTTTCAGGATTTTAATCTTGAAACAGGCACTGGACAGACATTTTCTGTCTTCCTTTCATTTAATAGATTAGTGCATCAGCTGTGTCAAAACTACAAATGATGCCTCTCTTTAGTAGACGGTCTTGCACACAGAATTAGTTTGTCAAAAGAAGCATAGCTGAGAGGATGGCCAATAGAAACTTGTTGTACAACATTCAAAAAAAATAAATTCCTAGGAATGATAATACAGCTTGTTGACCCCCAAATTTCCTCACCCTTTCAAGTCCACATTTTGGCTTCAACACCAACATCCAGAGTGACTCTTTATGGTCGCTCATAGTTTAATGTTTATGTGAGCTCCATCAGAGTTTCCCAAGATAATTTCCCTAAAACTAAGAGTCCGTCCCAAGAAATTCCATGAATACTAATGCTCTGCTCTCTCGCTTCGTAAGCCCCCACTAATGCCCTTTCTGGAATATTCCTTGCCTTTGATAGGATTAGAGTTGTGTGTTTAGCAGGATAAAACGAATGAAGCACATAAAGTGCAAAGGCTGCGTTTATTGGCCGGCCTTCACCAGAATTTAAATGGCGGAAATATCAATTGAGGCTGAAGATCGATTTTAGCACTTCCCCTGATAATGTAAATGACAGTAAGGGGAATTACATAAATCAGTCATGGACAGTGACTTTGTCGTGATGCCACTATTCATCATTTTTAGGTCAAACATGACTTTCAGTGCTGCACAAGTTTTGACACAGACTTGGCGTTCAAAGTGTGAATTTTTTGTAGCGTCCTTATGTAATTTAAGGAGATAAAAGGCTGTTTCAACAAACTATGATGAACTGAATAAATTTCTATGCTCTAAAATTAAGGCTCATTAACAGGAAAGGATATATATACTTAATGATGCTGTGCGGTGCAGTTTCTTATTCCAGCTTCCATTAATGCTGAATTCAGAAGACATCTCACTTTTTTAGTAGATGTGTTGCTGCATAGGTTGTAGATTTTGGGGAGGACACAGGGGAGACATCCCCCTCAATATTTAGAGCAGGGCTGCTGACAAATTGTCCTTTTTGCTAAGAAAGATTCCAAACTTGAAATTCTCTTGAAATGAGAGGTATGCAAGCAGCGGCCATAATAAGCACTGTTCAAATTCTTCAAATACTAAAGAAATTGAGCTTCAGTGCTTCCTTTATCATCTCCTTTAACAGGATCGATTGGACCATCCTTAATGAAAGGAAAGGAGATGAGGCCATCCCGCAATTCCCTGCAGGAGCGACATTTAAAGCAACGCACAATTCGGACGCTCTTTGGGAAATCAATTATGTTGTCATTTTCACATCCACAGTCTTTATAAGCTAAAAAACATCAGAAAAAAATATTTTTATTTATCCCTTCTTATCTTGCCCATGCTAATTCTGTTATTATTTTAAATATATTTTATACGTCTTTTTATATATACTGCATTTCAGCACAAGTATTTCACACAATTTACAAAACAAGATAACAATAATATTAATGATAATAATAATAATAATCTTTATTCATACAGCACATTTAAAGATCTGCATTACAAAGTGCTTTAAGAGGGCAGCAAAATAAAGCAGACAACTCATAAAATCATCATGCTTAAAAAGAAAGCATTAAAGAAAAGAAAGAAAAAACTTGAAGAAGCACTTTTAATAGTCCATCTGCGTGATCATTATACAATAACATTCGCCGCTGCCTTTTTCTAAATCCTGATTAATTCTCCTTTAAAATCTTTCCCTGACATCAAGTGGTTAGGAAGAGAAATATTTTGGACTATTCACCTGCAGTCCAAGTGAAGTTGTCCCCTCCCAACAAAAACATTAAAGTAGCAGATTAATTTTTATTCAACAAAACTGAAGACCTTTCACCACAAATTGCTGCAAATTCATGCTCTAAGATTTACTAAAATGCAGGTAGTTAAGTGTTTAATGATCATATTTTTATAGCTGAGGACCCCTAAAATAACCGTCTCATATGTGAAAATTGAAATTTGAATTGCACCATAAAATCTCTTCTATAGTAGTAATGTAAATCTGCGAGAAAAACCAAGGATTATAGGAAGTAAAATTCTCAATATTTACTGAACAGCTCTTCCTGTTCTGCAAAAGCTTAATAAGCTAAGAATCTCTAAACCCATCCTCATGTCACTACCACTTTTGCCTATAAATACTGTTGTGTTGGCCCCACTCGCTTATTTTGGCCAGTAGTCATGCCTCTCCTCTGGAGCACTTTGCACTAATGAAAAGGCGTCATGTTAGCCCACACCATGATGGATTGAAAGAACACAACCTCTTGAGAGATCTCTGGCACGACTCTGCACAGGGGGGAGATTGCCACTGCCAGTCTGAGGAGAAGAGGCGCGTCTCTGCCAGAAAAAAAGGCCCAGAGATGTGATTGATGCCGTTGAACCACAACCTCCAGGCAAAGCTCAATCTGGATAAGCCACTCAATTTTCCGCTGGAAGCTCCAATATCAACAATATGCTGATGGAATCGGGACAAGTGAACATGATAATATCTTAGTATCATTTACAGAATGTGTTGTTGTCTTCCAAAGGGCATGACTGTCTGGAAAACGACATTTTTGGTAGGAATTATATTGTTTTTGTCATTAAGTATTTTTTTAATAGTTGGCAAATGTAATGACTTTACAGCACATTCAATGGCATTATGGTATAACTGCACCATCATAATGTCTGACAGATAAGAAGTTGATAACAAAATGAGCAATCCTTTGCAACTGAAGTCAACTTTTCTCCTTTCCAAGCCCAGAGCACCCTAATTAGTTTTCTAGTGCTGTAACTCACTGGCTGTCTCACTGAAATCCCAGTGAAAGTTTGGATTTGGCTGCTTCGCTGCTGCACATTGGCTCATTCACTCCCCCTCCTGACATAACTTGCCAGAAAAGAGTTCTTTTCCCGCCCGCAAAACTTTGCAAATCAATGGAGAGTGCATATTATCTGCTATCAACCTTGACCAGCTGTTAAAAATGAAGCAGTGGGGAATGTATGCTGAGGCCAATTGGAAGGCAGAGTTTGAAATAGCACATACAAACACACACACACACACGCTGTATAAAAACATGCTTTTTGTCATGACTGTCAAGTTTGTGTTTGAGAATCAGGAGGCGAAAATATTTATTACTAAACTGCTCTACATTGTGTAAGAGAAAGACTGTGGACGCAATGACCTTTTCAGGAGTATGGACACATGTTACTTGGAAAACTATCTACTGACTAAATTAGTCTCTGTTTTGTTATCAGTGAAGCCATCTAAATGTAAAAGCTGGAGACCCTGGACTTACATAATTTGGATTTACATGATTTTTGGACCTTACCAGTACTTTTCTGTTGTTAGGCTTGACTCCCGAAAGACTTGACTTTAGAGTTAGCTAAGAGTTAGCAGAGACTGCCTAGTCTTGTCATCACCATGTAGTTGCCAGGTGACCAGTGGAGGATTGAGAAAGTTACCTTGTCCATCCAAGAACTACGTTACGTTATGTTACATTTGTACATTTATTATATCAAAGTGATGTATATGAGCTTTTCATCAAGAAGTGAAAAATGTTGGATGGCGTAACACCTCGGAGAGCGGTGCAGACTACTTTTTGAGACCAATAAACAGCAAAACTGGTTGGTATTTTTGCAAGAGATCGGTGGTGAGAGAGCAGTGAGAGCATTTGCAGTCATAGATGGGTATTTTTTAGCGAGACATTAGCTGCATTTCAAGCAATGGTGACATAAAAAATGATGTTTTAGGGAGAACTTGGTGACATTTCCAATGTCATGTGCTGCTAAACATGGATGTTTTTAATGAGACATCAGCAGCAGTTCCATGTGCGATTGTGCCACAAAAAGCAGAAGGTTTTTTTTGTGAGCCATCAGCTGTATTTCTAGCGTCATGTACCACTGAAACTGGTGTTTTCTTAGCAAGACATCGGCAGTGAGAAATAATTGAAATCGATGGTGAGAAATCAGAGATGAGAAATCGCCATATACACCTTGGCTGTGTTTCCAGTGTTTGCCGCCAAAATTGTTTTTGGTTTTTTTAGCGAAGCAGCATCAGCATTTACGGCCGTGGTTTTGCCAATAAAAATGGATGCTATTAACAAGACATCAGCAGCAGTTCCACCAGCAATTGTGCCACAAAAGTAGGAGTTTTTTAGTGAGACATCAGCAGCATTTCAAGCAGTGATTGTGCTGTAAAAACTAGGTGTTTATTAGCATGATATTGGCAGCATTGTGCCACCGAAATCTGGTGATATTAAGTGAGACATCGTTGGCATTTCCAGCATTGTAAGCCACCCAAACTTGATGTTTTTAGTGAGATAATGGTTGTGTTTTTACAGCCACGATTATGCCACTAAAACCAGTATTTTAAGTCCAAACATGATCTTTCCCTAATGATAGCTGAGAGGTGCTTGTGCTGAAAAATAACCACATTAACTACAACATTGTTGAAACACAAAGTTTCAATGTATCCCCCACTCAGTAATGTACAAAAGTTACTGTGTCAACATTTATTCTGGTGATTTTATTGCACATGAAACCACAAATATATGTTTTACACACATGAGAATTAAACAAACTGAAAATATCATGTTTTTGGTTGTTAGGGACTAGTAGGCAAATGTGTTTCTGTTGGGCAGCTGTTTGCCCCTTTTTAGTTTTCATTTATTCATTCCTGTTAGGTCAATGACTTTATAGGCTTTGATCTATGTAAAACACTTTGACAGCAAACGGTTTTGTGTCAAATGGTCATCTTTCAGAGACGTGAAGACTTGTATCTTGACTTGGACTGGCACCAGCATTAACATCTCTGCTAAGTGTGTCCCACAGTGAAAAGAAGGCTGTCGTGTGCATTAAATCTGACGTAAAGTAAATGTTCAATGTAACTCGGTGGCATGCGTCCTTGTTTGCAGCTGAAACCGCTGAGAGTTCGCTCATGATTCACTCCAGTGTAGCGTTTGGCAGCGCGCCACATTAATCGCCAGGGTAATGGGAAGACAGGCCTATTGACCAGGACTCCAATAGGACAGAGGGGCAGGACATACAAATCAAAGCTGTCCAGCCTCATATTGACCAGACTGTCCACAGGAAGCGAGATTCATTTGCTGGGTGACGGGGGAAGGAGATGGGGGCTGAGCGCAGGAAGTCACAGGGATTTGATTCAGCTCGGATGCTGCCAGACCTGCAAGGAATAATGCTTGAATGTGTATTAAAAGGGCAAGACTCCAATTGGTACTTTAATCCTTTTAATCCCCCACACTGAACCAGAATCCAGCGTCTACATCAGGGATACTCAACTTGCTTTGATAAGGGGCCATTTCTGCAAAATGACAGGGGGCCAGTCACAGCAGCCCCATGCATATTTCTAGGAGTTTAGGACATTTCTTGGACTTGAGGACATTTCTAGGAGTTTCGGACATTTGCAGGACTTTGGGACATGTCTAGGATTTCAGAAAAGTAGTTGGATTTTATGATGTTTCTAAGATTTCTGAACATTTCAAAGATTTCAGGACATTTCTAAGATTGTAGGACATTTCTGAGATTGCAGGACGTTTCGATTTTTGTATGTTTTTAGGATTTTTGGGGGGGATTTTAGGATATTTTCTGGGATTTTGGGCACTTCAAGGATCGGTTGTCAAATTTGGCCATATGTTGAGTATCACTGGTCTACATAGATAATGTGTCTGTCTTTCTACTTTTCATCTGCTGCTCATGCGTGTTATAGGGTGGAGTTTCAGCGCAGCAGACGGGGTGCATGATAAGTGATGAAGGTGTCAGGAGTGCTGACCTGTTGATGGTTTAGGAATCGGTGTGCTCTTCATCTTTCTTGTCAGTCTTCATTACAGACTGTGCAGTAGTGAAGAGAAATGTAATGCAGAAGGTAGAGTCTGCACACTGATAATGCTCAAAGCATCAGCAGACATTCCCAAGAGTCGTAAATCTGATTATTGCTCCTGCATTTTGATGTGTTTTGTGCATCAAGTCATTTCTTCTTTATGGTCCCAAAAGGGGAAATAAGGTTTTCAGCCATGATATGCCAAGCACTCCACAACTACATAACAATAAAAATACATATCAGACAATCCAAGATCTTGTTAAATTAGAATCACCCAGAGGAAAGGAAAATTCAAAATAAGATCTCTTCTTTGTCTAACCAATTTCTCCTCAACATATCTGGGCCCAGTATAACATCAGAATGAGATTTTCACCATGATTATTTGACCACCAGGAGAAACAGGTTTTCATATGAGAAGCAGACCAGTGGCAAATGGCTCAGGGGACCACAAAGCCTGTTTCAAGTGTCTTTTTATTGTCACCATTCGAAGGCACACCTGTGTAGTAATGATGCTGTTTAATCAGCATCTTTATGTGCCACACCTGTCAAGTGGATGGGGTGTCTTGGAAAAAGAGAGAAGCTCACTCACATGGATCTGGGCACATATGTGCACATAATTTGAGAGAAAAAACCTTTTATGAGCATAGAAAAATCCTTCAATCTTTTGTTTCAGTTCAAGCAAAATGGGAGCAAAAACGAAGGTATGTTTACATTTTTGCTCAGTGTACGACAAGTCAAAATGTTTGCTGTGGAAAAGGTCGGTGAATATCATACATATCACAGAGAATTCCAAGCAAATAGTAATTTCAAAACTTACAAAATGAGATATTGAAGGTTTTGGGTAACACATTTGCAATATTTTTTGTCTGATTATTTGCACCTTTACACATATAATGCTTGTATTGTTGTATCATAAGAGAATTCTACTTTTTTAGCCAGCATGGGCACTTTGCTCACTATTCCCATAGTGCAAGAATGTTTATAACCTGAAACTACATCTTGAAAAGCCTGAATTTATGAGGGCATCCTATCTTAACTGGGTTTTATAGATATACCAGAAGAAATGCAAACAAGTATGCAGATATTCGTGTCCTTCACTTTTGCATCCAGCATTTTCTTGCAACAATCTGGACATTTTTTGCTGAGATTTATAGATACACCTACCAAAGAACCACCAATAACACACACTAGTTCCCATATTATCAGTTAACCCCTTGAAACGTGTAACAATATCCGTTTTCTTTTGCTGGATTCAGACACTTTTCAGTTGTTTGACCCTTTGAAACCTGAATAAATGGGTTTGGTTTCTTTTGAAAACTTGCGCAAAAATGCAATGAGCAACCTGGAAAGGGATGTCCCATAGATTGCAAGAAGTTAGTAAAAGCTGACAAGAATATTACCTACATATTAGTTTTAAAAAGATAATAATACTCTCAAAAATAGGGGAAAATGCCCTGAAAACTATTAATCATGATAATTCTATATTTAAACACTGTAAATGTTAGTATTTACCAGCCCAGTTCTTTGAGTGCAGGAGTGGGCTGTGACTGTCCCCTGGTGGGCAGACTGATGAACATCTTATTGGTATGTTTGGGGCATAAAGCTGTGAGGTCACAGGTTTCCAGCGCTTTGCCACAACAAAGACTGAGTGTCACAGAGTCACACTTTACAGTAGACCCACTACAAGCCAGAAAGGTGAATTATGATTCATGAGAAAACACAGTCAGTACTTTCAGTCTTTGTATTCCTAGTGAAGCTTGTCAAAAGGACAAAATCTGTGAAGCCTATATGTGAAATCACCATATTTTTTAAAAAGGAAGACAACAAAAAACATTTAAAAAGTCATCACATTTTTTTTAAGAAAAAAAGAAAAATGCCAAAAACGTTTTAAAGAAAAAATCACAAAAAAATTTAAAGTAAAAAGAAAAAAAATATTTTAAAGAAAACATGCCTTCCAAACATGCCTTTGTTTTCTTCTTCAAAATAATTCTGGCTCTTTATTTTTTACTGCAGAGGTCAGGGCTAAGACCCCAGTGTCCTCAAATCTTAGAATCGCCTCTGAGTTTTAACTAATTGCAATTTATTCTTGCATTACGTTTTATTTCATTCTGTTTTAAGCCCTCATAAAATAAAATTAATTATGCGGTCATTTCACTCAGGAAGAAATCTGGACCGAGTGGCTAGAAAAGCTTGTAACCACTGACCTAATTCTTTCTAACAGAGTATTTATTTGTAAGTACAAGTGCCCGTTCACCCCTATTATATTTAGAAGTTTACCTGGCAACAGCCGTGATCTTTTTATAACATTTGGCTGCTTAATTAACATAATGACAGACGGTTTTTTAATAAATCCACCTCCCTGTGGTGAAGAGGATGGATGTAGGAGCGGGTGCTGCGGACAGACGCGCTGCCTGTCAGACCGGAGGACTTTGATTATTGACAACATGTTAACGGGTCTGTCTGGCAGACGGACACGGAGGAGCGACAGGGGAGAGACAAAAAAACAGGCAGCTTCATCATCAGTAAGCCTTTACCATATTTTCCTGCGCGGTGTTTGTCTTCTCTACCAATTAAACGGCGTCGCTCGCGTTTTTATCGCGCATCATACACATTATGCGTTTTTATGTCTAAATTATTTTTACGCTATCGCTGTTTAGTTTTGGCCTCTAGCGACGATATAGAGCTGTTTTGCTTGACAGACTTATTTACTGCGCCTTTACCGTCGCTTTTACTCTGCAGGCTACACGATGCCCTTTTTTGAGCCTTTTTGTCGGAGGAAAGATATTGTAATGAATAAACCAGGCTAATGATCTGTAGGAGGCCAGATTGTGAACAGCTTATTGAGTGTCAATAAAAATCAGACATCATCAGGTCCATTAGAGACTCAGTAACCCTGAGTAATACTGATCAGAGATGTTGTTTTACAGGATTTGGTGATTTCCAGTGCTGATCAATTGCTGTCCAATTATAACAGATCTCTGGATAGATATGACAGACAGTGAGATCAATATTAATACAGCTCCATGGTGCACATACAAGAAACTAGGACAACATATAAGTAAAAGCACTACAAAAGCAGAATAATACAACATAGTGAATGTGTACTGCATAGCCTACACAGGAAGGACAGATAGCTCGAAAGAGTGGGCTACTCATCTTCAGGGGAAAATTATTAATGTATTCATTCAAATGATGCATTTTCATTGCTTCTATAGTTTCCCTCCCTCTCTCTCTTTCTTCCTGTGATGATGGGCAGCATGTCTGTGTACATACTAGAGCTGCAACTGTGAACAGATTAGCGGTCTACTGTTGAATTAATTGCCAACTAAATAATTTGCCAAATTAATTAAATCAATAAATTCGTTTGTGTATTTTTTTAAGAAGAAAAAATGTAAAATTCCAGCTCCTTAAAGGTCCAGTGTGTAAGACTTAGTGGATTAAGTGCAGTCTAGCGGTAAATATATTTCAGATTGCGACCAGCTGAAACTTCTCCCTGTCAGGATATTCAGTGCTCATTGTTCAGGAAGTTTTTACTGGTAGCCAAATTAACCAAAGATGTCTCTCATCAGACTTTGTGATTAATAGCACTGAAAAAAGCAGTTTCACTTTTAAAAATCAGTGTTTCTCCTACCCTGTTTGGCAAGTAGATGGCCGTCTTGCCCGCCACCTGCATGCGTGCTCACTTTTTTCTGATTCAGACATTAACAAAGTTTTTAACAGGAGCCGAATTATCCACAGAGGTCTCTTCCTCTCCAAAACAAATGAACCAGGTGATAAAACAAAACAGTAAAATCACTGATTGAAATGCTTTCACATTCCAGATCAGTGTTTCTCCAGTACTGTTTGGCATGTCAAAGACGGGCTGCTAACCCAGCCCCTGTTAAACTGTGCTGACCTTTTTTTCCTCTGACAACTTAAGATCCTGACATTCAGGAGGTTTTTTACCATGAGCTGACTTATACACATTTGTCTCCAAATAAACAGACCTGGTGATTTAAGCCAGTAAAAGCACTGTTCTTGTGATTAAAAACAAAAAAAAACTATGTTTTTCCAATGCTGCTAATCACAGAGGGGCTTCTAAGTATGGTTGCCAACACAAAGACGCAAAACCTAGAGCCAGTGTTTGGTTTGTCCTTTCTGGGCTACTGTAAAAACATGGCAGTGCAACATGGCAATCTCTAGAAATGAGGACCAGATCCCTATGTAGATCTTAACAGCTCAATCTAAGGTAATGAAAATGCAACGATTCTTATTTCCAGATCATTATACAGTAAAGAAAACATGCTTATTATATGTTATTCCAAAGCTACCAATATATACCCCTAAATCCTGCACATTTTATAAACCAAATGGCTAATTGATTATTCAAGAAAACAATTGCCAGAATAATTGATGATGACAATAATCGCGAGCAGTAGCCCTAGTTTGTGTGTGTGTGTGTGTGTGTGCGCGCGCGCGCGGACTACTGAAAGTACTGTACTGTGTGTATGTACTCTTGCTGTATTATCTTAACAACAGTTACTGTATGTGTCTAAGACAAACTTCCTTCAATACAATAAAGTTGATCCCCTCTTGTCTTATCTTGTCTTGTCTTGTCTTGTCTTGTCTTGTTTTGTCTTGTCGTCTCCTGTCTTCTCTTCTGTCTTGTCTTGTCTTCTCTTGTTTTCTCTCTTGTCTTGTCTTGTTTCGTCTTTGTCTCCTCGCCTCTCCTCTCCTCTTCTCTTCATAGGTGACTAGCTGGTTTTGGTGATTGATCAGCTCCAGTCTTGTTGACCTGGTTGACCACTGGTCAATGGTACCTTCAGATGCTCATGGAGAGCTGTAAATGAGATTGAGTTAAGTCAGAAGGGACCACTTAACCCTCTCTTTAAAGAAAAGAAGTTGTTGGAGCCTGATCTTATGAGGACACTTGGTTTCTTCCACAGCTGTGTGCTGTGCTGTAAGTATTGTGTGTTTGTGTCCTGTGACAAATTGCCTGGTCAAATATACAGAATTTTAAAAATATTTTTTTAAAAATGGATTAATTGCTTGTCTTCAAAAGTTGACAAACATGTTTGAAAAATGCTAATCAGAATTCCCCAAAGCCCAAGACGAGGTCTTCAAACTGCTTGTTTTTTCCAACTAACCAGGCTTTCAAAGACCCTGGTTGTTAAACATGGTTAATACAATGGAGTTTCATAATGTTCTGTGTCTGCGATTGGTGTTGCCACAGCACTGACCCTCCCAAACCATAAATAAGTGTATTTTGTCTGTGAGAGGTCAAACTGGGGTCTAATTGACCTCAAACATAAGTGATAACACTGTCGGATAACAGCCTGTACTTTTTTCATTTATATATTTGTTCCATTTTTTTTAAAAGTTTTTTTCATTCATATTCAATATGATGTGAAATATTTTAATTTTCATTTGACTAACTAATAGATTAATTTGTAATCATTCTATTTATAAAATATTTTGCAGTAAATGTAATGTAAAGATTTAATATTAATAGTTTCCTAATTACCATGGGTCTTTCTGTCTAGAGGAGAGAATAAAACAATTTATTTAGTCTATATTAGACCTTCCAGCAATTAATTTGAAATCCCCAGTGTAAAAAATATATAAATAAATGAATTGTAAAATAACGGCAAAACAACGTTGCAATGAAGTTAAACATCCCAGTTCAAATATAGTCCATTTCATTAAAGCATTTGCGAATAATTGAGAAAAATCTGTAAGATTTTTCTGAATTATTAGGATCAAAAACCTTCAATAAAGTGAAAAACAGTCAAATGATAAAGAAAAAAATTAAAATCAAAGTAAAATATCCTAATTTAAATAAAGTGCAAAAGCAATACATGTACAGAAATTTCCATTTAAGGTTTTGCATTGAAGCATAAATCTGTCTCTGGTTTTCTTTTTCCCGCTCTAAAGAAAAGTCGAGCTGGAAGTGAGGGCGCCCTGAGGCAGAGCGATGGGCTGTGGGGGGAGCAGGACTGATGCTCTGGAGCCTCGATACCTAGAGAGCTGGACCAAGGAGACAGAGTCGACATGGCTGACCGGCACAGACACTGATATCCCCCTGTCGTCCATCCAGAGCATCCCCTCTGAGAACTCTGAGGCCGGCTTCACGTCAGAGAAAACAATCAGCCCCGGTAAGAAGAATGAATTATGACTGAGTGGATGGATGAATGAACACTTAATTAACCGTAAGGGATGGGTGGTAATTTAACTGCTGTGCAAATTAATAATATATTTATGGTTGTGTGAATTAGTACTTAATTCGGTTCCTGATGCAGATGCATAAATTTGCATTTCTTATATCATGTTTTCCTCACTGATTTTTTTCCACTTATGAGTAGGATAGATTACTCATATTTTTTCTCTAATTGGGATTATATTTATTTATTTTATTGTACTTTTTATCAATTTCTTGCACATTTTTGGGTCACTTCTTTTGGGGCGGCTGTGGCTCAGAGGTAGAGCGGGTCGTCCTCTAATCAGAGGGTCAGGGGTTCAATCTCTCAAAGTATTCTTGGGCACTTTTGGGCAAGATACTGAATCCCAGATTGCTCCCAATGCCGTGTCATCGGAGTGAGTGAGTATGAATGATTACTGAGTAGCAGGCAGGACCTTGTACGGTTGTCTCGGCCACCAGTGTGTGAATGTGTGTGAATGTGTGTGTGAATGTGACATGTAGTGTGAAAACGCTTTCAGTGGTCGATAAGACTAAAAAAGTGCGATACAAGTACAGTTCATTTACCATTTTGTGGCTCATTGCATTCCTCCTATGTATTTAAAAAAAAAAAATCAAGCCAATTTGCTCTGGTTTCAAAGGGTTAAAGGGACAGTTCCCCTCAAAATCAAAAATGCATATTTTCCTCCAAGCACCTCTACGGCCGATATCTCCAACACTCTGCAGCTCACACCAAAACTATCTAGATTGATAAACAGCAGTACGGGTAAGAGGAAAAATATAATTTTTTTTATTTGGGGTCAACTGTCCCTTTAACCCTTTGGAACCTCAGCATATTTGCTTGATTTCTTTCAAAAATACTCAGGAGGACAGCAATGAGCAACAAAAGAAGTGACCCAAAAATGTTCAACAAATTAGTAAATAGTACAATACTACCTGAAAATTAGTTTTAAAAAAAAACGGACAAACAAGGAGATGACCTGGGGAAAAAGTGCTTAAAATATAATAATTCTGTAACATAATTTTAGAAATGTAATCAGACATTTAGACATGTAATTAGTTACAAATATATATTTTTCCCCACACTTTGTTTGCACAATTTTTTTTTTATTTGTTGAACATTTCTCACCAAATTGCTCACTGCCCTGTCCCCATGTTTTTAAAAGAAATCAAACCAAATGGTTCCATTTTCAAAGGGTCAAATAGCTTGTGAAAGCCGTCAGAAAACTGATGGCTATCTAGGTTTCAAATGGTTAAACCAGTCTGATATTGGCTTTTATTCACAGCAGGAGATGAGCTCAGGCTCATGCTGTGAATAATTTGACTGGACTATCAATGAGTGGATCTTCCTTTACACTCTAACATCAAAGTGAAGTGTGGCACCTGTGCTTTTCTCTGTGGGAAAATCCCGTAGGTGTAAAACGGTTTCCCTTTTGACGTCAAACACTTTCAGAGGTTTGATTCAAACAAGAAGCCATCATGCACACTGAAAATAGAAGTGAAGATGAAGCTGTGGTGACCATCATGCCGTAGCTGAGGATTATGACACAAGGATGTGCGGCAGACTAAGCATTTGAAAACCTTTTGTTCTTTTCAGATTCAGTTAGTCACCGCATTCAGCTCAGAAAAAGACGGATCTAACTATATTACGTCTGTTTTTCCTCTTTTACACTTTACCGCGGGTGTGCGTTTTACTTTGAAGCCAGGAGGAAATTAATCAGTGAATGGATATAATAGGCTACATCAAAAGCAACTGTGCTGCTGAGACAGGACTTTGCTCTCATGGCAACAGATACAGCTGATGGCGAACGCAGGAAGAGGAGCCTTGATGTAATTGTGGAGACAAATTCAGTTAAGCTCCACTCTGTAGAGATAAAACAGATCCAGAAGCTGTGGAATGAGTCAGCAGCTTGCAACCACAAAGATTCACACAGCGATGCCATAATAATACAAGCTACATGTATACTGTTATATATGGTATTGTTTTTGAACAATACTGTGCACAATTTCCTTGAAAAAGTATTTATTCTAGGATTTTTTATTCTAGGATCTCACATAGGTTGATTTTCTTCAGTGTGTTCCACTCTAAAAAGGGTTATTTTCTCAACAATTAACATGGATCATCTAACTTTTTCTTTTCAAAAATCCTATTTTATGCTACAATAAATAATTGGGCAAATAAATGTCCTTCTTCAATTTTGTTTTTCTAAACTTAAAGAATAGGCATAAAGAAAAGTCTTTAAAAGACTTAAATCTGCCTCGCCTTAAGCTGCAGCAACCCTGTGGATGGCTTGCCATGAAGTTTGGTACGCACATGAGCATAATGCGAGCTTAACATCAGCTTGTTAGTATGTTTATATTAACATTTGACTCGTTAAATCTGGCAGCATTTGTCCGTTATGTGGTTCGCATTTTCCATCAACCAAAGTAATATTACTCCTGAAGATGTTGTGAAAAATCCAAGTAGAGCTGAGGTTGGCAAAGGTTACCATGGTTATGCGTCTCTAACAAGGAGCAAGGGAGCTCTCAGGAAGTGGCATGGTAATTACAGCTCAGTGTGTCAGAAAAGATACATACTACTGTTTATGTATGCAAAGCAGATTGAATAATAGTACACACATTGGGTATGTAGTGCATAGTATTTTGGATGCAGCGATGGTCCTGAATATTCAAGTTCACGTTCACACATCCCTGAGGACACATACATCTGAAAAATGAAATCCTCTAGCGCACTTAACCCACTCTTGACGTTGCACACCAAATATCTTTTCAGAGAGTGTTTTCCATTTTTCGTGACACTTCACTGCTGCACACTGTCGTCAGATTAGTTCTGTGATGGCAGTAATGCACCTGTAAGCTTTCAGTAAGCTCCAACCTGTGACTCATGCTGTTTGATTTACAAATTACCCACTTCTGCACAACACAAATCATAAAAAGTGTGATGATAGTGTTATTGTCAGGGCTTTAATTAAGTATGCACTGATTAGAATTCATTTCTCAGAACAAAAATCTGAACATTGGATAAACCCAGCATATTTTAACATAGCAAATAGTTGTTTGCTGCCACATTAATGTTCTGAATGTCTCAAAGAAGTCCTTTTGAAACCATCTCGGCTGGATCACTGATTAGCCTCAAACATCTGTGAGTGACAGGGCCTTTTTAACGAAGCATGTCCGTGTGTGCTCTGAAAAACTGTCAGTGCTTTCAGCATATGAAAATGATGCCAAAAGCCTTCTGCGTCCAATCGAAATGCAGCAGTTACAAAGACAAGATAGGTATTAATGCTGCTGGTAACCATGTAATATAAGAAGCACAAGTGCGGGGTGGGCGGGTCATACAAACAACTGACTTCCCGCGTGGATGTGTGGATGTGTGCATGTTTCGTGTCTGCACTTTACTACGCCCCCCTTCTGCCCAAACCTAACCATCCACGAGTTTCCTCACCATCATCACAGTCCGCGCTGTTTTGTAAACGTAAGGACCGTGCTGCACCATGTAACGAGTTGGGATGAGAGCATGTTGGGAGAGCACATGTATGTGGAGGGAAACCAGTCCACCCACATGTAGAAAGATTGTGAAGCTTTCAGACAAAGTTGATGTTTTTTATTTGTTCCAGTTCCAGATTTCTTCGAGGACGGCCTCCCTCTTCCTGCTCAGGCTTACCTGAAGGTCTGCTCAGCCGTGTCTGAAGCCAGTCTGAACGATGTGAAACCCAGCAGCCCCCCTGCAGTACTGGGCTCTCCACCCAAAGAGGCGGTGTTACCGTCATCTGGCACCACAGTGCAGCGCAGAAGTGTTCTGCACACTGAAGAGATTGTAAGGCCCCAATTTGAAGTTTGAAAGCACTTCTTCTTCTCTATTCAATAATTGAGTGAAAGTATTGAGCTATGGGAGACCACAGCAGTGCTTCACCATTTTGGGGTGAACTGCCCCTTTAAGCAAACATGCTAAACATTTGCTGGCTCCAAGTGTGAGGGTTTTTATGCTTTTCTTTATCGTATGATAGCAAACTAAATATTTTTGTAATGTCCCATCTTTTATTCCTCACCTTTATCAGACAAAATGGCAGGACAATCGGATGTCGACCAAGCAGGTGACCATCACAGTGACGCAGAGCATCCACCAGGTGGACAAGAACGGGAAGGTGAAGAAGTCCCTCACCACCTACGAGGTCATGAAGCCCGTGGAGAGTCTCAAACAGGTGGCCACACAAAACACTTGAGAACAGGGGAAGAAGCCAAAGAGAAATGAACTGAGGGTGTTTTTATGGAAAAATCTTAAACGTCTGATCGCTGGTGACGGCACACGAAATACGAGACTCTAAACTGTAGAATTTAGGTTGTCATACTCAAAACGTGGCTCATTTTAAAAAAAAAAGATAAAAAAAAGTTGAACTGGGCTTTATTTTATTTAATATTTTACTTCAATGGTGCCTGTTGCATTGTCTTACTGTATTTTGCTAAAGACACAGACATGTTAAAGGTTGGTCAGATAAATACAAAACATGACATTTTACAGTGCATATAGTATCAGACCAAAAAAAAAAACGAGTTCACAGTATATCACAGCAGACAGTGAAATCAATATTTGGCACGGTTTGAATTTTTAAGTGACCTAGAATCTAAAAGCCTTCTTACCCATATTTTTAAATACGGATAAATATGTGTAGAAAGTTACGGTATTATTTCACAACATTAAATATTTGCAAACTAGATATAGTTTTGTTATTTGACACTGACACACATGTAGTTGTAGCTGCTGTGTTCAAATCAGTATGGCTCAGGAAAGTGAAACTGATTGTGATGATTGCACTAAAAGTGAAGTCTGGACGGGAGTTTGTGATGGCAATGTAAAACATTGTCTCTCTGCGTTTTGTGTCGTTTTGTACAACATCGTGTTACATTTTTTTTATCTAGCTGTTCACGTTTTCTAATGACAATAAACTGAATAAAAACAGTTATGGTCCTCTTAAATAACTTCATGCGCTGTTAACCCAATATCAAGGGACAAAAACATGGAATAATAAGCATTTTGGCACTTTGTGGAACTGCGGGGACAAATATAAAACATGCACTTGATTGGATCATCACACAGTTTACATTATAAATAGCATGTAGGATGTAGCGTCTTTGGCAGCTTGCATTTCTGTAAAAGCGATCGCTGAACAATTGCAGGGTTTCTAAGCGGTCCTCGGGGGATCGGTAACTGTAGCAGCAGTTCTGGGGTCAAATTTGCGTTGAAAGTGTGTGGATCTGTTTTTGATGGTCGTAATGTATTTGTCCCGATCTGAACGAAGGCTCCTCCTTCTCCATCCACTCCTCCATGCAGAAGTCTGGGAAGAAGAACTGGATTTCTCTTTGTGCCGACTGGACAGAATCTGGGGAGAAAGAAGATCAGGAATATGTCGATTTAAAAACACGGTAATCAGTATGTGATCTCACAGCTCATGAGATTATCAGGGGTTTAACCAATGACTTTTCAAAAGTTTTTCATGCCGTCACACTGCTGACACACTGAACCCCGTTCAAACTTTAAAACTTTGTATGGAAAACAAAACCAATCATTGGACATTAACATTAAACACAAGACGCTCAACATGCTTCCCACCTGAGCCATGAGTTGTGTTTCGTGTGTCTGTGAGTCCAAACTGGCCCCTAATAGAAGCAGGCGAGGTGTATCTGGCTCTGAACACTTTGGTTGGTCCCATCAGTTCTCTCCAGTGACGTATGGCGTCCTCTCTGGCTAAAATGTACGCCCGCATCGGGCCGCTGCGGGGAAAGAATTCAACAGCAGTTTTAATAGTCATGGATCACAATCAAATATTAAGCCACGTATGCTGCAAAACCAGGTCCTGCTGTGTGCCGCTGTTATAGAGATTTGATTTTAAACACTGAGTGGTTTCTGTGCTTCACCAAAGAGCCAAAAATGGATTCAAATCCAATCTATTCACTCCAGAGCCTTCTGGGAAGAGAGCTCAGCCATGAATACATATCAGTTCATCAGTTTTAGCTGAACAGTGCTGACTGGAGTCATCTCGAATTTGACTGGCAGACATGCCGAGGATGCTTCATATATTTCCAATAATACTGACAGAGAAAGGTTGCTGTAGCAACGACCAATTCACTGCTGTGAAGAGACGAAAATGACAATGTGACGACGAGCACCTTTTGCAATCCAGAGGGGACCGTGTGGAGCTGTTGTGAGCTGGCCACATGGTGATTTTCAGACGATTGCTCCAGGGCTGTTGTCCCCTGATAATTGAAACTCCCGTTGTCAAGTTCCAGATAATGATGCATTGGCGACTTGCAGAGCATGAAATTGGAGCGTCATCAACTGACGTGCTTTTTCTGTGTCAGCGCGAGTGTGTTGTGTGGTATGGAAACTTAAAAAGACATCTTTTTTTCAGAAACAGCATTTATTCAATGTAGTTCATTCACTGCTGTCATGGTTTAGGAAATGTAGGTGTGATTTCAGTGTGGAAGTTTACCTTGACATGAATTCAACAAGTCTTTGGTAGAAGAATCGCCCTGAGAAAACAAAACAAAAGCAAGTTAAATAGAGCTTTAACTTTTTTAAACTCTTATTAAATTATTATCTTATTAAATTGTGTGAAACAGTTCCTTACTGCCTAATGGAGCTGCAACTAATGATTATTTTCTCTGTCGATTAATCTGTTTATTATTTTACTGAATTTCTGATAAGTTGGTTTTGGTCTATAAAATAACAGAAAACGGTGCATGATGTCAATCAGTGTTTCCTTAAGCCCATAAGCTTTGAGTGTCCCAAAGATATCCAGTTTGCTGTCACAGAGGAGTAAAGAAACCCCCAAAAATCACATTTGAGACACTGAAATAAAAGAATTTTGACCTTTTTTTTTTTCTAAAAACCGATAAATCATTTATCAAATTAGTTGGTGAATTATTTAATAGTTGATAGCTAGTCCACTAATTGTTGCAGCTCCACTGTCTGAGTTGTGTCCACACACCTGAATGTTCAGCGTAAAACCTCTCGGAGTCTTGTCTCCTCCACACAAGATCTTTGCATCTGACGATCACAAAACTGTTGTCCAGAATTCTCTGATGCAGAGCCTGAAAGGAAAGAAACATTGTTTAACCTTGTTGTGCCATACTGTAGCTGATGATAGGCAAAATATATCTAAACCTTTTTTTTAAAGTGCAGGTACTGTTTGCAGATTTCTTTTCAAAATCTAGATGGAAAGGGTTGCCAGAGGGATGATACTTAAAACAGCCAAATGTTCTGATGCAAAAGGTCATTCTCCTCCCCTTTGATATTAAGAGTGTAACAGTAAACTGGTCCTTTATCGGGGGCTTTAAAATGGGATCTTTCACTAATGTAATATTTAATGACTGGCTCTGCTTTAATGACTTTGAGGCTTCGGGGGCCTGTGAATCTATCAAAAACAGCAATCAGAGATTCTTCTTCACAGTTTGAATTAAATTGAGAGTAAAGCTGGCTTAGACCATGTTAACCAACATGCCACTGCTTGGCATAATTTTATCTGACAGTGAACTAAAATAATAAATGAGCAAAAAAGATAAACTCACTTGGTTTAGCAAACAAAAGTGTTTGGGGTTTTTTCCATATTCAAAATCTTATAGAATAATTAAATAAGACACATAGGACCTCAAACTATTATGATCCCCTCCAATCTCATTTTGTGAAGTCAAATTGTGGAACTGTCTGTATATATATATATAAGATAACATAAGATAAGATAATCCTTTATTAGTCCCGCAGTGGGGAAATTCACAATATTACAGCAGCTATGAGGAACGAAGTATAAGCAGCAAAGAAAACAATACAATAGTAAAAAAAAAAATTACAAATATAAAAATATTGAGATATTAAAATGTTAGATAATAAATAACAAGCCAAGTGTAATTTAAAAAAAACAAAGTGCAAAAACAGTAACATGAATATAATGAAACTACAATGTGCCAACAAAAACGGTCTAAAAAATAAATAAGTATAAGAAATATGTACACTACTTGCACAAACATATACATATATACACTATTCTTTCTCTTTTAAATTTTTATAATTATTGGTTTTCTTTTTTTTTCATGCTAATTTTGAGTAATTTCTTGCTCGTTGCTCGCTGCTGTTTGTTGAGGTAGCAGCATCAGAGCCAGTGACACCAACAGACTTAATAAAATCATTAAGAAAGCTGGCGCTGTGGTGGGTTTCAGGCTGGAGACCGTGGAGACGGTGGTGGAGAGGAAGACACTTAAAAAACTAAACAAAAACGAACAATGCTGAGCACCCCCTCCACCACACACTGGACCGCCAGCGGAGCACCTTCTCCAACAGACTGATTCAGCTTCGCTGTCGAAAGGACAGATACAGGAAATCTTTCCTGCCAAAAGCCATCCACCTGTACAATAACTCACCTCTGTCTGCGCTTTAACCTCCGGTCTTAGCTCCATGTCTCTCTACACTGCTGACTTTACTTTTAATTTATTCAGATACTGTTCCGCACTGTACACATGTATATATGTATATATGTACAGTCTCTTAGTTTTTTTTAGGTTTTTTTAAAGTGCATTCCTTTATATTCTATTAATAATGTGTGCTCTTTATTCTCTGTTCTTACTGCATGGCGCTGCTACATCCCAATTTATCAGTTTTGAGATCAATAAAGTATATCTATCTATCTATCTATCTATTACCTCCTCCCAATGTTTTTCAGAAAATAAAAACAACACATTGCTCAGGTTTTAAAGGTTTAAAGTAGAAGACATGAATAAAAATAATGCCAAAGTAGCGCACCTAAATAAGTGTGAAGATGGTTTATAATAACTTCTACAGTTACAGAGACAAAGTTCACCTCCAACATGACCGGATGCGCCACAGCATCCGGTTTGATGACCGCCAGGGTGAGCTGCAGCACTTTGGACAGCCGGCGAGCCGTCAGCAACATTTTCTGCACAGAAATCACAATTATGTTAAAAACAGCGATCAGCAGCTACAATGGTTAATTTACGGTTGGCATAGCAACGGATATGGAGTAAACGGTTTAACTGTTCATCATTAAAACCTCAAAATAAATAAATGCGGTGTAAGCAAACACTGAAATGTAGTATTTTTTTAACAGTTAGGCTACTGTTAATAAATCTCAAGACAACCTTATTGTTAAAGCTTATAAATATTAGTTACAGATGCGTTAAATTACAAACCTCTTTCCAAAATACTGTGGTCAGTTTTAAGAGGAGAGCACAGCAACGGGCGCCGCCATATTGTATCAAATATAAAGTCGTTGGTTTAATTATAAGTTTCCGCTTCGTGTCTTAAAGAACAAAGATATACGTATTTTGTTTATGTAGCTACGGGCTCAGATATTTACGTGATTTTGGCGTTAATTTGTGAATATTCACTGAATGACTCCTCACGCCGGTCAGTCCGTTTGTTAAAACTGTCCCCAGAAACTAAACCAGCACATTGTGTTCCCACTGCGCGCGAGACACCAAATAAAAACTCATAACAAACCAATATCAATTAATATTCTAATAATAATAACTAGCAGAATTAACTATGTGAGGTGTGTTTTTATATGAACATTTATGAGTGGAAGAACATTTGAATGTTTTGCACACATCTTAATAATAATGATGATAATAATAATAATAATAATGCATTTATTTATATACCATCTTTTAAAACAAAGGCACAAGGTGCTTTCCCATAGTAAACAAAGAAAAAACTGTACAATATATGAATAGTATAAAAAGTAATAAGAAATAAAAAGAGGTAGAAAATGAAAATAGTAAATAATAAAAAATAATAATGTTAATAATAATAATAATAATAATAATAATAATAATAATAATAATAACAATAATGTACATAACTGAGTTCATAGTTAATAAAAAAGTTTTCTGGACATAATCTCCATTTTTGTATAACCATCTCCTAATACCCCCCCCCCTCTCTCTCTCTCTCACTGTGTGTGTGTGTGTGTGTGTGTGTGTGTGCGTGTGCGTGTGCGTGCGTGTGTGTGTGTTTGTGTGTGTCTTTAAAAAATAATTTGCAGGTAATTTTCTTTCCCTAATTTCTTGCAATTTTTGGGACATCTCTTGCCCCGTTGCTCATTACCTTTTTAGCTGTGTGGGGTTTTTTTTTGTTGTTGTTTGTTTTTAAGTAAACCGATTTGCTCCTCAGGGTTTAACTGATGTGAAAGGTACCTGAATGCAAAATCCATAAAACTGATGTCTTTCCAGGTTTCAAAGGGATAAATTTCAATTCTCAAGTTAAATGACAATGTCCTGCTTTACCTGCCACCCACCTTTGCCATATCACTGCTCACAAATACCAAACAGGAAAAGCAGAAATGCCTTTATCACCTGTCAGAAAGACTGATGATAGTGGTTCTCAGTGAAGTGTAAGTGTAGATTATGGTTGGAGCGTTGATGAATCGATGCTTTCTAGGAGTTGACAGTCTCTGGGGAGACACAGCGACATGACAGCTACAAGCCAGGACTAGAGAGAGGGCGATATCTGTCGGTGGAATTTCATCAATGTGGGAGATCAGACGTGCAGTATGAGTTACAAACACGGAGCACATTCCAACAATGCAAAATGGCCACACCCTTGAAAAGAGGAGGTTGTGTGTGCAGTTTGACATTCAGAAAGAGAGAATAGGAGGGAAGAAAGGGGGGATGGATGTCCCACATAGGTTTCACCCACCTGCCCATGTCATGTGACGGGGGGTGACACCACAGCTGTTACCGCCCATGAGGCGGATGGAGAGGACGAGAGGGGGTGCTGGGTGGGTGAGGGGTTGAACGGTGCAAATTTTTGAGGATAGCGTAAAAAGCTATCAGACAAACTTTGTGTTACTGTAAGTCCTGTATTCAGTGTATAATTATTATCAGTGGTGGAAACAGTTAGTACATTTACTTACATAGAAGTACCACAGTGTGAAAAAGTCCTGCAATGAAAATCACTTAAAAGATCATAACTATTATCAGCTAAATCAACACAGTTGCGCCCAAAGTTGAAATTTCGTATGGTTACGAAAAAATTTTTTAAAAAGCCACAACATTTGTTCTGATTGGTCTAATATTTTGAAATCTAGTACGGACATACTTAAGGCAAGTATCTAATGGTAAAAAGCTGAAATTTGTAAATCACATGAAAAATCACACTTTTATCAATAGTCAAACTCAGGATTTTCTTTAAATGAGGTAAAATGCAAACTTTGTTGTACAACTTCATCAGGATAAACCCCTTGAGCTAAACCATCTTGTTTCTTATCATATTTTTGTTTTAATGTCATCTTAAATATTCAACTTGTTATGAGTTCATAGATAACAAATATCTGACTGTGTACAGCCATTTTCTTCTGTGGGACTTCATTTTTTTTCCTAAGATTTATTGGGATATACAGACAGTAGTCTCATGTGCCCCAAAATCTAAAACTGGGTTGAAAATAAAATTTTTTGTCCCATTACAAAATCGACCCGCCCCTAAAATATTACATTTTTTTCCTTTTCTGGTGAGTTAAGCCAATCTAGCACCCACTTGCATATTGCACCAGCATTTCTCTGGTGACAGCAGCTTATTTCCAACACTAGATTATATATAGTATGATAAGAAAAAGTCATTTTTAAGCCAAAAAGTTTGACTAATTTGGGAAATTTCGTTTGAAAATTTCAGTTGCAGGCACCAATGGGTTAAAATATAAAAAGTATAAGTACTCATTTGATAGAATATAGGCCCTTGTGATTTTCATTTTATAGTAAATTACATATCAATAATAATGCATGTAAGTAGCATTTTGCTGCTGTGCTTTAACAAGGGTTAGTTTTAATGACTTTATATACAGTTAAGTTGTTGAGTTCAGTAGTTCCCATCCTCGGGTCCAGGCTCCTCCAAAAGGTCACAATATAAACCTGAGGGATTGTGAGGTGATTATTGGTCATTAAAATGATGCTGGGAACGACTTTTTGCGTAGTATCTTGACACGTAAGGGGTTGGCGGATAGTTTTAGTCATAAACTTGGTTATGGTTAGGATAAGATCGTGAATGTCGCAAAAAGAACATCCAGCTTTAAGATGCACAAACCCAGCTGTAAGCAAGGGTCGGCAGTTAAATTAAGGCAATGAAACACTTGATTATGTTAAGGAAAAGATTGAGGATGAACAGTGGAGGTGTACCAGTAAAAACACCCCAATTAGAATGACACAAATGCTGCAACCAGTGTTGTTTGATGGTCTCAAACACAGATCTCCTGGGTCAAAGTCCTACGTTTGTTGGACCAATCCACCTAAATTAAGTCCGTTGCTACGAGCATCTAATAATGACGCAGACGCATTTACATTGGAGCTCATGGAAAGCTCAGTGCATCTGATGCTAAATGTCCCATTCTGTAAAATATTATACAATTTTAACAGTTATTTAAATAAACATTAGTGGGTCAGTGTATATGCTGACATCATAGACATCTGGAACATAAATCAAACTAGACAATGTTTTTTTGGAGGTGTTCACAAGCCTAAAAGATTTGTAACCACTGATTTAATTTAAGATCTTTTATTTTTTAATGTGTAATTCCAATCCAAAAGGAAAACAACCTTTTACCATGACACAGAGGAGCAGTGACTAAGATAATAATGACCTTAATATTCATAATATATACTGTATAAATATACTGTCATTATTTCTTCATGTTATTTGTAGGACATTTTGGAGCAGAGAGTGAAAGTCTCCACCTACTTTACTCCTAAATAGCTGAATAAGTTTTCTCAGTCAGTTCAAGACTCATAAACCATAAATAATCCATAATTTCATGAAGTGAAATATATTTAGGAACTTTAAATTCATCATCGTCTTCTGCCTTTGTTTGAAGCCTTCTTTCTCTTCCGATTTCTGCAGATTGAGGATTAGGGAGCAAATAACTAAAGAGACTGACTAATGTATTGTTTGAACAGGTTTCAGGATGGAACAGAGAGCTCCGTTGATCACCGCTGACTCTTCCTTCAGACATCCTCAGCTGGGTGGCTGATTCAGCCGATCCCCCCAGCCGTTCTCTGCCTTCCATAAACCCATCTCTCTCTGCTGACTACTGCTGCTGCCGCAGCCTCTCCTGCAGTTGTCGTTCCCTTTTGGTGGCAGTCGGGCAGCTGACTGACTGACGACCCCCACAGGAGCTTGGGTGTCCACAGGCTGCTGCTCTGCCGTCATTCATCCAGCACGAGCCACGGTAAAGGATCATGTGAAAATATGCTCTATATAGTACCGGGGATTAACATTTTCAAACCAAGTCTTGATGACTGGAGGAGAGTTTAAGTTGAATGATATAAAACTATGCATTTTGATAATGCATAATCTTTTTTTCACAAAGTAAGTGACTAAGAAAAAAAGCCATGAAAACTAAGCCATAAAAGGTTAAAAAATGTAATGTATCATTAACTTGTGATCTGTGCAACCCAAATACAAAATCCCAAAGATAGGCACATTTTTCAAAGTTTATCTTTTAACAACACTGATATGCCATAACCGTACATTACTATATTCGTGTTTAATTTGGCAGCAGTCTTAGATTTACCCGATACATCAAAATGACATCAGAGAACTAGCAACGACGAAAGCCCCCCTGCTGCGTCGCCTCGTCGTGTCGAATAAAAAGTTGCACATGAGCACACCAAACGCTGGCCAACCAGCACCGACGTTCTTGACTTTAGCCGCTTATTTACTTTCCTCACTCCTGTTTCTCTGTTCGTGCACTGAGCTGAACTGCCAATCGAAGAAATTTAATACACAGATGAGCTCCATCACTACCAGCAATGATGTCCAATGTACACGAGACAGCACAGCGACGAGGGCAATGGACGCTCACCAACGACCCAACAGTGACAGAGGTCTGACCGTCGACTTGTTGTGTCAGGGCTTTTAGACTTAGGATGAGAATGCTGGGTAGTTTTAGTCACATTTATTCATTTTAATTCTTAAATAGTTTTAGTCCAGTTTTATTTCACCAAATATCATTACATTTTAGTCAACTTTGAGGCGCTACCTTTGGTCAAAATGTGTCTTTTCCTAAATTCACTTGGGCTTATAAAGGTAAAGAAGGTGATTGAAATAATATCGTCATACTTCTTTGTGCGTATCATTATTGACTAGAGAGCTTCCACTAAGATGAAAGACATTCATGAAAAAACTGTAGGTGTTTAAATGAAAACCTCTAACCTAATGCATTAAAATGATGTTATCAGTGTACATTTAAGCAGCTGTCCTTGTTTCGAGGCGTGAGAAACTCTTTGGTCATTGCATGTAAGGCCTTTATGAACAAACGTGTTCATTTAGACATTTGAAACGTCGTCTCTTTCATCCATTTTAAACGTTTATCTAAACTGTAAGAAAACAACGCATAGGCCTACTCTGGTGTGACCTGTATACTCTGGTGTGCACTGACCACCACATTGCAGCTCACCTGTCACCCGGTCACCCAGAGGCCGCCTGACCATTACAACAGGGCCATTTAAAGGGGGACACAGGTCCCAGTGTGACACCCAGAATCCTTTTATGTCCTAATTGTTTGTTGGTGAGAAAAGTCAGAGATGTGTTTCCTGTCTTAACACCTTTTGGGGCCTAAGTAACAAGTAAGAGCCTAATTAGGATGCCATATACTAGAAATCATTGAAAAAAGTTTAATGTAATTAATGAGGACCAGTTTTGTTGAGCCCTTTGAAACGTGGATTGACGTCATTTTTCTTGTGCTGCTTTTAGACGCCTTTCGCAAGCTATTTGACCCTTTGAAACTTGAGCAAATTGCTTTGATTTATTTCGAAAACATGGGGTAAAAGTCAATGACCAACCTGGCAAGAAATGTCAAAGAAAATTACTTTAAAATATTTTTTAAAAAGGATAGTATTATTAAAAAAATAGGAAAAAATGTCCAGAAAACTAATACTATAACTAATAACTATAATTTTCATAATTTTGTATTTGAAATTATGATACAGGAAAAATATAATAGAAAATATAAATATTTTTTCAGCACTTATTTAAGGTTATTTTCTTGTTTGTTTTTGTATCTTACTTTTTTTTTTTGCTTATTTTCTGGATATTTTTTCTTACAACAATTTTACTAACTTTTTGCTAATTTTTTTGGCCATGTCTTGTTAAGTTGCTTGTTGCCTTCTCCTCATGTTTTTGAAAGATGTAAAACCAATTTGCCGATGTTTTAAAGGGTTAAGTACATGGTCAATGTGAAATTCTGTGTTATATTATTAAAAAACAGCTTGATAAGATCTGCAGTTTATTATTACAATAAATGGTTACAGTCTTTAATTCTCAAATCGAATGACCTGAAAGCATCCGTCTAAATCCCTCTGTCCCCTCTGTGAATCACGGGAGCGAGTTGCCTTCACCTCTCCATCACCTGTTCTCTCTTTTAGCCTAAATGCCGGTGACCTTTGACCTTTCTGCTCCATTGCTTCACCACACGGGACCAGGCTCTCTGCAACAGCTGTGTCAACCTCAGGGCTGGCAACTGGTGTGCCCAGGGAAGGACAGAGAGTGGCATTAATGTCAGACTACGTAATGAGTCAGCAGCATGGTACCCTCTTTGTTCGGATCAAGCAGTTCACTCTGACATGTTGATTTCTCATAGAAGAATTGTTAGACTTACCAGTTTTATAGTTTAGGTTTCACTTTCTCGTGTTGGGGGATGTTTCTCCTTATAATCTGCTATATCTCCCACTAATTTTTCTTAATTTTTCCTCATTGATCAAACCTACTTTGCAAATACTTTGAGATATTATTTGCAGTGGTGGAAGACATATTCAGATCTTTTACTTGAGTAAAAGAAGTAATACTACGGTGTAAAAATACTCAATCAGTCCTGCATTCAAAATCTCACTTTAGTAGAAGTACAAAAGTATCACCATCAAAATATACTTAAAGTCGTAAAAGTAAAAGTACTCATTGTACAGAATGGCCCATTTCAGAATGATGTATATTATAAGCTATTTTAGATTAAAAGTAATGATGCATTAATGTTTTGATTACTTTACCTTTGTAACCTGAGCAAGTTGACATGATTTGAGATATGATGAAATTATGAGAAATGACCCAAAAATAGTAATAATAGTAAAGTAATAGTAATAATTAGAAAACAAGGACAAGAAAATGACCTTTAAATTAGAAAACACAAACAAAAAAACTGACAAAATTAAGTAAAGCAAAATATATATTTTTTAATATAATAATGGTCCAGTATTGAGTAAAACAAAACCATTTGCAGTGTAATCCCTGTGGGCAGCTGAGCGGCGTAAACGTACGTCCACAAAAAGTGGTTTTTTTTTTTGTTTGTTTTTTTTTTGTCACTGACAGGCTCAGAAACGGGTGGGTTTAGTGATAGCAATTTTAGAGCTGTTTAAGGTAAAACAAAAATGATCTCACTCTGTAACAAAAGATTTATCTCTGTAGGGATTCTTTCCATAAGTTGTCAGACACTTAGAATAACAATGTGAGTCTGTCAGTGGCAAAAACACTTTTATTGGAGGTACACTGATGGTGCTTGATTGCAGGGATTATATTGCAGCCTGTTTTGCAGCTGATGGCTACAGCTACAATACTGAACCAATTATTTTTTTTAAAAAAAATCATGTTTCCATTACTCACTTAGGCACATAAACAGGGAAAAATCAAGCCCATGTTGAAAAATGCATTAGACCTTTAACTCTTTATCTCCTGCAGGGAGTTTCCTCCAAAGAACAGAGGGTTAATCTGCGAGGCTGTCCCGTTCTGTGCATGTGCAGGACCTGGTCTGGTGTCAGCTGCCAGTTTATTTATACCAATAGAAACCCACGCTACCCACTGCTGAAGAAACTGCTCTGGGGTTAGTCAGTCTAACTCCTACCTGCTGTCCCGAGGGAAATTATTTCCTCCTGCCAAGAAAAGTGTGTTGTGACCTCCCCAGAAGCAGTGGGACGTTGGCAGAGGGTTAGATGGGTATGACAGAGGGGAACAAAGTGATTAGCGAACGGGGGCCCCGGTATGTGAACATGGGTTAAAAATAACCTTGCTGACCCAATTTGTAGAAACCATCCAACACAACTGCTGAGCCCCTGTGCTGTCGACCTCCCAATTTGGCTTAATTGTTCTTAAATATTAACCCTTTGAAACCTGGGCCAATTGGTTTGATTTCCTCTCAAAAACATGGGAAGAAGGCAATGAGCAACGAAAGAAAAAAAGCAAAAATTAGTAAGAAGTACAAAAACAATTACCTGAAAATTTGTAAATAAATAAATATGTGCTTTAAGAATTTAAAATAGTTTTTTTTTCCTTTTTTTCCTCAGCCTTTCTATTGGATCAATTGTCAAAAAGAGCAAATTAAGTAAAAAGTACAAGGAAATGACAGCAAAATTTATAAATAAAGAAAAAGGACATTACCTGACAAAGTGCTTTATAAATTATAATGATTTTGTGACATAATTTTAAATATGTATTGATGATAATTCTAAATAAAGTTTCAATGAAAGAAGGAAGAAATTGGTAAAAAAAAAAAAAAAAAGTACAGGAAAATTACCTGAAAATTAAAAAATAAATAAATAAGGAAATTACCTGGAAAAAGTATTTTAAATATTATATATATATTTCTTTTTTAAAAATACATAATTATAAATACAGTTTTTCCCTAGCGTCGTTCTTTTTTTCCCCCGGTTCTTTTCCTTAGCTTTTTAAAAAATTATTTTCTTAATCCACACATTTCTTGCCATTTGTTTTTCTGTATGTTTTTGAAAGAAATAGCATGAATTTTCTCAGGGCTCAAACATTTCAACACTTGTGAAAGCCATCTGAAAGCAGCACAAGAAAAGTGATGTCGCTCTAGCTTTCAAAAGGTTAGCTTTTAAGACAGTGAAATCTTAACACACATCAGATGAGCATATTTTGTGAGGGTTTTCACAGGATTTATTTGATCTAGAAATGATCACCAAACTGATGATTGGAACTCCAATCACTCCAATAAATTAAACATAAGAGGGGTTGACAGATGAAAAAAAATCACAGAGAAAGATGAGCTCTTTTGCATGATGCGTGACACATGATGAAAGAGAAGCAGATGATTTGACGGCTGATCTGTGTGTTGGCCTGTGAGCCAGTATGTGACAGTGATCAGCTGTCCCGTTTAGAGGAACAGCAGGATTATGATTTGTGTCTTAACCATTGTGTCCGGTGTGAGCGACCAGGAATCCACTCAACAACAAAAGTCATCTGATACCCCCAGCACCCCCAGATATATCTGGCAAGGCCTTGGCGCATAGCTGACATTAGTGGAAATGTTGCATTTGTGATACACCCTGGCTTTAGGCCATGGGAAATATTGAACAACTGTCGAATTTAGACAACATCCTGTGGCGGTGAAAAAAAATAAAAACGGGAGCTACAAAGATGCGATGGGGTGGCTATTTGTGGACGGCGAGTGCCTCGAAAATAGCGAGAGTTTTAGGTTTCAATATAAGCCCTCCTCTCTGAGCTCGAGCTTTCTGTGAATGAGGCCCGGGTTCCTATCACACCCAACCCCAGCGCTGATTTTAGAACACAGGTGTTGACCTTAGTGGAGCGGCTTGTGCTTGCAGCAGAGGAAAATGAACCCCTGAGCTCTGCCCGTTTGCCTCTACAGTATTGGTAATCACTGTATGGTTCCACAGATGCTTCAAAACAGTCATATAAGGATCTACAGGATCTATATAATCACTTCGAAGATAATTAAAGGTCCAATGTAAAGGATTTCTGGGTATATATTGGCCAAAAATGGATCATGATATAATAAGTATGTGTTCTTTAGTGTATAAGCACCTGAAAATAAGAATTGTGTTTTTGTTAAATTAGGATGGGCTGTTTATATCTACATAGAGAGCAGGTCCTTATCCCCGGAGTGCGCTATGTTTCTACAGTAGCCCAGAATGAGCTAAACAAACACTGGCTTGAGACCGGGCCATTTGCTCTTTTACAGTGCCCAGTGTAGTTAGAAGCAGCGTCGGAAAAACACTTTTTTTCTTTTGACATGAAACTCCTGTATTCAGTGTTTTTACAAGTTTAAACCCCTGGGTTTGCTTGTTTTGGAGGGAGGAAACTTCTGTTGAAGGTTAGCCTCTAGGTTAGAAGCCCATCTGCAATGAGCCAAAGAGCATTGGAGAAACACTTATTTGTAACTTGAAAGTGCCCTATTCACTGTTTTTGCCTGTTTTAATCACAGAGTCTGATCATTTTGGAGAGGAAGAGACTTCTGTGGATAATTCAGCTCCTGGTGAAAACTTCCTGAATGTCTAGATCTTTTAGTTGAGGTGAGCACACATTAGTAGGTGCTGGGCTAAATGTTCATCTCAAACATGCTGAACAGCATTGAAGAAACACTGATTTGTAATGTGAAACTGCTTTTTTCAGTGTTTTTACCCGTTTAAATCAACAGGTCCATTTGTTTTAGAGAGGAATAAACCTCTGTGAATATTTCAGCTCCTGATAAAAACCTCCTGAAGTTATCAGAAAAAAAAGGTGAGCACACATTAGCAGATCCAGGGCTGCCTAGCACCAAACAGTATCAGAAAAACTGTGATTTTTAATGTGAAACTGCTCTATTCAGTGTTTTTATTGGTTTTAATTAATGGATCAGTATATTTTGGAGAAGAGTCCTCTACGAACAATTCGGCTTACTTTAAAAACCTCCTGAAAAATGAACACTGAAGGAATACTAACCAAGAGGTTATGCTTGGCACAGGGGAGAAGTTTCAGCTGGTTGCAATCTGCAGTCCTCACCCCTAGATGCTACTAAATCATTCACACTGCTCCTGTTAAGCAAGTATGATGAAAAAAAAGATGGCTGATGATAAATTGTTGCAGTTGAATCAATAACTTACTCCTTACATTGATAGATTTTATTTTTATTACATCTTTAACAATATTTGATTATTTCCTCTCTTCAAATGCATGTTGTGTTATATCCAGTGTTGTTTTGTAAGTGTCATGGCGGCAGGATGGTCACCTTGTGGCTACCACCGGAGAATTTATTGCCTGTTTTTACGGTGCCACAAGAGCACCCATATAACTTATTCACACTCCTCACGTATCATTGGCTGTGCTTCTTAAACACAGGTCTACATAACAGTTTTCTTAAAGAAGCACATTGAGTTGTCTTGGGGCTACCTTACAAAGGTCATCATCTCAGGACGTCATCTCATCGCATAAAAATTGCGCGACGCTACTAAATGCCTTGGTAACAGTCACTTTTTCCTGTAAACGATACAATGAAACTAGAGTGAAGAAACCAAACTGGGCTGAAACTCAACCTTGGCTTCAGCTGTGGCTCGTGGCTAACTGCTGTTCGGACTGTAGACCCCCCGAACCCAATAAAACACGCCCATCGTGCAGTTGCTTCCTTGTTTCTCCCTCTCTTTTTACCCCTTCTTTTTCCTCCAAAAAGGAGCCATTGACATTCGGTGTAAAATAGAGGCAGGGTGGGGTTGGGGGGGCTGAACAGAGGAACGGCAGGGGTGTAGGGTGTCTCGAGCCCAGTGCGAACAGCTGAGAGGTGTGATTTCACAGGCTGGCTCCCCCCTGTCAGGGCCCTGATTGGGCCGGACAGGAGGCGCAGGAGAGGCCCGGGCTTCTAAAGGACACCAACAGGTGGGAGGCCGCTTTGGAGGGGGGCGCTCCTGGCGGGATAGAAAAGGCCGATCTGCAAGGCCTGCTGTGGGCACAATCCAGCGGGCCAGATATGGAGGAGGATGGTTGATCGCAGGAGGTGAAGAGAGCAGAGGGGCAGGAGGAAGAGAGCGGAGTTAGGGATGAGTTTTGGCTTTGAAGAGTGGACAAGGTTGGTCAGGGACAAGGTCGGACTGAGAGTTTGGTTTTTTCTCTGTTTGTGGTCATAATGTTCCTTTTTAAAATATGCCTTCTGACTCATTTTGTTGGTCGCTTTTTTCTTGGTTTATGTTCAAATTTGACAGCAAATGTAGTGATTTTTCTCCCAGATTCAGTCCTAGTTTTCTTGACACCATGTGAACGAAATCAGGCGTCAAAGCAGCTGCTCAGTGTTTTCTGTGAGTTTTATGATACATGCAGAGCCTGACACCTCTGTCAGGTGAGGGGGAAGCCGAGGTGTGATACAGGAAAGAATCAGGAAATCCTCATCACAGTCTAAAGGCCATTTGGTTTCGGGGCTTGTTGACATGACAGTGGTTAGGTTTATCTTGGAAGTCAGCAGTAGACAGTGTAGGAGAGGCCGGTGTGTGGCCTCAAGATCAGCTCCTCGCCACAAGAAAACCACAAGAGGAGCAGAAATAAAGGTGAGTACGACATGCATTTAAGCTAAGTTGTTTCAAATATTTTAACATTGATTCTGTTCTTAAAAAAAGGACTTTATTGCACAGTTGTCGGGATAAAAATGACTTGGCATGGCATAAAGGAAATTGTGACCTTTGTCTGCTGGAAGTCAGAATTCGCCTCGCCCTCCAGAGTTATTTAAACACAAGGGAGTTCGGCATCATTACATGCTGGTATTTAACAGCATTGAAGTTAACTTACAAACTGTTCTCTTTGAGTGACGGAGGGTCCTACTTTTTGCTCATATTAAAAGATAATAATAATAATAATAATAATAATTCTAAAAATTATTTATAGTACTTTTCAAGGTCCTCAAAGAAAATTTACATAAATTATAAAAGATCATGAAATAGAATACACACTATGATACACACAACATTGAAATACACGCATTATTCACATCATTTCACTAATTCACATTTCATTTAAAAGCAGTTTTAAAAAGGTGGGTTTTGACCAGTGTTTTATTATTAGGAACGAATTCAAACAAAATTAAAAATAAATGTTCTCCTTTTTATGGCATTTAGCAGCATTGAACTTAACTCACAAACTGTTTTTTAAGCATGTTAAAGTCCTATTTTTTTTGCTTTTATTAGGTGATAACAGTAGCAAAATGGACTTCTAAAAAGGCATGCTCATAATCAAAATAAACATGAATTTTCCCCTCCCCTCTGTGGCATTACGCAGCCTTTAACTAAAATTATAAACTGTTTTCTTTAGCATCTTAAGGTCCTACATTTTTCTTTTATTTGGAAATAACTAGCAAAATGAAACTCAAAAAAGCCACACTTTCCACCAAAATTAAACTTGAATTTTCCCTCCTATATAACAACTCTGTCACGTCACGTGTTCCTGCAGCTCCATCCATCTCCGCTCTCTCTGTCACAGTTAACCATTGTTAAGCCGGTTGTTCCTGCTGCCCTGGGACTCTATGAAAGGGTGCTTTGTGTCCGAGGAGAATCCAGTTGTTGCCCCTTGTGAGGACATGCTTCCTTATATCCCCATATTAATACACCACTTATGGAATGTAAGGAAGTGTGTGGTTTCAAGGGGACATGAGCACCGACCACACTGGGAAAAAGCTGATTTTATGTGTTATCAAGTCAGAAAGACAGTCATAAAAGATGGAGATTCATTCTGCGTGTCTGTTTTAAGTGGCGGGAGCGGGATTTTGTGTGTGTGTATGTGTGTGTGTGTGTGTGTGTGTGTGTGTGTGTGTGTGTGTGTGTCAAGGCAACAGGTGAAAGGCCTGCTCCCTCTCCTTCAGCTCGTGCACATGCACAGTTAGTGTTACTCTCGATGATCGGGTCTCAGGGAACTTCTTGAAAAATTCCTGCCCTGCCCCAACGGCTGACAGTCAAGGAGGATTGACAGACCACAGCTGTCACCCATTATAGCAACCGCAGGACGCTCAAAAAAGGGAGGGAGGGGAGGGAGAGAGCTGTCACTGAGAGCGGAGGTTTGCTCCTGGATTTGGAAGGAAATAGGGGCGATGTCACCGGCTGTCCCAAACCTCGAAATAGGAACACTTGTGTCTGTGTTGATGTGTCAGGAGTGATGGTGTTTTTTCTCTCTCTGTGTCTCATCAGGTAAGGCTGAAGAGGACGGGCACTACAGCGGATGATGTCCACCTTCCCCTCTCTCATTTCCTTCTTTTTCTATGTCCTCTACCCCCTGTAACCTTCCCTTCCTCCTCCTCCTCCTCCTCCTCACTGCATGCCCCTCTCCCGCCCTCTTTCTCCCCCCCTCGCTCCGCCTCTTGCAGCTGAAGCAACACGCCTTGCTGTGGCTGGTCAAACGGAACCAAGTCAGGTGTTTCTGTGAGGTTTGGTCCCCTTCAACCAGCTACTGCGTCGTGAATTCAGTCAGCGTGGACTCAGAGACACAGAGGCGTTGTGGTGTATGCTGCAAACTCTGGAGGTGGTAGTTTACGATGATAGATTATTTATTTTCTTCTGTAGTTTGGTGTTTTCCTGTATGACGGTGGATGTTTGAAAAAGCAAATAAAAGATTGCTGACAACAAATAGTGGTGAATTAAAATTTCTTCTAAATTGTTAAAGTTTCTTTTTTTCTTCTTTTTAAAATAATTGTAAAATACATTATAGACATTATTGACATAGAGTCAAACTTCCATTTAAAATTGTATTTTCCTGCGTTTAGACAGGAGTTTAGTTTTCATAATTTTATGTTTTTTTATTATTTTTATTTTATTTTTACTTTTTGTTTTAAATTCAGTTAAGTTTCTTTTTTTTATAGCAGTTTAGTTTTTATTAGTTTCAGTATTAGTTTTAACCCTTTTTTATGCAGTAGGCCCAAATGTGATATGAATATATACTCTAAAAGATGGTGAATTAAAATGTTTTCAAAATGTCTAAAGTTTTCATTTTTATGTCTTAATGTTAAAATACAGATTAATAGAGGTATATTTCCATTTAAAATAGTGTGTGGGTTTTCTTGTTTTGTTCTTGTTCTTGTAGTTATAGAACTTTTTGTATTTTTTATTAGTTTGTTGTTTGTTTTTTTTTCCATTTTAAAATTTTATTTTAAATTCAGTCTACTTTCAGTTAATTTAGGCTTTGCTCATTTTAGTTAAGGAGTAATGAAACTGGAGTGGTGACATCCCAGACACTAAGCATAAAACTAACAACTATTTATAGCAACAACATTAGGTTTCTAGTTTGTATGCACTCTTTATATAAATTGTATTTATATTATGAGCAACAGATACACCAACAGACATATTGTTTGTTCATTTATTTATTTACTGATTTATTGATTTATTCAGGTTTATTTTAACCTCTTTTGCAACCCCAGGGAAATAACACCACACAAAAAGCTTGTTCCATTGAGATTCTGCATCACAAACCAAGTTAGAAAAAAAGCATCTAAAAATATACAAAAAAATCATATGTCCAACAAGAATTTCTTTGTTTTCATGGTTATCCATGTTGCAATCCATTTTAAAAAGACTTTGAGAATTACATTTTGTACAAAACAGTATTATGGGTAAAAATATTAGCATCCATTTTGCATGTGATCAAAGCATTTCTTTAATATTATTGGAAACATTTTAAATTCATCATACTAAATTTCTTAACTCAATGTCATTTTTTAAGTTATTTCCTGAACGTGAATGTTACTTTGAGTCTCTAAATTTGTAACAGATAAGAAATGCATGTCTCAAGAAATCTGTCACCATTATTATTGTTATTAATTAATTAATTTATTTATTCATTTATTTATCATCATAATTATTACTACTATTATTAGTTCAGTTTAATTCAGTTCAGCTTTTATTGTCCCTCAAGGAGAAATTTGACCTGCAGTTGGTGGTACTAAACAAAAATAAATAAATAAAAATACAATAAACACGCACAAAACTTCAAAGCAGCACACAACCAAACTTGATTAAAAGCAATAGTTAAAGTAAAACTATTAATGAAGACCATCTAAAAGTGACAATTGAAAGAGCGCGCGGTCAACCATTGAAAAAGTGCCATAAAAGCTCTGTCCTTAGGAATTTTGCATATTAATTATATTGTTGCATGTGGAAAAAAAGAAAATGTACACGTATTTGTTGTTGTCGTTATTATTATTATTATTATTTCATCATGCATATTACTTTATGATTGTATTTTAAAAATTGCCCCTGCCTAATTATCCTTATTACTATTTATTACAATACAACAACAGTGCTCCCTCATTCTCCCACATTCTTACCTGCATCTTGTTTAATCTGTATATCTTTGATTTTTTTCTGGTATATCTTTGATTTTTGTATTTAAAACCTGTACATTTTTTCTTCTTCTTTGATACATGCCCAGTTTTGCACTTTTGTATATTTTATATTTTGTATATATTGATATTTTATATATTTTTTCTGTACACACGGCTGCTGTGACAAGTTAATTTCCCACAAGTGGGATGAATAAACGTCTAAATAAACGTAAAAGTCTAAGTCTAAGTCTAACTAATATTCATCTTTATATGTTAATTAACTGATATGGCAGATTGGAAAAGAGATTTTAATATATATATATATATATATATACACACACACATTACATGTATATATATATATATATATACATACCGTATACATTTGCACTACTTTGCCTTGTCTATTTTTAATGTGTCATTGTTTGTATTGTACAGTTTTTATTTATCTCTTTTTAAATATATATATATTTATGTCTACTCTCTGTCACAGGGAGTTGAGAGTAACGTAATTTCAAACCTCTGTTTGTCTTGTACATACTGCAGAATTGACAATAAAGCTGACTTTGACTTTGACTTGACTTTGATATATATATATATATATATATATATATATATATATATATATATATATATATATATATATATATATATATATACATACAATTGTAAATTCTAATAACTAATTTTAAAAAAGAAGATACTGACTAAAAAAGCATAATTTATAACAAAATAACTCATGATAAGGATATAACTGGTGAAAGCAGCCCTCTGTGTCTCCACCAGGGGGCGGTGTAGGTTTTTTGGGTCGGTAGTTTCTGCAGCAGCAGAGGAAGTTGAGCAGCATCGTAAACATGGCTGACAGTGGAGTGACAGGTGAGCTCGGCTGTGTGTAACAGCTGGATTTAATATCTGTTTCCAAGTTTTTTTCATTACTTCAGTGTGGGCGCATGGATAAAATGTCTTTCTCTTATACTTTGTGTTTTGTAGTCTTTTTGTTCGGCTCGTAGCAAAGTTAATTCCCCTCCATGCTAGTGCTGCTAACGTTAGCATTGTAAGCAAGTCAACGGCTCCGTGGCGCTAGACAGAGGAGTTTAACGGCAGGGACCGTCGTGTTATTGCATCATCTTTTTTATGTAGTTTTTTAATTCATGAGAAATATTTAAAACGTATGTTTTAAGTTGTTACAGCGTGGTTAGATGACGGTAGCTAACAGTTATGTGACTGGTGTGATTAGCATGATGCAAACCGAGCGTGTTCAGTGACATACAGACAGCTAACAGCATCACCAAAACGGAGGGATTGGTAGATAAATAAAGCCTTTTTTAAGATTTTATTGCAAGTTATCATGAAAGAGGAGAAGTTTGCGATAAATTGATTGTCAACTGCTTGTGTTACAGATGGACCTGGCAGTAAAGATGATGTTGAACGAGCAAAGGTGAGTATGGTGTTAAATTTTGCCACAGTCTTAAATGAAGCTACATATTTGGCTTAATATTTTATGTATTTGATGACCCACTTTTACTTCACAGATTGAAGGCAGAGAGCTGACCAAAGAGGAGAAGCAACGGCTGAGGAAAGAAAAGAAACAGCAGAAGAAAAACAAAGAGAAAAAAGATGACAAGGCTTCACATGAAAGCGAGAAGAAGAAAAAAGAAGAAAAGCCTGTCAGTTCAGCTGCTCCAGCCTCCCAGCCTCCAACACAACCAGTACAGAAAGGTGCGTACTATATCAGCAGCACCAGTTATTGTTGTAGCTGAATGTCGCATTTGTATTAAAGGAACAGTGTGTAAGACTTGGGGGGATTTAGTCATGTCTAGCGGTGAGGATTGCAGATTGCAACCAGCTGAAACTTCTGGTTAAATTTCTTTCAGTGTTCATTTTTCAGCAGGTTTTTAGTGGGAGCTGAGTTATCTGCAGAGGTCTCTTCCTCTCGAATATAAGCTGACCCTATAAACAATCGGCAAAAGCACTGAATAAGGTAGTTTCAGGTTAAAAGTCAGCGTTTTTGCTACACTGTTTGGCAAAGGAGCCGCTAGACTAGCTCCTACTAATTTGTGCTTACTTTTTTGTCTGATAACTTAAGATCCAGAGCTTTAGGAGGTTTTTAGCAGGAGCCGAATTATCTGCAGAGGTCTCTTCCTCTCCAAAACAATGTAAACTAGTAAAAACACAAAATGTCTCATGATACAAATCAGCGTTGATCCAATGCTGTTTGGCATGTTGGAGACGGGCATTTAGCCCAGCAACTACTAATGTGTGCTCACCTTTTTCTGCTGGTTTTCACCAGGAGCTGAATTATCCATACATGTCTCTTTTTCTCCAAAACAAATGGACCAGGTGATTTAAACTGAATATAGCATTTTCACATTAAAAACAGACTTTTTCTGATGCCACTCGCCACAAAGGGGCTGCAGACATACAACCCCATAAAGTGAATGGCTCTCGTAGAAACTGTAGAAACATGGAGGTGCAACATGGCGATCACCATAAAAGAGAATCAGCTCCCTATAAACAACTGATTCAAAGATAATGAAAAGACAACACTTTTTATTTTCAGATTATTGTACACTAAAGAAAACTAAATCCTCCGCACTGGATCTTTAGTTTGTAAGTTGGCAGATCGTTCTCCAGTGGGCATTGATTGCTGGAAACAGACAGTGGATTAGATCTTTGTCAAGGAAGTGTTTTTTCTAACTGAGATCCATAACTGTAATTAATCTGTACCCTTACCCCGCTGCGTCTTCCTCAGCTCCTTCAGCAGTGCCTGCTCCTGCACCGGTTCCTGTGCCTGCCTCGGAAACTCCTGCCTCGGCAGACAAGCCAGCTAAGAGTAAAGCCGAGTTGAAAGCTGAGAGGAGAGCTCGGCAAGAGGCTGAGAGGGCGTCCAAACAGGGCAAAAAGGGAGACGTGGGACAGCCGGCCGTCACGGGAAAACCTAAAGCGCCGCCTAGTGAGCTGCAGCCAGGTACTGAAGCAGCCAGGAGGTCAGCATGAATAGTGACAATCTGAAATTATACTTTAACACTGAGGGGAAAGTCACTCTCTGTATGTGTTTCCAGTGGTGAAGAGGCTCCCAGAACATGTTCAAGTGGACAACCCGGACGTTTTGAAGAAACTGGCAAAGAAATTGGAACGACAACAGGTCAGCTACTTTATGTGCAATTCCTAAAATCCGTGAATCATGAAAGCACGTCTGATTCAGGACAGTTTGAAATAATGAGCACACATTGTCAGTAGTACATTTTGTGAACAACTAATGTGTTAGTATTTTTGGTTAAATCTTGGGCATAAAAATTCTAAATTCTAAATATTTTGAACAGATTATTTCGGTCAAAATCAAGGTATGCTGATGACTCTCACAAATCTTATTGAAAAATCCATGAAAATATCATCAATAATCCAGAGTGTTAAAAAAAATGGCAGGATAGTTCACACACAAAACTACAATTTGTATATCAGTTTCTCCCCCCGTATATTGTCGAATTCGTGTAGAAGATGTTTTTCTTGTATGCCTCCACGGCGAAAAAATCTACAAGCAGTGGACATTTTTCAATGAATATTGAAATGAAAGGGTTCAGCGTTTAACAGCATCTAAACTATATCAAAACATCAATTTACAAACTCTCACCTCGTGCAGCATAATCAGACTCTCATTGATTCAGTCATATGCTCAGTATTTCCCCAAAACATGCATTGTTTGCTAAAATCTTACTATATGAAACACTTTTTAAAAAACACCTTTACAAGTGCGTGCATTAAAACTCTGCTGGTGTATTCCACTGAACGGAGTTCAAACACGTGCGTGTTCAGGTGTGCTACGTGTCTGTGCCTGAGTTTATGTTTATGTCTTTAATAGTGAGGTTTTAGATAAATGTGTGTGTTTGGGAAGTACTGAGCATACGACTGCGTCAATGAGAGCTGGATTATACTGCACGAGTGTTTGTAAATCTTTGTTTTGATATCGTTTTGCGGACCCCCCTTTACTCCCATTCATCAAGAATTTTCTCAGTTTTTGGATTCTTCGGTCATCGTGGAGAGATGCTTGAAAACTAGCATTTTCTTCACAATTTCAGCATAAGGTGGGGTGAGTTGTAGATACACAAATGATCTTTTTGTGGGTGAACTATTCCTTCAATCATCTTTTTCTCTTGCTGCAACCTCACATTGATAACCAGTAACAGCGAGTCCTGACTGCATGTGATCATACCTAACATTTCTTTCAGACACCAGGGTGCAATGCTGCTACAAATGTCAAGGTCTGACTTCCCTAAATGTGAATGTGTGCCATTGACATTTGTCTAGTTTTGTTTGCTAACCCGTTACTGTTATCGTACTCATACAGCACTCTGGAAATGAAACTTAAACTTTTTGTTTGTTCCGTTGAGACAGAGGTGTTGTGTCGGTTGGACGCGTTTGAAAAGTTAACTGTTTCTTTTTGTTCTTCGTGTGTTTCCGTACAACACTGAGATGTTTGCTGTGCAGGGTTATAGTTGTGCTCCACATTCGTCTGTGCTGTTTAAAACAAAATCATACATATTAGAACATGTAGGTTGTCTGTGTTGCCGAAGTTAAGAAGGAACATTTTATTTCAGCGTGGCCTTTATTGCTAATGTAGGAATTTGGCTCTTCAGTTGGTGGTTCCATTGAATTCTCTGATTATTTTCCGTGAGTGTGCTTTAACCTCATGACCTCAGTTTTAAACTCTGGATTACTGAGTATTGATGGCAGTAAGCTCTAATCTGCTTTATTTCAGATCCCACTCCGGTTGGACTACGGCTACAAAGTCAGCCTGTTTTCTCATCTCCACCAGTACAGTCGCAAAGCTCCTCTAACACAGCAACTCAGGTAAGCAGACACTGAGCCACATAGGCCAGAAGGTCATTCGTGATGTCTGAGGATTTACATTTATTTAGTGCCTCTAATTTGTCTTTACGGAATACTTCATCCACAAAATGATCATTTGTATATCAATAAATCGCCCTGTGTCATCTTGAATTTGTGAAGAAAACTCTCCACAGTCAACAAAGAATCCACAAAAGGAGAAAACTCTTGATGAATTGGAGTAAAAAGCGGGTCTGTGTGTAACAGGAGAAGAAAAAGTCTACACGACATATTACGCTCGCATAAATATTTAATTCAGTTACCACCGAGGTGATGGTTCAAGCTTCACGCTCTTCATCAGATAAGTTTATGATCAAACACATTTTATTTTTATATCACCTTTCAAACAAATCAAATGCAATTCAAAGTGCTTTTCAGTTTGATTGAAGAAGCAAAAATGAAAGCAAGAGTAACTTAGGAAATAAGAAAAAATGAAACCTTAAAAAAAATGATCTTAATAAATAGAATAAGTATAAGCCATAAAATTGTGATTGTAAGACACCAATAAAAGCCAGAATAAAAAGATAGACCTTTAGTTTACATTTAAATATGATCCAGATACACAGCTTCAGATATGCCATGCTAGTGTGCGGACTTTGGTTTTCCTTCTCTTGTATTGTCTCTTGTCCAGCACCTAGTATTTTGTCTTCTGGACATGCGTGCTTTTGTGACCTCTTTGGGTCTGCATTTAACAACAGCAAATCTACATCAAAACATCCATTTACAAACTCTCCCACAACTTAATGCAGTATAATCCAAGTCTCATTTTCCCAGTCGCTCGCTCAGTACCTCCCAAACAGATGCAATTTCCCTAAAACTTTACTATTTAAAACCCATCTGCATTAACAGTCCAATGAATGGGGAAGCACATGCACTTAAACTCTGCACACGTGTTTGCACAAGTTGGTTGAGAGTTTGTAAGCAGACTTTTTGATATTGTTTTGTTGTTAAATGTGGCCCCTTTTTACAATAACAGCCTGATCTTAAGTCCAGTCCCCCCTACATACTGTAATAGCTTGAATTTAAAAAGCACCTATAAAGAGACCCAAGGGCGCTTTACATAGTAAACAACAAAAAAGAGAAAAAATCTGAAGTGAAAAGTAACTAAAGAAGCATTTTTTACGAGGTGACAGAGTTACATGAGGCAAGCTTGACACAAAAAAAAAACATGGTGACACTGGTTCAGTTTAGCGAAGCGCTGCTGTGTTTCTAATAGTTTCCAGGTGTCCGGGAATATAGCTGTAAAAAGCAGACAGCATGGACTACAGTATGAGTATATGATAACATGACTATCAGTCAACATTTTTCCAGCACTGCCAGCTATGTCCCCTTTTCCCCCTCTGGGAATCAGAAAAGAACTTTTTGTATTTATCACTGAATACAGACTTTGGTGCTGAGCCAACATCAGTCTGAATGTCACATTTTGTCAGCCTGTACCTTTGCAGAGATGATGTATACAAGGGAGCATAAGCCTTGAGCTTTTCTAGCTAACAAAAACTACTGTTACCTTAAAATTATGTCAGCAACCAACCTATTTGTGCTTTTCCACATCTCTTATACATCAGCTCAGAAACACGGAGGTAGAAGACCCAACATTAGTAAAACTATCTCGTTCACTAGTGTTTTGCTGGCTTAACTTTAGATCAAGTCAAGTCAGTTTTATTTATCGAGCCCATTATCACAAAACATGGTTTGCCTCAGAGGGCTTTACAGTGTACGACATCCCTCTGCCCTTAGACCCTCACATCACCCAAGGAAAAACTCCCGAAAAAGAACCCCTGAACGGGGAAAAAGATGTGACTTTGTAAAGTGTCAGTGAAGATCGTGACAGTGCCCTCGCCATATCCTTTAACCGTCTTCAAAGTTTCGATCAGCCCAGCACATGACATATATTAGTACAATAGGTTTGGAGCGCAGAGCAGAAGAAGCGCGATGCAGGAAGGGCAAATTTATCACAAATTTTCTAGGTTTATTTACTCTTCGTTCACTGTGGAGGCATGCGAGAAAAAAAAGTTTTCTTCGTGAATTCAGTATAACACCGGGTAAGTAGTTGATAGTTTTGTGGGTGAATTATTCCGTTTTTCTCTTCAGGATTACCTTAAATCTCACTTATCGTTCCTGACTGTTTTTTTTTTTGCAGCATTCCCTCCTCAGTGATTCATCCTGCTATTGTTCGTCTGGGTCTCCAGTATTCACAGGGCATTGTGGCAGGATCCAACGCTCGCTCTGTCGCTCTGCTGCACGCCTTCAAACAGGTACAGAGCAAAGACTGTTCAGTCTGAGTGCTTTGCCTCCTCATTGTCCTTCCTCTCCAGCATTTAGACCAACACCGCAACCAAAAAAGCGAGCTGTCACTCGTTTGTAATCAAGTATAATGAAAGAGCAAGACAGAGACACAGCAGCAGCCTTTAATGTTGCAACAGTACTGGTTCATACTGGTTCAGCTGCTGCTTTATACAAAATTCAGTCAACAACACAGTCGAATTTCCAGCATTTCAAGCAATGTAGCTCTGGGCTGTCCCTCCAGCAGCACATTTTCCCAGCGCACTTTATTTATTATAAAGTGAACCTAAATGTTGCTTGTCTCTGTTCTTATTTTGTTCTCCACTTTCACTTAGTTTTTGCCTGTAGTTTATTTTATATGTTGTTTTGTAATATTGTATTGTGTTACTCCAAGCTTAGTGATTCTACGTTGTTTTAATTCTAAAAGTCGATCAGGGACAAAGGTTGCAAATTAGCCTTGGCTACAAATCTATATGCATTCTGTCTGTTTTGGATTTTATATATGAAGCAATGCTTTGTGCAGTTGTCATTGTAAATTAATAAAATAAACTAAGAGCAATGTTTTTTTTCCTGTTTCAGGTAATAAGGGACTATACTACGCCTCCAAATGAGGAGTTATCTAGAGACTTGGTCAACAAGCTGAAACCTTACATCAGGTACAGAAAGATTGTTCTAATTTTAGTTTTGTATCATTACTATTTACAAATCAGCACACATTTATCACCAGCTGTTCTCCAGATTTCCAATTTTACAGTTTAACACATGAAATTGTTCCTTGTGTGTTTTTCTTGCAGTTTTTTGAATCAATGTCGCCCTCTGTCAGCCAGCATGGGTAATGCAATCAAATACATCAAGAAGGAGATTTCTAATATTCCCAGTCAGTGCAAAGAAGAAGAGGTTATTGTCACACTTGTTTTCTCACACTTTAGCCAGAGATCATAAACTTAGCGTGTTGAATTGAAATATTCTACATATATAATTGACAGAATTTACACTGTCCATTTCCTCCCTCCTCATGCGTTCTCTTTATTACTGTTTAGGCAAAGAGCAAACTGCTGAACTGCATCGAGTGCTACATTAATGAGAAGATCGTCCTTGCTGCTAAAGCTATTGCCAAGTACTCCATAGAAAAGATCAGTGACGGAGATGTCATCCTCGTTTATGGATGGTAAACCAATTAAAGCGGATGTTCACGGGAGGAAAATCATGTTTCCTTGTGTTCGTTTCAGCTGTAAAATCTGATTTTCCTGCAACCAAACATTGCTTAATTATTTGTCATTCAAAGGAAATCGGAAATACTTCTAAAGAACTCTTTTAACACTTTCATTTCCCTTTTCTTGTCTGACCCATACATTCCTTTCCTTCCACATTCTCCACTAACACTACCGCCGTGTCTGTTTTCGCTGCTCAGCTCATCACTGGTCAACCATATCCTGTGCGAGGCCTTTGAGAAAAACAGGAAGTTCCGTGTGATCGTGGTGGACAGCAGGCCGCGGCTGGAGGGCCGGGAGGCCCTGAGGCGCCTTGTTCAGAGAGGCATCAGCTGCACCTACGTCCTTATCTCAGCTGTCTCCTACATCCTTCCAGAGGTGCGTCCACACATTTGAGCCTTAGTAGGCAGAGCAAAGCATTGATATCTACCCTTCCAAAGCTTTTGTTAAAGCTGACGTATGCAGACATCGGGAGAAGGCAAAAAAATTGCAAGATTTGAAAAATACCTCCTTCTCTTACAGCTCTCTCGTTTATAATAAGCACCTCCCAACAGATGACCACCGAAATACACACACTCTTCATACACAGCGTTCCTGAGGATCCTTAAAAGGCGCTTTATTTATTAATATAAAAATAAGGCCTTAATTGGTATTAAAATGCCTTAAATTAATATTTCTAAAGTCTCATAAATGTAAAGACATTGGATGTAGGATTCCTTGAATTGTTTTTTTCTCTGACATTGCATTGTAAAATTTCAAAATTGATTAGTAACATCCAGGCTTTTTCTGAAAAAATAATAATAATTTATCGAATCCCTCTTCTTAAATTCGTCATGAGTACTAAAGCAGTGGAATAACCCAACATACAGAGTGAGAGTCAAAATCTGTCACCATTGTTGTTATTTCCCAATTCTAACCAGATCAAAATGTTAGGGCAAAATTGTTCTTAATTCTATGTAAAAAATATTGGTTCATGGTCCATGTTTTTTATTTATGAATGAGTTATGAGGCTTTAGCTCTGGTTTGCAGAAGGTTTAAGTATTAGCAACATTTGCTCATCATCTTTAAATGCTTCGCCGATATTGACGTGTTTTATTTCATTTCTAGTCAGACTCTCGTTTAGATAATCTTTATATTAAGTCTTACTTCCTTTTTTGGGTTGCTTCACAAGTGAGGCACTTTTTGCCAATGCTGGAATCATAACTTCTTCGCCACTGAATCAGGTTTCCACCAAAAGGAGGTGCACATTTGTAGAACAGCCAATAGGAACGCTTTCTCTCTCTGATATGACCTTTTATTGGCCAAAGTCTCCAGTCGCAGGTTAAATTCTCTAAATCCTGAAAATGGAGCCAAGAGGAGGTGCAGAAGTCTAGTTTGTCTCAGTTCAGTTGAATTACAGCATGCCCAAAGTTTAGTTTGCGCAATTATGCCGGAATGAAACTGCTTTTGTTTTTTTATCCAAAATGTCATAACGATGTCTTGAACTTTGACCTCATAGGTATCGAAGGTGTTCCTTGGTGCTCACGCTCTGCTGGCCAATGGTTACGTCATGTCTCGCGTGGGGACATCACAGATAGCTCTGGTGGCCAAGGCCTTTAACGTGCCTGTGTTGGTGTGTTGTGAGACCTACAAGTTTTGTGAGCGGGTGCAGACAGATTCCTTTGTGTCCAATGAACTGGGTATGGACAAAATAATCAGTGGCTTGTTTTATTTCTGTTACATAAATATGAGTTTCTGTTAGTGTCACTTCAAATTCTGCTTTTTGCTCAATTCACGTCAGTATTGATTTAAATTCCTTCCAAACACTGGAGAATTTATCGTCATCTGTGCTTTCAGATGACCCGGATGACCTCATTGTGACACGTAAAGGGAAGACCCAGCTAGAGCACTGGCAACAAGTGCCCTCACTCGGCCTGCTCAACCTGGTGTATGACGTGACACCGCCTGATTTCGTGGACTTAGTCATCACAGATCTGGGAATGATCCCCTGCACCTCGGTGCCTGTGGTGCTGCGAGTCAAAAATGTGGACCAGTGAACGACCTCCTGCTCACATCACTGAGCTCGGAGGCCGTTTCTCTGTGTTTTTCACGGGGGAGTTTGTGAGCTTGAACGCTTGCGCACACAACACAAAATATCGTGCTCTTAGCATGCAATAAATATATATCTGAAATGGCATACGCTTTTTAAACTGAGTCCATGTGTGTTTTTATGTTTCGGATTGGATAATTACAGAGATTTGTTTCCGCGGGGGTTGAGGAGGGTAGACATGTCTTTTTTAATATTGGGTATCGCCAACACATTTTAATAGATCTGTGTTGTGAACTGTTTTTTTTTTACAACAGAACATTTAATTTCCAGTGTTTAGAATAGAACAATTCCACTGTGGTTCACAACACGCACTGGTTGTCAACCACAGAATGTAATTTTAAACTAGCCAGAAGTGTTTTCCTAATTACAGCTGGAGCTGCAGTATCTCTGAAGAATTTATGTGAGCCGTAAAATACCTCTGACGAGGTTTTAATGACCTGATCAGTTACACAGGAGAGGGACATAAAGCAGGTGGTAAAACCCTTTTTTATGCAGAATATCTCAGATTGTTGATTATGTCCGCATAGTCGACACATGACGCTCACATGCTTCAGATATATCAGCAAAGAACTACAGAAGAGGGCATTCACTGGAAAAATTATATATTTGCCTTTTTTTCTCTTTTAAAAATTAAGATTTTTAACCCAATATTCTGAGAAAAGTTTTCATGTGCTGCCTTCAAGTGCTGTTTTTCTGAATTAACCCTTTGAAACCTCAGCAAATTCACTTGACATCTATCAAAAACATGGGAAGAAGGCAACAAGCAACAAAAGGAGTTACCCCAAGATTAGCAAGAAATTAGTAAAAAGTACAAGAAAACTACCTGAAAATCTGACTTTTAATTGGAAAAAATATATAATTATTCGGTAACAGAATTTTAAATATGTAATATGATAATTATAAATAGTTTTTCCATAGCTTTTCTTTCCCTTGACATTTTTCCCTAGTATCTTAAAATGATGACATTTCTAAATCTACTAATTTCTTGCAGTTCGTGGAACATTTCTCACTAAGTTGCTCATTGCCTTTTCCCCATGTTTTTGAAAGACAAAAATTTAGTTATGATTCAAAGGTTTAATCACTTGTGAAAGGCATCTGAAAGCGGCACAATAAGTAGTGTTGATTCATAGCTGCACACTGTATTTTTCCTCAGCAGCAGCAATGTATTAGTTAATGCAGTAATTGATATTCAGTTTTTATCTGGCCGTTTATTTATCAAACATACCAGGACTGCGTAAAACTATGTTTGCTAATGAACAAATGCAAGTGCATAATTTCACGGTGGCAACTCAAACACAGCAAAATCTTAACTGGTTTTAATATTTTATTAGAATCCTGAATCTCATTGAGAAGAAGCATCAAAACTACTCGCCCATTAACATCGAGACATTTTCCACATGTGACTGATTGTAACTCAACAGTAGGCACAAAATAGTTTGAGTCTCGCTTCATCTTGGAGTGAAAACATACCAGATGTGGTAACAGCATAAAAGCAATTCACAACTAAATAACATTCTGCAGCAGTTAAACTCAGTTTCTCACTTTCTTTAAAATATAACTTTATACAGAAAAACTTAAAATTTCGATGGTCTACATCATGATTCATAGACAGAACCTGACTTGGTTTTTGCTCTGAGTGAAGTACATGTGCAGCATGCAGTAAACAATTTGCCAAATTCTACAAATGAATTCAAATGTGCGCACGGACATGTAGGTTCATTGTGTAAACACACATTCAGTGCATGTTTGGCACAGTTAACAGCAAGCAAACCCCCACAAATTTTAACAACACAACCTCTTCATTAATGTCTTGTGTGAATCAAGTACATTTAAAAAATATATAATTAAATTCATGACAGTTTGTTACCCAAAAGTTTTTACATTTTTTTAACCTGATGGATCATCATATTGATTCAGCAAAAAAAAAGTCAGTTCCAGTTTTTAAAGTTTACAAAGATAAAATACAGCTGTGAAAAAAAAGTAAAACATACTGTTTAAGAGAAGCCCCCTTGACTCTGCGTCAGCATTTTCCCTCTCAGTTTCAGCTCCGCGGATCACTGCAGATAAAGACTGCAGATCAGCCTTAGAGTGACTTGGCCTTACGTCTCTGTGTAAACCACAGCACGAAAGAGATCACAACTGTAGACGCTCCGAGAGGCCCAAACACCTGAAGAGCCGGGAACTCCCCCTATAGACGATGAACATAAACACATTAAAGATTCAAGATTCACCATCACCAATTCTAACGGGATACTTAAACCCCAAAAGGACCACTTGTATTTCAGTTACTCAGCGCAGTCGTGCATGCCTCCATGGTGAATAAAGATTTCAAAAACTGCAAACATTATTGATGAATTGGAGTAAAAAGTGTCTGCGTGTAACAACAGCAAAAGTACAGCAAAAGAAACTCACAACTCGTGCAGTAAAATCCAAGTCTCCTGTATTCAGTCGCATGCTCTGTACTTCCCAAACAGATGGAGCTTTCCAATGGGGAGCTGAAGTAAAAGTGAAACTTATATGTGCTCTTTAAAGCCAGACTTCATTGATTTTACCTTACTGAACACAGGAGCTGCTGGTGTATCACTGCCTTGATAAGTTGTTTGTTTGTGTATTGTGTTGTATTAAGTCACACAACAACACAAAAAATTACCATTCAAAGTAGCAACAGAGCAGCAACTCAAGTGTTCTGTGAGGTGAAATGACTGTTTCTGTCACTGGAGTCTGGCCTTGAGGAGAGCCTGGATTTAGTTTTTCTTCTCCACTGGAAAAATTTATATGTTTTGGAAGCACTCAGCATACAACTGAGTAAATGAGACTTGGATTATACCGCAAGACGCATGTGAGAGTTTGTTTACAGATATTTTGATATAGTTTTGCGAATTGTTACACATGAATCCCTATAACTTCAAATTCATCAGGAAGTTTCTCCATCTTTGGAATCTTCGTTCACTGGAGGCATACATGAAAAACAATATTTTCTTCACAAATTAAACACATCATGGGGTAAATAACTGATATACAAATGGTCATTTAGGTAGTGAAGTATTCCTTTAAATACATAGTGTGAATAATTCAGATAAATTTGCAGAACTTACCTCTCGAAGACACTTGTATCCATGATAGTTTTCAGCACAGCTGCACTCAAAGAAGCCGGGGCCATAGGGCGCGCAGAGCGAGTTCTCCGGGCAGTTAAGGGCTGAGGATTGTTGATAGTTATGAGATAAACAGTTGCCATGTATTACCAGAAGGCTACTGCAGTTTTAGATGTTATGTGTCTCAATGGAGTAACAGTATCATATGGTAACTCACACAGCTGTCCAGTCTGGTTGCACATATCTCTCTGTCCTTCACAAAGGCGATTTCCCGCTTTGACTTCCACCTTTTTCCAGGATGTGTTGCCCCCTGGACAATCTATGTCTTGTGGCAAAATCCTGCAGACGCACAAAAAAAGATAACAAAGATATAAAACTTAATACTTGTGAGCATTTTTCATAGTTCTTTTTAACCAAATACTTACATGTAATTTAACTCAGTAAATCCTTGAAATGCCGTGTCACTGATGTTGGTGATGGAATTGAGTGAGAGATCTCTGCAAAGCAAAAGTTCAAAAAGTAAAAAACTTCTCAAAGACAAATAGTTCCATCAAAATACTGCAAATTAATAATAAATAGGATGTGTTGCTAATACTGAAAGTGCTCTAATTATATACGTGTGTGGGGTTAATTTGGTTTAATGCTCTCCTTTCTTTCTCTGAAGAGTAGCTGAGGAGTTGTAGTCCTTGTAATAATTTTATATGCTGGTAGGAACAGAAACTTTCCTAACTCTTAATCTATCAGCTTTTATAATATTCTGAGAAATCATGGACGTATAGCTTGTGTCCTTGAGTTCAGCAGTGCAGAAGTCTACAACAATTACTCAAAACGTGCAGGAGTGATGAGCACAGATCTTCTGAGAAAGTGTCCAGGCAGGTTCTTTTGTTATTTGGTTTCTACACAATACTGTATGTTTTGTGAAAAAAACCTAGCTACTGTACATACATTATTAACGCTGCTGATGCTCCCTGAAGATCCTCCAAGTGCGTTAGTGAACAGTTGGACAGATCCAACCTGAGACAAACAAACAACTTGTTGAAACATTAAGACTTAGACTTAGACTTAGACACGTTTATTTATCCCACTTGTGGGAAATTAACTTGTCACAGCAGCCGTGTGTACAGAAAAAAATATATAAAAATATCAATATATACAAAATATAAAATATACAATAGTGCAAAAATAGGCATGTATCAAGGAAAAAAAAAAATGTACAGGTTGTAAATACAAAAGTCAGAGAATGCAACTTTTTATTGTAGTGAGTCCAGGTTATTGTTGGCTCAGGCTGGTGTTGTATATCATTATGTAGGGCTTACTTTTGAAGAAATGTGCACATTGTTATTGGTATTAAACTGGGAGAAAGGCCACATCTACTACAAAAAAAGTAAATTACTCAGTGACTTAATGACTTATTTATTCAAAACGGTGTATAATTGTTGTTGTTATTATCATCATCATTATCATCATTATTATTATTATTATTATTATCATCATTATTATTTATTTATTTATTTATTTATTTTTACCACATCCTATTATCCTCAGGCCATTTATAAATTGGTGTCATACATTGTAATAACTATATTTCCGATAGACCCTGAAGGCAACATTGAAGCCCGTACCCGATGATGCGTTCAGGGTCGCTCGTGTTGTCTTTTCTCAGGCAGCAGCGTCCGTCGATCCGACCCGCGGATGAGGCGCAAAACTCGCCCACTGCGGAGCCGTTTAGGACTGAACCGCTGCAGCGCTCACATACCTGTTATTACACATCATAACGGAGCAAATAAAGAGGTTATAAACAGCAACATTCACGATTATCTTCGCTGGCAGCTACTGTACATCCACCAAAAACACGCTGTTTTTCCAATAATATGTGGACATAATGTGTCATTTCATTATTTTGTTAAAGACTATAACGGTTACAGTACTAAAATCGAGTCTTACCTGCAGCCCAGTTATTTGATAACTTGCGTAAAAACACGAATTAAAGATCAAAATAAGCACCACAGGTTTCAGCTGGCTGCACCCAGCTTTCATTTTCATCGACTGGAGTCATATGATCCTACTGTAGGGACATGTGACAGGAAGCTGGTCCAACTCGAGCCACAAGTCGTACTTGGTTTTGCGCTGCCTACGCACACACTAAATTTGGAGTATTTAATGTATTATTGCATGCTTATATGGTAAATACAATACAAAGCACCATGGGGATATATTCAGTAAAGATGTTGCTTGTGACTTTGTGCAGATAATTTGATAATACATCCAAATAATGCATTTTGCAGCTAATCAAAAAGTCTATGGTTTGATTTATTATTATTATTATTATTATTATCATCATCATCATCATCATCATCATCATCATTATTATTATTTTAATATACTTTATTTCGAACTTTTAAAATACAATATGAGCAGAAAAATAATGTGAACAGAATGATACACATACAAATGAAGCATTGACCAAACAAACAACAGAACCAAACAGAAAAGAAGAACAAAAGAAAAAGCAAATATAACATAAATTAAAGTGGAAATAAAGACACGTGTGACAAAGGGTTTACTTAAGACTTTAAAGATAGTGCATATATCTGTCGTTTTTAGTTTTTTGTGATTAACAATTTGTGAACAAGTATTGTTCTGTCCTTCGTAAATACAAATAATTTCGTTTTTTTATTTGTAAATTTACATTAGTGAGTGTAAAATTTGGCAAGAAGTCAAATTAGGTCAAAAGGGAAAATTCCATTAATTTCTTTGTCACAGTAGTCATAACACCCAAACATCATATATCTAGGCCTAAATTAAATGGTGAATTCAGTAATATGTGTCCACAGCACATAGGCTATGTAAAATTACAAGACAAATATAAAGGGGAGCAGGTTTTAGGATTTAATTCACAAAAGGAGAAATTTGCATCCATGTCACTCTTCCACAGAGCCACTGAAGGCACATGGGGATAGATGGTGGAAATAAAATTCAGATTGTGAAAAAAATAGATGGCGAAAAATGAGTTGATGTGAAGTAAATTAGATGGGGAGAAAACTGATAGTGGAAATAAATACGGTGGGAAAAAAACAGATGGTGAAAAAAATGATGGAGAAAAAATGGCAGAGAAAAAGTTTTATTGGGTGGGGAAAAAAACAGTCCTTTTTTCAACATCTGTTTTTCTTTTTTTTCACACCATCAAAAAAAATTACCATCATTTTTTTTTCACCGTATATTTTTCTTCACTGTCTATCTCTTCATGACCTGTTAGGTGCTCTATACTCTTTCACTCTTTTATTATTATTTTTTATTATTTTTTAATAAAAAAATATTTAACTGAATATAATCTATAGATCGGTGTAAATTAAACATTGTTGACAAAATGTAGACGCATTTTTTTCTGACTGACTGTAATGAATTTTGACTTCGCTTTCACTGTCACTTCGGGCTGCACCAAATAAAGTGGGGACTTCAAGTTACACGGTTTTATACTATGCATAAATATGGACAAAAACATGTTTGTAATATTATTATAAAATTCTATGAGCCTGTTATGTATTAAATTCTATAATATGTGATGAAAATACGCCAGAGTTCTCTTTTATCCCACCCGCGAAGACTGGACCACCCCCTCGGCTGGAAACGAGATGGTTTGCCCCAGCAAGATTGTTGCAATGCCTCTCGATGGGCCAGTAGACACACTGAGCACAGATCGGCTTGACGGCCCTGGTTACATCTCCGTTTTCTGCGATTTCTATCACATTTTATCTATGAGTTTCCTCCGTCGCCGTGTCGATTTTTCTTCAGCACACGTTGAAGAAAGGAAATACGAGCCAAACAAGAAAAAGTGCAACTGTCTCCCCTCATATTTCGACCCAACGGCTCTGCGACGCTGTGGGGTTCGTAGGAAGCAACTGCACCTTTTATCCCGAAACTTCATCTTGGTTGCGCTAATGAGCACAGTTACCTGCACACGGTGAAACTCAAACATCACAGTAGGTGGTTTTAAGTTATCACGATTTATTTGAAAGTGGCCGAGAGGGATATTTTAACGCCAGTAGTGAAGGTGTAATTGCTTAACACTTGCAACATGGCTGCTGCGGGAACGGCAGCGAGAAAAGTTTGACACTGACGTGGGAGAAGTTTTATGCGAATGCTAGTTGGTACATGAGTTGTTGGCCAGATAATAAAGTCGTCAGCAGTCTCCTCCAGCCTGGCGCCGCTGTCCCCGGAGTTACAAACCAGTGGATAAACCGTGTGAGAGCCTCCTCCTCCTCTGTAGTCACCGCCGACAGTCACTGCAGTGGACTTTGTGGGGAAACTGTGGTGTCTTCTTCTCCATCGTGAGCTAAAGGACTTGGCTGTGTTTCGAGCTAAAAATGCATTTTTCCATACCTGAAACGGAGGTCCGTTCGGGAGAAAATGGATCAACATATGTGGTGAGCATGATCGTTTGTTTTTTTGTTTTCCCCGCTTTCTTATAGCCTTAGTGTTAAAGGCTGGCTACAGCTGACTACAGGTCGGGCTAATGTCAATGCAGCACGAGTTCCTGTGTTTACTGTTATTTGTGATCTGATGGCATGGACAGAGGCGCACCAACAAAGGCCCAACAATTGCAAAATGCCACAAGTAATCAGCTATAGTCATGTCATATATGTTATTGCTGTATTTCATCTAGATAAGCGCGCAAACTTGATTAAAAAAAAATAAATAAGGAAGTTCAGTTAAAGTCCTGTATCTCTAACGCGTCCTTCATAGACTGACTGTGATTTTGTGAGGCCATTGAAAGCATCATTATGAACCCTGGTCGTCATTATGATACAACGTTTTATGTAGCATTGAACATCTGGCAGATGTTTATGGTTGCATCGGTATGAGATTTTCAAGGTATGATAACCGTCTCAGAAAATATCCCGGTTTCACTATTTCAGAATCATTATGGCTATTAGGGGTCGATAGATTATCGCCCCCGCTCATTATCTGAGCCTATATTTGACATTTTGCCGATTATCTGTATCGGTATTTTATTTTAATGATCGCTTATAAAAGGAATTGATGAAAAAATGTGCGTATTACGACTAAATCCAGGAAAGGCAGTTTGCAATACATGCAGACAAAGTGTAAGCACGGGAGGAACCTTTCTTTGTAAAATCTTGGGGAGCTATTCATTCATTTTTAAATTTCAATTTTCCCTGAATTTTATCTTTTTAAAAAGGTTTCAGGGAGCTTGCTGCATATGCTGTTGAAACTTTAAGTTTTGATTAAGCATTTGCTAAAGGCACACCGCAAAGTTTTGTGGTGGAAGTTGTTATACTGGTTTTAAGGTACACCGTGGAATTAAAATTTAAGGTTATCATACCATGTACATTTGCTTTCTACAATATCAAAAAAAATATGCAATTGACAGAGAACCTCACATTTCCTTATCCACAACCACTTTGCTTATTTACAAATACATTAGACAAATGGTTTAAGGATTCTTCAATTAATATAAAGCACTGGCTGAACCAAAAAGTAACTCTTGTTTTCATTCCTTTAAGGGTCATTGTGGCTGATAATGATAAAGGTTATTGTGTTATATGGTTCACTGTGATATTGTCATAATTTGAAAACTAATAATGTATGTTAAAGATCTCATATCATTGCAACCTTATTAAGATCCTTTTTATTAACCATAAACAGCCCTGAAATCGCTATCGCAAAACCCACCAAACTCCATGATAAAACTTGCAGAAGCCATTTTGGATCATCTTTCCATTGCTCCAACAATTACTAACTCTGGTTTGGTTAAAATAAAGCCTTTATTCACTCTGTTAGATGTGAAAATATGCTGGCTCTTAATACACTTAAGTTACTCTTTATTTAACTGTAACTACCAATAATACAGTTGGTTTGGCAATGGTGACTTTGGGACTGTTTATCATTAAACAAATCAGATCATATTATTTAACAAAAGGTTTATTTCTGTTGGGATCCTTTCCAAAATGTTATCAGACACTTAAACTGCAGCAGAAGCACTCTGTACTGGGCCAATTTCAAAAACTCTTGTTCCAGTTATTCATTTAGATGCAAAAATAAGGGAACATAAAGTCCAGGTTGAAAAATACCAAAGTTACGCCTTAAGTTGGCAACAACTGACATTTTATCATTTACCGTCAAAGCCACCTGAAGAGATTCAAGTGCGGCTCTGATCTCCGATTCATCACCTCAGACACAACAGAGTCCTTTTTGTTGTACAAGTCTGAGTCACCACTTAAATCCCTCTGAGATTTGCCAACATGATATCACAATCCTCCTTGTTATTTAGAGGAAAAATTCAACCAAGATTGAAGTCCCCTAAAATATAGCAGTCCTGACAGCACATCAAGAGCAGCAGTAATTTGTTGCTGCATCATCTTGCTTTGGGTGTTGTACAGCAGGTTCCCATTGCTTAGCTGTGTGTTTATTTTCTTTTGATTGTCGTCACTTGTCTCTTTAATGTTATTTTATTTTCAAGCTGGGCTATATCAATATTATATTGATATGATTTGAGATGTGATATCGCTGTCTTAGCCAGACATGCAACACAACAATGTTGGCATCTAGTTTGACATGCGTCATATGTGTCGGCAGAGCTTTATAAATGATAACAATGGCATAACACAGCAGAAACAATCATTGACCTTCTCTGTTATATGGTGGCTTATTTTGTCCCTTGCTTGGAGAGTAAGGAGCTCCTGGACCTCATTGCTTTCCCAAATTTTGTGGACACTTTCGGTTGCTGTTCTTCTTCTTTGCAAATACTGCAAATAGCTGCTTTTTAAATTTCCCTTGGTGAGTGCATGTATAACATGTCGTCAAAACGTCACACCCACGTATAACATGTCATCAAAAGGCACATATCCCATCCTGCTGGCTGTCGCATTTACACTGACACCATTTTAGCGCTGTTACTGCCTCCTGTGGCGCCTTAAAGGCAAGACAACTCCCCCCCCCACACTTTGTGATCGCACCTTTCAGAGGGCCCTAAGGATTACGTTTTTCTGTAGGCCAACCTGGAAGGTAAACATCATCCAGGTTCCCTTATCAAAAAGCTTATGGGTTTTCTGCATTAGATTTTTCATTATTGCAGAAAATAAGCTTCGAGGTAAACAAATGTGTACGATATTTACATATTTTGTTCAGCAAGATAATCTCCACAAATGAACATCACTTTTAGTATTTTTGAAGCCTAAATGCAAATGTCAGATGTAAAAAGCTATTGCCAGGCTTTATTTAATTTATCCACCACAACGGGGCTTTAAAGCTGTGTTCGGTGCGGCTTGACGTGATGAAGTTCTAGTTTCATTTAGCCTCTTGTTAGTAATGACCTCTTTTTTTTAAGAGGCATAAAAGCTTCGTCTTTTATGTCATAGAACAAAACGTGAAAGTCTCTTAAGCTTATTTCAGGAATCTAAACAAAAACCCATGCAAAAAACGAATTGATTTTGAGACGAGGAAACAAGAGGTGCTGAAATGCTTATTAATTTCCGGGTTTTAGGACTCATTACTGGGGTGCTCTATATACAGAACAGCAAGGTGACATATCGGCACAATATTCTCATCTTGAACAGGCAGTGGAAAACAAACTAAAGTCATTATATGAACATTACTGATTATTCATAAAAAATCCTATTGTGTAAATATTTTGTGAAAGCACAAATAGCTTTAAATTTTTCCCGCAATATCAATATGGAGCCATTTGGTCAAAAATATAATATATGTAACATTTGATTTTCTCCATATCGCTCCTACCTCATCTAATGCTCTCTGAATTGCCGTTGTGTTTGACAGGTGCTACGAGTTGCCTTGAAACATTGGCAGACACACTCAGTAGTTTTCAAAGAGGACAATTTATGAATGTTGGTCAAGGACTGCTGTAGTGAAGCATCATAGACATAACACATTTTAATCTTTTGTGGATATTTCACACCGTTTTCCTTATAAACCACTAACACCAGTCACAGACACAGATACATGGTGCCAATGTGTGGCAGAGGCTGTTTTGTTCAAAAGAATTGCTGACAAAATATTTCCTCCTTTTTCTTGTGTCACTTACTGCTGTAGACAACAGCAACAGTCATTAAGATGCCTAAACCTTGAACACAAGTCATTACGTTGCTAGGGAACAGCTTGGGTTCGAGTGTATTTCCTGAGTTGTGGATATGATATGAACAAACAACAACAAATAATCTTGCGTCCGTTTAGAATATCTGGCCTATAGTTTTCATTAAAAAACACGGTTATTGTATCATGTTTTAGAGACAAATGCAGCTACTCTGATGTGCACCAGATGCTTTGAAATAACATCTGCAACATCTGATTTCCATGTGACATCACACTGGCTGTTCTTAATGTCACACACCTGCGAATAACTATTTTCCATCTTGACTCCATGTGCTCCAGAGAGTAAAAAAGTCTTACAGTAGGCCCATTATTGTTGAACATGTCAGTGTCTCTACTGCTTCAAGGAGTACAAAATATAAACGTAATACTGTACTTTTATGCATAAGTAGGTAACATATGTGCTTTAATATAATCTAATATAGTTTATATCCCATCCATATGGTTTTGAAAACACCTTCTCTTGTTACTCAGAGTAGATAGGTGTCTAAATTGAGCATTTCAGGTGCTATCTCTGGCTCCTTTCTACCTGGCTGAGCACGTTTTCACCCTGTGCTGCAGTATGAACTTTAAAGTGCATGTTTTTCACCTCTCAGCTGGCAGTCCTGTGACTGTCATTGTGACCTTCCTGTTACCAGCCCACAGGAAGGGACTTTGCTTGATTATAATGCTGAGAGATGGGATGTGTACCTTGGAACCAGTAAGCCATAGAATCTGCAGAGTTTGCACACGGCCTTGTAGAATAACAAGGGCTGCAGTTTTTTAAATATGGTGCAAGCACAGACATATCTTTTATTTTTGAGTGAGCTCACACTCCCTCTTCTTTTGTAGACTTGTATCTTCCTATCTGATTCACATGGTGTTCATTTACAGTATGTTTTTGTGGGTGTGTAGAAGAGATAGAGACGTTGGTACTACTGTAGGTGATGGTGACTCATTTACTTTGGAAGAGAAATGGGTCAGGGCTTAGATGATAGAGTTCATCTGTCTCTGTTTATAGTATTGCAAACCATGGAGGATATATTCAACAGCATGCCTGCATCTGCCAGTGAGCATTATGTATAAACTTGGAGACGCAGAGAGGATTCATAAAATGTGTTCAAATAAGCACCTTCCTGAGAATTCCACAGACTGAAATTGATTTCATCCTACTCACACGTCGTATTATGTGAAAGGGAGCAGTATAAATACACATTGCATGTAGGTGCAGGGCTAAGAGTAACTCCTACACACTTGCGCCAAACTACAAAAGCGTGTAAAGGAACACGATGCCAATTTTCAACCACCTTTGTACCATAATAATGTGGGTACGAGTATCTGTAAATGAACCATGTTGGACTTGGCTCCATCTTACCAGTGCCCGCACTGGGGCTGTACATGACTAAGTCAAATCAGATTTGGCTGTTCAATGTGAATATTTGGCTGAACTTTACTCTTACTATATTCAGAGCTCTGAATATAGCTACTATAAAGTTCTTCTTGTTTTTTTTCCACTTTCTTTTTTAAATTTCTGCTACCAACCAGCACCTGACAATTACAGTGGCTGTGCAAGGGGAGTTTTGTTCATTGTATGAATATTTGATAACTTGTTGCTTTTTCAACCACATAGAGTTTGACAGGGGTTCAGCGGGACATTCAAAGAGACAGTGAGGTTATATAAAAACAAACTAACTGCACTGACAATGGATTGAAAATGTGCAATATTTTTTTTTGCTGACAAAAGATGCCATAAACAAAGCCAGAGACTGTATCGCACTGAGTTACTGTGAGCTGTAAATTCCTTATTGGAAAGCAGAAGACAGAGGATAATGTTATTTCGGAGCCTTACATGGGCCTCTCCTTCTCTGGGCAGCTGCCTCTGTGTCTGCAGCTTCCTATACCGAATGGCAGCATGAAAGTGAAGAGCTGCAGCAAAATCCAGGGGCGAGAGCATCCCCGAATTTACAGTGCACACTGACTTGCACAAAAAAAAGCTGCTTTACTTGAGGGACGCTCAGTCAGCTGAGGGGTCTCTGACTGATGATGCGAATCTCAAACTTTCAGTGGGAAGCTCCTAACGCTGCCACCACGGATACAAAGAGTTTCACTCTTTCACTATCATATTCAGATCAGACTGTAAAACTAAGTAAACTAAGTTCCTACGGTGCCTTTTTCTCATCTAAGATGTTTTCAGAAACATTTTAGTCTATTGTTGATCTGTAATACTAAATTGTTTGTCATCAGCCGGCCACCATATTGATTTCGGACTGGCTACTCGCTTTACGTCTCCCATCAATGGGTGTGTTCATTGATGGGAGTCTGATGCGGCACAGTGCATTCTGGTAGTTTTCTGCCTCTTTGTTTTCTCTGGTTATGTAGCACCAGTTTCAAAAGTATTTGTGTCTTTCTACTGCATAGACAGCTCAGTTTTGTGAGAAGACCTTATTTCCATCAGTGTAATACTTCTTTAAATAGACAATGTTTGGCTCCCAGACGGATCTTCATCAAGTCAAAATATTTTTGGCTTCACAGCGATCCAACGAGATCAAAATTTACAGTATATAAATAATTTTTTTGTTTGGATTCAGTGTGCAGAAACTTGCAGAGAAAAGTAACAGATCATAGTGTTTATATTGTCCCTGTCCCCTAGTCGAACTGCTTACAATTCCCCTCAAAAATGTAGGGTTATTTTTTTGTGTTATCAAACAGAGCCAAGACATTCTGCATGCTCATTCTTCCTTCCTGGCTGGATACTGCCGACATACACATCTTTCAGTAAACTTGTTGGCCTCCCTCCAAATTCTTCAGCCTTCCTCTTTCCCGCCAGAAGTTTTAGGTTGTACTTTGTTTTACTATCGATTGGTTTTGTTGCAACTGCATGTGCAACTGCATGCAACAGCGTGGTCAGAAGTCTGGAAGACTTTTTGTTGTTGTTTTGACAGATGACCCACCATGTTGACTATAAATATTCATTGAAACATAAGGGGAGTATAAAAGCATGACAGTTTGTGACACTCAAGCTTACAGAGTGTACTTTCTGTCGTCCCACACAGGCTGGTGGAAGGTGATATTTCTTAGTGAATACAGGAACAATTATTATTGTTAATAACTAAATAGCGGTCTTCATTTCATACAGGAATTAGAGGGTCATTTTAGATTTAGATTAAAAAAACATTGAAATTATCTGCAGTTTAGGCACTTGTGACAATAAAAGGAAGAAGAGATGATCCATCGTCTTCATTTCCTTCAATGATTTTTTTTAGGAAGTGACTCCAGCTGCTGATTGTTTTTTAAAGACAATATTTGCCAAATCTTCAGCAGTCTTTGACCATGAGTTATTATCTGTAGATTCTGGGGTGGACGCATTTCTGTCTTGTTTTTTGAGCCATTATCTCTAAAGGAAAAGAGATTTGGGAAGTTATGAAAAAACAAAATCCTGTCACAGTTCAAAAGTGCCGTTCTGTAAGCGAGCCTGTGTGTGGGTAAACTTAAAAGATATTTTTCTTTTGCCGAGGGCAAGACTAAAGTATCACTTTGTTATTTATGTGGTTTGGTATCATTCCCAACGCTTAATGAGGCATCTGACATAAAAAATAAATTTACTCTCCAAGATTGGCTCCAAACACGATGGCAAGAAAATATTTGCTCGTTCCAAATGGTGGTTTTGCAGAGGAGTATCTGGTGATATCTCCTTGTCTGTCTGTCAAAACAAACATGTGGTGTCTCCAGGAAAAGAATTAAAGATTCACTATGAGATCTTTGCTTTCTGTATTTTTTCAGTGTCTGCGTTATACAAGAAGAAGTTGTTTTGATTGGAACTGAGATTTGCAAGTCAGTAGAGTTTGACTGAATCCAGTTCAGAGTTCATTTGCGTGCTCTTCCTAATGAAAATGAACAGTGAGGAAGGCAACATGAGGTTGTTTATTCAGGCTGTCAAATAAATAGTTTTTAAAATCATGATTAATCACAGAACTTCAATAGTTAATTGTGATTAATCACATTTTTTAATCGCATGTTTTCAATGCCATGACTATCCATTTTAAAAAGGTTTTGAAGTCCATATTGACAAAGTAAAAAAAAAATCAAGGGACTCTGTGAAATGACCATGCCATTTTTCCATCACCAAATTTTAGCCTTACTTTGGAGCGTTATTCATCCTCTTTCCTGAGTAGCTAGTCCTGAACCCCTCAGGTCTTCTAGTTTAGGATGAAACCAGTATCATCACTCTGTCTTTAAGACCCAGACCGGTGCAGCCTCTTAAAAACAGGAAGGTTGGAAAGCGATGAACGCAGTCACAAAAAAAAAAGTGTTATGTATGGACATTAGTTGCATCATGATTAACGCATTAATACTGACAGCTCTAATATTTATTTTTGCTTCACGCGGACTTTAAGAAATACATTTTGCAGTCAGCTTTGGTCTGATGCATTGAAAAGTATTTTATTCATTTTTTAAAATTATATTTGAAGGTTATTATTATATATGCCCTTCTCTGTATATATATTAAATTTTTATTTAGACATTTTCATGTCCACCCACAGGCTTTTCAGACGGATCAATGCGAGCTTTTGATGATACGTTCCTCTGCATTTTGTCAGCCCATGCTCTCTCCTCACATTGTAATTTGTTCCCACAGGCCTACAACATCCACGTCAATGGTGTGCTGCACTGTCGGGTACGCTACAGTCAACTCCTCGGCCTCCACGAACAGGTAAGGCTTTAGCTGCCAGCTCAACATTTCTATTGCTGTTCGTGTGCTTTGTACCGGCAGAGACTGTTCTGCTTGTGTGGCGCACAACGCTGTTTAAATGCCACCACATCCACCCAGGATGACCTTTCACTCGTCTTTGTGTCGTACGGTCGATACACCAGCCTCCCGTCACTTTGAATCACGACCACGGTGGCTTGAACGCTTGTGCTGTCATTCCTCTCAGAGTCCAAACTATTGCACGTAAATGGGAGTATTGTGGAGGAGGCTGGAGGGGGTGGGTGACATGGAAGGAATGTTCTTGGCCTTTCTTTCCCTTCACCTGCTTGGAAAAGCATCTTAATCTGAAAGAGAAATGTTGTTGGAAAGTGTTGCCTGGTCTTAAGCATTTTTTAGTCTCAGTGAAGCTTTACGCAGAGCTGCAGCTATTTGTTACAGCTGTTATTAGGCAATTAGTGTATCCAGCAACTACTTGTTTTTCTGTAGTGCTGCAGTTGAAATTGACTTGTGAAAGTGCCTAACACACATTTTTATGGAAACAAATGATGCTGCAGAGGTTGATGCATTGTCTGCAGTAGATGGATTTATACGCTGGTTTCTAGCCTGTGAGCTCCGTGTGCTATAAAATGTGCATATACTGTAACACAGCCGTATAGAAGTGCCCAGTCTCCTGTGTTCACACATTAATAAGTAAGCAAGCAAGGGCCAAACTTTGCTATCTCCGTCCTCAGGTCTGTGTTATCTAGTCTGACCGTTTCCGTTGCCTGGCAACAGGGTGTGGGGGAAGACACACTCGAATCTTTAAGAACCAACCCCACAGGGCTTCCCGTGGCGTATGCATGACCCCAAAACACTCCGGTGATTGCGGGGCACACTCTCTACCTAGTTATTGCGGAGAAAATGTTCATGTTAATTATTCCTCTTGTTTTCTCTTCAACAAAGATTTGTAACAAGGTCACACTTCTGCAGCAGTGAAAAATCAGGGAGAGTTTTGCTAATGAGAGGCTGTAAGAGCGCAGATTTATTTCGGTTTTGGATGCTTAGCGTCTGCGGCTACGAGAGCTGATTTGTATGTGTAAGCAGTGCTGGCTCGGATCTAGTGAAAATACCAAAGGGCAGTATTTTAAGGTGAAAATCACCTCTCTTTCTCTAGCACCCACTGTGGCCAACATTCATCATGCCACATGTGCCGGACCTGAGGGTTTTATAGCGAGGAAAAATGTGTCAGTGAATTCCTATTGACGAGTGTGATGTACAGCTTTTGCCTGCAGCAGCATACAGGTTCAAATTAAACCACATTTGATGTGATTTTTTTTAAAATTTTAGATCTGCGAGGGCTTAGTTTAAGACTTCCACGGTTCAAAGAAAACCAGCTCTTGAATAATAAAAAAATGGGAAGAAATGAGTCAAGAAACTGGAAGACAAAGTAAACTTGGAATGACTAGACATTCAGGGTTCCAGATGTGTCCATGTGTGTCCGTGTGTGTGTGTGTGTGTGTGAGTGTGTGTGTGTGTGTGTGTTATGCACGGAAACTTCACCAGCTAGCCGTTGAAACAGGGCTTAAAATAAACCTGTGATTCATCTCACCATGAATGTACCTCTTAGAAAAATGAATCCACAACTCTTTAATTTAAGAGGCTGCTACTCTATACTGAAGTTAATTGGCTTAGTCATATGAATATATCTTTTTCCACAGATGTTATAAATTTGAATTTAATTAGCCAGCTGACTCTTGAGTTTCTGTTAATGGTCTAAAGAAGGCAAACATGTACTGTATATATGTATAGCCTGTAATCCTGCAAGCTCACCTTCTTAAATTGTGTTTTGTACCAACAGATAAAAAAAGAATATGGCAGCAATGTGGTGCCTGCCTTCCCCCCAAAGAAGATCTTCACTCTGACTCCTGCTGAGGTCGAACAGAGACGTGAGCAGCTGGAGAAATACATGCAGGCTGGTAAGTTATTCATGCTGAATGGACTTTTTACAGATGGCTTGTATTGCATTTCAGTTCACCTCAGGCTGAATTTATATTCCACCTACAATGTAGTTGTTTTTGTCAGTTTTGAATTTAGCGACTGCTAAATTCAGCACTCATTGCAAGATTTTTTTTTTTTTTGGGAAAGAAAAAAAATCAAAACAAGCTAAGACTTTGTTTTTCTAACAGTGAAGCTTTGCAGCACAAACCAATTTTCCTTGAAATGTTTGCTTCTCCACAACAATCATAAGAATGAGTCGGATCTGTCTCTGCAGGGAGTCCCGTCCACACACTGGTCTCTTTATGCCACATAAAAGCAGAGTGTTTCAGTGAAGAACTGATGATCTGAGCTGGGACACTGAGCCAAAGCCTCACCAGACAGAGTTATGCTGACACACCTGATGAAACAGAAATCCCTACTCAGGATTTCAGACCTGGTTGGGTTTTGTGGGTTTGGATCCTCTAGTGATGATGTGCTACCTCCAGGGATACATACTTAGCTTTTCTCTGAATTGGAAACTGAATGCTATATGAAGATTTTTGTGGTGTTTACACTAGGGATGTGTGCGATTTGGGAGAGAGATGGTGAATGCAGGTGTTCTAACACAGACAGCGTGAGGACTATGACTATGTAAACATTTATTAACGTGCTCAAGAAAACTTAACCCTTTAAAACCTGATGAAATTGGCTTGATTTCTGTCAAAAATATGGGAAAAGGTGAGCAATGAAGAAGAAAAGAAGACCCAAAAATTAGCAAGAAATTAGTATAAAGTAAAAAGTACAAGAAAATCACCTGAAAATTCTTTGTTAAAAAAGAAAAAAGTTATGAAACAAGGAAATGACCCACCCCCTGCAAAAAAAGTGCTTCAGAAATTATAATAATTTTGAATATGTAATTTTGATAATTATAAATATAGTTTTTTCTTATTTTTATTTTTTTAAAGTTTTTTTCAGAAACATTTTTTTCTAAATCTGCTAATTTCTTCCAATTTGTGGAAAATTTCTCACCAAGTTGCCCAGGGCTCAAAGCTTTAAGTATTGCTGAAAGGTATCTGAAATTAGCAAAACAAAAGTGATGTTGTTCCAGATTTCAAGGAGTTAAATATAAGTAAAAACCTGAAAATGAGCATAATAGGTTCTCTTTAATGTTTTCAAATGGTTCTTTTATTTGACACAATAATTATTTAAAAACAGTGTTTAACCTAATAGATTATACTGGGTTCAATTTTGACTGTTTTCTAAATGTTTTCTTATTTTTTAATTAGTCAACTTCTGTTGAAAATTCAGAGAAATTCGTCTTTGGAAAGTCCCTAGTTTACACCCAGAGAGAGATGTGTTATTTTTTTTTAATTAACATGCCTTTTGACAGTTTTGAACGTTTTTTTTTTTTGGAAGTCTTTAAGGTGCAACAAACCAATTCGAGTTTTTCTTCTTCCAATTTGGTGGATTTTCAGCACGTTGTCCAAATTTTGTAAACAGGTCGAGGGTGAACTTTTTGAATACACACACACACACACACACACACACAAATAAGTGGAACTGGCAGCAATGCAGAAGGTTTGTTTTAATCCTCTCAAGCACTGGCAGTTACAGCAGAACAAGGAAGCGTTGTTCGAGTGTGTATTTGCTCATAGTCTGGGAGCATACGCACACAGGGTGTTCTTGGCTACAAGTTTACTCGGTTACATCATGGCTTTTTACATAGTTATGGAAAATGAACTGCCACAAACACAATCTGCTCTGACGCAGATGGCTCAGAAACTTTGAAATTTTGTCAAAGGGTTTTGACTAATTTGTTAAAGGACAATAGCGTACAGGCCAACACGCGCGCGCACACACACACGCACACACTTAGTCGTATTAGTCATACAGGGTTATCATGCAGATAATTTAATGCATTACACTCTGACTGAAAACTGCCTCAATTAAAAAACCAAAGACATGAGCATGAGAGAGTTCTTCATCTTTGTCTTTTGTTTGACAAATCTGGGGACTAAATTATCATCAAACTGGCTTGTAATAATTTACAGTTAATTGAACCTTTGCCAGTGAACGGTTTTTGCATGTTAAGCTAAATTGCCTTGATAAGTGTCTTGAAAGGTCAAAGCCGTTCCACAGGAACAAATTAAACTGTGTGATAAGAGGAAAATTGACAACAACTGGGAAACGGGTTCCCCTGAGGACGTTTGTGTTTACGAAACACCCATTAAAAGACCCATAAAGGGATACTTTGCAGATTTTTAACTGTCTTTGTATCAAAACAGTGTGAGTAGTATGTGTAAAGTGTAGTAAACTTCCCTCCATCTTACCTGCACCCAGATCTCCCTGCTCATCTGTCAGCTCAAATCTGGATTTTCGCTGGCTCTAGAGATACTGCCTTGAACTACATATTCCATTTCTGCATTTTCATATACCTTCCACCATGGATACAAAAAGTATAACATCAGACTGAGGAAGAGACCCGCCCTTCTTTCTCTCTTTCTGTTTTGTGTCAGTGTTTAATCCTTCGATAAGAGAGACCATTTTTTTAATTGCGTTGAACAGTTTTCTCGATTAATATCCTTATTTGGAACACTTTGTGCTCTATTGTCATCCTTTGGAGAGAAGTTTCCCAAAAAATGTGTTTATATTTGGTTTTTCATATGGTAAAAAAAAGAAGAGAAAAGGTCAACTGCTTTAATAATTCTTTATATGATATAATAATATATAACATTTTTAGAATTCAATAACATTTTTGTCAGAGCGACTATTTCTGATTCTGAAAAGTAAATGTCACAGACCTTTTCCTCTCTTTACTCTACACATATAGCACCAATTTTATAACTATTTGTATCTTCCTGCTGCATAGATGGCCTTCTTTTATAAAAACATCACCTTTCCAGCAATGAAATGCCTCTTTAACTAACTGCTGAGTTATCAGTTCAAAAATCTCTGACATCTGCTGCTAGTTCCATTTTACTGAACAGAAGATATGAGTAATATTGTTCTCATGTTACTAAACTCATGTTATTTGTTTTTTTTTACAGTGCGTCAGGATCCCTTGCTTGGAGCCAGCGAGATGTTCAACAGCTTCTTAAGGAAAGCACAGCAGGTTGGTAGTGTTGTTTTTAATATACTGGACCTGCATTGGACTGTTTGTTGCGTCAACATGGTCAGCGGGCCTGTGAGGAGGCAGGGCGTACTCCTTAAACCAAAAGGCTGATGCAGTAATTTCTGCCCTGCTGGTAATTTCTTTTGGTAATGTGGTAACAGTGATGTAGCTGTGTTCTAACTGTTTGTCCCAGTTTGTGGCAGCATGTACTCTTATCCTGGATTGCATCATCTCTGCTTGTGAAGTAGCTGGTTAGATGTGTTGGATCAAATTTGGCTCGCATGCAGAAACGTGTGAAATGATTATGTCAGATGAGAAACTGAGGGGAAAGCAACCTTTTTCCAAATACAGCATCATTGTTGCATTGTGTGTGGGAGCTCCTTTTGAACCATTATATTATCAAAAAAATGAGAGATGAGCCACCTAATGAGTCATCCCACCACATTTGCCTAAAAGCTCTTTCTGCAGCACTAAGCAAGCAAATATTAGCTGAAGTGGACAATGCTGTAAGAGCACACGCTCAAAAGGCTGTTTCAAACGAGTGCTGTGTCAATGGTGTATTCAGACGAGGGAGCGTGGCTGATTTGTCATCATTCAAGCCGTGACCTGCGTCGCCAGGAGGGTTGTAAATCGCATAACCTTCATGGACAGATTCATCCGTCTGCAGCCACGTCACACCCATTCTACTTCTCCTCCTCTGTCGTCCTCTCTTATTATTGTCTGTGTTTGCCCCCCCCCAGTGCTGTATGTACTGCGAGGACAGCAGGTGCAGAATAGTAGATGAGTTACCACCCGGTGTTGTTGTTTCATCTGCACCTTTAGCGGTAGGGATGTTCTAGGAAGACCCCTGCTGAGGGAACAGGGACGGTAAGAGATGATTTAGCAGAGGTGGTGCAGTAGAGTCTGGAGACAGCAGAAGCTGGGCTTATCCAGTTTAAGATTTCTTAATATCAGCTCAGACGCTTTTGTTTAGAGTCTTGAAATATTCATAGGTTTCGGCAGTTTATTTTCCTTACTTGCTATTCATTGATTTGGGGGATTTTTTTTGTTCCATCGTCTGCCAACACAGCAGTAACTGATGAATGCATCTCCCCTCATTTCTGTGCGAGCTGAGAGTCGTGAAAATCAATTATTGAATCAGTTGATTAAGAGAAAATTAATCTGCAATAACTGCAATACTTGATTAAACGCTTTGACTAATTTGTTTCAGAGAAAAATGGCAAAACTATCTAGTCCTAGCTCCTCAAATCTGCTGATTTCCTTAGTCTTTTATTATTTGGAAACTGAATATTTTTGGATTTTGGACCATTTGTTGGACAAAACAAGACATCACCTGAGGCTTAGGGAAACTAGAATTGACATTTTCCCTTTTTAGACAATTAATGAAAAATGTCATCTGCAGAAGAAGGCTTATACTAATGATTTTATTTTCATCATTGGTTAATCTGATGATTATTCAGTCTTCAAATTGCTTTTTTCCACCCAGCATACCTAAACTGAAATACTCTAAACTTGCAATCATAACCATTTTTTTTTTACATTTTTGTTCAAAAAATGACTCAAATGATTAATCAGTTATCACAATAGTTGGAAAATATTTTTCTTTTGATCAATTCATCAACAAATCATTTTAGCTCCACTGCAGAAGAGTCAAATCACATGTTATTTCCACCACTAGGGATATGCCAGTGGTTCTCAACCAGGGGTTTGGGGACCCTCTGGAGTCCTTGAGGGAGTTCTAAGTGGCCCCCAGAAAAACAGAGTGCAGTTTACTTTTATTATTTAATTCACAATAGAAGTGAGCCCAATGTGAGTAAGAGTCATAAGAGTGATTATAGGTTTTTCTTCCTTCACGGTTATCTGTGAGGTTTGGGGGTCTGTGACCTCATGTGTATCAATTTAGGGACCTTGACACGAAGAAAAGGAAAAACCAACATTGTTAATGAATACAAAAGTTGTAATTGCAGATAGCTGAACATACATATGGTTGCTTCTTTTTTGTAACACTATATACAGTGTTTGTTGTTTTGGACTTGAATGGATTTAGTTCCACTCATCTTGTTTTTGACCCTTGAATCAGTGCAGCTGCATTCTTTATGGGAAGTGTTAACTATGCGATGGGTAGCGCTTGGTTGTTTTATTTTTATCTCCACTGGAAGTTTGCCTCCTCTCTGACCAGCCCATATTTTTTCTGCCTGTATGTCTTGGTGTGATTTTGTTGTTGCCCGATAGGAATGAAAACACATAACTGATCCATGAAGCTGAGGGAAAGCCTGTTATGCTTTGTGTCGTTCCCACAGGAGACGCAGCAGATTCCCACAGAAGAAGTCTCTCTAGACATCTGCCTCTCCAACGGTCAGAAGGTCACAGTCAACATTCTCACTTCAGATCAGACGGAGGACGTCCTTGATGTAAGTGCTGGAGCGTGCCCTGTTGAAGAGCACATAAACACAGCTTTGACTGTTGGTACTTCATTAAGTAATTTTTAGATTGTCCTGAATACAGTTTTTGGGGTTCTGGGGCTAATAATCGACAGCAAATATTCAAATCTTCAGCTGGAGTGGGGATTTGGTGTCTGAACATAAATGCTCATGATAATAGGCTCAGAGTGTGAGCGAGTGCCTGACAAAACGCTGTGAAACAGAAGTGCAGGAACAGAATACTAGCCCCAAAATATTAAAGATTTAGATTTTTATTTCTAAAAGTCAGTGGTTCTGTTAAAATTTTCATTTTTCAAAAAGGAAAAAAAAATATAAACCTCAAAATTGAAAACTAAACACATACCCAACAAAAGAATAGTTGAATATTAAAGTCGGGACCTAATTTATATTTAAATTTCTGATTCCTTTTGATAATAACATGAGGAAAAAAAATGTTGCTCATGTACTACATCATTTTTAACAATTAAATACTAAAGTCTATCCCAATATGCACACACTTGGCCAGTAAAAATATGCATATTTGAAATAATTGATTTTGTTGTTTTGTTTTCTTATTGACAGGATGTAGTCTATTTAGTATTTGGAGTCTGTGTTAGTGTACTAATTAAAGCAGAACTGTTTAGCTACGCTCACTTCGATAAATGTTGATGCATCAAAAGCCATATCATTATAGCATTGTTGAGCAATGTTATTGCACATCGCGGATCTTCCTTATATCGTGCAGGCCTACCGAAAATGCAACATGGTTGAATGCTTGGATCCAGTGAGCTGTTTGAGAAGCAGATGCACTGCTTGATATGAAAGTAGGCATGGGCTCTGTGAAATTCCAGGAAGGTATGAAGATATGAAAAAACAGATAATAATTTAATTTAATTATGAAAGATTAAATTCACGCACATACAGTAAATTATTCTCTCTAGGATGTAGAGACACTATAGTTACGTTTACAACTGAAAATCATATGATTTAGTTCTGATTAACCATGCAAGCTGCCAGAAGTCTTGATAAGGTCATCATCATGTGAGGTTTTTAACACTGTGTTCAAAACCTTTGCAGTGTTTGTGACTGTTTGACGAGAAGCATTTAGTCTCTGCTGTTCATAACAGTGCTGACAGACACATGGGAGTTTATTTTAAGCAAGAAATATCACTGCAGACTCTGTGAGCTCTGATCTTTTACAGACACTACGCACAGAATCGTAAATCAGATTAAGTCACATATATTTACATAGACCCTTTTCACCATATCTACCATGAAAGGACTTTATAAAGTCAGGGCTTCCAAATCAGACGCCTTGACCGATTCATTTCAACATGTTTTTTTCTAGGTCAGGTAGTGAAAGTGACCAAACGTTTTTAGGACTCTCATTTCTCCTCTGCTCTTGATTGACTATAAAAACACACACGGCCCACACTCTGAAAAAACTCACCAGAGAAACATGCGGATGTTTCATCACGTTGTCCCTTTTTTTTGTCTTGGCTGTACATCTAGCCTGTTGGAGTTTTCGTAAAGTGTGTTTGTGAAAGTTTAACCACAGTTAACCTCTGTTCACCACAGTAGGTCTCAGGGCATAGTACTATCTGAATCACAAAAAATGTTTCTCAATGTGTGTGTGTTTCAGTGACCACAAATACCAGATTTCTGCAATTCAGCAGTGACACTTTGTGTTTGCAACATCTGCCTGTATGATTGAACTTTGGGATTAAAAAAACAGGTCAAAAGAGAAAAGGTAAAAGTCAGCAAAGTCGATTTTTATGCCGAAGAGTGCTTTGTGTGAGAAAGCAACAATGATGACCTTTGTAGGTTTTGGAAAACAATAATATTTTTTGAATTTTGACAAGGCTCCACTTGGTTGTTGTTTGACCTTCTTACTGTTAAGATTTTTTTTTAACTTAAATCAGAAAATATTCAAGCTTTTTATCGAGGTAGCTGTTAGATGAATTTGATTCTTCATGAATAAAAATACAACTTAACATCAGCACACTAAAAACACAATACTGACATTCAAGTTTGTGTTTAATCATTTTGCTTTGCAAAATGTTTTTATGTACCGGACCCAGAATTCTGTCAGTTGAATCAGATTTGGTAGTTGAATATTCAGTGATTCATTTTTATGCCATATAAAGATTTAAAGTTTGAATAGGTCTAGCGGGATGTTCACTGTGACAGCAGCATTCATATAGACAAGCTAATGTCAGTAACGGTGGAGGTGATATGTGCAGCAACATTTTTTGTCGACACTAGATATCAAGCAGAAGCCAGAGACTGTCGTATTAAGTTGCTGTGAGCTGTAAATTCACCACTTTTTAGCAGAAGAGAGTAGATAATGTTTTCGCTTAGCCTTATGGTGCAGAGTCTCTTCCTCCTCTGTACCGCTGCATCATGCACGCAGCTGTTTGTAACAAAGAGTGGCATAAAAGTCAAGAGTGTTCACTCCACAGCAAAACTGAAGCACACTGACTAGCAAAACAAAAATAAAGTAAAACTGCTTGGCTTGAAGCAATCTCAGTGGGGTCTCCAACTGATGATCAGAATCTCCGACCTTGAAGGGGCAGCCCTACATAATAATAAAGCCTTAAGCATTTAGGTTTACCTGGACCCTAATAATCCACTAGTAATCAGAATAATAGCCCTGGACCATGCATTCAGTGTCCTCCTTGCTGAGGCGACCCTTGTCATTTCTGATGGTGATCTTGTTCTCCTTGCCAATATGCCGTGTGTGTGCTCACTATATCCTATTTCAAAGCTGTCGCTGCAGAGTTGGTTGTAATAAAAGAACACGAGGCACACATACAGCCATTTGTCATATGTTTTGATTTGACTGCTTTGTAAAAAATGAATGTGGCCAAAAAAAGTATTCTGGGGACTGTGTTAAATTTAACTTAATGGGACTGGTCACAGAGTGTACTGAGGGTGCAGAGGAGCTCAAGTGAGATGTCATAATATTCTGTTAGTTTTTAAAGATGGTAAAGTATGATTGCTTTATCGCAGTTTTTGATCTGCTGGATAATCCAATCGTCAGTGAGAAAGTAATCATTTTCCTTTTCATACTTAGCTGATTTTATCCTGTCCGCTTTCACTTTTATCTTTGTTTCTGGTAACTTACCGAGTAATAAAAAATCAGATGAAGGGATGAAATAATTGAATTTGGTCGTAAAATAAACTCTTATTTTTCTGCAGGCTGTTGCAACAAAGCTCGACCTTCCAGATGACCTTGTTGGTTACTTCAATCTCTTCCTTGTACGTGAAGGTGTGGATGGAGGTTTAACATGTAAGTCAACAACACTTTTCTAAAGAATCAAAAGGAAATCAAAGGAATTCAGGACTGAGATCATTTGATCTTGCCCTGTCATTTCTATTAGAAAGTGTTCTGTATATATCCCATTTGTTTGATTTATTACTGGTTGATAAAAATGCCAGAGAGAGTTAGAGCAAAGTAAGATGTCAGGAAAAGAAATCCATAATTTATTACTTATGCTTATTTAGAATGTATTTTAAGAAAATCTGAAAACAAGAATCTCAAGGGCTTCATTTATTTTGGACACATTGCGGCTGGAAACCATCAGATAACCAGTCTTGTTTATCGAAGCAAAGTGAATGCGCTGTGCACAAAGCACTCTGATAAAATAATGTAAACCTAAAACTTTATCAGGCTGCCAAGGACCCACAATCACACAGAACTTAAGGACAAATCACTCTTACAAGCACAGAAAGAAAAGGAACCAGGAGCTGGAATTGATGGCTAAAACATTTGTTATGTTGCACAAAAGAATAACTTTCTGGGTAACCAAAGGCAATTCATTTCTGTAATGTCATGCTTTCAATTTTAGTTTTCTTTCACTCTAAATTTCCCACAACAAAGCCTAAAGTTAGTTCTGGCAGTTAGTGCAGCCGATAAACTGAGCTGCTGGAGATGGAGATTGGAGATATTCTGTAGTTTAATTAAATACAAAGAACTGCATCGCCCCACGAGAGCCGTCTCCTGTATCGGAGTTTCTACTGTATCTCTGGCTCGGATGCATAATTCATTTATTATCTGCTCAGGAGCTCAATGAGAGCCAGGCTCTGTGTGTTTGTTGGCTGGTTCATGCAAAACAATTGTGCACTGTTTCGATTGACTTCTGCTAGCGCACTAGGCTGTGTGCAATGTTTCAGATTGAGAATGTATTCATTGTGGTCTGAACTCTAAAATCAGATCCTTGTGCTGACAAAATGCAAAATGGCAATACATTCTAGGGCTAAAAAAATGCCATTTGAAGTTTCTATTGAGATTTTGAAAGAACCTTTGAATGTTTGTCTTCATATTATATGACATAATCAAGAAAAAAATATTTTAGTAAACATTGTATTGGATTAGTCTGTTGTCATTAAATCAACTCTCTGTAGTGAATAAATGCAATTTTTGATGTAGGACTACTACTAGACGGTCCCATTAATACATCTGCAAGCCTTCCTCAAGCAAGAGAGCAAAAAATGTTTGACTGCAGTAAAAGTTTTGTTTTTAAAGGGTTAAATGCCTAATGAATATACCAAATACATATTGAAGCAGAATATTTCAGTACTTAAGAACATGTTATGTATTTGGGGAATAATTACAAATATCTTTTCAATAATCTTTGACTTGTGGATTTCACAATGCTCTGGAGGGAATCCAAATGTTTGGATCACATGAGTTGGAAACACAAATACACAGTCCCACTGTAATGTATACCAATACCAATAATATTATCTAACTATCTGCAACCATGCAGAAATATCAGGATTAAACCAAATGCAAACATAATAAATAAAAGGCTTGCAGAATTCAAATGTTGATGAAGAATTCCAATTTCAGCATCATGAATGAAGTTTTGCAGAAAACTCAAACATTTCAAGCATCAATGATGTAACTTTCAAATCACTTTTGTTCCTGCAAATAGCTTTGCCCAAAACAGCTCGCTGTTAGTAAATGACACATATACTCCTGCATTGCAAGGGGAGGCAATGGTATCAGGGCAGGTGTATTGGTCAAAACCCAAAAAAGTTGAAAAGGACAGACTCTTGGGAAAGCTGTAAACAGCAATTCCAGAGGCCAACAAATAGAGAACCCCAGTAATGAGTCCTAAAACCCAGAAATCCATTTTTCAGCACCTCCTGTTAGTTTAAGAGACTTTTGACGTTTTGTTCTAAGGCATACAATACAAAAGTAAATACCCCACTGTAAACTTTGAAGCTTTTATGTGTCTTAAAAAAGGCCATTGCTAAAAAGTGGCAAGATGAGACTACAGAGAGTCTGAACACAACTTAACAGCCTCGTCATGGTGGCGATGCGTTCGTAATGTAGTTTGTGTTAGCCTAACAATACCTTTTTATTTCTGGCAATTGTGTTTAGGCCTTAAAAACACTAAAAGTGGTGTTCATTTGTGAAGATTATCTTGCTGAACAAAATGTGTCAGTATCATAAATGTCTTTTTGCCACAGAGCCTATTTTCTGCAGTGATCCAAAATCAACTGGAAAAATCCCATAGGCTTTTTGACGAGGGTGACGTTGGCTTCAGGGCTGGCCTATAGGAAAACGTCATCACTGGGGCATTTATAGGCTGCTCCATTATTTGCCATCTTTCAAGCTCTGTTAGTTGTCTCTTGTTTCTTGGAAAACACGTTTATTCTGTGTAACACAGTAGCTGCATTTTTTAATCATATTAAGTTACTTCTGTGTTAAGTGTCTATTATGTTCCTACATTGTCTCCAGTGTCCCATATCTGTTTTCCCCGGCACTCAATAGGTGATGACATATTTGTTTCTACTCACTTGTTTACATTTAAGTAACTGCGTGAATGCAAATAATAGTAGAATATTTGTATCTGTGTTTGTTGTCATAGGGAAAGAGAAACACAGTGGCACACAGGCACAAAGCTTTCCACATCAAGATATTTCCAATCCCCTTTCTTTCCATTTCATCACAGCTCTGTCGGGTCAAATCCCTCCTCAGTCCCAAAGGTTCTCCTCTCACGTCTTCCACCTGACACCCCCCCCAACTCCTCACGCCAAATCCATTCCAGCCTGTGAATGGTGCCAGTTGAACTTTGGAGTAATCTGTAAATATACTGCAGGCATGTTACGTATATCCTTGGCACAGTTTAAATCTGAACCTCTCAGTGGTACGAAAGAGAAGGGCCATGTGTTGAATACGACTCAACTACCAGAATAAATCCGGCACAGCAGGCCGCGGATCAAACAAAACTGCTGGTGGAAGTATTGACATAACAGGATAGCTAAAGAATTCAATTCCTCTCTGACAGGCGGTACGTTTCCAGACATCTGGGTGTAAATCAATGTGCGCTGTAAAATATGCAAAGACATGTCAAGAAGAATCAGTATGCGGTTTGAAATAGCGGTGCTGCTCTTTTTATCTGCATTTTAGGGCTGTTTCGCAGCTTCCTCCAAGAATGTTCCAAAACATTTTAAGCATTCAGTTTGTATTTATTCCTGCAGAGATTTCCAACATGTGCTTTTGCTTCCTGTACACAACATCTCCGTAAACACTCTTTTACAAACCTAATGGCAAATCAAAGTGCTGTTTAGTAATCAGATTTGTAGCGTCGTGCACGTTTATTGATGCCTGGGAACGCAGCAGCAGCCTAAGCAACCACCTGAGATCTACACTCTCCTTAGGAAGGAGTCGCAATGAGACAGCTGCAGATTAGGGACAAACACACACATGTAGAGCCCATTATCTTCTCTCACATTTGAATACTCGCTAACACAAACGCAGAGTTTTGCCCTGCTGGGACCTGTCCAGATGGAGTTCTCCCATCCCTCATTGTTTGTTGTTACCGTCATTATCCAAATGTCCTTGGGACTTTTCTGGAACTGTTCCTTACTCTCTGTCTCTCGCTGTTTTTCTTCTTGTCTCTCTCTCAGTTGTGCGGAAGCTGCAGGAGTTTGAGCTGCCTTATGTATCCATTACCAGCTTGCGGAGCTCTGAATTTCACATACTCCTACGGAAAAGGTACCCACCACCTGCTCATATCATGACTGTGAATTTATATCATGTGCTCCTCTTCCTCGTGGAATTATAGCTGTGATTCATTGTCCAGAGTCATCATGTATTACTTATCTAATCCTGTAAAGAAGCAGGTCAGATATTTCTGTTTTGGTAAGCAGCACATTAACTACATCTGCTGTGTAATTTAAATCAGAGCTTTTTTCATTCTGGGTGTTGCTCATTTCATTCCTTATCTGCAGTGAAACACTTGTTCTCAATGTCTCGAAGCAGCAGTTAGCCCGACCACGAGCAGCTTATCAGACTTCACCATCTTCTACAAAGAGTCAGCTAATTTGGAAAAGGGACCAGAGTCATTTGTTTTCTAATTTCTTTTGTGAAGGAAAATAGTTATCAGGACTGGACAGGCGTGTGACTGACACGCCAGAAAAGTTCAGCGATTAGACTGAGACTGGATCAGATGCTGCTGCCGCAAAATACTGGATAATAACCATAATTGATTAAATACATTGTTAATCTCATAATGACCTAGATTTACTCATATCACAAATTTTAGTTAGTGTCTATAAACTGATAATAACCATGATCATCCAGAGGTTTAACCCTTTCATACCTGGTCCTGTGCTGCTTTCAGACGCCGCTCACAAGCATTTAAACCTTTGAGCCCTGAGCAGGTTGGTGCGATTTCTTTCAAAAACGTGAAAAAAGTAAATGAGCAACTTGGTAAGAAATGTTCCACATATTGCAAAAAATTGATAGATTTGATAGATTGATAGATAGATGATTTTTTTTTAGAGCAATGATCATAATTTTTATAATGATCAGAATTTCATATTCATAATTATGTTATATGTTTATGTTTATATGTTTTTTTGTTTTTTTTTCTTTTACTAATTTTCAGGTAATTTTTTTGGTTCTTTTTACTTATGTCTGACCATTTTTTCTCGGGTCATTTCTTTCATTGCTCATTGCCTTCGACCCATGTTTTTCAAAGAAAACAAGCCAAATTGCTGAGGTCTCAAAGGGTTAACCAGCAAATTAGTGACAGCCCCTTGACATGAACCGTTCGCACTGTGATTAAACAAGACCAACAGGAACCAGAACTGAGACAACATGATAAAGGAAGTACATGCACTAATGTTTGAGAGGACATTGATGGAGACTGCGGTTCTAGACCTCTCATTGGCCGCCTATTTAAGCTGGCATTCCCCCCTCTTACGCTATCTGCATGTTATTGTTTTCAAAATTCCTTGTGGGAAAGAACAACCTCAAAGCCAAAAACCTACACAAGGAAAATGGTAAGTTCTGATGAAGGTTTTGATGGTGCGATAAGGCAAACGCTTTGTTCTTCTGAGAAATTGTTGTAAAAATGTACAACGTATAAAACAATCAGTGAACACACCTTGGACAAGCCCAGACTCTTTCTATTCGGACTCTCATGTTGGATGTTGATTCACTTTCTGGCACTGCCAAATAGAGTTGATTTGCAAAATTTTTTTAACCTTATGTCACAATAAACATTTGGTCAAATTTTTTTCCTAACCCTATATGATTTATTTTTCCTCAATTTTATTCAACCAATAAAATTGGTCATAATTTCTTTCAGACTGGCATTAAAAAAAGTCTTAAATCTAACTCACCTTAAGCTGTTACTGTTTGTTGTGGTGATTTTATTTGCAGAGAATTAGTCATTTTAATGACATGCTTGCCTCCTCACACATAATTGTTCCCAAAACAATTTCCCCCCTGGGCACTATTTTGCAAGGGCACTGTTGCTGCATCCTGGGCGTAACGCCACCCGAGAGGATGTGTCTCTAGCACTGACACAGCGCTATGGAGATAGGTCTGTCTGTGCGAGAGTAGCTTAATTTATTCTCAGAGAGGACGAGAAGACTTGAGATGAAGCATGCTTGACAGCTTGAAGCTTAAGGGGAAATGAACAGCCGCAAGCAAAGACCAGAAAACTAAAACACACAATATCCCCAGCACATAAAACAACACTCTTTCTTCAAGTTGGAGTATAGAATTAACCAATTAGCCTGTCCCTCCAACAGCAGGCCTTACATGGTGTATTTTATTTCCTTTGGTTTTACAGCAAAATCCTCTGGTTCTGGTCTATATGGAAATCTGGTTGTCTCAATATTATTTGTGTGAACAGATCGACAATCCGTGTATTAATGTGAAAGATTTGTCTCAAAACTGTGTGTGTGTGTGTAAAACACAAATCCACAAATGAAGAACTAAGATCCACAAATGCCTTTTTCATTCACAACTGGATTCACAAATACCTGTTTTTAAAGTCGTAAATATTAGAGAGATATTCACAAAGGCTTTTTTATTTATTTGTAAGGTATTTGAGTATAATCACAGACATTTTGTGGGTTTTCTTTGTGTATTTGTTGATCCATTTTTTTATTTGCAAAATATTTTTGTAAGTTTTGTGGAAGTTGTTTTATATTTCCAGGTCTCACATTAACACACAGACTGTTGATCTGTTCACACAAATAATATTAAGACAAACATATCTCCACTGGTCTATTTCTGGTTTGTAAAAGACAGTTAAAGTTACAGATAAAAATGCACAACTCAGGACTGTCTGGGCTGCTTATGCAGAGAAGTGAGCATCAAGAGCTCAATGTCACAAAAAATATGGAAAAAGGAAAAAAAATCTGTGTGTGGGAGCAAATCTGTTTGGGTGGCCCACCCAAACAAACTCTATGCATGGACGTTACTTCCCAACCAGGCCTGAAGTCAATGACTGCTCCCCTTTTCAGCATAACATTTTTCTACTTCCTCGTGTGTCTGTTCTTTCGTCACCCAGCCTCCCGCAGACTGAGGTACACAGGATGTTTACTTTCTTTCCGCCTCAAGGAAAGTCTTAGTACTCCTGACCTAGTTTCTCTGTGGAGTGTAGAGCAGTGAGGAAAGAATGAATGTAGAACTAACAAGTGGAGGTGGAGGAAAAACAGACCCCCAGTGTATGAGATCCAGGGGAGGATCAGGTCAAAATGAATTTAAAAGTGCAGGCTAAAAATGGAGATTTTTTTTCCTCTGCCCTGTGAAAACATTAAATTTACATAATTTGAACTTTTTTTATTGGCATGCATAAGAGAGTTCTCCGAAGTATTCATGGAATAAAAACAGGAATATGAAGAGTAAGAAGGTCAGTGCCAATATGCGCTCATGTATATATAATTCAATAGTGTGGTTAAAGCACGTCTGTAACTTGTATATGCATCAGGAGAATTCAAGATCACATGTCTCAGCAGGGCTTTCAGGGCACTTTTAGCAAAATAAAAGCACTCACCTTCCACACACAGCGGTGGAATATAATTAAGTACATTTGCTAAAGTACTTAAGCATACGTTTGAGTTATTTGTACTCCTTGAGTATTTTCTTTTCATGTCACGTTTACTTTTACTCCAGTACATTTCAGAGGGAAATATTGTACTTTTTACTTAACTTCATTTGTCTGACAGCTTTAGTTACTTTATAAATTAAGATTTTGAAAGAAAGAAAGAATTCATGCATTTATTTAACACCACACTCTACTCCTCAGGCTGACCTCCGGCACCCACTCATCTCAAAGCACAGAAGTACCAGCACTAGCCTTTAATTCAACAACAGCGCTGCCTTAGAAACTCTGTACCGTCTCACTTACATCCCCTTCAGCAGACCAGCTGTCCTTCAACCTCTACAGGAAAAAGTCCTTGATGAATTCTCTCAAACCTCTTTCTCACCGGAAAAAAACCCTCATAGAATACGGCAGACATTAGACAGCAAACCGGATGTCAATTTAGTGAATGAGAGCAGGATGGTAGAGTTAGGTGAGGCCAGCAGAGAATACCGCCAATGGTAGACAGCATCGTTGTCCATAGTCGAACATTTTTTAACTTTTTGCCGTCCTCTGGAACAGAATTTTTAACCAGAGTTTGTGTGGTGTCTATTTTTCAGACTAATATGCACAAAGAAAGTGAATTTTTATTTCCACTATCCATGTTTGAAATGAATGAATAAGTGACTTTTGAAGTGAATTTAACTTTATATTCATTTCAGATGGAATTTAACAGTAATTTTAACTTTGCACTAGAACATAAAGAGAAAGCTTCAGTTATGTAAATATTGCAACAGTAATCAGTAACTGTTAGTTACTGGTTAAAAAAAAGAAAAGCATACTTGTCCATTGGTGAGCCGTGCCCAAAACTCTGGTCTACTGGCAAAGGGAAAGGAGTTAATCCCGTACTCTTACCAGTCTCCCACATTTCAAACGCCTGCATATGCATGCTTTTTTTTGGTGGAAAAAAGATACTGCTATCTCACTTACACTCAACTGAGTAATTTAGTCTACATGTCACTCTAATTACACAGATTTGGACTGTACTGGTGCTTTGTGTGCAGACAGAGTCATAGGAGATGATGTTCTTTGGCAAACCCCATTTGTGGGGTTTGCCAAATGTGATTGTGTTTTTGTGATTGTGTTTTTATGGACAGGCTGTCTTAGATTTGTCAATTCATTCAAACAAATTGGAAATTGTAAGTGTGCTACTTGTTCATTTTAGTTTGTATTTGGAAATAGATTTGTAAAGAACAATTGTGTCTTTTGTCTCTGCAGCTACTGGGACATGGCGTATGATGCTGATGTCATGGACAACAGAGTCGGCCTGAATTTGCTGTACGCGCAGGTAAGAGGTTTCATTGTGTAGGAAAACCAGATTCCAGCAACATGAAGTACTTGAAAGTTATACTTGAGTAAAAATACAGATTGGTACTGAAGAAGTTGGAGTCACCTTTTAAAATGTTACTCAAGTAAAAATCTTAAAGTGTCTGGTTTTTATTGCACTGAAGAATCAAAAGCAATTTTATTATATTAAATATACTTAAGTATTGGAAGTACAAGTACAAATCTTGTCAATAAAAAAAGCAAGCAGTCAGAATTTTGAGAATTTTATTTCTTCATAACACACACTTGTCCATCAATCCCTCCTTCCTTTCTTATTCCTTAAGTAGTAAAGTAAAGATACTTTCAAAAAATATTTAAGTACTGTAACAGTTCATTTACTTTGTTACATTACACCACTATCGGATATTTTTTTTTCAGGTGCAATCGTGGGCTTAAAAAATCCATTGAAATTAAATTTAACTTGGGATGTGTAACATAACCCAAAATTCAAATTATTCCATAATTTGTTTTTCTTGCATCTGTTGTGTTTTATTGAGCTAAAAACTAAATCAAGCCCCGCCTCTTCATCCCTGGGCTGCCACATGCTGTTGTTCATCCCCCGGGCCCCTCCATTATCTGATTGCGATGTCAGCTTGTTTTGACTTTGCAACACCTTGAATCTTGTACCTCTTTGTGCTCCTCTCTGATCCTATTAATAGCGAATTCCCTTAGCTGTGACAACTGTGATCTGTTGTATTAAGCATTTTCAGGCTGCAAGTTTGATTAAAATCTGGAACTGCTGAGTGTTGCCTCTGAGTAGCCAAGAGGAGGTTTAAAAAAGGGGGGGGAATTGAAGAAAAGGGTGTTTGCAAGCATGTTTCGGTGTAATTGTTTGCTGACCTGCGCTGTTTACGTGAGAGGCCCAGGGTGTGATTTTTCCCACATGTACCAAAGGAAACACAAACCCTGCTTTGTTTTGTGCAGAGAGATGAACTTCAGTTGTTGTTTTTGCTTCACCAGACAGTGTCTGACATTGAGCGAGGCTGGATACTCGTCAACAAAGACCAGCACAGGCAGCTCAAATCACTGCAGGAGAAAGGCTCCAAGAAAGAAGTAAGTAAAGGGCATCTGCTCTAGATGATTCTGTCTCTGCAGTGACTCACTCAGGTCCAGCTGATACTCTGAAATGTCTTTGTCCAAGGATAAATCCGTAGACCGTAGAGAATGCTGCCTCCAGTGCATTCTGTGATGCAATTAGCCTAGTTTTTCCCCTGATATGAATTTTTAATTACACCAATCCAGTAGAGGATTCAAACTCATTTTCTCCAGGGATTAGACAAAGACTGAATTTATGGAAAAGTTAGTCATCTAAAAACTGCCTCCGAGCCAGAGACAGTCGTGGCCGGGGCATCGTGTTTTTAGGTTTAGGTCTGTCCATCCGTTCCATTTTTGTGTAGCGATATTTCAAGAACACATATAGGGAATTTCATCGAATTTGGCACAAACATCCACTTGGAATCAACAATGAATTGATTAGATTTTTGTGGTCAAAGGTCAAGGTCATTTAGACCTCATGTGTATCATTGTCATGAATGTGATATCTCAAGAATACCTTGAGGGAATACTTTCAGATTAGGCCCAAACGTCCACATTGAGTCAAGAATGAACTGAATAGACTTGTGTGGTCAAAGGTCAAGGTCATTGTGACCCCATCCGTATCATTCTCACGACCCCCAAATTTTAAGAGGGCATGGAGGGAATATTTTTACATTTGTCCAGTTTTTGTTTTTTTTTTAAGATTGTTTTTTGTTTTTTTTTTTTGTTTTTTTGGCTTAATGATCGGACAGGTTAAGTGGGAAAGGGGATAGAGAAGGGATGACACGCAGCAAAGGGCTGCAGGCTGTAGTTGAACCCGCAGCCACCGTGGCAAGGACATAGCCTTTGCACATACATGGGGTGCCCACTGTACCAGGTGAGCCACTGGGTGCCCCACAAACATCCACTTGAGTCAGTGATGAACTTAACAGATTTTGGTAGTCAAAGGTCGAGGTCAGTGTGACCTTGCCTGTCTCATTTTCAGGAACACTATATTTTAAGAAAGGCAGGGGATTTCCTCAAATTTGGCACAAACCTCCACTTAAACTCAAGGATGAACCACTTAGATTTTGGTGGTCAAAGGTCACTGTGACAGTGCGTTCATCTCATTCTAGTGAACGGGAATCAGGAATATTTTCAAATTTGGCACAAAAATCCACTTGGATTCAAGAATGACCTTAGTTGGAATTTGGTGCACATAGGTCAAAGATCACTGTGACTTCACAAAACATGTTTTTAGCCATAACTCAAGAATGCATACGCTAATTATGACAACATTTCATATAAAAATCTAACAGGATAAAATGACTAAGTGATGACATTTTATATCCAAAGGGTCAGTTTCAACAGTTACATCGTGATGTTCTGCAAAAACATTTTTCAAGCCATTGTTTAATGTCATAACTCAGGAAGAGAAGGGGAGACATTTGGTGAGATACTGAATTGACACTAATCTTTGGTGTCCACTTTTAAAATTTTGATTATTGTACAGATAATCTGTGTTGAGGATGTGTGTGAAGCATCTATGTTTTCACAGACAAGAAAACATTTAAACTGCAACTTGACTGGTCTGCAGAGTCATACAACTGTGAGGTGTTAATTTTTTTTTTTTAAATGTTTTTATCCAGTTCATCCATCTAGGTCAGACTCTCAAATATTATGGTTACATCAAGTTTGACCCTTGTATCACCGACTTCCCTGAGAAGGGCTGCCAAGTCATCGTGAGTGCCGGCAACAACGAGCTCAACTTCCACGTCAAGCTGCCCAACGAACAGATGAAGGAGGGAAGCTTTAAGGTCACGCGCATGAGGTGTTGGCGCGTCACGTCTTCAGTAAGTGGACTTGTGTGTGTGACAGAGTGAGGAATTCACCTTCAAGCACGCCTGTGTGTACGAAAGCTGTGAAATTATCAAATTGGAACCTCTCCATATTAGAAGGACGCTATGAGCTGGCTAAGTAGAGTCTCAGCAGCTTTGGCAAGAGTCCGTCTCGAACCAAAGTCGCCTGTTTACAACCCCCCTCTCACCACTGCAACAGAAACAAATGTCTTTAGTGTTGCCAGGTATTCATTTTTACTCCTACTGCTCCGTGAAAGTGCTGACCTCCACACCATTCATCTTCATCAGTCCAATTACCTAAACACACAGCCCACACAAGGATGGTGCGTTATTGATCCCGCAGCCTCACACATGGAGCAGCATCCTTGATTCGAACTGATAATAGTCTGTTGGCGAGAAGGGAATCTGATGGCATGCAGTGCAAAAAAGCACCTACACCGCCCAGTCTGTAAACATCCGCAGCTAAGAGCAGCTAATATCATAGGAAAACTTTCAGGGAGAGGAAAGAAAGAGTGAAGGTGCTGTTTTCACATAACAAAGGCCAAATGTTTAACGCATGAGGCTCCTGTTTCAACTGTCACTTATTGATCAGTAAACATGCGATGCTGTCAGGTTCTGTCAGACTCGGCTCAGCAGATGACAGTGATTGATTGAACGGGTCTACACATCGTTGGTACGATTCACAGCAATTAATCAATATAGCGTGTTGCACTGTCATTGGAGAAGGCAAAAGTTTTTGTTTTTTCTGGAAATGTTGGAGGCAGAGACTCAATCAGTCACAGTCAGCTGGACATTTGTGTAAAAAAAGAAAGAAAATAAAAACAGCTTACCGCACAGAAGGGAAAAACTGTCCTCTTGCCAAAATGATGAGATTTAAAATGAATGGAAAACAATAGATTTTGGAGTAAGAGAAGCATAAACTAAATGACTATTAAAGGAACCATTTGCAAATTTTAGACATTTTTAGATCAGTTTACTAATCATGGGCACTCTAATTATGTCATTATGTTTATCTTGGATTTGGCTCAAAATGTAATAATTTATTTTACTTTTTCTCTGTCTCTCTATGTATCATTTTGCTGTGGTGATTTGTTTACTTCTTGTACTTCCCTAGATTTGTCTATGCCGTAGACTAAAAGTCAGGATTTCTCTGGTCATGCTGCACAGATTCTGACCATTAAGCCTTTTTAAAATATGTCTCTAAAAAGTCCCCCAACTTTTTGAAAGTGCAATTCTAAATCACCAGAGTACTCCTTTTCCAGATCAACTATAATGTATATATGACCAGCTTTGTTCCTGTTTATTTGAAACTGTAACTGGCAAAAATTCCAGAGCAAATTCTTTTTCTAAAGAATAAAAAATCTCCATAATTGTCATCCAGAATCAGCATAAATTCAAACAATCATCCACCGCAGAGCTGATCTGCCTTGAATCAGCATTTTTTTATTTCCTGCCTCCAGTCAGTCGTCTTGAAAAGAGACAGTTCCTCTGAAAGCCTGAACAATCTATTTTCACTTCTGTGAATAGCTGAGAAAAGCGCAACATGCAGCTCTGCCCACATTATTTCAGCCAGTGTTTGAAAGACAAACATTTTCAGGCACAAGACCTCATTTAAATGGAAATGGGGAAAACTGCTCACTTTTGTGTTGCATTAGTGTTCGAGCAGCACGGTCATTATGTGTATCACGGAAGCTTTTATGAATCTCCAAAAGTTAATTTGCACAGAGCTGTGGACACATAGAAACACATCTGAAATTAAAATGCATGTTGGCTAGTTTGATTGCAGGCTGAGCCCCTGCGCTGTCCAGCGGGGGGGCTAATTCCTGAGCTCATTCTCAGAGGTCAAAGTCTTTTTAATGAGCTCTTTCCTTTCCAACTAACTATTCAAAACAACTCATTTGGTGCAGCGCTGCAACCCCCCTCAGAATTGAATCTCAAATTGCATCCGGAAGAACATGTATAAACAGTTAGCGTGTGTGTCAGAGCTTTGTTTCTGTCTGTATTTCTTTATCTTCTGTGTGTGTATGGTTAGCATAGGAGGTACTGCTAGTTTCTGGCTCAGAGGGAATCGTCTCAGTGAAAAGCACAGGCTCCATAAATGAGGAATGAGGGCTCATCTCCAGGGAAGCTGTGTGTGTCTCTGGGCGTCTCATATTCTTGAAGGCTTTTGCATTTGTACATATTTCTTTCTTTTTTTGTGCCCGTGTTAATCTTTTAGCCTGTGTCTTCTTAAGATTTGTCTGCCTGTCGTTGGTGATGCAGCAGCTTACGAGTGGCAGCTTAACAAGAAGAGATGTAGGATAGGAAATGTGATTTAGCTGCTTACACGACCCGCCCGTCATGGAGTAGAATAGAAAGCTTATCCTCTGCTAAAGAATGCAAGTTGGATGTTGGTTAAGAAATATGGAAATTTGCTTCTATTTCATGCACTTCAAACACAAGAAGACATTTAACTTGAATGCTGAGGGAGGAAAACGTCCGCAATAGAATCAGCATGAATCCTAAGTGGTTGATAATAAGCGTCCATGCAGTTGTGCTGTCTTTTGAGGGTGATGGTGATGATCAAAGCAGGCAAACACCAATTCATAACTAGGGCTGCCCATTGAAAGTTTGAGATACGAGATATCCACTGAGATAGCTTTAGGTTGAGCAGTTGTTTTGGGGTTTTTTTGATAGTCAGTGTGCGGTGCGGTATACTTCTGGGGACGTTTTGGTCCCCAGATTTTGCTGTGGAGTGAGTGCTCTTAACTTTCACGCTACTCTTTGGAACAGAAAGTTGTGGACATGCGGGCAGCGACACAGAGGGGGAGAGAGGAGAGACCTTCTGCTTAGAAATGGTGGATTAACAGTTTACAGCAACCTCATACGACAAAGTCTCTGGCGTTTGTTTGATATCTAGGTTCAGCAAAAAATGTTGTTGCATATTTACGATGTGTTGTTAGATTGTTTACCGTATTACGTGAATGCAGCTGTCACACTGAACATTCCGCAGGGTTTGTTCAAACTTCAAAACTTTGTATGGGAAACAAGACAAATGGTGGAGTATTCATATTGAACAGCCAAATCCATGTCAACTGGCATAATTCTGAGTTGGGTGCAGCCCTAATCCAACCCCTCAATCGTTCTCTTTGTCTCTGTAGCAAGTCCCGATAGCCAACGGTACCACCAATCCCTGCAGCTCGTCCAAATGTGAGGTCAAACTGGAGCTGGCCTTCGAGTATCTGATGAGCAAGGACCGCCTCCAGTGGGTCACCATCACCAGTCAACAGGTGAGTAGAGCAATAAATTGCTGTGATTTGTCTGGTTTGAGCATTTTGTTCCCGCAATTCTTATTCGCCCATGCTACACTTTTGTGTATTTTCAGAATGTCATGGTAAAATGTGAGGTAAAAGTACATGCGATACTTGCAGATTGTATTGACTTTCAGTTTGTGATTTTCAGGCTATCATGATGAGTATCTGCCTTCAGTCTATGGTGGATGAACTAATGGTGAAGAAGTCAGGCGGTAGCATTAAGAAGGTTTGTGTGTGAAAATATCAAAAATGTTGTAACTGCGCTGACACACCAATGCTGAGTGTCCAAAAAGTTCCAGGAAACCACTTAACATACATATAGATGCTATATTGTGTGCATTCATGATGAAAAATGTCACATCAAATTTGGGAGGCGTGAGTTGACATCGTCTGCAAATCTGTGTGTAAAATCCCCATCAAGCAGCAAGCAGCCGCCAAGAGAAAAGGCACTGCACCAAGCCTCTTACTTTCAGAGCACTCCGGCGTCTGGCCGCTCTGAGCGCTTCTAGTTGAAAATTTCGTCACTGTCACTATTTATGCAATAAATCATATATTAGATGGAGATGGACCAGATACACTAGTAACCAAGAAAATGGAGGAGAAGCTTGTTCTGGTTGTTTTCTGTATCCTGTAAATGTCAGACAGAAACTATTGCAACAAAAGCACTACTTGCACCAGACTAATATTAACATGGGACATTCTGCAATTTGTAATAAATTGCAGAGTTCATCTGTGATCTTAATCCCATGTGAATCTGCCATGTCTGTAATTTGTCACATAAAAAATTCTCAGCAAATTACCTACCATATTTCGCCAAACATGGAGGGTGTGTGATAACATTAGTCCGTGCAGATCGGTTTCTCAATTTTGCCTCTTTCCAAGAATATGGAGACTGAATTGGTAATTGTAGATTAAAGCTTTCGCAGCATTTCCAGGTGCAGGAGGCTCATCATGTGTGGCATATGCAATATTTTACACAGTCATGTTATCTTACATTTCACACACAGAGTTGCAGAGGATGTTAACTCACCTCTACCAGATCTACTATAGAATTTAACATCATAAATACACACAATATAGCATGTTTTTGAACAACGATTTCCTTTAACTATTTGGTTTTTATTTTAGTGATTGAGGAGATAATGGATTATATGATTGCAGTGCTAAAATCACAACACCCATGAATTCAAAGCAAACCTCATCATTTATGGTATATTTATTGTGTTCTTCACTTCCTCTGCTTGTCTTGTCTTTTTCTAGATGCTGAGGAAACGACACAACGGCTCCATCCACCGGTCAGACAGTCAGCAAGCTGTGAAATCTCCCCCTCTACTGGTGAGAAACAGGACAGTGTGCTGTAACTTTGAATTAAATTAGGACTTGTGTGCAGAGTTCAGGATTTGTTGTGTTTTTGCTGCAGGACTCGCCTGACCCGAACCGTGAACAAATCGTCAAACTCTCTGTGAGTATATATACTCATGTACATTTATTGTTTTGTTGTGAAGTAAAGTGCTTCTGAAATTACATGGTGTTCATCGGGCCTCACTCACAAACAATGAATATGCATAAACCTGTGTTTAAACCTCGAACATTTTAGAAGAAATCTTGGGTTCATTCATCAATATTCTCTTATCTGAATTATTTCATACTCTGCCAAAGAAATTTAGAAATACCTCAAATATTTATTTTCCCATTTAGACCAAGCTGAGCTCGGTGTCTCTTCGAGGGATCAGCGCTTCCAACTCGGCAAACGACATCAGCGGCAATGATTTTCACGGTAACTATGCTTTCGAGGGAATTGGGGACGACGACCTGTAACCCCTGACTCGCCCTCCTCCCCCCTCTTCACTCCACTGTCAGCGACTGGGACGACAAAGATTACACGCTGAGCTGAGCCGAGCCGAGCCGAGCGGGCCACACACGCCTCCGATTCTGCAAGATTGTAGCTTCTTCCTGGAGAAATCGCTGCCTTAAGCTCTCATTTAATCTTTGTCCTTTCTTTTAGATTTTTAAAAGCTCGTCTTGATTTTAGTTTCAATCATATTCAAACTTTGTCCCTGTGATATTACACTTGTGGCGACATACAGTTAATAGCATATAAAGCTGCAGGTACGCAAATAGGGATGCTTTTTTTGTACGTTACTGACAAATTCCTACTTCTGTTTCTTTCACATGGATTACTGTTTAATTTACAGTATATTTGAAGTTCTATAATGCAGTTAAATTCATGAGGTACAAAGTAAATTAATATATTATCAACTACATGAAGAAAACCTGCTAGATTCTTCCCCCCCCGGTGGCTGCATGTTCCTTTCCGACCCGAGAGCCAAATGTTTAGTTAGACCTGGCACTAGTGATAAACAGCAGAACTGGACATGGATAGTTCTCAACACGAGTCCAGTGAATGTGTTGAAATTGATCTCAAAACTGTAGACTATTCAGAGCATCTGCTTACTTATATGGATGATCGATGTTCGGCTTGGCTATATACCAAAATGTCTTGTTTTTATACTGTCAGTGATCCTCTGTGTGTCATGCTACTCATGTGCCAAGTCAGTAAATAATCTCAGTGGTGTTTTCAGCTTTTAGGTTTGAGGCACAGTCACTCATACTGCCTTCAGAAATAGTCTGATGCCTTAAAGGAGAACTCTGGTGTTTTTCAGCCTGGACTCTATTTTCCTATGTTTTTGTGTCTAAGTGACTAAAGCAAACATTAATTTTTGAAAAATTTCCAGTCCTGAGTGGGAGTACTGCAGCCAAGAAACAGGTTGCAATGTAATCGCTCAGGGCAGGTGCACTCAATTGCACTGTCAATTTAACTAAAATGCTTTTTTTTTTTTTTTTTTTGACTGACGGGCTCTGATTGTGATTACAAGTGTCTTGTACCGTTTCGGAAAGGAGTGAAATGTTTTTCTGTACCTTTTGCTCGTTGTGGTTTGTTTTGTGTCCAAGTCTCACTCTGAAATGTCATGAGAGGAGACTTGTCACAAAAGGAAAATGGTGGAAATGTTTGTGAGAGTTGAAGAGGAGAGCTGGATTGTGCTGGAGTACAGAAAGCATGTTTTACTGTTAACTAAACTACTTGGCTGAACATTTAGCTGGTTTTGAGCATGTGAAAAAAATTGGAGAGAGTTCAGAACGAGGCCTTTTTCTGTGCTTTTCTCTGGTCCTGGTCTGTTTTGTAATCAAGTAGAACAAGTCAGATTCTGATATCTTGTAGACTTTTTCCACATTGTCAAAGTTAGCTATTTATTTGAGCCATGACATTGAATGTTTTTGTAAATGAGAGTAAGACACAATCTCTATACTCCAACACGGGTCTCACTAACGTCAAGTCTCTTAATGAAATCTCGCGAGAGAAGACTTGTTGCAAGAAAAAAAAAGTGGAAACATTAGACAGAGTTGGAGAGAGAGGAGTGCTGGTAACAGTTTGTTGTGTTGGAGTACATCTATAAAAAAATCTGTCATGGTTGAATATTTAGCTAATTTTGGTAACATTAAAAATCATTGACTTTTTTTCTACCTTTCGCTTGTTCTGGCCTGTTTTCTGCCCATTTCTCACTACAGGAGATGTTTCATTCTAAAATCTAATTGACTTCTCCACATTGTCGAATTCAGCTAAATCTTCAGCCATGACATTGAATATCTTTTAGATGACGGTAAGATATGCTTTCTGTAATCCATCACAAGTCTCGCTAACAAGAAGTCTCTTTATGAAATCTCGCGAGAGGTGGATTGTTGCAGGACCTAAATGTCCACCTTCCGAACTTGCGGACTGAGCTCTCATGTTCAGTCATACGTTCTGTGACGTGTTCTCTGTCATCATGTTAAGTCTGAGAGGGCAGAGACTGCAAGCCGCTCATACACAGGCTTTGAGTCTGTTTCACCCGTTGCCATGGAGACATTTGAGAGACAACTACAGTCATGTACACAATGATTGCTGCTGTCTTATTTTGTCTGCTCATCTTTCTATCCCAGCGGATAAGATATAAATCCCATTTTTGTGACTGAACAAAATGATATTCACACTTTTCTATACAAAATATAGGTTACAGGTAGTTTTCATGATGTAATTAAATGTTTTTTTCTAACACATATGATTCAAGTAACATTTTAGCACAGTAATTTATCATAAGTTTTTTTTATCTGCATTTACAAAAAAAAAACCATGAAGCATTATATCTGTATTTATATGAACTGTGGTTTAATTAAACCTGCAAAGTCTGGTGAAGTCTGCACCCGACGCAGACTCTCAAAAAGTCTGCAGAAAGTCCGCTTCAGGCCACTTGAGGACTTGATGAATTGTGGATTTGGACAGCCCTCTGCACCTGCAGACTTGCCATGTGTGCCTGCAAAGTCCGCGAGTCTACAAGTTTGGTGAAGTCCAGATATTTGGATTCAGCCCTTGTTCACACAAGTCACTTAAACACAAAAACGTGGGAAAATAGGATCCGGGTTGAAAAATACCAGTGTTTTTCCTTTAACTCTTACTTTTTGGCCTCGTGGGTAAACTTGTCATTACCTTAGTTGAAGCTTCAGATGAACGGTGGTGTCAGCCGGTGTTACCTAGAATCTTGCAGAACTTGATCGATGGTTGATTTGGCCGAGCTGCTTGCACTTGCTGAACCCATCATTTTTGCACAGTATTACAGGTGGAGATGAATGTTTGAGTGGAAGCTCGAGCATGACTTTTAAAACATTGTGTGGAGATTTTTATTTCCTTCCCAAGGGGCTCTGTAAAAATCCATCTATGATTTTTTTTTTTTTAAACCAATTTTTTAAAGGTTTCTCATGAATGCCAAATTATAGTTTACTAAAGCATTTTGCACAAAATAAACATAAAAAATTATGACAATGTCACTTTTTTATATTATGTACATGCAATTAAGTATTCTGAACATTTACTAATATCTTTATCATCAATAGCTTATTGTAATCAAATAGATCAAATGTAATCTAAGGTGTATAGAACAAAAGTTTAAATGGACTAACATTTATCATTGTTTACATAATGTTTAGGGGACTTTTAGTTAAAGTGTTTACAAATTTTGCATAAGATTTTTGTTGTTCTTTTGTTGTGCGAGTGATGTTGTGGTTGGGGAGCATTTTTTTGGGGGCTTCAGTTCATTGTAATTTGTACGTACATCGTGCCAATCATCTCAGAGGATTTAGCCAAAAAGGTGCTTTGGTAAAGTGTCTAATGTGATCACAACTGCTGGAGTGAACAACAAAAATGAACATATCCCGCTGTTTTATAAGACGTCATTCCATTTTTAATTGCTATTGAGCTGCGTCTCAGCAAAGCCTCTAAATGTAAATCGACCTATCGACAGCTTTACTCTCACTGGTAGCCACAACTGTAAACAAAATGTTCTCATTATAAATGTCTCGTTCGTTCACTGCTGTGCTGCTTCTTCTGTCTTCAGTTGCATTCACGGCATTTTTGGACGCCACTTTTCATTTAGATTTTCTTTATTCCTGTCAATACATGAAAGCTGCGAGGTCCTGGATGTTAATAAATGTGTAGGTGCCAAATTAAAGTGCATTTATCATCACTTTTACAGAAAATGTCAGATTTCATGATGATTGTATTGACTTGATTCATTCCACTACTTTTCATTTTGATTTTAGTGGTAAGGTCAGTGACAACTGTCATGATGCTAAAATAAACTCTGAAATTAGGTGATCTTGTGTTTCGTCTTTTAATGCTTGTAGTTCACTGTTCCGATGCTCCCAAAATCAGCAACAAACTCATCATAGAGCAACCACGTGGTATCAGAATCAGAAAACTCTATTCATTTCAGGGGTAAATTGTGCTAACAGTCACTCTGATGTGAAGCATAGAGAATTATAGACAGTAGAAATAATATTTATGAAAGTAAATACAAATATGATATAATCATTTACATAATTTACATCACATTTTCTAAATTACCTCAGATTTTACTTTGACTTTTCTTTCCAGATATTCCCTGATTTCGACAGACGCATCTGCCGATACTGGTTTTGCCTGTTTTGGGACAACTTCATCTGATTTATCGGCCAAAATGATACATCGCTCAACTTTACGAGCCTTAATTTGTTCTGCAATATCACATTCTGTGTCTAAACTGTATGAATCTACAGCCAAATTATATCTTATGGCATAAATAAAATATCAGCTGATATAGCTGTCTGCTCTGCTGATATAAGGGTCATATGGTCTGATGTAAAACTTGCAAAAGTAATGCAATACATTTGCCTACATTTTACATGCAAAGTGACATTTTTGCTGCATTTGAGGCATTTGAATTTGGCTTTAAATTGCATTGGTGAAAATGGATGGATTTTGTATATTGCTATGAAAATACTGAGTGCTGTGATTATCTGGTTACAGTCTCACAGCAGACTGCTATCTAGGCCTATTCTTTTTTCAGGTGGGTCTGATGGGGTTTTCAGTTTCCTTTCCATTAGATGAGTGCTTTCTCCCTTTTTGTAGGCCTAAAAAAATCTCAGTTTAAATAAGAGACACGCAGGTCCAGAACTGTAAACAAATTCAAGATGATCATATAATGAATATTTTAGCTACTATATACATAAGAACTACAACTACAATGATTCAGTGAGGTAATGCAACCGGAAATTGTTTTCGGAAGCGGAAACACCCAACTAAACGGAAGAGAGATGTATACAATAGAGTCAAGATAAAGCCCGACAGCATCAACAATGCATCCGGTTTTCCGCATTCGCCTTCGGAATAAAATCCATAAATGTTAACATTCAAAAAAAAGTTATCAAATTCTGTCACTTTGAATTTAATAGTTGCAGTGACTGCACACGGCTTATTAATTGCACTAGAAAAGAAGAAGGTCTATTTCTGCATAATAAGCAGCTTACTTTTAATAACAGCTACTTTTATTTTTCTCAACATATTTTCAATGAATTTGGAAAGTTTTTTTTTTTAATATTTAATTTTAAATGGGGTGCCAGAGTGCATCAAAATATAACTCGTTTATTAAAAAAAACTACAAATCATCAAATCATCTCATTATACAATGTAAGGTTGGATTTGCATGTTTTTTGTGGTTTTATTTATTTTATTTTACTTTTTTGTTTTTTACTCATGTACAGATTTAATTACACCATGAAGCCAAAGTAACGATCAATAAGTATTATTGTATACTGTGTGTAGTTTTGCTCTTAATATAACTGTCACGTCGCCATTAGTGAAAATGCTGCTTTTATTTTAAAGGACTCAGACAGGAAGTATTGTTGTTGTTGCTGCCGGTGGATCACAGGCGAATTTAGAAAATCAATTAAGTTATGAAAAATACCATTAATTGCCTTTCTTTGTCACCGCAGCTCATGAAGAAATGGCGGATCTCCAGACGTTGTACATCTGAGGACAAACACTTCGCACCCAATGGCGTATATCCCGACGACAAAGACCATCTTTATCGACAGGGATATTTACGTTTTTTAGGTGAGTTAGCTCGACAGCTAACTAGTGAAGTTGACATTAGCTGCTCGGCTAGTTTAGCTGTAGATTAAAACATGTAAAGACGCGGCTGGTATTGATTGAAGATGGCACTTGTCAATCACTGCTACGTGCTCACGAGGACGCGTTTTGTTGAGCCTCTCGTTGGGCGGCGTACGGTCAAATTTCCCAAGTACTGCGGACATTTCTTGCTGTTCAGCGACAGTCAGCTAGCTGCATGCTAAGTGAAGACATGTTTCAGTTTAAATTGCTAACTTTAGCTGACCCGCTTGATTGCTGTCTGTCGGGCTGCAGCACCGGAGCTAATGGGTTAGCCATCTTGCTAAAGTAGCTTGATAGCTAGCTACTTAATGTTGGGTTTTGTGTTTGTTTTTAGTGTAAATACACTAGCTTAAGTCCACATAATACACCCAAACGTCTTTCTGTGGTGGTGGTTTATTAACTATACTGTGTAGTATCTCCCAACTGGCTTTATAAGCTTAGGATGCATTTTCTGAAAATGATAGATAACACTGCAGTCTGTGTGTAACACACCTGACGCTGAATCACTGACTCTCAGCTCTGAACACATGAAGCCAGTCACTGCTGTGAATCATAGCATTTAGAGATAGCAGTTTTATTTACGTACAGGAAAAATTTAAAGAAAATATGTCAATACGTTACAGTAGCTATTGAATAGATTATGCACTGTTTATGTGCAGTATTTGTTTTGATGACACTGTGGTCTGTTTTTCAGCTCAAGGTACGACTTGATCAAATTCAATCAAGAGTGAGTTGTTGACAATGAGTATTAGTTGTTAGTTAGATCTTTATTTCACACAACAACAAAAAATAAGTCAAAAAGAAAAACATCAGAATGCCCATTGGACATATTCAGCCATAAACCAGGAGTAGGAGGAAGTAAATGTTTATTAAATCCTACCCCCTTTTTTCTATATAGATAATTACACATACATGCATGTACATGTACACACTCATATACATATATACACCTACATACACATATACATATTCACCATACACACTTTGATTTAATCAAACAGGAAAGAAAACAAAAATGCACACATTCACTAGTCCAGGCTTCTTAAATATATGTATTTTTCGTATTTTCATGTGATAGTAAAATGTAACTGTGTGGGGTTTGGACTGGTGGTCAGACAAAACACGCATTTGAAGATGTCATCTTGGGCTTTAGGAAATTATAAATACAAGGTAGATTTTATAGACTTCATGTGTCGTCTAACTTCATTTGTACATGGCATTTATGATAAGCTTCACAGACTTCTCAAATGTCAGTATTTGCTGTTTTTTTCTGTGATATTATAAGTGTCTGTGTGGGTGTTGGACCATTGGTTGGACAAAACATGAAATTTGAAGACGTCAAGTGGATTCAGATTATTTATATAGCACATTTAAATATGAAGGAATGTGGTGGTGAAAGTGCTTCAAAAAGAGATTAAATAAAACAAGAGGCACAGTCATATAAAAAAATATAAGTTCATAAACCCTTTGAAACCTTGGCAAATTGCCTTGATTTATTTCAAAAATGTGGGAAGAAGGCAAAGAGTAATGAAAGAAGGAATGACCCAAAAATACGCAAGAAATTAGTAAAAAGTACAAGAAAATTAGCTGAAAATTGTTTTGTAAAAAAGCAAACAAGAACGTAATTAAAAAAAAAGGAAATTACTGGTAAAAAAAGAGCTTAAAAATGCAATAATTTTGTGACATTATTTTGAATATGTAATTATGCTCATTATAAATATCGTTCTTCCCTAACTTTTTTCTCTTTTTGTCCCTAGACATTTTCCCCAGGCATTTTAAAAATAATTTTCTAAATCTATCAATTCCTAGCAATTTTTGGAACATTTGCGGGTTTCAAAGGGTTATCGAAAGCATGCAATATCTTAACAAACTCATAACACAAAAATAGTATTTCAAAAACATCAAAAATTAAAATACAGGGAAAATAAAAAGGTAAGTCATAATGGTAATTAAAAGGCTAAAGAAAAGAACTGGATCTTAAAACGGTTTTAAAGGTACCTTTAACTTCTAATTTATCTTAATTAATATTTTTTCTTGCATCTATAGAAATATTGAAGAATATCTTCCAGACGGATGAGAATGAGCTGATGGTTGTGGAAGTCTGCAAGAAGACGCTGCAAAAAAGAGAGAGGCTGTCTGGAAGATGCCAAGAAAAAAACAGCAGAATCCACAGCCAGTCAAGTGTAAGTATTCAGAGATCTTTTTGACGCTGAGAAGTTGATACATAACTGAGCTACGGATATAAGCTGTGTGTTTCCAATACCCATACAACTATGCTATTTAGTACCAAAAGCTTTAATATGTCCAATGCAGTATGCCAAAAATATGAGGATGTCCTGCTGCATGTAGTTGCATTTTGCAGTGTGCAAGCCAGCATGCATGCTATTCTGACCCACAATCCATTGCAAAATGTCTCATCGTTTAAGACACAAACAGATGACGGCTTGACGGCTCATAAACAGCTGACAGAAGCAGCAGTGACCAATGACAGCGCATTCAAAAACCTGATGTCCGGTCAAATAGAACCTAATGATAATAATAGTAATAATAGGAATTGTTCAAGTGAAAGAAAACAATCATAAAGATAAGAAACAACAAAAGGACATTATGATGAAAGTAATGATAGAGAAATGCATGTGTAATTTTGCTATTGTTCATATGTTAGAATCTACCATGTATGCAGTTTCCTAAAAGTTAAAACTGCATACAGCGCAAACTAACAATAGCAGAGTTCTCTGTGTTGACCTCCATATCTGGTGAACTCAGCGAATGGTGTTTGTTTTTTGTATCTCTAAGGTAACAATAAGTGACAACATTACACATACTTTTTAAGGGCAGCTGCAGTACATACTGATAGTAAATAGAAAAAGTATGCAATTCAGAATGCATTCAGATGTCTCACATCTTTTGTTTTAGCAACGTACATTAACCGTTGCTTCACCGTAATGTTTCAAGTTAAATCCTGAGTATAGGCCTGATCGTTTACAATGAGCGTCCTCTTCCTCCGCTCACATCTGGGCACCAGGCGTTGCTGTTTGAGTACTTAGATTGTTTCACATTAATCATACTGACCCACAGAACTGCTACAAGTGATGCAGTTAAATCTTGTGTAGCGTTCTGCATTCATTAGACTGATTGAGGAATGTACACACTGCAAGTTGCTTCTAAAATTTATAGTTAGAACTGTATAGATGTGACATTAGGAGCTATTTATCTGTGTAAAAACACATAGAATTACTCGTTTTGTGTGAATTGTACCTCCCAATGTCTTGTATCCCGTGTGGTACCTGATTTAGAAAGATATGACTGATATTATGTTAGTAACACGCTTCATACAGAGTTTAAGCTGTTACTTGCACCCTGCTGCTGATACCATGCATGCTAACAAAATGTGGCCTTAACTTATTTCTTAAACTGTGCAACCTGCAGTATGGCTAGATGTTAGTGTTGCCACTTGGCAGAAGTGGCAACATCTTGATCTCCTAACAATCAAGCTTAGATTTAAAGAAAAATGTTGAATTTTATTATTTTTTATAAAATTTGTTGGTTTTATAGAAAACCTGTTTTGGTTTTTATTTGTTTTTTTTCTTTTTAAGAAAATGTGTTTGAAAGTCATGTTTTCTTTGAAAACAAATTTAACAAAAAAAAAGTGATTTTTTAATTTGTTTTTTCTTTTATCTAAAAATAAGACCTTAATTTTTTTTATTAGAATTACTTAAATCAACGCTTCAGATGTCTTAAAGATGCTCAGACAAGGGAAGTGGGAATTTATGACTCATTTTTTTTGTGACATTGTGTTGCAAAATCTCAAAATAATTAGTAACATCTGTTAAAAGAAAAAAACTTGTTAAACTCACAGGACCAAAGACAGTGTAATCCCACATGCAGAGTGAGAAACAGAAAACTCACCAACAAAGTATTTCCCAGTTTCCCAACAGATTTTTCACCAGACCAAAAACGGCAAAATTGCCCTTAACCCTAAGTAAAAAACAAAGTTTCATGATTTTTTTTTCTTCAGTTTTGGTTACTGTAAAATTGGTCTTAAATTTGATGCCAAGTGGCACTAAAATACATTTTAAAGAAGTATTAAACTATTTTTCCTTAAGCAGTAGGAACCCTGGTGAACAATCCCATATGTTTCTCCATTTTCTCATCATGTTCTGTCTCTCCCTCCATGTAAACCATGTAGCTGAAATTAATAGAGTATGATAAGTTCAAGAAATGTTGGGCAAGTGGGGCAAGAAAAACAGTGTTGTTGTGGGTCCTGGAGAAGTTCATGGAAAAGATTGCGAATTTTTTCATGAAGATGAGTGGAACCCTGTTATATTGTCATGTAGTCATTATACGTCCAAGAGTTTGCTTTAGTATGCTTTTTACACTCATATGCCCACTGATTTAATAGACATCTGTTAATCCATGGAGCCAAAATGATGACGTTTATGTTTGGCATTGAAAAAAAGCCTGAAATTGAAAAAAGAAAAAAAAAAAATTGGCACTTAAAAACTTGTATTTTAAAAAGTTGTAATGGCATCAAAACAAGTACTGGCATTGAAAAAGCTTAATTGATGAATAAAACACAGACATTGAAAATTATATTATTTAATTTTTCTGTATTTTTTATTTTAATTTTAATTTTATAATTTTTTTTTATGGCAATCTTTATTTTTTCAAAGACAATCTTTTTTTTCAGTGCCAATCTTTTTTTTTTGTCAATGACTGTTTTTTTTCAATGATTTTTTTTTCTTTTTCTTTTTTCGATGTCAGTAGTTTTAGGTTTTCTTTTGGTATGGAGGGGAGGGGGCTAGGAGAGCGCGATTTACATATCATTTGCATACTGAGGAGAGAACGGCGCTTTACTGCCCTCCACAGTATGAGACAGGGCTCTGCCTGCAGGCCTCCACTGTGAGGACACTTTAGTGCAGGCTCCGCTCTCAAGTCACCTCCACTGTCACAACAGGAAAATTTCACAAAAAAATCCAAATAAATGCACGGCCAAACTTCAAAATAAAATCGGTGGAAGCAATGTTTTCTTTGATTAATCTTTACTTAATTAGTCAACAATGTAACATGAAAACCGTTGTTCCTCAAGTGCAGATATTGATTTTACGTTTTGATTTTGCTTATTCTGTTTTCGTAGAATGTAACATGGATATTTATGCCAGCGAAGCAACATATAGTATAAAGATTCAATAATTTTAACAGTAATGTTATCCTTTTTACATGCGCTATTGATGTATTTGGTCAAAATGGGACATAAACTCCGTCCACATAGCCTAGCGACATCAGTTCATTAAAAAATCTGCTTAATTTAATATGAATTGATAACTGTGGGTATTTTATATGACACACCAATGTTTCCTTTTTTCAGTTTCAGATTGTCTTTTCAATGCCAAACATTAAAGTCATCTCTCTGGCTCCATATTAATCTAATTTGATTTGATGTGGTCCTATAAAAAAGAATCATCCCACACATCCTTGATATATTATTGTCATCATGTCAAACACTGAAACGACCAGTAGATGGCAGCGGCTTGTTGTTCCTCAAGGATTTGCCAAGAAAGTCTGATGAGCGTAATGCCCTTGAATTGGCCTGGTGGTTGTTTTGCGAACGGTGACAGCTGTGTGATGGCTGTTTGGATTCCATCAAGCTTGAGAGACCAAGTTAGTGTTTCAGGCGTCATTAGCTGTAACTGCAGTAAAAGAGCTCCATCTGTCAACTGAGTAGCAGCTCATTTTTGTTCTTAAATCGTGTTTATACACTGTAAGGAAGTAAATTAGGTGTTCTCCCTAAATTCTGATCAACTTTTTACTTTTAATGTTAAACAGATAACATTGTAAAGCAATTAAAAGTTTTTTCATCAGCAGAAATACAGAATAAATATTGTACTCATGGCTAATAACATTTCCATTAAATGTATTTTTGATTCACCTAAATTAATTTATGTGTAGTTCAGCACAATTTTAGATTATTAGGGTGGACTAAACAATTGCACATTATAGAAGAAATTACTTGGCAAGGGATGCAAAAAGCTTTAAAGTTTATGTTTTATGTTTATGGCATAAAAAGAATATTGGTGCAATCTGCTTTTTTAGTATCATACTAGCATAATACTTTCTTAAATGCTCAAAACCAACGAGTATACATAAAAAATCATATTCACAAGGTTCAAGGTAAGGCTGCATTCTCAATACTATCAGGCTCCTCCGGCCAAACTTGGAGGAATACTTGACCATTTGTAGGTCAGTTACTCACCCTATGTTACATTGAATTTTGGAAAAAAAACATTGTTTTTCTTGCATGCCTCTGTTGAATTAAGAATCCAAAAACTGATCAAATTCTTGATGAATTGTAGTCATAGGGGTTTGTGTTACACAACAGCAAAGCTATATCAAAACATTTGTTTAAAAACTCTCACACAACTCGTGCAGTATCATGTAGGTCTCGTTTATTCAGTCCTATTGTCAGTGCTTCCCAACACACAGCCCTTTCTGATGGGTAACTGAACGAAAAGTGAAACTTATTTGTGCTCTCCACAAAGCCGGGCTCCATCAACAAAAACTGTAATTTTACCTCACAAGACACAGGAGCGATGGGTCTACCCCTGCCTCGATCAGTACTTTGTTTTTGTTATTCTGTGACTTTTGGGAATCTGAACTAAGCCTTTAAAAAACCAAAATAACACTAATAACCTGAGCGTTTGTAAACAGGTGTTGTGATATCATTTTGTGGTTGTAAAATGTAGTCATCAAATTCATCAAATATGTTAAATGTTTTTGGATTCTTTGTTCACCTGAGGCACGAGGGAAAAAAAAAATTGGAAATCCATCAGGCTGCTAATGATTCCAGTTGACAGTGTTGTGTTCTGCTTTATGTCTCAGTGCCTTGAGGGTTTGCCAGTAACAGCGAAATATTCATGCAAATTTATTTAAATGGGCCCTTTAGTCAAAACAAAGTAGTCATCAAATATTGTTGATTACCTCCTTTCTCTGACCGCAGTGGATTCTGAAGATGGTGTAGCCATTGAAGCTCCAGGAAACCTCACCTTAGACACAGACTTCCTTCTCGGACAAGACCTTGAGTTTGGTGATCCGGATCATGAAAACAAGATTCTAGGCCTGGAAAAGTTCTCAGGTTTGTAATACTTTTTTTTTAATCATTATGTGTTGAGTTATAATCCTTAAGATCTCAGTCCTGGTTGGTTTGGCAACACTCTCAGTTACCATGGTAACAGCACGGGCTTCAGCCTCTGCTAATACAGCAGGAGAGCAACTGGCATATCTGTTTACAGCATAACAAAACAAACTTTTATTTGTTCAAGACAACAATGCCTGAAATGACTGGTGTTGTTTTGAACATGCATTTTCGATGATCGTCTTGCTAATCTTTTGACAGTATGTGTTTCCTGTAGTCGCTTCATCATAGCAAAGGGGGCGAATACATATGCATGCTCCATTTCTCATTATTTTATCTATCAGAATGTTTGTTTTTAGTTTTGTAAAATTTCATTTCACTTCACTGATTTTGACTGTTCTGTTAAGGTCCATTACGAGAAAGAACAGGTTGTAATGCAACAAAACACCTGGAAAGTTGAGTTTGCATAAGCAGTAAATTTATACAGCTTTGATGCAGCGTTTAGAGAATAAGCAGTTAACAGTGAGGCCGATATCAGTTGGAAAAAATTATAAACAGAATCATGGGTCACCTGCCGCCGCGCACAAACGGCAGACTCCAGTGAAAATGAAAACTGCTATAGAATGTAGAATAAAGAAAAAAAATGCTGACTGTGAATAGTATCAAAAACAGTTTGATTTAACCCTTTGAAACCTGGATCCAGGTTAGTTTTCTTGTAAAGCATTCAGACACCTTTCACAAACTATTTATGCTGAGCAAATTGGTTTTATTTCTTTCAAAAATATGGGGAAAAATGTAACGACCAGCTTAGCAAGAAATGTCCTACAAGTTGGAAGTGATCTGTGTTGTCTAAACATCTAGTCCCACATATGGCAGACGTGTCTATTGATTATATAATAATGGTAATAGGAGGATCACACACTATGATCATTTTATTATATTTCAATTGACTTCACAGTTTGAGCTACACTCACTTGGTGTATCATTATGTTTTTTGTACAAGCCTTTATTTTCATTTCCTGTCATTACTTTGAAAACATGTAATGAATCTGGTATGGAAATTATTTGAATGTTTTTGGGTTGTTTTTTTTTTTTTACCACAAATGGAAGCGGCGGTTTCATTTGTTAAGCAGCCGTACCACAAAGATGACTCTAACAGTTTGTTTTCCGGTGATGAAGTGTAGCCCCTCTGTGCGACAGAAAGAGAAATGGAACGACCAGCTCATATTTCCCAGCATGACTCTTTGTCAGAGAGAATGATCTGAAAAATAGAAAAGTAGAGAAAGGAGCTGAGACACCATTATTATATAAGGGTCATAAAAATAGGACCATTACCATCAAGGACACCATTATAAGAGGGCATTTATTCATCATCATCATCATCATCATCATCATCATCATCTGCTACCTCTGCTCCCACTACCCCCACTACCATTATCGTTTCCCCCTCATCATCATCATCATCATCATCATCATCATCATCATCATCTACCCTCATCATCATTATCATCATCAGCAGCAGCAGCAGCCTCACCATTACAGTCATCATCATTATCATTAGGCTCGGTAATCATCCACGAGGGGTTTCCGTGGGGCAGGATAAAAGGGCAGTCTCCACTCTCGCCTTCCTCACATCCTGCCTCGGCATCTGTGGAGGAAGGTGGATTTCTTCTGGCTGGTTTGCTTTCAGAACTAAAGCTGAAGAGGTCTCCGTCTTGAAGTCTTGAAGCTTTTCTTCCCACTCACCGGGGGAAAAAAAAGCCTTTTTTGTCTTTTGTCTGTTTATTGTCTGAAAACCTCAAATGGCTTAACAACAGCTCAAACTCAGTTGACCTTGCAGGTAGCGCTGTGAGTATGAAACGTTTCTGTGAAATTTGATTTTCTCACTTTTTTTTTCTGAGAGGAGAGATTCTGTTTGTAGTGCAGTTATCTTTCTCAGTGTGATGGAAATTGAAGAGCATTATTTCTGTAACACTTAAATGCCGGTGGTTGTTTCCTTTATTCGTCAGACAGTTTTTAGTAATGATGGGTATTGTTAGGATTTTATTTATACTGATAAATGACATTGATCCTGCTTACAGATACCAGAACTTCTCAGTAATATACTACTACTCTCCATAATTTGCAACAAAAATTAAGACATGATGTTCAAGAAAAGAAAATGTATTAATGGATCTTTGCAGAAATAAGTTAAATTGTTTCGTGAGTTTCTTGTATATAAGATGAGAGGGAAGCAATTGCTACAAATGTGCTCAACAAACAGGGTTCCTGCAGATCCTTTAAAAAGTTTTAAAAGGCATTGAGTTCACTAGTCTAACGATAGGGCTTTAATTAGTGTAGAAATATCTTAAAACAATCGTTCAAATGTCTTAAAAATGCTTAGATATTGCAAAGAGAGTTTTATGAATCTTTTTCTTATGTTGCAAGCAACATCAACAAAAAAGTTTGCATGCTTGCATGAGGCAGTATTTCAGGAAATTTTTAAAAAAGCCATATTTTGCAAAAATGTAATGGGAACAATATTTTTGCTTTTATAGGTCACATGATGCGCTTGTTGTTAGGAACTAGCTCCCTCGGCCATGATGCTGCAGGTGCTACAAGTGGTTATTGCATCACGTAAATCTTCAAAAGTTGAGAGGATCATCTGGAAATCATCTGAAAACATCTGAAATGATCTGAAATTGTGGACTATCACCTCCCAGAATTCCCTCATACTGGCCACTCCCACGTATAAGGGGCTTGCCTGTCCATTATCGCTCGTATAACACTCCCACATTTCCCTCGACTAGAAATAATGACAGCTAGTGCGGTGACTGCAATAGAAATAAACCTGCTAATGTTTTGAACATCCATCACCATGAAGTCATATAACATCACTCAATGGAAACTCAGACATCTCGCAATTGTGTTTTATTGACATTTCCAAAGTATGGCTTAAATTTTGCGTAAATCTATAAACCCACGTAATGACATTACCTAATTAAAAAGGGGTGTATACAGTAGGACACAGAGTAAAATCAGAGAGAGGCAGAGAAAGAACATTTGTGAATGTAACCTTTTGGGGTGAAATGTTAATTTAATAAATGGCCGCAAAGAAATTTGCTGTATGGTTTTTAGGGTCTTTAATGACTTTTATTGTGAAGATCTTTGTACTAAAAATATGCAGTGATTAAAACATGTTTTTCTGTTTGTCTTCCCTTTTCAGAAGTAGCTGCTGAGATCGGTTTCTCTGTGTATCCTCTGGGTGATGAGGAGAGCCCTGCCTACAGCCAGCTCAGCATGGAAAGCGAAACAGAAAACTCGCACAGCACAACTGACAACGGTCGGGAAGACGAGGGCAGAGCAGCGCAGTCCGAGCCCAGTTTTCCTCCCTACCTGTCCTGCAGGGGTTGTGGACAGCTCCGCGATGACCCTCTGGGACCTGGCATAGACTTGGTTGGTCCGTACTGCCTTAGGTGCTGCAAAGCCTCACGGGAAGCCAAAAGTACGGACTTCTGTTCACCTTTTGGAGGCATCAGCGGGATTCGCTCAGGTTCCCATTTGCAGCTCGATGGTGAAGGGGTGGGAAACGGGATGGGGGACAAAGTACTGACGGCTGAGGACAAATTGGCCAAATTGCACTCATGCCACCTCTGCGGCTTCTCCTCGCGTTACGCCAACCATGTGAAGCGTCACATGAAGACTCACAATGGGGAGAAGCCCTTTAACTGCCCCCTGTGCACTTACGCCTCAGCGCAGCTGGTGAACCTGCAGAGACACCTGCGCATTCACACCGGGGAAAAACCTTACAAATGTGACATCTGCACTTTTGCCTGCAGTTCCCCCGGCAACCTCAAGAGGCATCAGCGCATGCATGTTCCCTCTGCAGGGGCGGGACAGGACGCCCCCCCACGACCTACCAGTGGCCAAAACAGTCTTAAGGGGCACGTAACAGGACAACGACCCAATGAAGAAGTGTCTGGTACTTCAGCCAAGGGTATGTATCACTTCCTTTATTCATTTAGTTTACTTTAGAAACAATTAAGCGTTTATTAATTATTTAATCATCTCCATAACTCTTTTTCTGCCTCCCCCCCAGCAATAGCAGAGGCATAAAAAGAATATGAAACAGTAAAACAACCTGAAAACATAATGCCTCTGGCCTCAGCTATTGCTGGCGCTGAGTCATCGTGTTTTCAGGTTGCTCATTCATTCTTGTGAACGCGATATGCCCTTGAGGGAATTTCTTCTAATTTTGCCAAACATTTACTTGGACTCAACAATGAGCTGATTAAATTCTGGTTGTGATAGGTCAAAGGTGAAGGTCACTGTGACTATGTCGGTCTCATTCTTGTGAACGCAATATCTCAAGGGAACTTGAGGGAATTTTGTTAAACTTGGCACAAATGTTGGAGTAGACTCAAAGATGAACTCATTAGATTTTGGTTGTCAAAGTTCAAGGTCATAGGGACCTTGCATTCTTTTGAAGGCCTTATCTCAAGAACGTTTTGAGGGAGCTTCCTCAATTTGGCACAAACATTCGCTTGGACTTAACGATGAGCTGATCAGAATGGTGTTCAAAGGTCAAGATCACCTTCACCTTGCATCAGTCTCATTTTCGTAAAAACAATATCTCAAGGTTGCCTTGAGGAAGTTTCCTCAAATTTGGCACAAACATTCACTTGAACTGATCAGGTGATCTGGTGATCAGAGGTCAAGGTCGCAGTGACCTCACACTGAAAACTCCCACCTTACCCACCTTAAAACTGATGATTGTATCGATCTTCTGTGCTGCTAGGAGGGAAGATGTGAGTGAAGAATCCATGTTTCCACAGAAATGGATGTACTGACTGGTACGCGGAGGTATACAACCGCATGGTGGTTTATCTAGTTTAGAAATTTGCATCAACTTGGTACCGAAGTATCAGTTTTCGTGACATCCCTCCTCACGATACAGTCTTGAAACATGATGAACAGATATACTTCTGCACACTGTCTAAATTGTAAAATAAATATTTTTTTGTGACATTTTGGTAACTAGATCTCATTTTGGAGAACAATACATTTTCTTAGTTTGATTGTGATCAACAGTTTTTCTGCAAATTGTGTCCAGCTCATCTCTTTCCTGCACAGCTGTTTAGAAATATATGTGGTAAGCTTTCTTTTTTTCTGATCGCTTTTTTTCTGTTATATATATTATATAATAACTCACTCCCATCTTTTTGTGAAGTTTCAGAAGTTGCGAGGCCGACTTCGAACCTGAGTTTGGGAGCCCAGAACAACGACTACCTATCAGCCTTTGATGGCTTGAAGGGGGCGTCACCACCACCCATACCAGCCTCTAACCCGGCTCCTGGCCACCAGCCTCCGCCCCTGCTGGACTCCACAGGCAGCAGCGGCAGCAGGGCTACCAGAGAGGGCGTGGCAGATGGCGCCGCCCTCCCCCCTTCGCTTTTTCCTTTTACCTGCCGGTTGTGTGGCATCGTCCTGGAGGACGAGGACGGCTCCTCGGCCCAGATTTGTGCCAAGTGTACCCTTGAAATGCTGACTAAAGACTCGTCATCATCTCCCAACAGCCCTGGCGAGCGCAGTGATAAGGTGTACACCTGCGCCGCCTGCCCTTTCCTCACACACTACCCAAACCACTTGGCACGCCACATGAAAACTCACAGCGGCGAGAAACCCTACAAGTGCCCACAGTGCGACTACGCCTCAGCGCACTTCGACAACCTCAAGCGCCACCACAGAGTGCACACGGGCGAGAAACCTTACAAGTGCCATTTGTGCGATTACGCCTGCGGGAACCTGGCCAACCTGAAGCGCCACCAGCGCGTGCACTCGGGCGCAAAGCCCTTCCAGTGTGCCGTGTGCAGTTACTGCTGCAACCAGAGCATGAACCTGAAGCGGCACATGCTCCGGCACACGGGAGAGAAGCCGTACAAGTGTCAGGAGTGCGGCTACACCACCGGTCACTGGGACAATTACAAGAGACATCAGAAGAAACACGGCCTGGCCACGGACGGCTGGGTCAAAGTCCCAATGACAGGCAACAATGAAGAAGAGGGAGGAAGAAAAGGGATGGGAGCTGACGTTCCAGCTCACAGAAAAGAAGCAGGTGTTGATATGCAGTACATGTCGAGGGAGGGAGGTCAGACAATACACTCGTGCTACAAACTTGAGATTGTATAAAATATAACTCAGCAAAACTAAGCTACCAGCAACTTGTTTTTTTTTCTTTTTCACAGAGCCTTTATATTGTTTTAGTGTGTGTCTGTCTTTTAGTGTTTTGTCAGATGTCTTCGAAGGCTGCTAATCGTTTATTTGTAGAATCTCGCACAATTATGAAACACAATTGTTCTTTGTATTTTGATCCCTTTTTTGGGTTCAGTGTCTGTTCAGTTCGTCTTCTAGTCCGTGTCAAGACAAATAGACTTTTTCCACTGTCTTATTCTGTATGTTACACCACACCAGAATAATTCAAACATTCCCCTCTCATGTTACAACACATATCTTCATTCAAGGACAGGAAATACTCAAATTCTCCTCAAAACATGTGCACATTTATGCCTGAACTGTTGAGCTGCACTGTGTAGTTTTTCGGGTTTCTTTTTTCTTTGAAAAAAGGGGCAATTGCTATTTTTATCAAAGCTGTTAGTGTTAGACACAAGAGTCCTGCATGGGTCTGACTTCCTTTTTTTTTTTTCTTCATTAATATTTTGTCAAAATTTTCAGCACCCACTTCACAACCAGCACAAGATCACACATATGATCCTACCAGAACCTTAAGTCCTATAATAACAACACTGCGCTCAAATAATTCCTTTAGGCAGCATGTTTAGGAATTTCAAACATGTGAGACTAAGATATTTTATTTTATGAGACAGATTGTTAGATTTGGGGAGATTTAGCGACATCTAGCGGTGAGGACTGTAGATTGTACATCTGAAACTCATCCAGGAAAGGATTCCTATTAGTAAGTATTATTTGTGCAGGAGGTTTTTACAGGGAGCCACATTATCCGCAGAAGGCTCTTATCCTCCATAAAAAAAAAAGAACTGAGAGGGTGACTAAAACTGGTAAAAAACTAATAAAGCAGTTTTACCTTATAAATCAGTGTTCCTCCTTCACTGTTTGGCATGTCAGAGATGCGTCACTAGCCCAGCATCTGCTGATGTTTGCTCATCTTTTTTTCCTGATAACTTAAAGTATGCTCACCTTGTTTCTGATCCAGATGTTCAAAGCAAATTGACGCAGTTTTGAACCTGTAAAAACACAAGAGTGTCAGTGTCAGTGTTTTTTCAATGCCGTGTGGTACGGCGAAAACACACATCCCTGCGGATGTGTTTCTCCTTTTTCTCTGTTACCTTAAAATTCAGACATTCAGGAGGTTTTTACAGGAAGCTGAAATATCCACAGAGGTTTCTTCCCCTCCAAAACAAAAGGATCCAGCGATTTAAACCCATTAAAGCACTGAATAAAGCAGTTTTACTTGACAAATCAGTGTTTTTCCAACACTCATTGTAGAGGTGTTGATAACTACAGAGGCCGATGCAGAAACGCAAATAGCCCTATCCAGAGCCAGTTTTTAGTTTGTCCATTCTGAGCTGCTGTAGACATATCGCAGTGCAACATGGACCCACTCCTAATGTAGATATATAGGGCACATTCTAAGGTAACAAAAGCAAAGCGATTTTTATTTTCCGATGATTATAAGCTAAAGGAAGCATGCTTATTATATTTTATTTAATTTCTGCAAAAATATCTCCCTACTTTTGAAATGAAGATAACACAGGAAATACAATTCAAATGACTGTTTTTTGCTTATTCTCATGATATTAAGCCCCACATCTCTACAGTTTACGTGTATATTATTAACACATCTGACTGAAGCTGCTTTCAAAATCCAGAAGACAGCTGACACACAGGCAGCAGGAAAAGGATTAAAAATTTAAAATGTTGAATTGAATTATCATCAATCTCATTTTATTTGAAACTATCATCCAACACCTGCGATCCAACCTGCATATTCTTTTTTTTTTTTTTTTCGACCAGAACTGAACCGGTAAGTCAAATTTAGCCAAAAAAATCCGGCAAATCACCTTTTTTGTGGGCAGCTCGACTTAATGCAGGACTCTGATCATAAATGTATTGCCTAATTGTTTTGTATCAAAAATCAACTTGAATGTTTCTGAAAGCTGATTACGTTTACCTTGGTTACCTTTGGTTTGCTTCTTGGTATTTTTAGGGTTCAAAAAACAAGTCATGGAATTTAACAACCACATTTTCCAGGCCTGGAAAAGTCATGGAAACAGTCAAAATCACTGAAATTTTGAAAAAAACAACTTGGGCAAGAATTTAGTATTAGTATTAGTATAGTAGGTCCTTGAAAAGTTGGGAATTAATCTTGAAATTTTGTCTATGAAAATGTGTGGGAAGCCTGTATTTTGACTACACAGTGCAGCTTTGAGTAAAGATGGGTCCTTCTGAGGGCCAATATTGTGCTTTGTTTGCGTTGGGGCACAGGCTCTGCTAACAGCATGCCTTCAGATTAATTTACTAATGTACTACTAGCAAAGTGCTATTTGATAATACTGGACTTGTTTTACTCTTGAGAAACTATACTGATTATAGGTTCTTTAAACCTAACAACATAATCTCCCGTGTCTTCAACTGCGTTGTCTTCTTTTTGCCAAAACCCTCAGGATTAGAAAAAGTGATTTAAAAAAATAATTTTGTTTTTTTAATACTACAATTGCATGTGCAAGCATTTTATAGGCCCTCTTCAGTCTTCACTTGGTTGTTTGGTTCAAGAAAAAGCACAAACATACACGCACTGTTGCATTTGGAAAGTTGTGGAGGAAAAAAAAAAAGTCTCTTATGCGATACAGGAGAAACAAACTGTAAACAAGCATGTTCAAAAGGATTTTCCCCCACGAACTTGTACTTGGTACATATCATGAATTTGTCAATTTCTGGAACTTAAATTTGTTTATTTTGGGTCTTTTTGATCACGTTTCTTTTAATTACTGTTTACTATTAACTGTGAAATTAGCCCATTCTCGTGTTTTTTACTTGAAAAAGATGACACTATTAGTAAGCATGTGAGTGTGTAATGGTTTTATTTTTTTAACGTGGCTGTAATACACTGCTAGAAGTGCATACTTTAATATATAGATTTTTTTTTTTAGTTTTTGAATGTGTGATGTGTCATTTAGATCCAATGGGAATAATAATAGGGACTGTGATTTAATTTTACACTCTTCATGAGTTACTATTATATGCAAGTGAGATATTTTTTCAGGTTGCAGACTTGCCATGACACAGTGGAGCATTGATTCGTACTGACATCCCCCAAGTGTCCGTTTTTGTCTTCATGCAGTGTCTCATAAATGCCTTAAATGAGGATTTTGAAATAAACACATGGAAGTCATTTCATTGAATGTCAGACAACAGACTGGATTTCTTCATTTCAAACATGCAGTACATCACTTTGATTACAACTGAACCATATGACCATCCTCTGTACCTGGGGTGGGGAACCTCCGGCCTGCGGGCCATGTACGGCCCACGAGACCGTTTGATCCGGAGCGCCACACAGTTCTAAAAATGAATGTAAACTCAGGGGAAAAAATGTCGACAGCAATTACTCTTCTGACAGCAATGCATGTCTGAGTTAGGTTCAGGGTCAGTAAACACAACACGTGAGGATACGTGCAATCGCGCAATAACATTGGGGATGGATTGACAAGTGATATGTGACATGGCCAGGGCCAAGAAAAGGAGGATGGATGCAGAATGCCACGTTTTCCAGGAGAAATGGACGAAAGATTGTTTATTTGTCGAAGTAAAAGGTAAAGCACTTTACCTAGTTTGTGGGGTTGTGCCGGAAGTGATGAAAAAGGGCAAGTACGAGTCATTACAGCTCGAAACATGATAAAATGGACAAAAGGGCAAATGCGTTTTAATAAAATTAACGGTCTTCTTTGGAGTTGGGGTGCCCAACAATCAGCTTTCACAACACTACACACTGACAGAGACAATGTTAGGGGGGCAAGTTTTGCAGTGAGTTAATTAATAGCTAAGAAGCTGAAATATCATGCAGAAGGAGTTGGTGAATGAGTGTAATTTACATGAAATAATCGTGAAACCATGACAACTGTGGTTTTTCATACTATCAGAATCTACAATTGTTGCATCATATCATATGTGTTCAGAAATTTAGTAGCCTATGGCTCTTGGAGGGCTTCATAAAAACTGAAATGGCCCTTGATAGGAAAAAGGTTCCAAATTTTTGGCTCTCACTGTTAAATAAAGTGAGAAAAAAATTAATCTCAAAATATACATAATTTATAACAATAAGAAGCAAGAAACTTCTATAGAAAAATGCCAGAGGTCTCTACTGAAATTGATTTATCTGTTCCAAGAAATATAGGCTGATTTATCGGCCTGACCCAAATATCAGTCAAGTTTTTGACCAATGTCACTGCCGATAATGAATTCTCCACCGAAAGTGACGAAACATTTCTAAACATTCTGATCTTCGGTGCCAAAACTGCCATCTCTAGTATTCGGTACTTAAAAGTCGGTTTCAAGCATGGATATCTTATAGTGAAGTCTGCTCAGTGGCGCAGAAAGCAGAAAAAGCTCCTTTTCCGGGTTCAGAAATGTGAAAAATACCCGGATCTGCTGGCCCATAGAGCATGCGTAGTAGAGATTAAGGGCAGCCGAACGCGGCCGAGTGTCGCCGAGCGGGTAACTTCCGCCGGCGGAGCGACCAACTTCCGGATTAGCGCCTCGCTAGCTTGAATGGCAGTCTGAAGAAATTTAATCTTGCTGCTCTTTTAGATTTAACAAATGTTATCGAACCGGATGGTTTACATCAAGACAGGAATACAAGACGTTTCTCGGGGGATTTTGACGCTCACAAAAAAATGTTTACAGATTTACAGACGTCTCTTTTGTGATGTTAGTCAATGGGGAAAAGTCTTTCTGGGCCATTGGTGACGACCCGAGTGGTGTAATTCCACTTTCGGCCACTGTGTAAATTTTGCATCAGCGCCTGGCGCACTTCCTGGGGGTTTGGGTTAAAGACGAAAACAGTGGGGTTTCTTCCCTCGCTTCACTTATTTTGGTTTAGTTTTCGGCGGATTACCGCCACACAGTGTGGAGGTTTAAGGAAGTGAAAGGGAACCCAATCAGAACATCTGGGGGGCGGGGTCGGACTCCGGACCCTGCCGCTGTCCGCAGCGAGGACCCTCTCGTTTTTATGGGACTGGGCATTTATGAATAGGAGATCCTGGGATTCTGCGTCATCCCATTGGTTCCTGTCACTGCAGTGTGCCTCCCCTCAGGCCGCCGCACAGCTCAGCCATCAGTCTGCTGCCGCACCGAGCTGAAGGGCTCTCCTCACCAAGGGTCTCCTCTCCTCGGCTCCCTTCCGCACCGGACCGGTCTGAAGCATCGTACCCGGCCTCTGTGCAGCTTCGGACGGTCAGATTTGATCAGTGTGCGGCAGTGAAGAGGAGGAGACGGGGGAGATATCTGTGTTTGGTCCTGGAGGGGAGGAGCCAGTTGTTGATTGTACGCTGCAAGGAGAAGGCGCCGCACACAGAGGTAAGATACCGTTTACGTAATAGATATTATTGTGTGTTTTATCTGCGGACTTTGAAACGCGCATTTTATACATCTTTATATTCGCGTTTGCTCGTGTTAATGATGATATCGGGAGGTGGAGGTGAATGCGAATACGTAGCCTATTAAACATGCCACTCCCTGCAATGATGCCCTGAGCAGACCCCCTCTTTGAATGATTAAAATGGAAGTATGAAAATGTGTACTGATTTTAAAAATAAATGTGGAGGTTTTGCAAGGATGCGTTGATCTTTTATAATATTTTTTTAAATTTGCAATGACATCTCTAATATATCGCGTATTGTTTTGTTTTTGTTAAATAGCACAGCTTTTTTTTTTTTTTTTTTTTAAATTTAATCCGTAGACTTAAAATTTATCAGTGAGTTATAAGTGCACATACACAACTGTTATGAAATCACACATCACATACTTAAATAGTCATGGGAAAAAATAATCCCTTATATTGTGGTTATTCAACAACATAAAGTAGCCTGCAGGCTGCCAGAGGTCACTATGGCTCAGTGTTGAGCGCCACATGGTGCAGAAACAGAATATTTTGGTCAGGGATGCCGCGGAGTGCAGAAGTGTGTGTGTGTGTGTGTGTATGCGTGTGTGTTTGTGTGTGTGTGTGTGTGTGTGGGCAGGCTGAGGTCACTCTCATGCCTCTGAAACCCGCATTGCTGATGTGGGCTTGTGTCCAGTGAAGATATTTAATAGGGTGTATCATCAGGTTTCCCTCTGCTAAGGCAACATCAGACATCCTCCTCTCTGTTCAGTGATTGCATGGCAACAGCTTGTTACAAGTGTACTCAAATAAACGCTTCAAAACTAAGGAGATAACGCGGCTGTCAGGATAATAATGTGGTTCATTCAAAGGACAAAATGCAGAAAAAAAGGTGTCCTGGTTCCTGCCTGTTTGGCATTTCAAACGAGGGGAAATGCTTTGGGGGCAGATGCTGGTGGTTGTATAATAATCCCATCTGTCATTGTCATTTTATCTGTCATCGATAGGCAGAGAGCCACAGGAGAGACTTAAATTTATTGACAGTCATATGCAAAATCAAAAAGGCTATAAAGGATTTAGTAAAAAATAACTGTCATATGCACAGGGTTACTTACAGTGCAGTTTGTCCTGATTTATTGCAGTAAAGGCTTCTTTTAAGGACATTAAAGTCACAGGCACCCATTTGTTTTATATGTATGAAATTAGATGAAAGCATGACTTGATATGATAATCTCATGACACAAAGCCAACCATCTGTACAGGTCAAATGTCACAGCTGTAGGGCATCACTCTTTAGTCACTCTAAAGTGTTTTATAGTACTTTTTAAACTTTTTTTTTTGCTTTTTGCCTCTATTTGACATAGCAGTATGTAAGCATGAAAGGGGAAGAGAGAGGGGATGACATGCAGCAAAGGGCCCCACCTCTTTATACTACTTCTACTGGTGTATTTTCACCTGTGGATGAGGTAATGATAGTACACCTTTAGGAGAAAATCTGCTTCATTATAAACATTGCCTTCAGTATCCTGGATGGGTAATTTAAAGGGATACATCAGCAATTTAGTATTGTACCACCATTCACAAGAGAGTTTAAATAAAAACTTTTAAAATCTGAGGAGTAGAACCCAAGATTTCCTGAATTTTGGATAATTTTTTCATCACATACATTGATGCAAAGTGTAAACATCGATCCATATTATCCCCTCACAGGCAAATACTGAGAGTAAACAGACGGTGCACATCATATGTAAACAAAAGCCGTACTGAGGAAACATGACGTACCTGCCGGGCCACTTCACAGACTTCTTGCTAACTTTAGGTTAGCTGCTCTGTTTCAGCAATGTTGACTGAAAAAATGTGCATGTAGACTGAAAGTCATCCGTGCTGTTCTGTCTGTGCAGGGACTTGAACCAGCGGTGAGTAAGTTAAAGCATAAATAATAGTAAACGGTTTAAGTTATGAGTAGAGGAAAAGTCTGCTAGTAGTTAAGCTAATTTCTGCAATGTAAAATGCCATAGGCTTATGCTAATAACTTTAGCCTGTTGTGTATGTGGGGGAATGTGACCTACATAAGTCAGTTGTTTTGTCTATGATCCTTGACAGTTATTGAGTTTTACACTTTAGTGAAAAGATCTTGTTGTTAATCCATGTTTTGAGGATATTTTTTAGTGAGACAGCGGCTGCCTTTCTAGTGATGATTGTGTCATCAAAAGCATGTTTTTTGTGAGACATTGGCTGCATTTCCAGCTGAGATTGTGTCAGCCAAAGCTGTTGTTTTCCAGCACGACATTGGCCTTATTTCAAGCTGCAACTGTGCAACTTAAAGTGGGTTTTTTTAGCAGGTGTTTTTTGCAAGGCATCAGCTGCATATCCGACATCAACAACTTTTCTAGCAGCAAATGTGCCTCCAGGAGTGGATGTCTTTAGTTAGACATAGGCAGCATTTTTAGTAGTGATTGAGTCAGCAAAAGCTGTTGTTTTCTGGTGAGACATAGGCTGCATTTCCAGCCACGATTGTGCAACAGATGGCAAATCCTTTCAGCAGGACATTGGAGAAATCTTCAGCCATGATTAATGCACCAGGAGTAGGTCTTTTTTAGTGAGACATGGATGAAAAAATTAATTACAAATTGTATTTAGCGAGACATCGACTGCATTTTCAGCTGCCATTGTGCAACCAAAAGTGTGTTTTTAGCGAGACATGGGCAACATTTCTAGCCCTGATGTGCCACAAGGAGTAAATGTCTTTTGGTGAGATATCGACAGCATTTTCAGTAGTGGTTGTGATTGCAAGAGCTATTGTTTTCTACCAAGGCATTGGCTGCATTTCCAGCCACCTTTGTGCAACCAGAATTGTTTTTTCTTAAGTGAGACATCAGCAACATTTCCATCAACAATTGTGCCACCAAAAGTGGGTGTTTTAAGCCAAAACATGATCCATTCTTAACCATAACTGTGTGTTTGTGCCTGAACATAACCACACGTTGACCACAATGTTGATGAATACACAATAACAATATTTATTCTGGTGACTTGATTGTAAATGCTCGTCTTTCAAACTCCATTCCTCCACTTATGAACACATGTTGAGAGTAATCTACTTTCTGTAAAAAGTCTCCAAGCTGCAGCTGAGATAACCCCAGTGACATCATCAGGGTTAAACCGTTATCTAAGTGTAGAAATGGTGGAATGCACCTTTAAAAGTTTTGTATTGTATTTTCTGCAGAATCGTGTGTGAGTGCGTGCTGCTTTTGTCGTCAGATTAAAATCTATGTGAATCAGCATGCTGAATCATGTCAGTAAGTAAGGAAACGAGACTCCAGCCAAAGCCTTTGTACATTATGTAATGATGTCCGCTGATGCTTTTTGGCACAAGGGATCAGTTTTTCCTTTGCCTGTTGGAAATAAATTAAAAATGAGGGTTTGCCGCTGTGAATGAAGACTGAGGCGTGTGGCTGAAGCTTTTTTGTTTTGCATTCTGGTGTAGCATGGAATAGATGTCGGTCAGTCGTGAAGTGCTTCAGGAGGTCAAAAGGTCAAACAGCCATGTTGTTGGAGTCCTCTTCAGCAAGACGTCCGCCTCCTGCTGACTGTCTTCCCTTTGCAACATTGAGACATACGTGATGTATACTTCCTTTCCTTATTAACTTGTGAAAAATAGACTTGAAAACAATAAATAGTTCACACAGAATATGTACAAAGATTTTTTTTAATACAGGAGAGCAAATACAGTTTTAGAGGGTTTTGTAATTTCTCTGTGCCAATGTGAAAAAAGAGGTTAAAATGAGATGCATTTCTGTTGTTGAGGTTAAAATGTCAAAGTCAAAATCATCTTTATTGTTAATTCTGACATGTTTGTTAGACATTACAGGAATTGAAATTGCGTTTCTCTTCATGCCAATTGTGCAAATAGTAAAAGGACAAAAAGAGACTAGAAAAACAAAGAGAAAAAAAAGCTAAAAAATGTATGTACGTAAATTAAATAATTGGGCAATAGAAAGAAAGAAAAAAATGAAAAAGAAAATAAATAAAGTGGAATAATGCCAATTTTAAATTAAGATGTGTTACTCATTGTTGGTTTTCAAAAGAATGGTTTACAACAGGTAAACAGGGTCACAAATCTGAATGATTCATTTTTCTTCTTAAAAGATAAATTTAAATTGATAAAAATGTAGGATAGGCATTTCTAAGCTTTTGCTTGTGCCTGAGCCTTTACAGTCTCTACTTAATAGAGAAATTGTTGATTTTGTATATACAGCTTGTATTGTTTCTATGCATTGTATTATATACAGATTATGCAAATAAGTATGTTTTGATTTTGACCATCTCCATTAGTTATTTTGCTCGCAGTGGTCGGTGTCTCTCGACCTTTAGCAGCAGTTTTACTCACAAGTATGACACACTGTTATCCTTGTCATTCAAAGGCATTTCACCTGATATTTAGGTTAAACTTTGCACATGGATGGAGGGTGAAAAAAAAGTGTGATTGAAGCTCTCTGTGCTCTGGCAGCGAAAGAAAGTTCTAGGACAGATTTTGAATTTGTCCTCTAATTCTCTGTAATCCCCCAAGACGCCTTAAGAATTTGAATTCTTGTAGAGGCTGTGTTACAGGATTGTTCGTTCAACGTGGCCAAGAGTTCCTCTAGAAAAGGAGCGAAGTATGAAACATCAGAGGAGTCCTATACTGTAAAGAGGGGAGGTCAAATCTTAGAGTGAGTCTTTGGCCTCAGGAGCATTTTACGGTATACTGTACAAACACACACACACACACACACACACACACACACACAAAGACACACACATTCAACGGAAAAGAAAATCATTAAGCTGTAAACTGAAGATGTGCTCTCTCCTTCCAAGCAGCATCTGCGTCCATCCCTCGTCTTGTTAACTCTTTTCCCTTGAGCCTTCTGAGGGATGGCATTAAAGACAGCAGCCCCCCCACCCCAACACCCCCACCCTCTCATGACAAAGCATATTTAACCCTTTGAAACCTCAGCATCACTTTTCTTGTGCTGCATTTAGACCACTTTTCACGTATTTAAGTCTTCATCCAAAACACGGGAAAAAAGTAATGAGTAATGAGCAACTTTGAGCAACTTTGCAAGAAATGTCCTGAAAATGGCAAGAATTTTTTAGATTTAGAAAATTACTTTAAAAAACAGGGAAATTTGAAAATTATATTCAAAATGATCATAATCCTATATGTAAAATTATGTTACAGAATCGTTATTGTTTTTAAGCACCGTATTCAGGTTATTTACATGTTCAATTTATTGAGCATGTGAATAACCCTAATTTTTGGTAATTTTTTGTTACTTTTTAAACTAGTTTTTGACTAATTTTGGGGTAATTTATTCTTTTGTTGTTTATTGCCTTCCTCCCATGTTTTCGAAAGAAATCAAGCCAATTTGCTCGGGTTTCAAAGGGTTAAAGAGGTCAAAATGCACACCGCTTTTGATGCCCCACAAGTTTTATTGTTACAAGTTTTCCTTGTGACTGTGATCAGTCGTTGTCACTGACTTTGAATCAGCCTTAACACTGGTGTTCATTGTGTTTGTATCATAGCCACTGGTCATGAAAGACAAACAGCATCTCATCGGCGAGAAGCGTCTTCTGTCATTTCCGTCTCTGTTTCTACATAATTCAGACTTTTATGTGCATAATGATGTGTGTGTTTGTGTGTGTGCGGAAGTGTGTGTGCATGCCAGTGGTCTTCGTTTCTGCAGTTTGTGATGGATGGATGATCTGATTCAAGATGATGATGATGATGATCTATAACAATAGATGTTTTGCTCATTAAGTGAACAGGACAGTTGGAGTGAAAGACCATTATCCTTGATAAATGGAAGGTTTAGTCAGATGTTGAAGGGAAAAAGAAAAATAAACTTCAGTTTAGAAGTTCAGGGGACGTATTCACAAACGTGGAGTCAAACTTGTAAGAGCTCCTAATTTAGCCTAAAAAATTCTAGTAAGAAGTCCTTGCTTAGGAGTGATTTAAGAAAGTTCTTAGCATTTCTGAGCAAAGAAGGGACAGAAACTTTACCCTAAGTGAGGAAGTGTGGTTGACCCTGTTGCTAGGTATGACAAATTATTCTAACAGATGTGATTGGTTGTCACAGACATGCCCTTTGTGAGCCTGCAAGATGTGGACACCCAGTGGAAATAAAATGAACTGCATCACGATAGGAAACTGTGCTCACACTGCTGTAGTTCTTCAGTTGCAAATATTTTAGTGTTGTGATCACTTCTGGTGTTTTATCGTTATTGTGTTGTGTGGGAGATGTAAGAGCACCACTTATGAGATCGACCACAAACATTATCCCTGCATCATCTAATCTGTAGCATTTCATTTACTCTCTGTCATTCAGCTTTAGAAGAATATTTTTCTACTTCTTTGTCTTTCTGATATTTTCTCCTCTGCTCAAGAAACAGTGAAGATCTTAAAAGTCCTCCTCCCCATGCCTAGCAGTTTTTCACCGTAGGAGCTGATTGTGAATTACTTTTATCTTTACCAGGAACTAGTCTTAACTTTAAGGGAAAATACTTAGAAATCATCATAATCCCAAGCATTTTCTTAGAATTTCGTCACTAGGGGCAACTCTCTGTACCAGGAAGCTTTGTGAATACGGCCCCAGAAGCCTTGGCCTTACTTTGGTAAACATAGTTTGCGGTCCTAAATAGACTTGTCAGAATAGCTGGACTGACTCTAAGGACCGTTACTGGTCCAAAACTAGTCTGAGTTGTACTGCTATCTGGAGCTGATTCTCAACCCAACTCGATCCAAGTCTGAGCCCTTAAATCTGAGTCGCATCTGGCAGTTATGTGTGGACCAGAGCCCGCTCACACTCTGTCCTTTGGTGCCAAAACACAGCGCAGTTTGCCAGCATTTAGTAGTGGAGTACAATGTAGTATGATGTCATATAGAAATGCTTGATTTATCATAAAATTAATGATTGTGCACATTGTTCTGCAATGATTGATTAACTCAAAGTCCCTCGTTGTTCCTGTTGATATCATGTTTTATGTGATCTAATTTAATGTGAACAGTCTGTGCAAAGTCTCTTTATCTTTGCTCAGCTGTGTAAGAGCAATGATGTCTGTGCAAAACAAATATTTCTGAGCGAACTGATGGGAAACTTTCCCTCATAGTGACAACATTTTTAAGCTAAGCAGCAAATTTTGTTGCCGAATTACCTGGCTACCTGTGGTTCCCATCTGGTCCAGCCACGGGGTCCAGATTTCTTCTTACTCATTAATTTAAGGTTCACACATAAGATAATTGGTCACGTATTCAGTAATATTTTACAAAATGTAAACAAGACACACAAGTTTCGAACACAATGAAATTAAACATATTGCAAGAATAAAGTGCAAGTTACTTAAAACTTAACTGTAAAAAACTGTAACCAAAAAAGTGCATATTATTGCTTCAATATCAGTGACAATGATGCTGCAAAGTCACAGCATGTTAATAGGCTAAATAATACCAACACAGGGCAATAAAATCAACTCCACAGCAGGAAATGGCACTTCACAATAAAAGCTCTGTACCGGAATTTTCCTGAATTTCAAAACTGTAGCGTGTTTTTTACAAAGTTGACATGTTAGCGAGTCACTTGCTGTCCATTCAGAATGGACTTGCGACCCACTTTTGGAATGCGACCCACCAGTTGGGAATCGCTGTTTTATAGTTTGGAGCGATAAGTCCCCACTGCAGCCCACTGAGTTCAAAAACACTAAAATCTCTGTGTATGTGTGTCGTACATGTATCAGTGTGCCTGTGTGTGTGCGTGCGTGTGTGTGTGTGTGTTTTTAAGCTTGTATATGTGAACGTGAAGGCGTAGATACACTACAGGGACAGTATGTTCACTGCATGCAGATTTAGCTCTATTGAATGTGTTATGTGTGCGCTTTTGATGTCTTCATATGTGGGAATTACGTCTATAAATAAACAGCAGCGCAGTGAGTGTTTATCACCGAGGTCGGTGCTTTGGATCCTCTACTTTGGCAAAGAAAGTCAGTTCCATGTGGAATATGGATGTTGGTGAAATCCAAGCGGATGCACAGCACAGTTGCCGGATGCAGAAAAGCTGGAAATATGTAGAGGGAGGACTAAATATTTTGAAATTGTTGCTGGGAGTTCGAAGTTCTTTTTTTTCTCTGGGGGTAACATAATATACTCTTCCATATCCCTCCATCCTTACCATAGACCCAATCTTGTCTTTTTCTTCAGGTTAACAATATATGCTACATATGCTACATAGAAGTGGTATACATCATCTGAAATCTGGAAACCCTATGATTAATTATACTCATTATGTAGCATAAGTTGTTATAGAATTTTTGGGTGGATACCATTTGTTACACAGATTTGGTGCTAAATTTACTCTTTTTTTACCACTTGAAAACTGATAAAAATAGTCAAAAATATCTCCAAAATACCACATTAAGACATCAAGACCTCGATTAATGCAGTAGAAAAATCCACGCTTTGATACTTTTGCCATCCATCCTCTGAATGCCTGAGGTCTCTTGTTTCAGGCTGTAAAGTTTCATGAGGCTCTGAATATCCTAAAGGTCACAACAGATCATTGTATACAGTGAGGTCCATTTTTTGAAAAAGAAAAAAAAGGTCTCACTACAATGAAACAGCTACTATGGGGATTAATATCATAACACATGAGTACATTGGGCTCACTGAATCCACAAGAGTCTCGGCTTTCCAGTTTGACCCAATTAATGCAATTCCAGTAATGTTTAGGAACCTCGGTATGCAGGAGTATTCAAAAACAATAGGCACAAATAACACATTTGTACTAAATGTCAAAGACGGCATGAGTTTCACCAAAAACTGACGTTTTAGCATAAAGTGGACATGAGAAGAAACCTTGTATCTCCACTCTGGCTTTAAATGTGCCCAGCCCCCTACAGGATACAAAAGACAATAGCGTTAGCTGAGGACAGCAGCGTCCTCGCAGAGTGGAAGAGGTTAACACAACACAGGATGTCTCCACTACCTTGCTTTTTCATGAGAGATTTGAGTCTGAATTTAACAAAAGATTACAGTTTTCACTTATAAAATATAGGGAAAAGTCAGGAGAGAATGAACACCACAAATGATAACTGTAACTGATGGTCAAGTTGTGGATAAGATGTCCTTATATGAACTGCACTTCTTCCAAAGGAAGATTTTGTCGAGAGAAATTAGAAAGAAGTTTATTTTTTTTAAAAAAAAAGACAAAACTGCAGTTGCTGCAGTGTTTACCATCACTGTCAGTCTGTAAGAGTAGTACAGATACTGTAGCTTCAACGGTGTCATTGTATCCTTCCTGTTGTCGGCCTGTGTGAAACTGAATGCTGTGAGTGTGTTCACACACTCCTCTCATCTGGCCTGTTTGTGTTCCTCTAGTTTTCTCAAAGAAGACCAAGATTAATTTTATCACAAAAGACGTTGATTTTAATTTTTTTTATCGTCAGTGTTCGGAGGCCCTGAGAGGCAAGAAAGAATTTTTTTTCTGATGGTCAATTTTCTAAGTCTGATACCTTTCGCTTCTGTTTTTATGACAAGTGGAAAAAAAAGTTTTGCCAGGACAAATTTTTAAAGTTCCTTTATTTTTTTTAAATTAGTGAAAACAAGGAAAAAAAGATATTTAGTGAAAAGTTTGGGCAAGTTGTTTTTCCTTCTGTTTTTTCTTTTTTTTCAGTCATAAGAAGCTACAGCGCACCACCGCCGATTGTTCTAAATAGGACTAAAAGCGTTCATGTTTTCATCCACGTGACTTTAAATTCCTCCCAAAACTTTACATAAAAGTAACGTTCTGTATAATATGTGTTAGCAAGTTGGGGAGTAACTGACTACAAGTACTAAAATATGAGTAACTTTATTCCATTACAGTTACAGATTAAATGTGTGGTATTCTGAATACAGTTTCAATCATTAAAAAAAGATCACTTGAAGGGTGTACTTCATTTATTCTTGTTTTATTACCACTATGTCCTAACTGAATGCAACGCGTGTGAGGGTCAGTTTGATTGCATTGTTTTGAGCTGAACTTTTGTTTCTTTTTGTTCCTGTCGCTAGCTTTAAAAGATCGAAAAATGGTCAAAGAATGGCTGGTTCGTTAAGTTGAAATGAGGTGCTCACCAGTTAGAGTGTGCAGCCCATATAGGCTGAGTCCATTGCAGCAGCCCAGTTCAATTCCAACCTGTAGCCTAAAGGCAAAAAAGCCATTAATATTATCACAAAAAAGAAAGAAATTAATTATCTACACAACACCAAACTTTTTCATCCATCTGAACTTTATTTCACAGATAAAGATAAAAAAAAGTAATAATGAACACAGAAATATTACTTTGGCAACACCTTTTTTCACCCTTTTTTAAGTCATAAAAATTGGTTGAGATGTAATAAAGATCAGACTTGGATAATGGATCACCAGATTTTTTTTGCCTCTCAGGGCCTCCATAGTTTTACCTCTAAACATGTAGATGCATGCTGTAAGACTCTTAACTCCTAAATTTGTCTTCATGTTGACACATTTGTTTGTTTAAAGTTATTTGAATATATTTGGTTTAAACATTTTTAAAAAGGTGTCCGAAAAGATCCTCTCTCTTTTCATCTTTTCAAGTTTTGCTCGCACAAATGTGAAGGATGTTAATTCCACCACGAAATACACAAACTAAACAAAAACAGCTGTCTGCAATGTTCCCTGTATTTTAGTCCATTTTGTTTTGTGTTTTTTTTTTTTTTAAGTTTTTTACTGCATCTAAAATAAAACTAATCATCTGTTTAAGGAGCCAACATTTCAAAGGGAAGCCATGCTTTTTTCTTTCGTCTTAAATTACCATATTGTATATAATGATGTGCTGCTGAAGAGGAGCCTGCTATTCAAGTCAATTTAAACGTATCCACAGGACTAGAATATAAATACGACTCTAACTCTCAGTCTCTATGCAAGCAGGCAGGTTAGGCACTGCAGTGTTACATAAATGCAGACTCTTTGTGCATCCTTGTTAAAAGAATGATGAAGCATGTAGCTCCTGTAGCCTGCCTCTGGCCAGTGCTATTCACTAGATATTTAAAAAAAAATCACATTTGACTTTAGAGAAAGTGAAACTGTTTCGGATCTTTAAATAGATGATCTATCACCGTATCATACTTCATGCTGTGCTCCGTGGTCCGATTTGACGCAGTGTCAATATGGAGACAGCTATTTTAATTGGTCTGGGGTTGCATGAATCACCTCATGCTCTCTTTGCTCTCCGGGCCTGATTATGAAAGCTCGCGGCTGCCTAATGGAGACAGAATGAGTTGTCTGTGCTGTCTATCACTGCCTCTCCGCTGTCTCACCCTCCGCCTCCCCCGATCCTTTCTGTCAGACCAGTCACAACTCTGTCGTCCTTCTGCTCTTTGTGTCTCATGGCTGTGACCTTAATGCTCGTGTCTGAGTCTCGATGACGGGTCGCACAGACCCAAACCCCTCCAGTTTGAATTTTATACCATATAAATGACTCTCGGGGGATTTTAGTGAGAGATTCAGGAGTAAAATGGCAAAGATGGAATCAGCTATATTGTGACTTTATTGAAAGGTCAGATTTTTTGTTCCTGGTATTGTGTCTGCTCAGGTTTTGAGTAAATGAGAGAGACTGAACACACCATTTAACCCTGTGAAACCTGGGAAAATTAGCCTTGATTCTGTCAAAAAGATGTGAAGAAGGCAATGAGCAATTTAAGAGGGAATGAGACAAAAATTACTCATATATTAGTAAAAAAAAAAAAAAGTACAAGGAAATTAACTGAAAATTAGCAAAAAACCCACAAACACACAAACAAGCAAGCAAACAGGAAAGTTAAAAAAAAGAAGAAGAAAACACAAGAAAATTACCTAAAAAAAGCTGCTTGAAATTATAACTATTCTGTAAAATAATTTTAAATATAGATAATAAAATATAAAAACATACAAACATGCAAACAATTTTTTTTTAGCTTTAAAAATAATATTTCCAAAATACACAAATTTCTTGCAATTTGCAGAACATTTCTTGCCAAGTTGCTCATGGCCCTTTTTTCTCAAGGTTTTTGAAAGAAATCGAACCAATTTGATCAGGGATTAATGGTTTAAATGCTTGCCACAGGCATCTTAATGCAGCACAAAAAAATGGATTTGTATTTATGTAGTAGTTTGCAGTAACTGAATATTAATTGATTCCTAATGACGATAATGATGTAACAAATGAAGCCTTTGTATAACACAGATTGAGCCATCTGTGTTTTTGTGTAAAAGTCCTGTTTGCTGTTCTGTGTTATAGGATTCTGAATTTGCAGCCAGAGGCAAAAATTTCTTAGATTACATTCATATTCATGTGAATGGGGTTCACCGAGAGGTTTTTCTACCTCAACAGTGTTCACAAGAGAATAAAAGTTCATTTACAGTATGAATCAAAGCAAGTTACAACAGATTATAGAGGGAACATAATTTATTTTGAATCTTTTATTACATTTTCCCGACGTTTTCAAAATGTTCCCAGATAGCATGTGGAAATGTTCCTGTTTCTGTCTGACATTTCTAACAAAAATCAGACCCACCCTGTGGAGTAAAGTAAAACCTATGAATTATTTTAAGCTGAGTAAATTTCTCCCTCGTTTCCTTTATATATTTCACAGTATTTGACAGTATTTTCAACCATTCCTCATTGCTTTATTCACATCCTGTGTCCTCCTGCCAAATGATCCTCATATTTTTACATATATCTTTGTGTAAGCCCCTGAAGATTTTGTAGAACATAGCTGCCCTGTGTGCAACACCAGGTAATTAAATAAAAACTAATACTGGGTTCTCATCCTGAATTCAAGGAGATTTTTATTTGTATTGCAACATATTTATTGACAGAATGATGTCTGATTTTAATTTAGTCATCATTGTGATGTTTGTTTACAGGTTTAAGCGACCGCTAGTGAGGAGGAGGCCTAAAATGATGAAGGACACTCGGCCAGTTCAGGACTAACTCAGACTGAGGGGACTGCGGTGGAGGTGGAGGAGGAAGAGGAGGGAGGAAAGAAGACTGAAGAGAGACAAAGTAAATCACGTGACCAGGCCTCGGAAAGGCTCCAAATTAGTGATGTTCCCCTCGGGCAGGGATTACCTCCTCCCTGTCGTCTACCTCTCCATCTCTCCCGCTCTTCCTCCTTCACACAGCAGAGCAGCCGCCCAGCTCCAAGAGCCGTGAGAGCTCGCTGTGCTCACCCGCCCACACACACACACACACACACACACAAACTCACACACACACACTTGCACACACTCTCTCTCTCTTGCACATACACACGCACGCTTTTTTGCATCCTGCCCATGGTCGTTGGCCTGTCCTCCTCAGCTGCTGCTCCCGCTCTCGTCCCTGACCATGAAGAGGCCCAAGCAGCAGACGGGGCCGCTGAGCTTCCTGAACTTCTTCAGCAGGAAGCCCAAATCGGAGCCAAAGCCAGAAAGGCCTGTGGAAGCGTGGCCGAGAGAGGAGGTGGCCATCACGCTGACCCCGAGCGAGCATCCAGAGCAGGTGAGACTGAGGAACGGATCTCATATCTGTCAAATTTAAGTAATTCTCCTGGTTATTGTTTGGCTTTTGGTAGATTTGTGGAGTTGTGAAAATGTTTGATTTTGGCTTTAATGTGATCACATTTAAGTCTCTAGTTTTATAAAGTCCTTTAACAAAGATATTTAGAGTTTTATTGGTAATTCTGTCTTCGTAAACACACTGACAGAAATTCAAATTTGGATAAAAATTAAGTAATATGTCAGAATTTGTATTTGTTTTTCATTATTCTTTCTCACAGATGATTTTCAGCTCTATTATCTGTATTAATTGCTCATTTTTAGTTTAATCATCCCTCCATATTTCTGATACTCTTATGTCTAGTTTTGTTGCCAGAATCAAAATGTCTCAGAAAAGAAATGAGGAACGTGAAGAGCGGCTGTAGATCATTAACTTTGGACGTATTAGCTTCTGCTTGCTTCCCTGTTACAGCCCAAATCCATTAGAGTGTTTATTTAATTAATTGGTAATTTCGAGAAATTATGTTGCCAAGAAACCAGCTACACCAAACATCCACCTTCATACACACCCAGCAATAGAAATGTTCACCAGAAATGTGGGGATGTTCCATTTGTTTTCATTTATTTATTAAAATAAATCTTATTTTTGTGGAAAGCAGCAGAATGTCCTCACAACTTGTGACCAGGGACGTAGCAATAAATTATGGGGCCTCAACGGTCTCTGTGGGCCCCCTCTCTTGATCGATGTTTCTCTCCTGCATTTATTAAAATTTTTGTTTTACAAAGTCACTTTGCTTTCTTTCTTTATGCTGGTTTTTGTATTATCTCTTTTAACGACACAGTTTCATTACTTTTATCATTTATTATGGTTTCTTGACTCACAATTTTCAAGCTTTGGTTGTACAGATTTTAGGGATATGAAGCATTTAAAGAAATTCCAAGAAATGACATCACAATGAGCAAAAATAGGGGTTACGGGCTGAGAGGGGCCCCTGAGGCCCCTTATTTTTTTAAATACAAAATTCAGTCTTTAAACCTATTTATTCAGATAATTTTAAGAATATAATATAAAATATAAAAATGCAAACAAAACCCAACTGTTCAATCCAGGCGTCTCGTGGGCCTCCCTCCCCTTGGGGCCCTCCCTCTTGTTTTGACCCTGCTTGTCACTCTGTGTGTGAGAACATTTTTAATGTTAATGATCGTATTTGGTAAATCAGCAGCTCTGTAACTGTCCACAGGACCTCAGCCTCACAGCAGAAGAGGCTGGAGAATCAAGAGTTTCTGGAGGAGAAAGAGGAGAAGGAGGAGGTCCGCCAGCAGCGGCTGAGGCAGGCGAGGACGGTGCAGTCACCGGCGAGTGCGTGGGCGGGGTCGGCAGCGGCTCCACCGGCGTCCTGTCCCTCTCCTCCTCCAGCCAGGAGCAGCTACTGGATGAACACCTGGAGGAGTGCCCACTGTGCCTGCTCAGTCAACCGCGTTGCCACTTCCCACGACTCACCTCCTGTTCCCACCGGACGTGCTCCGACTGCCTCCGCCAGTACCTGCGCATCGAGATATCTGAGAGCCGGGTGGGCATCGCGTGCCCGCAGTGCCCTGAGACGTTAGCGCCACTGGATGTTCGTGCCATCCTGGATGACCGGGCGCTGCTGGAGCGGTTTGAGGAGTACCAGTTGAGGCGTTTCCTGGCTGCTGATCCAGATACACGCTGGTGCCCTGCGCCTGACTGCAGGTGAGAAGCAGACAGTGCTGGACCTAGCACATTTCGGCGCCCTAGTTGCCATAGCCCCCTCCACCCTCCAAAAAAATTATATATATATATATATATATATATATATATATATATATTTATATATACACACACAAGAACAACAGCTAATGCAAATAAATACAAATAAATGACTTAGCCAACATAAAAAGAATAAATATCAAACTAAAAAACACATGGTAGGCTACTTGCAAATTTACATTTCTTTAAAAAAAATTTCTTTTACTCATACATTCTCCACACACTCTTCACTCCACCATCCCTACCACTGCTCTAGCATGACTTCTTAGGATAATTTTTCCATTATGTTTGTAAATATTTTATATAATTAAATATAATTTTATCTTTATTAAGATCATATATTATATTTATATTTTGTATATCTAATATATCTTTTTTATAAAATACAATAATTTTATTTTTTAAATAATTATTACTTTTTTTATAATTATTATTAATGTATTATGTATATATACATATTAAGTCATCAGTATGCAGATAGTTAAATAACAACACTTAGAGAAGATTTAAAAGGATAGAGGAAAATGTGTGAGTAATAAACAATAATAACTTCTCTAGATTGTCTAAACTTGTAGAAAAATGTTCTTTTTATTGACATCTTGAGTCACACAGTAGCAATTCACTGTACTGTAATTACCTTGGGGGAAAATAAAAGAGAAAGCCCTAATTCAACGTTACGATACGGCAGCTCTTGTCAAAGCCCTGTCATCCCACCACCGCCTTTATGTTGTAAAACACAAGACTGGGAGCAGTTTTTAAGTGTCAGAATGATTGATTGAGCTTTGAAAAGATGAGCTGACAGCAGACAGAAAGCTTGGTTTGAGCTTTAGATGCATCCCAAGGCTTTTGAAAATTTGATGCAACCAAAATATTTTGCAGATACTGAACCAGAACAGACTGGTTGTGAGTGATGAAGCAGGCCTCTTTCCATTTAGGAGCTAAAACCCCTCAAGAATCTATGTAAATGAAACAGTAAATACACGTTGAATTGGGAGTTAAGGGGCGAATTCACCTTTAATCCGCTTACTGCAATAACACAACGATGATGTGCATTTCTGGGACCATTTTATATTTCTTTACTCCCCTGAGGATAACTGGCTGATATTTTGATTACATCATGTCACATGGAGATATTTCAAGCACAGCTACAATGTAATTTCATTGTAGAATCGATCAAAGACATCATCATAAATCATACAGGGAGAAATACGCTGCAGAAGAATTAGATTTTTTTATTTTTCAGCCCAGTCGCCAGAAAAAAATGTTGGCATTGTACATTTCTCATTTTTTAGTTTTTATGTATGTATTTTATGTGTCATATCGAGGTTTCTAAAGTGATGTAGTTCTGAGTGCATGTATATGATGTGACTTTGTTATCTGGAGGTGGAGGGGATGGTTGATGGTGTGACACCTAAGCGAAATGGAGACAAGCTGCAGACCAGTGCAAACCGCTGTTCTAGACCAATAAAGAACAACACCGTTTGTTTTTTAGCGAGACATTGGCAGCATTTCTAGCTTTGACTGTGCCACCAAAACTTGTATTTTAATAATGCGACTGGATAGAGAATCTCGCCTCTGTATTAGTTATTTTCAAAGGGGAGACTCTTTACATGCTTTCCTTCTGAAGGGATTGGTTTAAAGGTTTAGTTATAGTACTATTTTTTTTTTATCTAAAAAAAAGCCCTCTGTTTTAATTCCTGTAAGGGTCATTGTGACGGATAAAACTAATAATTCTGTAATATGGGGACAATCTGACACTGAAATATTATCTGAGAGGGTTATCGTACCATGAAAGTCTCATACTGTTGCAACCGTAAAATATCACATACACACGTTAACAGGAGTGGGAATCATCAGAGGTCCCACACTACAATATTATCACAATACTTAAGCCCCAATACAATATTATTGGGATTTTGAATGTTTTGGGCCACGTTGAGATTGCAACAATATGTATTGCAGCATCGCAATACATAAGTATTACCTGTTGAAATGATGTCCCCAAAGGAAAACTTTGTCATCATCTGCTTCATCTAATAAGATTGTTTTTCATCTCACCTCAGTAATTGTTATGCAGAGAAATGTATCTAGTGAACTGAATAACAGTTGATTTTACTATTCTATTGGGTTGCCAAAAGTTGAATTTGTATTTGCGATATAAATGACATAATAATTTAAAAAAAAACATACTTGGTGTCCGTGTATTGATACAATATTGCCAAACAAAATATAGTGATACTTTGCTGTACTGCCCCCCCCCACCCCTACACATAAACTACAGTGTTGTTTCAACCCTATTTTTTGCAACATTTCTGCAACATAATCACTCCAAATGTTGCATTTCTGTGGTTTTCAGAAATGTACAATGCCGACATTTATTCTGGCGATTAGGTTGTTTTTTTTTCCCCCTCATTGACAGCAACCTCAGTGGACCACAATGCAATGCAACCGCAAGACATGTGCTGAGTTAACTTGTCTGTGCTGTAGTTTACAACATGTGCAGACACTGATCTGTTGCTTTATCATCTTAATGTGCATGTGGGGTAACGGGATAGGGCTGCTGACGGGAAATCGTAATGTGTGTGTGTGTGTGTGTGTTGTGTGTGCGTTCAGTGAATATTTGTGGTGGAAAACACGCATACACCAGGGTTCAGGACTCAGTGGTAGACTGTCTGTCTCCCTGTCTGTCAGTGCTCACAGCCTGGTCATGATGAATGAGTGGAGCAAAAATCAATACGCCATTCTGTCTGATGCTGCTGTGAATTAAATATAACTCAGAGAGACAAGACTGGGTTTCTATCTTCAACAAATCTGCAGACTTTTAAGCTTCACATACTAAAAAATGTTTACAACTGGAGGTCAGCAGAGATTTCAATTTTAGATGACTAATAGTTCCCGCATGTAAGAGCCTTTGAAGTGGTGACCCATTATGTAAACTGGTCACATTTATGGTTTGTGTATTCCCATGCTCCCAACATACACACATTCCTCGAGGTCTTAGTGACAGAAGCTTAGTTGGAGATTATGTCGGCTCTGAGAAAGTGTGGCAAAATGTGGTGCACTCTGTGTGTGTGTGTGTGTGTGTGTCTGCACGCTTGTGTCTATGTGAGCACATTTTGTCATGTTTTTGCTGCATATGTGATGCTGCTGTAGGTGGTTTCAAACAAGATGGGATTTTTGAGCGCACACTGACAGAATCTGAATAAGACGTATTTCAAGTGGAAATCCTTCTGTGCTTGTGCTAATACCAAATAGTGTTTTTATCTAACATGACTACACTTTCACATCCGATGTGTAATTTTTGTATTCTAAGTTCTCAACTAACGTAAATCACACTGATCTAAATAGAGATGTAGATCATTTTTGTTTCAGCTATTGTCAAATACATGTCAGTTCTGCCACATAGCCCCACTTTCTCAATTTGAAATATTTACTGAAAAGAGTTTTCTAGTAAACAGTAATGTTTACATTCAGTTTTTCCCACCAAAATGCATTCTATCCATTAGGCGTAATGAATGTTTTAAATGCATTTCCTTTCTCATACAACATTTGACAGATTTATAACATAGAAACATTTAACAGATTTTCAGATATTTTGAGACTTTATTCACATCAGCCATACCATTTGCTATCACACGGCTATGTTTCTGTCGAAAACTTTCAGCCAATCCATGTGTGATGTGACTGCATACACGTGAGCATCCATGTGCATTCTTGTGCACAAGAAACAGACAAAACAGGGATCTGTTTTATAGAAACATTGCTCCATAGTAAAAAACTTAACTGGGTAACTTTAGCTCCTTAACAGGCACTGTAACCGCACAGTTGTCTAGTTTTGCTTCACTAAAAACTCAGCAAAACCCAATTTCATTTTAAACACATGTATTTATATGATACATTTTACTATTTTAATTACACTGCAATTCTATTATATTTTAATTACATTTAATTGACCGTGGATTTTTTTCAGATTTTGTTACGTGATTCATAATTTCTTATATGAATTTATTAGATTTATTTTGTTTATTATATGAAGTTACTTTTATTTTTATTTTTTTATTTAATAACATTGACTTTTTTCTTAATAATTAAGTTTATGTTTTTGTTTTAACATATTATACGATCTCTAATGTATAATTTTTTGAAAAAGGCATTTCTTGTGACTGTTAAGGGGTTAAAGTGGAAATTTGGTGGTTTATATATATGTGCGTGTGTGTGTGTGTGAGTGAGTGTGTACATGTAATTTTCTAAAAATAATTAGCTCTCAATAACGTGTACTTTCCATATGTACACAACAATATCTGAGGGAATACTGGCCATGTTTTCCATTTGTAAAACAAATACAATACATAAAAGCAATATGAGGAAAAATAGTAAAATAAAAGGGGATATACAAGCCATATCCTACCACTGATGTCCAATCCACCTACGTCAATGACTAACTTACTCAGAACACCTGCAACCCAACATATAACCTGTGAAGCTCAACAGGCATCTTGTATCCAGTAGTTAAACTTTTGAATATATATATATATATATATATATATATATATATATATATATATATATATATATATATGTACAGACATATATAAAGCAGAAAGATTTTATTATTAAAGAATAAATATATGAGTGTATAAACGGATGTGTTTTCCAAAAGACTTTTAGAAAGCTTTGATCTCTTTGTGATAGAGTACATGGGTTAGGAATAAAAGTGCAGCAATTCATTTCAATAATGTAATCTGTTGTTGCTGTGTATTCTGTCAAAACCTATTAATAAATCTTTGCAGGACGCAGTGTGCAAAGGTCTTTAATATCTAAATAATCCAATTATTGCTGCTTTCTTTGATAACTATACTCACTGATACCTGGAAATGTTTTTATGCATGAGCAGGCCCACACTGGCTTTGTTGTTCAGCCAAAAGGGTTTGACTCGACAATCAGACACAAGCTGTTTAAATCTAGTCTGACACCGACGTGGGATCCAGGCAGCCGTCTAATTATCCTCTTATGTGTGTGTGGCCCTCAGCCTGTCTCATTCATCTACCTCTCTGACAAACCTGAGAACCACATAAAGCTGGAGATGCCAAAAGGAAAAAAAAACGCCTGGAGGAGCTTTTCAGATACTTCACAGCAGAGCATTGCTGCCTGGATCCTGAAGGCACCACAGATCATTCACAGTAACTTTAACTTGTATTTGATCATTAATCACATGATCTTTTGCATATTAAAATTTATGTTAATGATCCCTCTGAGGATTATGTCCATGAGCGCTAAGCTCCTTGTAACGACTGCTCGGGATCTGAGGATGGACTTATTTCTGGTTCAGGTGTTGAACTGTGGAAAGCAGTCACACAGATAGTTGTATCTCTCTTTGAGCTGCGATTCACTGTCAACAAATGTGCTATATGTGAGCAAAGACAACAACGAATGAATTCAGTGTGCTTCACCAGGCTGAACGCATGAGCAATACAAGGAGATCAAGCATTCGATGAGAGACTAACTGCAGCTTTTCATAGATATTCCAGTCAGCAAACCAAAGCTGTGAAGTTTGAATTAAACTTCAATGAGTCTCAGCTCAACATCTTATAGCAACAGAGTGGAATAGTGAGCAGGGAGAGCGCCTTGATTTAAAGGATCAGTGTGTAGGATTTAGTGACATCTAGCGGTGAGGACGGATTGCCGCCTGCCGAAACTTTTGTGCCGAGTGTGAACTCCATGTTAGAATTCCTTCAGTGTCATTCAGGAGGTTTTTACTGGGAAATGAATTATTCGCAGAGATCACCTCTTCTCCATAACCAGGAAAAACACTGAAAAAGCAGTTTCACTTTAAAAATCTTTATTTTCTCAGTGCCAGTGTTTTAAAATTTTATTTTATTTTAATAGTTTCAGTGTATGTTGCTGTGTATGTGGCTGTCGAGAGAAAAAGCGTTATGCACTTTTTTCACAGCGTTCTACCTTTTTTGGATGACTGCTCCCGGCAGAATTTTTCAGAAAGGCGCTGTCGATGTCACTGCTGCCTCTTTCTTTGTTGACATAGTACCATGTTAGCTTCCTAACTAATTTTAATGTCGAGATGCCATTCAAAGAAACAAAACCCGCTTGAAGTGCGTCATTAAAAAAAATAAAATAAGGGGCACTCTTTTATGAAGTGTTTGAATAATGGTCTCCTCAGTGTGGACACAGGCCCTCATCCATAGAGGTGTCTTCTTCTCCAAAACAAACGCACCAAGTGATTAAAATTGGTTAAAGCTTTGAATAAAGTTGTTTCACTTTAAAAAAGTCAGTGTTTTTACGGAGCTGTTTAGCTCTTCACAGAGTGGCTGCTAACCTTGGTGGCCGACGCAAAAACACAGATAGCCTTATTTAGAGTCAGTGTCTTGTTTGTCCCTTCTGGGCTTCTGTAGAAACATGGCAGCTCAACACAGCTCACTCCATGGATAAGGACCTGGAGCAAGTTGCACAAAGCACCTTGAGTTTTCTCCTTTAGTATGAAACATAAGGCTTAATTTCTCTTAAACTGAGGGACGTATTTCAGAGTGTTACACAGAATCCTTTAGAAGTTTTCCTTGGTTCAAGGGGGAAAAAATGAAGTAAATATAGTACATAGTACAAAATAGTACATATTAATGATGCCCATCATTTTCATCTGCAGTTTCTCTCTCTCCTCAGCTATGCAGTGATAGCTTACGGCTGTGCAGAGTGTCCCAAGCTGAGCTGCGGCCGCGAAGGATGTGACACAGAGTTCTGCTACCACTGTCGGCAGCTTTGGCACCCCAACCAGACGTGTGACCAGGCCCGGCGTCAGCGAGCCCGCCACACTTCAGGCGGCAACGATGCCTCCACGCTGTACGTCTTCAATGAAGAACCTGGAGGAGGTGAGACTAACAGCTGCCGAAGCTTGTCTTTGTGTCTTTATTCCAAACATTTACTGCCAGAATATATTATTTTGTTCTTTTTGTCTGGATGAAATGATGTTTTGTGGCCACCCCTCACACATTGACTCTGTTGCTGAAGATGCAGAGGAGATCAAAGCGTGCCCTCGCTGTGGTGCCTACATCATGAAGACCAATGACGGCAGCTGTAACCGTATGAACTGCACTGTGTGTGCCTGTCAGTTCTGCTGGCTTTGTATGCAGGAGATCACCGACGTGCACTACCTCAGGTACTCAGTTCACACTCATGCTTCATATTTAAAAACAGGCAATTACACTTTTATTTGGTTGACGATGAAAGGAATAGCTCATCCCCCAAATGACAATTTGTTTATCAATTACTCAACCTGTGTAGAAGAAACCAAAAATGGAGGAAATTCTGGATGAATTGAAGTCATAGGCGTTGCTGATTAACCCAAGTCTCATTTATCCAGTTTTATGCTCACTTCTCAAACACACAGCCCTTTCTGGAGGGGAGCTGACCTACAGCTGAGACTTAGCTGTGGTCCCTACAAAGCCAGAATTCATTGAAAAAAACTGACATCTTCCATCGATTACATCGATTAGTTAGCTGGGTAATTGTGTCACTTTGGTGGTTTAAAGGGTTAGTTTGGATTCACAAAAGTCACCAAATAACACTAACTAACTTACTGATTGAGTCAGTGGTAGACCAGTAGCTCCCATTTGTAAGTAAATCTACAGGATATTTTTTTAAAGGAATCTGTCTTTGAAGAGAACATAGATAAATCTTACTTTCAGGTCAGTTTTAAATTGTAACATTTTAGCCAAAACTCATATGTTTGGTAAGTACTGAGTACTACTATGTACTACTGAGTACTATTTTAAAACAATACCCAGTCGGAGATTGGGCCAGTCTGCAAGGCACGTACATTGTGTCATTGTTTAGAGACTGTGCTGCTTTAAACCGTTCGTCTGGGCTTCCATTGATTTTTCCAGTCCTGGAAGGGAGTCACTGCTGACTTGTCATCAATTAATCAGCTCTATCTGCTTCCATATTTCCATGCGGCAGACTATGCAACTCAAGCTGCAAGACTAGCTACAGCAGAAGCTGAACAGCAGAATTTGAAGAAACCGTTTGAAGGGCACCTATGCTCATTTTCAGATTCAATTTTAGTCAATTTTAAAACTACAATGTGTAGGTACGAATGTTTGACATATTTAGCATTTTTATGTCGTATGTGCCCCATGCATATGTATTGTGTCACATGAAAAAGAGAGTTTTTGTGCTTGTCAGCATGAGCCGCATTGTCTGTCTTCACCAATTCAGTTCAGTTAGATCTATCAACAATATATTGGTTATAAATTCATATAATTTGATGTAAAAAACAAAAACAAAAACTCAAATATAATGGAGTAAATAGAGCAAATGAAAAGGCTGAGTGTGAGCTGTGAGGAGATGTTCTCCAGCTGTTATTTGTAATTTGTCTCTTAGGCTGTGACATGCACAAGCAGATGTTGCATTTTAATCTGTTCAGTGAGTCTATCAAAATCTTGGAGTTAAGGTAATTTTTGTAAAGAACTTTCTTCTAATATCTTCACATGTGCTACACTGTAGCAGGAAATCAGCACCATCTCTCTGCCTTTTCTCCCCCCGTTCTTTCTCCTTCACACTGCAAATCACACTGAACGTCCTGTAGAAGGGCAAAGCTTTTAGCATCTCGCAGCAAATCTGCCAGTTCAGAGCAACAGAGCACAACTTCAGTATCTCCCCATAATTTCCCCACTCAGGCTTTTAGGACCCCAAAGTGACATTCACTGCTGAAATACAAACCCATGCTTTGAGAAACAGTATAGCCCTTAGCTGCTCTTTGTGTTGCTCATATTGTCACTGCTGCTCCTACAAGTTAATTGCTGCCTGATTAAGACCACACAGCATTAGTCAGTGCTGTGCTGCTTTCTTTGGCAATTAGAATTACAGCACAACATCAAAGACAGATACTGCATTAAAGAAGCACTTCAAGGCAACGTTTATTGAGCCTGTAACTTCATTTCAGGGGACAAAGCACTGATTCTTCATAAACAGACATAAATAAACCTTCTTTTCCATTTATCCTACAGCAATACGTAAGATAAATGAGTGTGTGAATGGTAGCTGCAAATGGCTGTAATTGAGGGAGAGAGGACAGAGCTGAATGACAAATAGAGTTGAGGTCATTTTGGGTGATGATGTTATGACAACAATGAGACAGACAGTTAATGTTGGAGTTGCATAATGAAATGCAGATGTTTTTCTGTTATGCTAAAAGAAAATCAAATAACTGGAGCACATTCCTGTCGTGCATTTTTATGTCTCTGCATAGCCGTGGCCAGGGGGATTATGTTTTCAGGTTGTCTGCCCATCTGTCCCATTGTCTCGAAGGCGAATTTCCTCAAGTTTGGCACAAATGTCCATATAGACTCAACGTCACTTTCCATCGCCTTCTCTTGAACATGATATCTCAGGACCGCCTCCAGGGAATTTCTTCTAATTTGGCACAAACACCCACTTGGACTCAAGGATGAACTGATTAGATTTTGGTTGTTAAAGGTCACTGTGACCTTATGTCCATCTCATTCCCTTGAATGTAATACCCCAATAATGCTTTCGGGGACTTTCTCAAAATTTGGCACAAACATCCATTTGGACCCAATGTCAAACTGATTAGGTTTTGGTGTTCAAAGGTCACTGTGACCTCACGAAACAGTTTTTTTTTGCCATAACTCAAGAATCCTTACACTAATTTTGACAAAATTTCACACAAATGTCTAATAAGATGTTTTGTCTCCTGTGTGTCTCAGTCCCTCAGGATGTACATTCTGGGGGAAGAAGCCATGGTCTCAGACCCGCAAGGTTCTGTGGCAGGTGGGCATGTTGCTCGGAGCACCGGTGGTCATCTCCCTTATAGCGGGCATCGCCATCCCAGTCATCATTGTGGGCATACCAATCTACATGGGCCGCAAGGTATTAAATTATGTGTCACGTCAAATAACTGATTTGAGTGGATGTGCTTACTTTTTTCGCGACTGGTTGCGAACTAACGGCACAGCAATATTGAAAAGATTTTGTAAAACATTAAAGTTTGACACCCTCTCAAATCTGAAGACAATGTGAGTTTTTAGTGTCACAAACTAGCTCAACTGTGACAAGTAGGGAGTCCACAAAAGACTTAATAAAGAAAAACATACATTTTTTAATTAAGACTGACTAAAATAAACAGTGTGATTCAGGTGTGCTGTGGAGGTGTTGAAGGTGCAAAACCAAAAGGCAGGGACGGTGTCTACTGTATGAAGGGATAGAGCGAGTTAACACCTGAGACAGCGTTTATAGCCTGGGGGGGGGGGGCCCAGGTGAGCCTAAGCATGTCAACAACCCTTCTGTGTCAGCCAACTGCCTGATGAGGTTGGCTAGGACATTAATCACAGTCTGTAAGAAGAAAACTAGGGATCTTACAGGGTCGCTATTTGCAAGTCTACAACTAGATTTCTCTTGAGACTGTTTCCCATCCTGCTTTTGGTGAAAAGAATACACAGAACTTTATTTAAGAGATATGACATATTAACAAGTCCTCATGTGTCTGCAAAAACACATCACTCTAGAAAGACAAAATTAACAGTAACATTTTTGAAAATGTGGCACCAATATAATCTTTAAAGATAAACTGTATTTGTGTACAAACTTTACAATTTGACGCCTCAACTGGCCTCTGTTAGTTAGTTGCAATATTTAAATGGGAGGAGACTGGGAATTAGAGATAAACTGAACAGCTTGGATTGGGTTTTATGACCACGTTACAACAAATATCAAGACCACAGGACTTTATGACTTTATTCCAACATCATAAATTTGTTTGCAAGAAAAATCCCTTGAAAAGTTGTTAGGTGTTTGCAGACACAAGTGTCCACCAGTGTTTATCTTTGTGTCAGAGCTCTGTGATAACTCGTACAGGTCTAACAGACGGTTTCCACTTTCCCCTCACGCACGCTGGACACAAATAAGTGACAGGAACAAGTGGTTGCAGAGAATGAGAACAACAAGGAGCAAATTAAATATCCATTGTCTAATTCATGTTTCATTTATTACCTTCCAGGTCCATGGTCGCTGTAAGAAAAACAATATCTCAGGAAGTAAGCACTACTTGACTGTGGCGAGTGGGGTGATGATGTCAGTGTTTGTATCGCCGGTCATAGCAGCTGTCACTGTGGGTAAGGAACAAACTACATCATGGCCACCATCTGTCCTATAGCTTGTTTTTGCAATATTAGTAAAGAATTAGATACAGAAACTGAATTTTTCAAAGCAAGTGGATAAAACTGTTACAATGTCCAGAAACACAGCAGTTTAGGTCAGAAACCAAAGAGGATTCAAATGCTCAATATATCTTTTTTTTAATTATGCCTTTTATTGTTTCCATATAAAAAAAACAGTGTCTACAAAAACCTAAACCATGACAAATATTATTAAGCGTACAAATGACAGATGACAAGATGTTAAAAGTATGTTAAAGAACAAATTATTCACAAAAAAATAAAATTTGAAAATAATAATAATTCAAAAAACAACTTAATAAATAAACAACATACATTCAAATAAGAGGTCCCCAGCATCAACATATATCCCTGTGATCCCATTCACCTGCACTGGATAAAGCCATTGTAGATAAGGTGTGTATAAGGCCACTTTAGTGGACATTAAGCATAAAAAATCAATTGATAAATAATAAAATAATAATAATAATAATGGTAAAAATATATGCATGGATGCATAATAATATAAAAGATAACAGAAAAAAGAATTACAAGACAAAAAACTAATACAGGTAAATGAAATATCATACAAAGCCAATATGAATTAAATAATTCAGGTGACAATATTTGTATTTACTCCCACCCCCCAAATCCGGACATATACCACCTGTCTGAGCTGCTGGGCTGTGACTTTTATTTTTTTGTACCAAGATTTGTCAAGCTAGACACCACTCAGATTTGGATTAATGCTAAATATTTCTTTGTATTTAAATAGTAAATCTGTAGTTATATCAGAAATTCTCATATCTTAGGGCAGTATTCATGTAGCTCAAAAAGTCATTAAAGATAACAGTAATCCATGTGGGTTTCACCAGCACACTGGCTGCTGGCTGTGGAGTGTCTCAGATAATCCCTGCCACAATAATGAGTCTAGGATCAACATTTAAAAGAAACCTCTCGTGTTTTCACACGCTACACACACATTCTAAACCCAAAATTAAAGAATTAGTTCAACATTTTGGGAAAAAAGCTTATGTGCTTTAGGGTCAGATAACACAATTGGTACCACTCTCATATCTGCAAGCTAAATACAACGCTACATTTAACTTATCTTAGCACAAGGACACAATCGCTGATTCGGGGCCGGGACACTTGACATGTTTTGACTGCTGTCTTCCTGCAGTCTTCCTCAGAAGAGTCACGTGATGTTGTTGTGACATCCTGTCGGCTCTTTTATGTCAGGTTTTACAGGACGACCGTGCGCCCTGTTGTCCAACAGTATTTTGTGGACGGCATCCCAGGTGTCAGACAATGTGTGTGACCCCTCGTCCTGGTTTACTGTCTTTGAGGCCTGTTTCCGGATCTCAGTTACCTCCCTTATCCAACGGTAGTGCTCGTTGCTCTCTGACCGAATAACTTTGGCTTTTTCCCAGTCTATGATGAGATTTTCTTCATGGAAAACCAACTAAACCAACAGGCCACCGAGATCGGCTCAGGTTCAGTGCACATGCTCTATGGGCCTAGTAACGTGAAAGATCCCGGTGCTTTCCATGAAAATAGACCGTTTTTTGCTTCATACTTTACTGAGCAGCTGTCATAGCAATGAATGGGGTTCTACCTCTATGGCTTTATCCAGGTTGGGTTTTTTTAAAACATCTTTTCTGCATGTTTTATTCTTTGTACAAGGCTAAGATAACGACATTGCAGGATCTTCACATTTACCATACCGACATGAAAATGGTAAAGCTAATAAACACTTTGCAAAAACATGGGGAGAAGCCACTGAGCGACATAATAAGACTTGGCCCACAAACTAGCAAGAAATTAATAAAAATAAGATACAAGAAAATTAACTGAAAGTAGGACCATAAAAACAAAAAAAAAAGTTTTTTTTTCCTGTAACATGAATTTAAATATATAATTATAATAATCATGAAAAGAGATTTCTGGACATTTTTGATTTTTTTTTTTTAATTTTCCCCTTTTAAAAAATTCAGGTATTTTTCTTTTCAGCTTTTACTAATTTCCTGCAATTTGCATTTTTTTTTACCCTATATTTAAAAGAAATCAAATCAAATTTGTTAGGTTTCAGAGGTTTAAATGCTTGTGAAGGGCACCTGAACGCAGCACGAGGAAATGTATGTCACTCTGGGTTTTAAAGGGTTAAATAAATACTGAGCTGTGCACTTCTGAGCACGCATCCAGGCTTAATGTACCCTAAAACTTTAGTGCACAGCCATATGAAAACCCACAAACTAGGTTTCTGTCTGCAAACACGCAACTTGATTTCATCACCACACACACACACACGCACGCACACACACACACACACACACACACACACACACACACACACACACACACATTTAGTGCATTTCGATGACTCATGCCACTTCCTACAGTAGGTAACATTCCCTGGCTGTGACAGGAATCCTAAAGGCTTCAGCAGCTTCTCAGCTTCCCTCTGCAGTGTCACGACCATAACTGAACCGCACTATGATGGGCCCTCCCTCTGCACACACACACACACACACACACTCAAACGCATTTAGCTGCACCGTACTTTTCACCCTCATCTCCTCCCTCTGCATCCCTGTCTGTACGCCACTTCAGACTCATTTTTCTCTCTCTGCCGTATGTTTCATCAGATCTCTTCTGTCTTGTGTTCTCACTGCACTACGATTGTTATTTTCCTTCTCATATTTCTCTCTTTCAAACTCACATACACACATTCTCTCTCTCTCTCTGTCTGTCTGTCTCTCTCTCTCGTTGTGGACTGTGTGGCTGGCAGGCTCATCCTCTTGCCCTGATTTCACCCTGTTGCTGAGTCAATAGCGTCCCAGTGTTCCCGCTGTGTTAATGATGTCCCTTTGTTTGGTCGGCACTCTGCTTTGTGTTCCCAAATTCCTATCTCAATCACAGGTTGCATAATCACACAGCGTAGAGGGAGGCTGCTGCTCATCGAGTTTGGGGGCTTGTTGAAAGAACGCTTGTGAAGGTTATGAAGGAGAGTGAGGAGAAATCTAACGTGTGAAATAAAAATGGCTTTGTTAGAGGTGTTGTGCACTGCTCTTTTTTTATTTTTACTTAATATGAGATGTGCTATTTTATTATTTTATTAAAATTGCATGTTGAAGACTTACATTTATCATCAGAAAATAAAACGAGTAGACAAAACGAGAAGACAAATAAAAACCAAACATAAAAAGGGCCGTGTACAGTAGATAAGAATAGACTCAAGGAAAGATTCTCAAGGCACAGATAAGACTGATAACACAATAGCCATAGATATACAAACATAAGTAAAATAAACATATTATGCAAGGGATCAAAATAAAAACATAAAAAAGGAGGATTAATGTTAGATTGGCTTTCCTCCAGTTAAAAGAGAATGGATTTAAATATGTGCAAGGTTATAGTTTCCTGAAAGAGAAATAAGTTAATAACACCCAGCATTATTTGGAACAACACAATTACATAGAAATTGAGGTTTAGATGCCAAGAAAAGCTGTAAATATCAGTGTGATCCAACAGCATAGTGTGTACAGTGAAGCAGGAGGGGCTCCCTCTTGTGTTAATTTTGAGCAGTGCAGTAATACTGATATTGAATTCAAATTTCAACATGTAAAAAAAAAGGAAATGAAAGAATGCACATATAGACATACACAAACATTCAGACATATCCGAAAATGAGCGGGAAGAAGTGCAAACATATTAAATCCCACCCCTTCTCCATCAGTTATTGAAAAAACATCTATCTACCACATCTATCCATCTCCTTAATATGCTACTTACACTATATTGCGCCTTGTACCATAGTATACCTCGGTCTACTACTGCACACTATTTCATGATAAAAATTTGCACTGCTACACTGTACTGTCTACACACAGTGTCACCTTTTAACATCACTGTTACTTTAACTTCCATCTACTGCACAGAATGTGTCAGTTGTCCTGAAACGACACTTTACTCCTCCACTTTTTAAAATTGTATGTACCTCTATTTTTTATTCAATTTGTATTTTTTGTACAGTATATTGATCTTTTATTTATTATATGTTATTCTATTTGACATTTCATGCATGCACCTTTGACCCTTGTACTGCTTCAAAACTTGAATTTCCCCTCTAGGGATCAATAAAGGATTATCTTATCTTATCGTATCGTATCGTATCGTATCGTATCGTATCGTATCGTATCGTATCGTATCGTATCGTATCGTATCGTATCGTATCGTATCTTACTCCTTCGGGTCGCTGTGCTTTATTGCATCTTCTTCCAGTGTGAGGTAACTGGAGGCTTGCAAAGCTATATTTTCAAAGTACCTTCCCCAGCACTGCGTGTTGCAGTATTAGTCTTAGAATCAGTGTCTTTGAAACCTGTTCAGTCTACCAGGGACTAAATACCAGCATATTCTTACCTCTGCAGCTTTGATTTTGACCATTTTAAAAACCCGTTTCTGACAAGTCCCCCAACTTTATTGAAGTGCAATACAAAAATCCAAAAGAACTCTTTTATTTCTCTTTAAATTCTGTACATACTGTGTAATGGGTTGTTTTCTCTCTTGATTCCTGCAGGTGTGGGTGTGCCGTTAATGCTGACGTACGTCTATGGGGTCGTCCCCATGTCGCTCTGTAGGAACGGCTGGTGTCGACCGCAGAGTGAGCCCCCTGAAACACACAAAATACAACTGGAGGACTTAGCAAGCTGTGAGTACAAGATTTGAAGGAATAGTTGGACATTTTGGGAAATGTGCTTTTTGCTTTCTTGCAGAGAGTTGATGAGAAAATTGCTACCACTCTCATTTTTCCACGTTAACCATTAAGCTGGAGTCAGGAGGCAGTTAGCATAGCTTAGCATAAAGATTGGGAGTAGCAGGAAACATCTTGAGACAGTAACTGTTAATGATTGTGAACAGTTCAAACAAACAAGATGCAATTTGTCGATCAACAAGCTTTAGAGGTGCTTTGTTTTTTAACACTAGTGAGCGTGAGTCAGACCACCTGTTTCCAGTCTTTATGCGACGTTAAACGATTCATCTGCAGCAAAATACAAAAGCAGAAAAGCATATATCCCAAATTATACAGCTATTTAATCATTTTTAGTTAACTCTTGTCATATTAAGTAATTGGTGCATTGTATTTTTGCCCCAACCGCAACCCGATCTGATGAAGTTTCAACTTCTCTTATAGATCTTCTATTCTCTCATGTAGTCAGTGACCACTGGACGGGTCAGAACAACCCAACGCTCAGTGACACCAGCGTCCAGGAAGTCAGAGTCAGTGTACAGGAAGTGGGCGTCCTCCCCAGTACAAGCACCACGCCACCTGAGCTAGATAGCTATGAGGAATTGGATGAAGCCACTAAACACCACGGATACACCCAGCAGGACAGCCAATCAGACTGCGAGGTGGTTATTGTGCCTGACAGCAAGCTCGATGACACGCAAGGGCCTCCTTTAAGGTAAATGTTGCCTCAGACTCTCCACTTTTTGTTTCAACCCTTATCTTTTTGTTTTTAGGTAGGGTTTTTAGCCATGTTAACGGCATGGTTGTTGTTAGTCTGTCAGTAGATCCACCACTTTGGTCCTTATATAACCACTGCTAGATGGACTGCCATGAAATTTGGCACAGATATCCATGTTCCTCTCATCATGGTAACATATATAAAGTTATGTTACAATATAATTATATTTTTTAAGCTCTTCCAGGTCAGTCTTCAATTCTTCTTCTTTTTTATTTTATTTTTTATTTTTATTTATTTATTTTTTTTTTTACAAATTTTAAGTAATTTTTTGTACTTTTGTTCATTGTTGGGTCTTTTCTTATTTTGTTGCCCTTTGCCTTTTTTCCATGTTTTGAAAGAAATTAAGCCATTTTGCTCAGGGTTCAAAGGGTTAAGTATAGATTCCTGTTGTTGATATATCGCAGATTTTGACTCGTCGGGACATTCTTTGCATGAACATCCTCAAGTCAGAAACACTTTGATTACCTGGCAGCTTCATATTGATTTCTTTCTGTCTTCCTGTCACTGCAGGGAAGGAACCAATATTGAGGTCCGTGTGGAAATCGAGACCCATCCCAGAGGCGCCCGCCAGTCCAGCCTAAGTAGCATCCTGTCTAGCCGAAGCTTGTCAGTGGAGTCACTGGGACAATCGCAGCCCCAGTCCCAAGACCACCTGTGTGCCTCAGAGGAAAGACGAGAGCGGGGAGGAGGAGAAGAAGAGGAGCAGGAGGGAAGAGAGAAACCAGGAGGGGCGACGCCAACGTACGAAGGGATAGTTTACCCAGTCTTTGAAATAGACGGTATATGAGGTCCTCCAGTGCAGGATTTGTACTTGGTTGAAGATGAGTCAGGTTTTATGGAAATAAACAAATCCATGAGCCGACGTGTCACTGGATTGACCTGAAAATCGTTGGCCAAGGCCGCCTCCTGCTTCCAAGACGGGCCCCTCCCACCAGTTGCCTTCTAGCTCCAGCCTCTAAGGAAGATGCGGGTTTTAGAGAGAGCAAATGAGAAAGTGTGTGAGTGTGTGTGTGAGACAAATAGCATGAGACTGTGACATAAACAGGAGGGGGAGAAACTGTTAAAGCAGACAGGATAGCATCCATCAATGAATCTAAAAACAGAAGTGACTGAGAGCATGTTAGTGGACTAGTTCAGTCTGTTTTTTTTTCTATGTTGTCCTTTTCTGATAGAGACTACCTTACTCCCCCTCTGCCATGAATCGATTTCATGAAGCCCTCTTTTCGTCTGGCTGTACACTTCTTTTAGTGACCTCACCTCCCTCATCCCGTTCCCTTTACAAACAAACGGCCCCCCACAAGCATGATCTGTTTTATGGGGGTTGAAGAATCTAATCGTGTCAGCAAGTAAATATCACATGCTTCCCAAGCCAAGACAGTAGGAAGGTTTTCCTACCTGAAAGCATATCTGCATTATTTTTAAGATGCAGTCGTCACACCTGAATTGGATGACGCATGCTGCACTGTTCAATCACTGATGTGAACCAGTTAACATCTGGAAAAAGCCTGTAACTGTTGTTCTCTATTGGGGTAAAAGGTGCTCTGTGACATTACAGCAGCGATCGAATTGACTTGGTGGCTTATAAATACCACATAATTATTGCTATTAATCTCAGATCCACAGTCTTCCATTGAATTAGACAGGAGGCAATGTCACTTTTGTTTTAGTCCAGCCTTCAAGAGGCTATTTATTTTTAAACCAGAGAGGGAGACATTGCTTTAGTTTGTAAAAAATGCTCATTCTAATGCAGATACTCGCGCGCATCGGCGGCAACAACATGGCAGCAACACTGCAGCCTTTTTCTGAAGAAATTTAAAAGTAGCTGCATGATTCTACTTCTCGCTGTGTGTCCAGGATAACACACACACACACAGATTAACACACTCGTATATATGCACAGCAGTGGGTGTAGTTGCAGTGGGTGTAGTTGCAGTAGTGTGCGCTGCTGAGAGCATCAAATATAAACTAAAGACCCTCTCAAATGATCACAGAGCACCAAAATTTCAACAGCAGCATGCCACTTCAGGCTAAACTCTAATAACCCCTACTAGATGATTTATGAGAAATACATGATTATACATGCTCTGCTTAGCTTCCTGAGTGTGAAATACTTGTGAGAGATGAACACGGACATGACATGATAACCTGTGCTGGGTTGTGGAGAGAAATTAAATAAAGATTTCACCATGAAGGATGAAAATGCAACGCACGTTTTTTATGTGATTTTTGAGCCTTTGATTTTTCTTCAGTGGGAATTCAAGTGGAGTTGGAGAGTTCCTTGCTTACCAATACAGCACATTTTGCTTTTATTGTGTGAATTTGGTCTTGCTAAGGCCCCCAGTCGAAATATTGAAGAATTTATTTGTTTAATTATTTTTTCATTTTAAGGAATTATACGATATAGCAACACAAGAGTTACTGGTCACAATAGAAAAGAAAAAAAACAGGATGGCAAAAAATACAGAAAGTTTTTTAAAATATATATATATATATATATATATATATATATATATATATATATATATATTTAAAAATCATATTTATTTCTACTTTTTTTCTCTCTTCTCTTCTTTTTTATCTGTATTATTTTTGTTAGTAGGGAGGGGATTGCGGAAGGGGGGAGATGCAAAGGGTGGAGAGGGAAAGAGTAATAATAATAAAAAAAAAAACACAAATCTGTAATATTGTACCTTACTAATGATATTTTTTTAAAAATTTGTTTAAAAAACAAACAAAAATAAGCTAAAAATACAAGACATTGCAAAGTATAAGAATAATAATAATAATTATTATTATTATTATTGTTGTTGTTATTGTTATTATTATTATAAAATGATAATAATACTAATAATAGCAGTAGTAGTTGTACCAGTGACTGGTACATAATAAGTTCATATGAAGAAATTTAACTGAATACATAACTTTCAATTCATAAGGTATAATTTATCAGTAAGTAATAAATTATGTACATTGGCCATCATAGGACAGGACAACAGGGAACATAAACACATGCATCTACACATACATATGGTGTGAATATTCACCCATAACCTCAGGGCACAGGCAAAGAGGCATCACATCATTTGTCCCCATTGAGCTCGCTTCTCCAGTTCAACTTAACTTAACTTAACTTAACTTAACTTAACTTAACTTAACATCCTTGTTAAGTTTTTTTTATGTTCCATTACATTTTTTTTTATGTCACATGTTATTATTAATCTTTTATGCTCATGTGTGCTCAGAAAATCCCTCTTGGGCCTCTAGGCTTCATTAATATCCCAAATAATTTTAAAGGCTGAGATCACGTGACCAATGCGCTGAAGAAGAAGAAGTTAAACAAGGAAGTGGTTCTTAGTGGTCTCGGGGAACCGGATGTTTGGTTTGGTGGACGGCCTTTCGCCTGGAGAGACGCGTGTTCGGAACCAGACGTGAAGGACGTACATTCATGGTGAGGCGTTAATGCCTATGATATCATACAAACTGTCGCGCGAGCATTTTCCTAATATATGTCAGACTGCTTCCATGTTTCCTCCCGTCACTGCATTGGTACATAAAGGTACGAAAAAAGTGTGAAAACAGGCTGTTTGTGGAATAAGCTTAGACCAGTGATTCCCAAATGTTTTGGCTTGTAACCTCTTTTAGGATTTGATATTCAGAGCGGATCTATGAGTCAGAGTCTGATTCAGGTTGTTCAGGTTTAGGTTAACACAGTTCTCAATGCAGAGAAGCAGTCACCATGCTAACAGTGCTGACGGAGCCAGCGGTGTAAACCGTGACAACACGTTCCGAAAATGTCTAAATAACAATTTGCCCATAGTCGATATCAATCTTTTTATGCTTTTATTTACTTATTTTTGTTGTTGTTATTTATTCCTCTTTTGTTTGGAAAACACAGAAATCTACAGAAAGAAAAAATAACTGAACCATTTTAAAGTAATTAAGCCCTTTATGACACTGCCATTGAATGAGTATAGATTTGATGATGCACATGTATGAAACAACCTTTAAAATAATCCTCTTTCACATGAAAGACAACATCTTTAAAAAGGCCGAGGCAAAATGCCTTTTTCCTAGTATATCGTGACTGCCCTTCTAATATCTATTTTATATTGCTGTGAAAAAGTCAACAAATTTGTCCTTTATACAACTGGTGCGTCAGATTAGTGCGTGTGTGCGCGCGCTCATTTGAGACGAGTTTAATACAAGACGTGACAGAAACATACAAAATTCATTCTGATATTTAAGAGTGTGATATCAAAGTGCAATATTAACATTAATGTTTTATGCTTGCGTTCAGTTTCAACAAATAAATACACATTTTAAGAAGCACTCATAACGTTTGTTAATTTAATGTATTATTATTATTCTGTTGTTAAAATGGCATTACAGTTGATAAAGACCACATTATGACTTGTTTCAGGCTCGAAATGTAAAATTTAGAACTTGGGACTTGTTGGTTCTGATTTAGGATTTGACTCCTACAAGTGCTTCTGATATCCCCAAATATGATCATGCTCACACATGCTTATGCTTATGTGTGTGTGCACTCAGTGAAGATGGGAACAACTCTGTAATAACTGGTTGCAATCAGTAGAGGGCCCCAACATACAGAAATTAAAACTTCAATCATTTGAACGGAAGCCCAGTTTTGTTGTTAGATGATTATTTGTGGCAAATAAATACTGAAACTTTTTTGTTTTTGTTTCAGCACATGACATAATTTATGTCTATGGTTATCTGTAACCCAGCCTGGCAAAAAACACAGGGAATGATGGGAGTTGGAGACTTCAACTTTCAGACACTCGTTTGACACTCCAAATATGATTTAGGCAATGACTTAAGAATAAAAAAAATAGCAAAAAATAAAAATAATAATAAATAAATAAATAAATTAATTGTTTTTTTAAGTATTAAGTAAAGAAAATCACCCAAAAACCTGAAAAAAATAGAAAAAAGGAAAAACGTAACAAACAAAAATTGAATTACTTAAAAAGTGCTTAACATTTTTCCCAAGCTTTTTATAAAAAATAATTTTCCAAATATTATAATTTATTGCAATCTGTGGAACAACTGCTCATTGCCTTTTCCCGCATCGTTTTCACAAGAAATCAAACTAATTTACTCAGATTTTGAGGGTTTAAATACTTGTGAAGGCATCTGAATGCAGCATAAGAAAAGTGATGTTGATTACCCGGATCCAGGTTTTAAAGGGTTAAAATCGCAACTTTTTTTTGTAACATGTCAGATGGATAATTACACTTTATGTTATAACAAAACACCACCACAGGCCAATAAACCACAGAAGATCTTATGAGACAAAAAGTGCATTTGTCAGCTCATTATCATTACACTCGTCAGTGAGTGTTAGTCGCTCTCACACTGTAATGCAGTAACGATTTTTCATTCAGGTCGCTCCCTCAAACTGGAGCACTTTTAGTGTTAGCTCATCAAGGTTAGAGGGACACGCCCTTAACTTTGGAGACGGTGCAGTAGGTGCATGTGCTTCACCCTCAGCCGGTTACCAGTCTCTCTTTTCGGGGGGGGGAGAAAGCGGAAGCAATTCAGGGTGGTAACTTGGATCAGCCGGCTCTCTCTTCGCCTTTTCCCAGTTTGGCGCATCCTCCCTCCGTCGAGTCCAGCCTGCTGTATTTACCTCCCTGTGGTCCGGAGCGGAGACTGGGGGATCCACCTGCCGGAGAGCAGACACACCTCGGGATGGATGCGCTGAAATCCGCCGGCAGAGCGATTATCAAGAGCCCCGGAGTCCCGCGGCACACATGGGGAACTTCAAAGCACGAAAGTGAGTGAGACAATGTGGAAATGTTTGGATTTGGTACAATGTTGTAAAGATTTTTGGCGATGGTTGCAAAGGCAGGAAAAATGTATCAAGAGAGGGGAAGAAGGACAATATGTGCCTCTGGCTGATCGTAGTAAGCTAATGGACTGTTGTGTTTCTGTGCTGGAGAGCTTTTGTTTGTCTTGTTGCCAAATGTAGCTGACTTGTGGTGTAAAAATCTGTTATTACAAGCTGTGTAGGCTGCACCATTATGTAGTTCAGTCCCAGTTTTAATTGGATTACTTTACTTCCTTGTGAGGGAGCAGGCGAGTCCCACTGCCCACTGTGCTTTTCCAAAATAAATATATGTAGCATTAATGAAAACCAGCTATTTCGACATGATACTGGAAATTAGTTGAATCATTGAAAAGTCCAGTGACAAGAAAGTTTTTTTTTTATAAAGCATTAATTGTTCTAATAGGGTTGCAACAGTTCGGATAACCATCTCAGAAAATATCATGGTGTCAGGTATTATGGTATTACATACTTTTACATATTTTTAGCTGTTACCACGACTCTTAAAGAATAAAAACAATGAAAACAAAGTTTTTTAATTAAACATTTTATTACTATAATTAAATCAATGTATCCCCCATTTTCCCCACCTAATTTACATGATCATCAAGTTTCCTTTGTAGTGGAATTAATATCATATTGTGCGTACTCTCATAGTGATGGCCCCCTGCCTGATGTAGACATAAAATACAGTGCTTGTCAGTGGATGTATGTAATGTTTAGTCATCGTGCAAAATAAGAAAAATGCTTCAACTTAGGGTTGATGTTGTCCACATGTTTACTTTGATATATATATATATATATATATATATATATATATATATATATAAGCAGAAAAGAAGCATGTTGGCAGATTTCAGTATATTTCATTTTAGAGACAATATCTGCCAATTCGATTTGATGTTACGCGTGACCAGAAAATAGCTGTGCTCTAACCAACCCCGGTCTCCCCTACTATACTAACACTTAGCCAATTTGTACAACAAAATCTTACAATTACAGATATCCTGAATACCGACTATATTAAGAAATATTTTTTTAGAATGATTAGAATGGTTTTTGTCTAGTATTTTGTTATGAAAGTAAAGCTTGAGCTTTTGGGTGTTTATCGTGGAGATGATTTACGAACGAGTGTAGATGGATAGATTGATAGCACTTGAATAACTGTATTGTTTACTATTTTTTTTTTCAAATGATTCAGAAGATGTTGCATGAAATGTTGATGAAAATGTGCATGGTTGCTCTTTGGTTACTACTGTGTGAAGTACAGGAGGGTGTGAGTACTGAGTGAATGGTCAAACCTCGTCACACCCTTGGTGACGGACAGAGTGAGGGGCTGCTCTACCGCCCGCAGCTCCGCTGTCTCCCTGATGTGTGAAGTGTTGTCTTGAACGCTCCCTCCCTGCAGCTCCATCGCCTGTGAGCTTCTTGCTGCCATAAATGCGAGCATGATGTTTTTTTCGCCTGGATTCCTGCTTAGTGAATAATTGGCAGCTCATGCCAGCTTTAATTAAACATGACTGACTCATTTCACATCCAGGAAAATGCGCTTGGTTACTTTACTCTGTCTAGGAAATTTTCTACATAAAGTATTGAATATTATTGGGTATTGAGTGTGGGATTTAAGAGTTTTCTCACTGGACTAGAGCAGGGGTAATCAACTTGCTTTGCTTTGAGGTCAGTTTTGCAAAGTGAAAGGAGGCCAGGGGCCAGTTGCAGCAGCTCCATATGTGTTTCTAGGACATTTTTAGGATTTATGGACGTTTCCAGGATTTCAGAACTTTTCTAGGAATTTAGGACATTTTAAAGATTTTAGGTAATTTCTCAGACTTTAGGACGTTTCTAGGACTTTTGGATAATTCTAAGATTTTAGGATGTTTCTTGGCTTTTAGGATGTTTCTCAGATTTTGGGATGTTTATAGAATTCTAGGATGCTTCTAGAATTCAAGGATTTCTAGGATTTTAGGGCATTTCTTAGATTTTACAACATTTCTAGGATTTTTTGCAAATTTTAAGAATTTTAGGATGTGTCTAGGATTTCAGGACATTTCTAGGATTTTTGGACATTATGGGCTTAGCAAGGACCTCTGTCGGGGTGCGGGGGATCCTCCACCAGCACTTTATTTGATAAACAAGCTCTATTTTGATGCTGTTTTATGCACTCTAGTACCTTATGTATACTGAAAATTCAAGAACAATTTCAGCATGAATCACTTTTTATTATTTTTCACTGTGAATTAGATAATGGTCTGGGGGCCACCTGGCACCCTATCGGAGGCCAGATTTCACCCACGGGCTGTAAATTTGGTATCATTGGATTCAGGCTTTAATGACTCTCACTGATGGTTTTGCTCTCACTGACAGATTGTTTTAAATTATTTAAGAGGTTGGCTGTTGATGCATGCTGAGGTAAAACTTTCTGCTGTTGTTTTTTGTGCAAACATTGATGGATGGGAGTTGTAATTATTTTCCTCAACACTGCCAACATCCCCATATTCTCCATCATTACCATGGTGACTTTATGATGACAAAAGCTGACAAACAAACCGTCAACATGTTTTATTGGAAAGACATTGTTTGTGTCACATTGTTAGCGGTAGCCTCGGCATTGTGCTTTTCTTCTCTTACTTTGTTTGCATCAGAAAGAGAGGGGGAAAAAGCCGAATGATGTTGTCAGAGCAGATTCCAGCTGCGCCTGATGACAGGAGCAGTTTGTGTCTGAGAGCCACCAGAGGAATCAGGCTGGAAAAATGTGCACAGAGCAGTCACAAACGGTTCAGACAGACAGGGTGACTGCTGATGTCCAGGAGCTACTTAGCAGGCAATTTGGAGGGAGGACAGCGTCTGTATGCCAGCATGTGGCGATGCGTCAAAGCCGGCTGTCGGAATGCAAATAAGGCAACGTTGCAGCTGCTTCGCACATTCACACAAATTAGGTGTGATTAAAGTTGGAAAAAAAGGGCTGAATTATTTGTGTCCTGTATGCAGCTGGGAGGAATGGTCACCTCAGTGAAATAGCCACAGTTAATGACAGTATACAGTTGATCTGTGGACAAACTTTGTTTAGTAACTGAGGCTTGCCAAGTTGTTTAATAGTGGGATTATGCAGAGACATTATGTGAGGACTTGCTCGATCGTGTGATGGAAAATCAATATCACAATCAATTTTAAATACCATCAGGGCATTTGAGTTTCTGTTGAAAGATTAGGCGTTAAAGCATTAGCGTTAGAGCTTTGTTCTAAATAAGACAGGAGCGTGAAGGTGAGAAGAGACCGAAGCATTCGATTGAATGATGTGGATTATTAGACAATGGGTCAATGTGTCTTTGTAGTCCTTCAGAAGTCCTTTTGTGTCTCTGTGAGGTCATTCTATGTCTGTTCTGTTGTTTTATGTCTCTCTTTTGGTTATTTGCCCCTTTTTTAGTTATTTTGTCTTTAAGGTCATCTGTGTCTTTTTGTAGTAGCTTTGTGTCTCCTTGAGGTTATGTTGTATCTCTTTGAGTTAATGTTGTCTCTTTTTTTGGTCATTTTGTGTCTCTTTGTGGTTGTTCTGCCCCTTTTGTAGTTATTTTGTGTCCGTTTGTAGTTGTTTTGGGTCTCTGGGGTAATTCAGTGCCTTTTCTATTGTTATATGTCTCTGTTTAGATTGCTTCATCACCTTTCGTAGTTATTTTGTGTCTCTCTGAGGTCATTTATGTTTCTGTGTAGTTTTGTGTCTCTTTGAGGTAATGTGCCTTCGTGATGTTATTTTGTGTCTAGCTGAGGTTTCTTTCTGTCTCCTTGAGGTCCTTTGGTAGCTTTTACGTCATTTTGTGCCCACTTGTGGTTGTTTTGTGTCTCTTTGTAGTACTTACGTGTCTCTGAGGTAATTCTTTGGTGTTTTTTTGTTATTGTTGTTGTTTTATGTCTTGTTTTAGGTTGTTTTGCCCCTGTTTGCAGCGATTTTGTATCCCTGTGTGGTTGTTTTGCCCCTTTTGGTCATTAGTTTTCATGTCCCTGTAGTTCCTCTGTATCTCTTTGTGATCATTTTGAATTTCTTCCTGGTCAATACATATTAATTTCAGTGACATTTTGCAGGAGAGGGCCAGGGCGCCCCCCACTGACAGTTTAGGTCCCTGGGTCTGTGCCTGGTAAGCCGTTTCATTAATCCTTCCATGCTTGGGTAGTGTTTTTTATGGGAGCACACAACTTAAACGCACATGTGAAAAACTTTTGCAAAACATACAGGCATGATTAATTTGGTTACCGGCTGACCTTTCTGCAGACGCCACCGTAAGGTCAAACTTTCTCCTTGACCAGCACTTTGGTCAGTGACTCTTGTGTCCCAAACCCCCCTTTCAGACACGCACCTCATTAGGTTAATGTCTGTCTGTAATCTGAATAATGTTCCACTCAGCATCTGGGCCACTTCTATGTTTAAGTCATGACAGGAATCTTACTAGGTCAGACCGGTTACACATCCGACACAGCTCAAGTCTGATTTGAATGCGCTTACGTTAAAGTAAAGGCTGCAGCAGCAAGGTATTATGCATTTCTTGTTTGCCTCATTAAGACTCTATCACTTAACTATCACTTCTTATGCACAAAGAAAGTTAAAGTGGGTTAATAAGCTGGAAGAAACTGGGAATGAGCCAATTTAAAGTTGTCGAGGAAACTCTTCTCAAGTCAAATCAGTCTTAAAAAAAGATTGTTTGCCTTCATGGAGTGAAAAACGATACAGCCTCAATAATAATCAGACTCCCCTCTCTGCATTTTTGATTTTCATTGTGCGTTGGCATCCAAAAAAATTATGAATATCCAGCAAAATGCTTAACCCAAACCCAGAGCTGGACGATATGAAAACAGTCAAATATCACAATATTTTTGGCCGGCGATTCAGTACTCATTTTCCATTCAGTATTGATACATTGATAACAGCTGCACCTTCTCGCACCTTCTTCTACAGTCAGCTGTTCTCTGATACTAACCAAGAAAAGAAAAGTTAAACATGATATATTTATCTTTTTTTTTAATTTTAAATTATATACCTTCAATGTTGATTTTTTTTTAACCAAATATCTTGATATTGTGACAATATTGTAGAGCTGACTATAGGTGCTTTCACAAAATATTATGGAAGATTTTTGAGGAATAATCATCTGAACTGTTACCTTCAAAATGACTAAGTGGGTAAAGTTAAATCTAGAATAGCTTGAAAGGCAAGGAAATTACATCACTTATGATACTGCAAAAAATTTAGACAGTATTTAGTCCCTTATCACAATATAAAAGCCCTACATACACCATGTGAACAAATACATCTGTTCTGTACACACATCTATTGCACTGCTGGGGAAGGAATCCCCCCTCAGCTGCTCTTTCTGAGTTTTTATTTTTATTTTTTACCATTTTTTCCCTGTTAAAGGGTTTTTATTGGGAGTGAGTTTTTCTTTATCTGCTGTGAGGGTCCAAGCACAGGGGGGGTCGTATGTTGTAAAGCCCTCTGAGGAAAATTGTTTGTGATATAAGACTTTAGGAATAAAATTAAATTGACTTGAATTGAATATCAGAGTCCAAATTACCTTAATGTCATTTTATGCTTGGCTACATCATGAAAAGGCAACAGGATGTGCTGTCTCATAACTTTAGAAATTGATGAGAGCATGTATTAAGGAATTCACTGTGAGAACAGTGGGTGAGCGTCCTTCACGTACACTGGGTTTTTTATTTAAGGCTTTCTTGACTAAATAATGTTTAAAATGCAGCGCTGATGCAGCCTGTGAAAGAACAGGCAACACTTTCTTCCTGGATGCTGTTACTTTCCTGCTTTCTCTCAGGCACTATAGGTGCCATATATTGCACAAACATTGTGGCTATTTTCCCAAGTGCCCTGTCAAGTCTGACTAAAGCCCTAAAGAACATTTACATAATGGCTACCTATGCCTGTACGACCAAAAAGCCATTATTTCAACAGATTGGTGAGGCTAGCCAGTGTTACCTTTCTTAATGCCTGGAAAGAGCAAAAATTTAAACATTGATGCATCATGTTCAGAAGCACTTTAGTGTAACAACAGCTGTGGCATTCCTAATGTGCGTTTTTAAATACTGTATCCTGCTGACTAATCTTAGTGCCGGTAGTAACTATTACAACCAAAAATCTTTTTCTGTATTTGCACAACCAGGATGAGACATGAGAAGTACGTAAGAGCCATGATGATCTGTTACTATATTTAAGTACACTCGCCATTTAAAGAGGCACACTTTTCACAAGCACTACTGCTGGCAGAATAATCTAATTTTCACGGCTCACTAAGATAAAAAGATCTATTTCTGGACATGCATGAAGTCAGTCTTCAGTTCTATAACCAGCAGAAAACTGACACTTCCCCATCGCCTCTTGTGGCCGTGCGTCGTCATCTGTTGAGGTCAAAGCCACTGGCAGGACGGAAGAGGACACAGCATGTGCCCGGAGAACAAGCCTTCTCTTTGGATCACGTCACACAGAAGCAGCGCAGACCTTTCTGTGTCTCAGAAGTCACACACACTTGCCCTTGGCACCAAGGACGTCCGTGCTGTACAGTCTGCATCAATTTAAAATGATGTAGCTTTGGGACAGACTCAGTTGAATCCAGTAAAACTATGTCCTTGGGTCTTGTTGTTTTTCTTGTAATTCTGTTAGTGGTTGCACAGCTGTGTGATCAATATCAAAGACAAAAACGGAATATAAGGAGCTCCTTTTAGTGCTTGAACACACATCTCGGGCGTGCTTTATTGCTGTGAGAAAAATGTGAAAATATGCAGTTTATATTGCTGTGCTTTGCACTGCAGAGAGGAGCTTGATCTGAAATTAGTGGACTCAACAGTCATTAGGTTCGACTGGTTGGGAGCTCTGGCAGTGAACACAGCCTGCGGTTCTATTAAAGCTGACATGGGCTTGACTGAATGGCACGCAGGAGCCAGTGGTGTCAGTTAGCGCTGACCCTCGAGGAGCAATTATCTCTCGATGGCTCGTTACAAGCGGTGAGTCAGGGACACACCAGGGAAGAGGAGGAGAAGCAGAAGCAAAGGGAGGGAATCATGGGAATATACTGGATAATGACAAAGAGAATGTCATCGATGTGTTAGGAGTGAGAGGGATGAATGCTGGGATTAGTGTGTGGCAAATTACAGGGGAATCCTCTCCTTTCAATGTGATATAAAAAGATGAGGATCTGATAATTGGGGACTGATGGAGCATTTGTATTTGTGTTATGATGCGGATTTAAGTGTCATCAGTGCTGCTTTGGGCACCAAATACAGTATAATCTGTCTGTGCGGACTGGGAAGCCCATTCAAAGAGAGATTTAGCAAATTACAGAAAACATATTTTCCTACCAGCCGGATTGGTGTCCAACCAAGCAGATAGATTTGTGTTTGTCTGCCCATTGTGTGTTATCTGAGTGCTCATAGAGCTGCAACTAACCAGTATTATCATTCTTGATTTATCTGCCAGTTTTGTTTCCAGTTATTAGCTTAATTGTTTGGTTGATGAGATTGAAAAAAGGGAAAAATGTCTAAAGTGACGTCTTGGTATTTTTTTGTCCAACCAACAATTCAAAAGCCAATATTGACTTTAAAATTATATAAAACAAATATATATATACATTTCTGCTGTGTTTCATCCTGGGATCATGCATATGGTTGTGTATGTGTGAGTGTGTGTGTGTATTTGTCTGTCTGTATCTTATCTCACAAACTACTCGACCAATTATCCTGATAGCTTGTGTTCGTATTTATGTCTGTATGCTCAAGCATCTCTCGTGGTCACGGTGATTAAGAATTTTTGAAACCCCCTTTTTGTTGACTGTTTTTTTACCATTGCGGACTGCTGACTTCAACCTCCCTGTAACCAATCTTTACCGAGTCTGTTGAGGGCCACATTTTTACCTTTGTTGTCTCTCAACATCTGACATTTATAGAAAAGTTTGGTCTCATTTAGAACCGAAGCATCTGCAGATTAATTCTATTCCAAATATGTTATGATCCACTAAAGTTACGCACGTCATGAGACAAATACGTGAGCTGCATTTGCTATCTTCTTTGCCATCTTGACTGTGACCCATCTTGGCGCACCTGGGCCGTGTTTCGGCCATCATGTCTGCGACCTGGTTTTGTTCAGTCCGCTGCACGCGTTCGTTCCACACGGGAAGTCATGGGAAGCAAAGTGTTTTGTTGCCTGATTTTGTAGATTTGCAGATTTTGTTAATTTTGGAAATTGTACCTCTACCATGAGTAAATATGCAGGCAGTTAAGTGTTTTTCTTGTCTATTTTAATTATGTTTATTGTTGTTATTTCCTACTCTGGTGCATGGAGACAAAGTTGATAATGTGAAAAGTCTAGTTATGACCGACGTGGATCAAAGATTTTTGACTTTAGTTATCATTCTCATAATTATATTGCACGTATATATCATATATAGTGCCTGCCTATAGTGTCATATATAGTGCATATATAAGAAAACTTGACCTGCTCTGTGTAACACGCTGCTCCATCAAAAATAGACAAGACGCATTTTTTTTTTAGCTTCTAAGACACCTCTGAGCTCTTCTGTGTCTGCTGGAATTACAAGAACTGACCTGACTGACTGCAATCAGCCGGGATGGTCACTTGGCTGTCTGGCAGAGATCTGCACTCTGCTGAGTGTGCTTTTCTAGTTGCTTTTATATTTATTAGTTTGTCTGTCAGGGACAATTCAGAAAGACCTCCATTTTAACATTAAACAGATGTATTGCACGTAGAATTTCTAGCCGAGTCTCACCAAAATATATGCAGATTATTTTATTGTCAATCTACTAATTGTTTCAGCTCTAGCTGCCTAAACCATTGAAAAAATGACAGTGTCCCAGTTCACTCTGTATAATCTTCAAACTTTGCTGTGAAGAAGTTCACAGTGGAACTAATTTGCATTCTCTTTGCATCGCCTGAACGATATGCTTTCAGTGGCCAGGCCCGGGATTTATTTAACATGATGTCTACAGGAAAGGTTGAATTTCCATACAGTACATGACCTTTTACAGCAAGCACTGTTTTACAGTTAAACACACACAAACACACACAGACACACGCACACACACAAACACACACAGACACACGCACACACACACTGAGAGAAGACAAACAGAAGAGAATAAAAAACAAAAAGCAAGGTTGAAGTTATAGTGTGTATACTGTCCAGCATTTCAAGTTATTTTTAATGAAGAAACAGTTATCGCATCTTACACTCACTAAGATCTGTATAGAATATGCACACCGTCTTTTATAAGACCAGTTAAATTCAATATGTGCTACTATCTGAGCTTCAGTGAATCAGACGATCATTTAACGGAGCAGATTTCCCACCTATACGCTGCATAATTCATGCTCGCACACTTATCAGCCTCACCAGTCACAGACTGGGGATAGATTAGATGATGAAGTGCTGCTAATGAGTTTTTCATGGAACGTGCTTTGAAATAAGAAATCAATTAGACAGGTTACTTTCCTCTAAGATCTGCAGCGGCTGAAGTTTTGAGTCATTGCTTGCATTGCATTGATGATTGAAGTTATTTAAGACCATTGTGTGTCCCTCGGGGTGCTTTTGAAATTATGACTCAAAAAGCTCACAATTATCATCAGATAATCAGGTTTTGGTCTTAAATAGATTCTACAAACATTTTCACTTCAAAAAGTACTTCAAAGCCATTTATTTCCATCTTTTAGCGCGTGGGAAATTTGACAAACAGACTCAGTGAACGTGATGTTCAAATGCAGATTTGTGTAGTTGTATGAATAATAGTAGATAAAGGATTTTGTGTGAGTGCATGACCTTTTTGACTTTTTCCACTTTGGTCGGAAGAGAACGACATGAGCTAAATCCCCCCAACAGTGTGATTAGTTGGATTATTGTCAAAAGCACAGCTACCTCGGTGACAGCTCTGCACAGACTTTGTATTCGTCTGCTCCCTGCTTGGCTCTATTTTTCCCCATTTAGTTTTTAATTTCTGTAGAATTTTATACACACTTTCAGTGACAGGCATTTTTCCATCATTTCCTATTTTGTATCTCCAACATTAGATTGCATATTGTTATTATGCTCTTCTATTACCAAACTGCACTTAGTGGCGAGGCTTGAGGGATGTCAGTTTGTGTTTTTCTGTCTCCAGTGTGCTTCTGACTGAAATATCTCAACCACTATTACATGGATTGCCATGAAATTGTGTTTAGACGTTGCTGTCCCTTTCAGGATGGGTTGTAACTTTTCTGATACCATGACATTTCGTCTAATCTCATCATCAGGTCAACATTTCATGTCCAATAGCTGTACTTTGTACTTTTAAAGGTTCTGTATGCGACATTCAGAACATTTATACAGCACCAAACAACTATTATAGAATGGAGTATTGGCTTTCTGAGCACAGAATAAAGGCACATGACGTGTATGTGTGTTGTAATCTGAGCTTCTCTGTTTTTTGTGTGTCATAGACAGACTGGCTGTGCATGCATATTTGTGCATGTGAGTCCCTGTGTGTGTAGCATAGATGTATGATAATAACTAGATACCGGACACCAATATGCCACCTTTTCAGTCCTATGGAATTGCTCGCCTGGCACATGTGCCAAAAACATTTCTAGGTTATTTTGTGATATCATGACAGATTTTTAAATTGCTTTTCTTGGTACATAGAAAGCTTTACAAAAATAAAACCTTATGATTTAAAGAATTATAATTGACCTTTGCATTTGGAGGCATCCTGGCAACAGTTTCACAAGTTTGGCTGCAGCAGATTTCTTGCAGGGGATTTTCTGCTGCAATACTGCGAGTGGCCACTGGGAAAAAAGCAGAGCAAAGCTGAGCGGCTCTCCAGATGAGCCTGGTTGTAATCTGAGCTCCTCTGTTTTTTGTTGTGGTAGATAGTTTGACTTTGTGTGCGTGTAAATGCATGTGATTCCCAATGTGTATGTTGGCTAATGTTGGCTTATTGCTGCCACTCTGCACTGCACTCGGATGATTATAGGCAGTTTATGCTAATTTATGCCTCTGGTTCCCACCCCCAGGTTAACACCATTAGCTCTCTCAGCACTGTTGCTGTTGTTAGCATTGTTCATGCTGTTAGCATTGAGAACCATAAGCAGATGTTCTCGGCTCAGACTGAATCATCACTATGCTGTGAATCACGATACAGCTCCTTTAAGTGCAATTTTGTCATGCAAACATGCTAAACTATGATGGTAAAAATGATATCTGCTAAACATCAGCATGTTAACATTACCATAGAGAACCCAAAAAATGAGTCCTAAAACCTGGAAATGAATTAGTATTTTAGGACCTCCGGTTCACTTTTCTCAGTGGGTTTTTTGGTGAGATTTCTGACATAAAGTTAACACAAGCTGAAGAGACTTTCACGTTTTGTTCTATGACATTAAATACTTACTTACTTACTAATGTAAGTAACTAATACCCTACTCGCAAACTTTGAAGGTGTCATGTCTTAAAAAAGGCGGTTGCTAACGAGTGGCTAAATGAGACAAAACGTCATCATGCCGATTACAGCTTTACAACCTTGTAGCGGTGGCAACGCAACCATAGTGTAGTCAGCCTAGAAATAGTTTTTTTTTTTACATCTGGTTCTGATTGCATCAAGGCTTCAAAAATCCTTAAAGTGGTGTTCATGTATGAAGATTATCTTGCTGAACAAAACATGTAAGTATCATAAATGTTTGTTTACCAGAGTTTATTTTGTGCAGAGAAACAAAATCTAATGAAAAAATCCCATAAGTTTTTTGACAAGAGAACCAGGGCAAAATTAGCTTCCTGGTCGGCCTACAGAAAAATGCCTGGGACACTTTTTTGCGAGCATGTTATGACATTAGCATTAAGACTGTCTTAGTTTTGTTAGCCTGTATATTTATGTCTTTCCAGTCAGTAGCCTGCTGTAAAATTCTGATACAGTATATTTTGTGTGGATTTAATATCAGTTTATTATCTGTCTGTTTTTTATTGTCCTCCCATGACTCCAGGTTACAAAGGTGCTGTTTGGTTTGTCAGGAGGGGGCACTCATTATTTGGATTTAGGATATTGTCACACCAAATGTGCCTGGAGCAGGTTAAATGAAACTCTGGAGCCTTTTTTATGGTTTGTTTGGGCAGGTGAGAACAATGCTGTTCGATCTCACACTAGGATGACAAGTGCTTCACCACACTGAATGCTCCTCTTGTCACACTTGTCGTCTTGCGTTTTAATCCTGCAGTTGCTATGGGTATTTTGAAATTTAATAACGCCTCATTCTTTCTTTGTCAGAGGTCTGGCTTTAATCAAAGCTTAGCGGGAGCCCTCCTGTCCTTTATTCCACAACTATCATTTCTCTATTAATGCCTTAAAATCCCCAACGTGCCCAAGAAATTCACCCTAATTCTTCCTTGTGGTTTAAGGATAACGGGACATTTAGTAAAAAGGATGTTTAAAAGGATCTAACGAGATGTCTGTGTTTGTACAGGGGGTTCAGTTTAATCTTTTATAACATATTTTTCATTTTGTTAAAAAGGTTACTGCAAATGTTACCTCAAATTTCTCTCTAACAACAACTACTATATTGATTTTGTTGTATCTTGGGATGAAAATTATCCTCCAATAACTCAATTTTAACTGAGCGCTCATGTACGGAATTCAATTTTTCATTATGGTGATTTTTTCACTCTTTCACCTGCTTGTCTTGTGCCTGTTACATATGATGCTGCGAGTATATTTTCTTCACTGTTGCACTCCACAAATATTGATTTAAAAGCCTCGGCCTCATGTTATTAAAAACTGCTCCACATCATATTCTATATTGATTTTCTTTGTGAGACCCTTGAGACTTGCGTTATGGCAGGTGTATAACACTTTCTCCTGGTTTACAGGATATATATAGTGTGTGAAGTAAGTGTTTATGTTTGGTTACACATATATTCTTCTTTAAAGCCATCCAGGTTGTTTAAGATTAAATTTTATCACTGTTAGCCAGTTTAACATCAGTGGCCATGAGGGCATCCTTCTCTGCCAGGGATGCACCAGTTGTGAAATTCCAGCACAATATCAGTGTTTGAAATATCAGTTTGGCCCATACACATACCTTTTTTTTGTAATTGTTTATGTGTTTTTTGTTGTTATTTATTCCTCCTTTTGTGCCAGGCAAACAAAGAAATCTTCTTTATGAAAATAACTAACCTGTGTTAAAGTCATTCAGACCTTCATTGACTCTGAAGGAGCACAAAATCAAACATACAAATTAATAAAACAACCTTTGAAATAACCTTAATTCTCATGAAAATCATTTTAAAAAAATCAACTTCAGAAGCTTTTTGTTCTATATATAATAGCCAATGCCACAATTCTCTCTCTAATATCTATTTTATATTGTTGTGAAACATTAACAAATTTCTCCTTCAAGTTTTTCTTGAACAGGGAAATTAGCTATAGAGACCAAAACCAATTTTTGTATTAGGCTGTAAACATGTTTATTTCTGTAGCAAAGTTGGGCATTTTAAAAATGAGAGTCTGTAGGATTTACTCTGTTTTGGAGCCAGCTTTAAGTGGCCATTAGAGAAACTGCAGTTTTTGGCACTTCTGTTGGCTTTTCAGCCCCGGAGGTTGCTGCTTTGGTAAAACGGACGGAGCATAGAGTTATTTTCCTCATCACAGAACTGGTCGAAGTTGCTTAATTTGCTCCGTTTGTTAACGTTACTGCTCATCACCGCCCCGCTCTGATAACGTTAGTCTCTGGGTGGTGGAAAGTAATCGTGATTTACTTTACGTTCGCATTGCAAATGTAATTATTTAGACAATAAACTAAAACATGCTTCCAACCGCTGCCTTTTGTGAAGATGAATTACAAGTTAACTCTAGTGTGTCAGTGCTAGACTGTCTGGGTGCTGCACTGCTCTTTCAGTTGAGTTCCAGTTTCCCCTCCATAAACGCTAACACGTGTAATGAAACCACACATTTAGTGTCTTATATACAGCTCATTATTATGCTGCTCTGTGCAGTCTCTCTGGAGTGTTTTTAGCACCAACAAGGTTCCCCGGCCCTGAAGTGAAGTGAATTATGCAACGCAAGGAAACTGAGAGACCCTATCTTGGGAGAGATGCTGCAACAACACGCACACACATGCACCATCCAGCTTCCTGTTCAGCGTGCACGATGAAGTCCTAACACCCGAGTCCTCTTTCTATTTGATGTCTGTGGCAGCTGTCTGTGAAATGGGATATGCTGTCACTCCACTGTAAGAGTCTTTCTGAGCATGTTTTCTATTGTTATTCTGTTGGTGTGTGTGTTTGTGTGTGTGAGAGAGAGAGATTAAATACTGCAGGTGCCTGTGTGTGCGCACCTATCAGCTGAACCTGCTCCTCCACAGGAGAGCTAAATCCCATCTTCGTGCTCTGTTCCTCTGAAAAATTCAGACTCCCATTTCTGACACATCATGTCCCCATCTGGGCTCAGCACCAGGAGCCGAGGAACCCACTCCTAAAAATAACTTCATACTGTCAAAGTGGAAATGGAAAACTTCTGTAGTGCTGCATAAAAGCACAGCGTGCGTGCTGTTGCACAAAAAGCCCATTAGAAGTTATCTTGATGTCGTGGTGTCAAACGAATTGAGATGAGCTGATGATGTTTAAACCAGCTGAGATTAGAGAATTAGCTTTTGAACAGTTTCCTCTGATCGCCCTGATATTAATTATGAAGCTAGATGATGGTGATTCATTTTAAAGAGCCGCTGAAAAATGCGTCTGCTTCTCAGTTGCCTTGATCAATTAGGAAATCTTTCCGTTTATCATTTTCTGTTTTAAATTATTCACATCTATTTTACATACAAATGATTTTTAGATGCCCTTGGCTAAGTTGTCTAAGGTCATAACATGAATACAAGGGCCTGATTTCCACGGGGATTGTTGTAGTGATTTGCAGGCCCATGGCATCACCTGTCAGGCAACATCTGAAAGGCTAAAAAAGATGAAAAATAGAAGCACTTGCACCTCTTGTGCAAGTTTTTTTTATTTATTTTTTTAAATAAAACATGCTAGAAATAGCACAGTGCTCCCAGGGAGCAACATGGGAGATCAATCTCTGTCACAGAAACTAAATATGATTTTATGTAGCCGCATGACTCTATTGGTGGTAATGTCTGTTTGTCTGTTTGGTCTTTATAGCTAATTTCAACATTGATGACTGTATGGGGGTGAATATTTTAACAACTTGCATGTTTAAATTTTATTAAGGTTTAAAGTTACACATATTTAATGGCAGGTGCGCTTTAGTGACAGACTGTCTGTGAGTTGCTGCTACAATGTTGAGTCAGATTGACCCCTCGCTCCTCCACATCTCCAACCTCTCATCCAAATGTGGCCACTTCTGGCTCCAAAAAACCCAACATGCCGATACCCGAAATGCCAAGCATGAGGCTTCAAAACGGCCGGTCCACAAACCAGCAGGTGATGTCATAGTAGTTACGTCATTTATTTATACAGTCCTCACATGAACCTGCAGTCAAAGCCAGCCCCCCAATCTTTTACCTTAACACTAATATAAGCAAAAATAAACCAGAAAAATATCTATAATCTAGTTTGAATGAGTTATTTCCAAACTGCACAGCTAAAGCACTCACATTGATTGCCCCTTTAACACCCTCTGATTCTCCAGAGACGTGAGGCCTGAGAAGCTGAAGAATCCGGCTGCGTCAGACGAGCATCCATCACTCAGCTGGAAGGGTGTAAAGTGTTGTACTGCATTAGAGGGGACTCCTGTGGGAAGCCCTCATCTGTTAAAGGGGCACAGATACACTGTCTCTAATGAGATCAGCAGCTCTTGAAGGTGACTTGTTTTGCTTCGGTGCGATAATGGATGCGGAAGCTAATGATTGCTGGAGCAAAGTGCTGTTTTCCTGGCACTCAGAGATCAGGATCAGTGTAAACTTGGAAATTTGATTTTTTCTTTAGTGTCACAGCTTTACCTTTGAATAAAATATTAAATACAGGGTTCCTGCATACCGTCATCGACAAAATTGAAAAACTAAGACCCCAGTTTTTTTTTTCTTGTCCCACGCGCCCAATGTTTTCTAACATAGAAGATTCAAACTTCATTCAAACATAATTTCAGCATCCCGCGTGATGTGTTCAAGGACCACCAGAAATGTAAACATTTTTGTTTTTACAGTTTCTGTTAGGTGTCATTTTGACATTTTTTTAAAAAAGAAATCATGCATTTCAAAAATTTAAAGAAAAAGAAATCAGCAAAAAAAGGAGGCAAAAAGGTCACCAATATTTTTGAAAGAAAACACACTTTCCAAACCTGTTTTTTTTATTTAAAAAAATCTCCAAACTGTATTACTTTTTGTTTTTTTATAAAACCCCCAAAAATTACAAAAAAATTGCATGCATTTTTTTCTTTTTTAAAGAAAACATGCTTTTAAAACCTGCACATTTAAAAGGCATGTTTTCTTTAAAAAACTGTGGTAAAATAAATACAAAGCACATCCATTTAAAGTAGTATGCTCCTCCCCTTAAGCTAAAACTGCTTACAAAATTATTCAACTTGGCTTATGGGCGAACATGAAGGGAGCGATGGAACATTGGGAGAAAATAAAGAGACTTTCATGATGAACAAATAAACAAAACATAACAAAACCAAAAGTTGTCACACGCTGATGCATATCAGAGCTACGGTACGTCATCAGCTACAGAAAATAAATTCACAGTTATGTTACAGTGATGTAATTTGATTCATTACACATTTCCATGATTTTTCCCAAACTTTAAATGATTTTCACTAGTTTCATGACTTTCCTGGCCTGGAAAATGTGATTATGAAAATCCATGACTTCTCCAGGTTTTCCATGACCGTGGGAACCTTGTAAATATTAACCTGTTGTTTCATGAATGGATTTGTGTCGAGGGAGCTATTTATAGTTGATGAAGATGTTGAAACGGGAGCCAGGAGACTCCAGGGGGAAAAGATCTGTATCAGCAAAGAGAGAATCGTGCCCTGTTTGAATTGCTAATGAAAACAATCCTTTCACGGTGCGGAGCAATTATACTTTATGAATAAATAGCCGTGAGGAAAGATTTTTTCCAGTATCTGCATTGTTAATGTGGTTATGTTATTTGGCATGATTTTACTCTTTCTAGTGAACCTTATTGTACTCCGTAATACAGGCGTTGATGGAGCTCCTCTCTTCATAATTTATTTTTGCTTTTCCCTGCTCAGTGACTAAAATAGCTTTGAAAATGTAATAACTGTAGGTTGAAATATGTGCACAGGTTATTGGGTAGAAAAATTGCCCTCTGTTCTTCAGACCCATATGGAAATCTCAAAAGTATTAATTTATCACACAGCAGCGGTCTACATGTCAGACATACACAAACAGCAGCTGAGTCACTCAATAAAAATGATCCGAGGCACTGCGACGGACATTTACCGTACGAGTCACCTCCATATTTGATGCCGTTTGGTCAATGATAAACTGTAACTGTCAGGAGATTGCAAACAGCTTGTATAACAAACAGTCTCCCCTCTGGCAGCGTTGTGTTTGATTAATTAGAGCATTGTGAAGCAGATAAATGAGTGTTTAAATGCCTTCACACAAGCTTTTCTGATAAAGCAGTTAGACCAACACATGGCCAAACCTAAACAGTGATAGGTTGTTTGTCAGTGCCCTCAAATGAACCATATGGCTTCAAAAATGATTATGAACTTTAATCTGCCACATCTGTAGTCATGTCGGTATTTAAAGCCAGAACGTGATCTTTTCCCTAACCATAATAAAGTGTTTTTTGTGCCTAAACCTAAACTACGCGTTAACGACAGCTCTTTTCCACCTCTTACTTTGTAAATAATGACATCTTAACTGAGTAGGAAGTAATGTGTGGTGTTAAACTTTTGTTTCGTTTCTTGGTGACCTCATCTTTACCTCGCTGACATGGAAAAGTGCTGCTGTAGGGACATCCCAGTCACACATCACAGTGTTTTAGCTCAGTCTTCTGGGCTCAAACATTGTCACTGAATGTTTTGGGTTGTTGTGATGCCACTATACAGTTTGAATTCTGCACCCTGGAAATGCAATGGTTATTACCTTTTTTTTTTTTAGAAAAAAAGATACTGTGTGCTTATCTGGCTCAGTCCTCCTGCACAACCTCACACCAACCAACTGTCACTGTCTGCAGAGCAAATATTAGCACAATTTTCACTGTGGGGTGCCAGCTATAAATAGGCTAGAATACAGGAAGTCATTCAGGAACAAAACTCAAACGTCTGTGTAATAATGTCTGCCCGTAAAATAACCCCAGTGTGCTAATCCCATTTCATTCTCTGGACGCTTTTCTTACAGTAGAGGAGATAAAGCTGTTTTACTGCTGTGTGAGAACATTGGTCTAATTAATGATGTACAGTAAGGGGCCTTTGGAGTATAGTTCTTATGTTTTACATAATAACTGCAGTCAAAGGCAATTTTGCATTCAGGAGGACTTTATAAGAAAGTCTTTCATCAAATTGTGATTGTGTTTTGGGTTATCATTTAATAACTCACTTATCGCACATCATGTGTCTTTCATGCTTGCAGGCACACTGAAGAGCTGATTGCTAATTATCTTTTTTTTGTAAAAACGACAGTTCAGTCTTTTTAATTAGTAGGCCTACTGTGAAGTATTTCATACTGCGTACTGTATTCTACCCATAGATGTGCAATAATAACTAGATACCAGACCAGAAGATGGCACCTATTTAGTCCAATGAAAACCAGTTTCTGGGTTTACTTCCGTGGTATGTGGCTCGCTGTGTGCAGTAGTGTTTCTTCCGCTGAGAAGTTCTCGCTCAACTCATTGTGATGGCTTTATGGGTTTATAAATCAACTTTTTCTCCTCAAGGAAAGTTTTACAAAAATCAAAACACCATGGATCAAAAATTCAGAATAGAAAGATTCATAATTGACCTTGTTTGCATTTCGAGGTTTCGTGTCAACAGTTTTATAGACGTGTCTTTAACAGTGATGGCCTACGAAAAGAGAAAATGCTTTTTGGACCGTAGGGGATTCTTTTTGCGGCAATATCACGAGTCACCACTTGGAGAAAATGGTTGCAAGGCTAAACATCTCTCCTGGAGTGTCCTGAGCTTTGAAGCCAATTTTTGTAGTGGCCAAACAGTGTAATTATAGCTCCTGCGTCAGTTACATGATGTCACTGGGCCTGAAAAGACCGTTTCCTATTGACTTACACTGGAAAGGAGACGTGTAAAATTTGAAAACGTTTTTTTGAGCGTGAGGAAATGCTAAAATTAGTCGATTCCCTGTCAGGATTTGATCTGTCTGGTAACATTTGGAAAGTCTAGAAAAGACACATGATTAAAACATTTTATCCACATTCAAGTTAGCAGAGCGCTAAACCAGGAGTAGCAGGCTCGGCCGTCGAAAGTCTCAGCTCGCTGTTTGGGCCCAGTAATTATTAATGCAATTAATTATGTAATTAATGCAATTAAGCAGCAATTTCATACAGCGGAAATAGAGCTGTTTGGTGTCCATGCACCACTGAGCAGTTTTAATGGAAATAAACAGGAACCCACCAAAAATCCTGATGTATGCTACAGCTAACAGCCTATTAGCTTAGACTAGCAAAGAGAAGAAAGGAGGATACAGCCTCTGTCCAGACCCCTTATACTTTGTACAGATTAAACAAACAATATTTAAAATGTCATTTGGTGAGATTTAGAGGTGCTGGTAGACTTTGTTTTCTTGAGAGATCAGGCTAGCTGTTTATGTCTGTTTTGATCGTTGTGCTTAGCTAAGATAGCTGTAGACCTATATATTTTTTGCACAGACATGAAAGAGGTATCGATCTTCTCATCTAGCTTTTTCACAGAAAGCAAATCAGTCCATTTCCCAATTTCTCTAAAAAATCAAAATGATTGAGATAATGTATCTTTTTTGCTTTATAATTTGGTTTAACAGCTTTGGCTCTTTATGCTAGATCACGTGTGATATCATTGTTAAAATATGTATTTATTTATCAGTATCTTCAATAAGATTACAAAGCTACGTGATGCCAGTTACTCTACAAATTCACATTTCCTCCGTCATATTCCCAGTTCACCCTGAACAGCTCCCACTTTGCAGCAGCTCTATTTGCTCAGCCATGCGTACACTAGATAACTCACATCATCGTTATGATTAACAGCAGATACGGTACTTGAAGTGAAAGCAATTAACGAGAGGTTTTGGTGAAAAGGGGATTATGTTCAAAGATCAACACCAGCACTGATTATGTCAAGGACCTCGGGGGCAAATAGTTGATTCATGAACTTGAATTATTTTACCCCAGTGATTTTTCCTGTCAGTGGAAATGAAATAAAAGCTTGACAGCAGAAGCTTGATGACTCCGCTGTGCGAGAGTATATTTCCTCAGACACAAACCAAATAAAATATCTTTATAGTCTTCAAGGATTTGAATCATCCCTTTTAATGGTTTTGCTTACATTTGTCTTCGTCTGACAGTTTTTGTCAGCAGAAAATGAAAAGCATCACAATGAAATGGGAGTTCAAAGAAATCTCTGTTAAAAACTCTTTTAGATGCACACAAGAATGTTGTAATTAAACGGTGGTGTAGAGGGAAATAAAAAGGTGGCTGTAAAGAACAGGGACCCAAAGTCATATTTTCAGAGGATTTTGGTTTGTGCCTCTCCCCCGATACTAGTGATGTAGAGGAATAAACTGTGGAGTAAAGCAGTAAAATTTCTCATTATAAATGCAATGATCCAATGTGTCTGAGATGTTATACAAAGAAGAGGTTGAAGCAAAGGGAGTTAACCAGAAATCCACCCCATCTGTTAATTGCGCACTAAGTGTAATACCATTCATAAACATATAGCCTGCTAGAGCTTAAATGATCAGTAGATTAATTAATTTAGTTGACTTACAAAAGTTATTGGCTACTGTTTTGATGACAGACTGATAGTGTCATTTTCATCTTTTTTTCAATTTTTTTGATTGTAAAAGGGAAATCTTTGAATTTTGGAATATTGGTTGGACCAAAGAAGCAAAAGGAAGATGCCACTTTTGGCTATTAGAAATTGTAATCTGCATTTTTTACTGTTGTATGATGTGTAGGTAGTGCAGTTTTTGTCTGAAGTTAACTGGCTTCATAATCTTTTGCAATGCTATCTTTAGACAGAAGTTGCTCTGTAACATTTGTATTTCACTAAATGATCGCAATGTAATGTAATGATTGCAATGTAATAGAACCCAATTTTTACATTTTAAAATGAAAGCTGCCAAATAAAAAAGAAAGGTTTGTTTTTGTAATGCTGCACGAACCAGATGGTTGGAAACACTTGGCCCTGTGGGCTTCGTGTGCTCCCCGTGCTCAACGAGAGTGAGCAAATGAGAGAAGATAAAGAAAACAACTTGTGAAATGCATCTGGCAAGCTTTGGTAATTCCAGTATTACTGTGTGAAAATAACCAAAAGTGATCACTTTAAACATGCTGTCCAACCACATCATTTGAACAGTGCTGCAGATTTCGCGTCGTTTGGTTGGGTTAGGTTGGTCCAGGTCAGGTCAGGTCAGGTCGCGGCACAAATTGGTCATATGTCCAGGTGGCGGGATGGGTGCAGTATTGGATGTTGCAATTCTCGTTCAGGGGCAGGTCACATGTTAGATTGATACATTGCTTGTGTACAGTAAATAATTCAGGAGATAAGGAACTTAAAAAGATGCATACTGAATCACAGTTGCATAACTGGTCTAACAGCGTTGCAATTACATTATTTCCCTTTTTTTGTTCAGCCTTAGTTGGGTGTATGTCAGTGAGAAATGAGGGGAGTCAAAGTTGAGGTGGTTGTACTTTGAAACATAATCACATGATGTTTTGTGTTTGGATTTGTTATATCCAATCCCAGTTTGTTGTAACGCTCCAGTTCAGAGCGCAGGGTAGTCCCACCATTATCTTAACACTTTATGCTGTTTGTTCACTTCCCTTGATGCCTAGCCAAGGCGCTCAGTGATATAATTTGCAGGTACCGCCTCTATGCTGCTGCTGGGCTGTTAGTGATTGAATCTGTGGTTGCTTAGCAACATAGTCTGATTGATCCCATGACTCCTTGTTATTGTTGTTGTCAACATTTGAGGAGGAGCTTGTGCTGTAGCTCTGACTGAAGATCTGAAATATTAATTAATATCCCCACACCCCTCTAATAAGCTAGTCTCTTAGATAAATGTGAGGAATTTTGATTCTAATGTGTGGGATCAATCAGCGCCAGAGGAGGTGGTGATGCAGTGGGTGAGAGAGGTGAGAGGAAGGATAGAATTAAGAAAACAGCGAGAAGAGCGAGAGCATAAAAGGAAGGACTTTGCTTTACTTGGTTCCCCCTCAAGGCAGAATCAGGAAACCAGTTACACCCCCCCACCCACACACACACCATCCCAGCCCACCATCTTCCCTGAATGTGCGGCCTATTTTCCCTGTCAAGGTGGTGTCCTAGATTCAAAGTTCCATCGGATGAGTAAAACAGTAAGGAAAAGAGATTATATTATAAGGATGTGGAGGATGGGGGTGTCACTTGGGTCTAAAATGCGAGCTGAGTCTTTCCTCTCTGCTATATTGATGTCGTTTTTATCCCAGAATTAAACCAAGATGCTGTGCAAAACCTCCTCAGAAAAAAATGGCCTACTTACTGGGGTTGGGCCGGTTTTCAAACTGGTTTGGTATTAAGCCAAACAGTAGACCAGACCAGTTTACTGAATTTTACCACTTGACTCAGTAGCTGCTCCTCATGACACCATGTCCCAGCAGAAAACAAATGCCCAACTATTACGCAGCATCGTGTAACACCTGTGTCACTGTGTCCACACTGACTCATTAAACATGCACCTCTGTCACTTAATGTAAACAAACCATGTAGCTATCAGCTGTGCTCTTGAGATCAGGCCAGAGACGTAAACACTTAAAAGATTTTGTCGGCTTCAAATCTAAAATGTTGTGGTATGGAGTGCCCCAGGGATTACATTTCTCTGTAGGCCAACGCAGAAGCTTACGTCACCCTGGTTCCCTCATCAAAAAGCCTATGGGATTATTCCATTGGATTTTGGATCATTGCAGAAAATAGGCTATGTGGCAAACACATGTTTATGATACTTACAAGTTTTGTTTAGCAAGATAATCTTCACAAATGAACACCTCTTTCAGGATTTTTGAAGCCTTAATGCAATCACTAGAGGTAAAAAGCTAATGCTAGTCTAAAACAAGAAACACTATGGTCACGTCGCCACCACTTCGAGGCTGTAAAGTCGTGTTTGGCATTTTGACGTTCTGTGGTCTTATTTAGCCACTTGTTTGCATCTACCTTTCTTAGGACACATAAAAGCTTCAAAGTTTGCAGATGGGGTATGCATAAAATCAAACCAGTATAGCGGACCAAAATGGCAAATAGCAAATTGACCCAACTCTACTACTTACTGACCTCTTGAGAGATTAAAAACAGGGAAGGATTTTGTTTTTTTAACCCTGGAGCACACACAGTTTTTGCAATTAACTCCAATGATAGTATCTTGAGGAAATCATGTGCCCCTTGCATGCCAATGCATATACCCTTTCTTGCTATATTGTGGCTGTGTGCATGTGTGCGCTCCTGTTTGTGTTATTAATTAACCGTTAGTGTAGGTGTTAAGCCAGAGCAGAATTCACTCGGGTACAATTCTGACTTCTCAGTGCAAATTAAATTACGGAGCGTGGAGCTGAAGGAGACAGCTGGTGATCACTGCATGTAGCTGAAGGCGTGCAGAGCACATGGTACCTATTATACTACGGCAGCCGGATCAGCTACTGTGAAATGGCTACACTTGTCAGTTGTTCATTCAACAGAGTGTCGAATATTTTTCAGTGCTCAACATCTCAGGGCAATGGTAGTATAACTTTCATGTGAATACACTCGAGGCCCAGTGCAAATCGCTCTGTGCCTTCATTGTAATGCATTTGTTCCTTTTGTCCCAAATGTGAGGCTTTTTGTGCAGACATAATGAAATCAGTGCACTTGCTGCAACAGCCTGGGTGTGAAAGTGTTGCCAGGCATCAGTTTAATAAAGATGCAAACATCATCAGTGCATCTCCACAGCCTTGCCCTCCGTAATCTTGTTTTGTGCTCTTTTAAATTAGATCACCCTGACTAACACACACTTGCACATGCTCACACTAACATAGATATGCAGCAAATATAGAAAATTAAAGTTCAAATGCAAATGTTGAGTCTCGCTTAGTGTTTTCCTCAACATGTTAAAATCCAATTAGCCTCCCTCTGCTTGTGGCTGTCACTCTTATCAGTCGCGGTCCCTTCGTAGACTCACACAGAATTTATTAAAAATTTAAGCACTCCTCTTTTAGGGGGATAATATATTGGAAACCCTGCAGCATCAACATGAATCCCTTTAATAATTCATGTGTGTAGCCTGGTGAAGACACAACATGGACTATAGTACTTCAGTTTTGTATTGCTGTGACATTTTAAAAAACTAACCCATGAAATAAATCTTCTGACCAGTAGCTGCTGTATCACAGCTTGGGAGGACCAAAAGTATCCTTTTAATATTTCAGTTGATTAAGGTGAAACATACTCTTACGTTTTGAAATTGAACCCTCGTTAAGCCATCACCAGCCTTAGTTACTGTTGCTATGCCTGTCAAGCTCGCCATTCTAACTTTCTATTAACTTAAAAAAAATGGTCATTTTTAAACTGTTTCTTAGATTTCACACAGAAGTAAAAAAAAAAAAGAAAAGTCAAGCTTTTTATTTCTAGCTGATAATCACCTGATACTTCTGATTTTTGCTAGCAGATATCATCAGCTGCAGCTAGTTACATAAATAATTCCATGAGTTGGTTAAAAAATGACATCACCAGCTGACTTTTTAACGTGTTAAGCTTACTCATTTTAAAACAATTACCCTGTAAAAAGTTAATACCTACTGCATGTACATGTGGCTATATCAAGCGGCAACCTCCGAGGCTGTTTATGTTGTATTGTCTGTCGTGCGTCTTCTTTGTGTCACCTTATATCGTGTGCTATTGTGTATTATTTGTCTTGTGTATGTCTTTTATTTCTCTTCTTGTACAACTTTACATTATCATGTCATTGTGCTGTGTATTTGTTCTGACCTGAGAAGCAAATTAGCTCTAAGCTATAATCTGGTATGGCGCATCAAGTGGTGCCATTTATGTTTTAAACTGCACTTTTATCTGAAATAAATAGATAAAATGAAATGGTTTTGGTCTCTATAGCCAAATTCAACATCCTTGGTAACAGCTTTGATAAGCTCCTGGTCCAAATGGCCCTCCGTGATGGCGTTTCCTCATTTTAGTCCTCTGTGTTCAGCCATGTTTCTTATCCAAAGCCATTCTGTTCTGTACCTTTTAAATGTCGTCTTTCTGTATGTGCTATGAGGGGAGGGGATCGGGAGTGGGGGGGCCTGGGAAGGGGGGGTCGGTTTATATGTTTAGATGTTTTATGTTTTTAACTTGTGAAGCACTTTGTGCTACATTAAATGTTTGATTTGATTTGATTTGAAAAATTTTGCCGCCACCACAAAACAATGTAAACAAATGGAATGTGGTTTGTGATGTTTAAGGCAATAAAAATCCTTTTGAAAAACTTGACGGTAACATGCCTTTCCAGAGAAAGTGTCCCTTATCGTATTATGCCTTTATGTCATTAGTGTTCTTGAGCAAAAGACCAAAACCCCCCTTGTGTTCAGTAGCTGAACCTGACCTCTGACCTCCTGTGGAGAGAGGAAAGAAAAAGGATGAATTTCTCCCTCAGGGATCAATATCACATTAAGGAACACCTCTTAAATGGTAGTGGGCCTGCTGGCTCAGAACAGTGAATGGCTTTAAGTATAAAGGCACACCTTTCAGTAGACAAAATACGAGACTTTGAATCATCACACACGCCTCATCCAGAATAAGTCAAAAGCAACCAACCGTGCTCCCCAGCGTGTACCTAAGCAATCACATTTAATAACATGAAATGTGCTCTCTGTGGTTTGAAGCAGCCTCTGTAGTATGATTGAAGATTAGTTAATAATTCAGAGTTGTTGGAAGCCGTGTATGGGGATGGTGTTCTCTGCTGTTCGCCTTCACAGCTGCATGGGGCCTGCCAGTGACAGATGGCTCAGCCCATGTGGAGAATTTGGTGCCAGTATCGCCCAGCAGAGTGTGAGACACTTATTGTGTGTGTCTTTTTCTCTCTCTACCCGCTCCTTTTGTTTCATAATCTTTGTCAGTCTCACTCTTATTTAACTGTGTTATGAGCAGAAATACCTCAGTAAGAAGAAAGTAAACAGCATGGGTATTTTCAGTTCAACTATATATCTATTTCTCAGTTGATTCTGGATTTGTTCTTGGCTTTATCACAGCGACTTTGTTGTTAAAAGACTGCTTTGAAATGCTGCAGATTAATGCATCATGTTTTACTTGTCGCCCCATTAAGTTTATCACAGAATGTGGTCTGTTCCATAGTTTTGTAAGTTATCCCTCTCCTGATGCTCTACCGCAGGGCGTCCAGGTGTCGTTGGGAGATATTTTAAGCTCTCTGCATGGGCACAGTTGCCCTCGCTGCCTACAGTCGTCTGCTAGAGGACAGCTTGGTGTTACCTGTTGGAAATCACAGCGACAGCAGGACATTGCAGCCATTCTGAGACCAGCTGATATTTGGTGTGTGGGGCCTGTGCGACATTTTTCCTTTTAAAATCCTGTTTTCTGCTTGGAACCATAGCATCTTACCCACTAAGAGATGCTAGAAAGTCTCAGTTTAACTCCTCGTTTCCACATGGTACACACCTGATAGGCTGACCTCCTGAGTTATTAGCTGTCATGGATTATTTGTCGTGTTTTTGTCTGTGTGCTGCATCATGCCCATATTCCACAAGATGACAGTGAAAAAGTCAAAGTGAACTTTTCTGCCGTATCTGCAGTAGTGTCATTATCCAAGAGAGGCATTTCCTTGTGTTGAACACTAGTGGTGTACTATGTAAACTATACAGAAATACAAACACAAAACAAAACTGTGGAAATGACATGTAGGCCTTATGGGATGAATTCAAATTCAGAAAATATAAGCATAGGGTGGAATATTAGGATCACTTATGGATGGTTTTATTTACAAAATAAATGTGTTTTCATTTAGTAGACTTTGTCCATTTATCTAATTTCTTATCTTCCAACACACACACGATTTACTGGTTTTCTTATTACACAAGTGTAATAACAACGTATTGAAGAGCTCTGATAGAGTGACATTTTTATCATAGCAGCAAAAAGAATTTCGCTTTAAATGACTAATCACACATAATTTGTGCAAAGTCTGACTGCATATCCACACGACTGTCTGCTCAGCTGTGACGTTACTCTGCCAACCCTCACACTGTCTCTGCTGAGTATTGTAAACAGTCTGCCACACAAACAATGCAATGAAGACTTGAAAACTAATGCTGACACACTTTTGGAGTTTCAAATGTTGTTTCTTTCGACTTGATTTTTTCCTAACGTGTGATTCTCCTTACAAAAATAACTTTTAATCTGATCCCATACACGCCGTTATATGATTAAGTGGATTATGTGTCATCTATCATTTTGCAAGCACAAGTCTTTGAAAATATAACAATAGATCTACATGTTTTTCTGGATCTTATTTAGTGAAGCACATTTCACTACACAATTCTTGCAATTATAAACCCTTGTGTGACCGTATCAGAGCATTTTGGTGATTTCCTGTGTTTGTGTCCAACCAGAGCTGCCAGAGAACTGGACCGACACCAAGGAGACCCTGCTGGAGGGGATGGTGTTCAATGTGAAGTACCTGGGGATGACTCTGGTGGGACAGCCCAAAGGAGAGGACATGGCCTCGGCTGCCATTCGCAGAATTGTTGCCACGGTGAGTCACTGGTCCCTTTCTGACTCATACAACCTTATAATAGAAGTTACATTGCATTCAGATCTTGCATACTGTTGGGTATGGGGCGATATGATAATTTCACGTCATGATTATCCTTGCCAAAACAACTGCGATTCATGATATACTTTTTAAAAGATTTATTTGGAGGGCTTTTTTTGCCTTTATTTGACGCGTAATGATATGATATGATGACACGGCATGATAATCTGTAAAAAAAAAAAAAAATTAAAAACAAAAAAAAAAACGCCTCTCCTCGTAGTGCCTCCAGTGGCTTTTGCAAGAATCACAACAACAACCAATCTGAGCGGAGGAGTCTCAAACGTAGCTGTCAATCAGGTCAGTCACTGCTGGTGAATAATTTCGATCAAACTGTCTAAACCAGACAGTGCTGTTCAGATACGCAGTAACAGGGTCTTGACTCATATTTGATCAGCACTGCCTAGTTTGGCAGTTTGACCACATTTGACAAGCAGTGATTTATATGATTGACAGGTGCTCTCTCTAAAAAGGTCTGTGTTTGGCCAAAGTCTCCTGCTAGATTTTCTAAAGCCTGAAAACAGAGCCAAGAGAAGGTGCAGAAGTGTATTAGATAGATAGATAGACAGACATATATTTCAAACTTGTAAAACAAACAGAAAATGATAAAAATTAAACAAAATGGCAATAACAAAAACTGCTAATAACTTTTACAAAAACTCAATGAATTTATTTAAATACGCAACAAGAAATTGCATCTTTCATGTTCGAAAAGGTGTAGGAGGAAGTATAGACTTACTATTTCCTACCCCTCCTCAGCTAACCAGTTATTGGTTTGGTTTACGAACTCCATCTCTAACATATATACATATATTGTTCTCCCAGACCACTCGAACCAAATAGGGTTATGGTTTATAATGGGAAATTTGCCCAGTTACACCAAAATTAAACTGCCTACCCCAGCTTGAAGAAACAAACATTTTGACTGCATCATGGGTAGGACAGACATTTTTTTTCTTGAACATCCTGTTTTTAATGCAGATTTACCAAGATAAACGTATTGCTTTTAAATATCGTTATGCCTTTTGTTGTCCCATCCCTACATATTATACTTATATTACATTGTAACTAATGACTACTGTACATATGGCTGTACTGATTATGATATTTGCAGCCAATGTTGCATATAATTCTGCTGGCAAGGTCAGGACCTTCTATAGCAACGTCAAATTTCACAAGTGACATTGTGAAGGTTTCAATTACAGCGATGCTTTTTATAGAAATTCTCATGGGGATTTTTAAAATTACAGCCTCAAACTGCAGTGCATATCATCTAAAAGGGGAAGAACTGTCAGATGTTGATTTTCTCCATATTCTTTTGAAGAACCAGGCCAATATTCGGTCAAGTTTGTTATGTATGCTAAATAGGCAAATTGTTGCACCTTATCTACAGTATAATACAACTTGGAGTACCATGCCACACAGAATTTGAGAAGAATACTTTCTTTTTGTTAGTATTTTAGTCGGTCACAGTGCAGTAAATGTATTCTTATGGCCAGAAAACCACCGTGGACACGTATTAATCATCAGTATTCATGTGGTCTTTGCAGTTAACATGTGGGATAAAGGGTTAATTTATGGGAAAAGCAGTTAGGATTGTTGATTGCAATCAGATGAAAGTTCTCCTGGTTAAATTTATTCAGTGCTCATTGTTCAGAAGGTTTTGACCAGGAGCGAAACATCCGCATTACAAACATTAACATACAACATAAACATTGAATAAAGCAGGATGACGTTAAAAATCTGTGGGGGCTGCGAACTGTGGTAGCTTATGAGGAAATGCAAATGGCCTTAATGAGAGCCACTGTTTGGTTTGTCCTTTCTGGCCTACTGTAGAAACTTGGCGATCTCGGTAGATGAGGACCCTCTCTCATCCTAAAGCAACCAAAACACAGCAGTTCTTATTTTCAGGTGATTATACAATAGAAAAGCTACTTATATTGTGTTATATATTATGTTATATTCAATTTCTGCCAGTATATCCCTCTAAATCCTACACACTGGACCCTTGAAACATTTACAGGCATTGATTTTAAACTGAGAAATTAGTGTCATTTACTTTCAGCTTCCTTTTGGCTCGTAGTTATTTTTGGGTTATGTTTATATCAAGGTCAATTTGGCTGCATGGAAATACAACAGCTAATCCAGGATTATCAGGGGTTGCACATGTGGAGCAGCCAGTGATATGATGTTTATTTTAACAGCGCTGAGCCACATGGGGGATTTCCAGGCACGGTTTTCTACATCAATTCAGAATCCTGTCAGTTTTCACAAGACTGCAAACAAACTGTTGCAAATCATTTTTGGATGGTTTAAATGCATGTTTTTTCGTGAACACAAACTTCCACATTGTCTACTCTCTTCCCATTCTTCCTCCTTGCTTTGGCACGTGCACACCTTTTCACCGAACGCTGCCAACAATAAGAATGTCTAATCTACTGGAAGGCTTTTCTCTGCAGAAAGAAAAGCCTGGCACAGACAGCCCAATCATAAACCCCCCACTTCTCAATTAGAGACTGAACCGAACCTAATGGCAGGATTAAGATTCAATTGATTTACACCAGGAAAGGAAAAAGCAAGTCAGTTGTCTCTGTCTGTTCCCTTGGAAACCAATCAACCTGAATGGGATTACTGAATACATTTGTGACTTTTCCCATTTGCTGCATGCTTCAGTCAGGCGTGATAAGACAGGACGGAGGAACCAACATATAGAGAACTTGCGTATCTCAAGCTGACAGATTGGTTCTTGCCTCGTGGCGTGACATAAGGAACATGACAAGAAAATGTGGTTGTTAGCACCTCCTACATACATGAGCTGCTCGAGACACTCACAGCACTCCTTCGCTCTCTATTATAATGTCTGTTTCCCATATCTATTAAAGGTCTCACCAAGAAAAAAACAATAGAAGATGTTTTTTTGTTGTTGTTTCATTGGGGCTATAATAACAAAAATCTTTTTTTTTTTTGTTTGTTTTTTTAATAGGCCCCATAGTTTTTTAAACATGGTCTCTACCAAACATTTGAGAAGACCATTCATGGTAATGATAAAACAGAAACAAAGATTCAAATTACAAATACTTTTATAATAATTTCAATAATTTACTAATGCTTGTAAATTGTTAGCATTCAAAGATATATCAGTTTGTGACCATGGAATTAGTAGTATTACTGGCACTGGTATTATTTTCATGTATTTTTGCTACTTTACTTTGAAAAAAGTTTTAAAGATTGTGAAAAAAATTATACTGATATAATTTCTTTCACCAAACATATGATGGACAAACATTAAATTTAACAACAGTGAGGATTCATGGCTCCTTTATTTCATTAAAAAAAAAGGAAAATCAGTTATCTTAGCATCACTACTTTTACCATAAAAGGCCAATTCAACCATTTAGTTATATAGAATAGTAAAATAAAAAGTTGAAAAACTCACTGTATATATAATGGATAAACAAAAGGCAAAATGTCATCTTGTGGATTTTTTTTTAGCATAAAATGCCCAAACTGAATGGCAAAGATGGCTCAATCGGATTAAGTTGAATTCAACACAATTTTCATTAAGATAGAGTGACTCAAAGTGTGCTCTACCAAATGGCTGGGCTGGATGTGAAAGGGATATTATAAGTGTTGTGCAGAATGTGCTGTTCCCTGTTACCATCTCCAGGGCATTTAGGCTCCTACAGCAAGCCACAACACCATTCCTGTTGTCCTTCAGATGTCCTAGTTCTTGTTTAAGCAAAGACCCTTTACATCGTCAGTGTCTTTTCGTTGTTGGCCTTTATTTCACCCACTGCAAAAATAAGAGTTCTCCTGCAGGGTGAATGTAGAAATGTGCAGCAAAATCATTTCCCCTCTGTATTTCCTCACAGTCACTCTACTGATTCTTAAGCTGATATCATTTGGCTGTGAAACTAAACTGCTCTCATTTGCCAGCTAATTGCATGGTAAGGAGGTCATTGTCATTGTCAACAGGCGCTCTTGCAGACCGCGTGCTCAGCACTATGGCCGTATTTTCTGAAACTCCAGATGGAGCAGCGCGGCAGGGGGAAGTGAGTGACTGCCAGCCCGACCTCGAGTTGCAATGTGTAGCCCTCGTTCTGGGCTACACGTTGCAGCTGTCCTCCTTCCCGCTTCTGTCACCTTTTATAAATTCCCCACATTTCTGGGACAACTCATGCAGGCTGACTAATTTTGCTCGGCAGCTACTGTGGCTTTTGAGGGTTTTTGGTGTTTAATCAGATGTGAAATCATCTCAGATTTATGTCAGAGTGACAGGGTCGCTGTGTGGCTAGATTTTCTTTTGTGAATTTTAATGTCCGTGTAAATATTTTTTTTTATATTTCATATCTACAGGCCAGAGCCAGTGCTAAGAAGTTTCGGAAAGTAACGCTGACGGTCTCACCAAAAGGCATCATCATGACAGACACAGAGACGACAGACCTCATAGAAAATGTCTCCATATACAGGTAAAGGGAAAATATTGTATTCAACAGAGGACAAACACTCCAGAGTGCAAATTTGTGTCGGACTAAACTTAGATTCCTGTCCAATAAAAGTCAACAGTCATTTATCTGTTAAATGGAGTTATACAAGGTATAACTCCAATGAAATGTGATCGTCTCACCTCGTTTTACTTGTGCACTGTGATTTAGTCCTGCTTCGCATCTGGCTGATATTTTATAACTGTCCATGTTTTCGGATTGTTCTGGTAATCTACCATTAGCAGTGATTGACAGCCAGAATGAGACAGCACCTCACATTCCCACCATCACACCACGCCTTATTCACTGTAAGCACACTCCTCCTCTCCCTCCCTGGCTGGTTTAATCTGATTGGCAAACAGAAAAAGAGTCATCTGGTTGAACAGTGCTGTTCAGTATTTAGCTAAGTTTTAGTGAATCGTAGGATATTACAGTTCCTGATGCGGCATGAAGGTCGTCCAGTTTATTTTTCATCGCTTCTACAATGGCTAACAGGATGTTAATTCAGTTGGTGTCTTCTTAATTTTTCTCAGTGTTTATTGATGTTTATATTTGAAAACCTCGAACTTTCTAGATATTGGCAGAAAGAAAAATTTACAGCCTAGTGAGTTGTTTTCGTCATCTTGATGACTGATTTGCACCCTCCAAAGCCACATTTGTGAATGGGACTGTCACAGCCTCTCTCCTGCTGCTGTGGGATTTTTTTCCACTTACTCCCCACCTTTCTCTCTACTGGGCCACTCCCCCTCACCAGCCTCATCACCTCCACTTGATTTTCCCAGCTGGTCTTCATCTCCAGACAAGCCAGTATTTTAGCAGCCTCACTCCACTCACTCTCGGACTGTTTTCCTGGTTTCGACTCGGCTCTCCTCTGACCACCTCTCCTCTTCTCTGCCCTGGTAAACCTAACAACCTTCTGTCTCTGACCACGAGTTTTGCCTGTGCACTTCCTGGTTCTCGTCTCACTGTGGCTGTGCGGTGTTCTACCACTTCGGCTCCGTCGAGAGAGATCGCCATTCTTCTGGCCGTCTTCAGACCCTCCCGCTGAGCGAAACATCTCCTCCATGTGAGTGCCGCTGCAGTTTATTGGTCTGATGGTACATTGATTCCCTGCCTGTTCTTGTTGAACCCTGCTGCCTGCTCCTACTGGATTCATCTGCTCCGCTGCCTGGCTGACGCCAGCTCTGCTTCCTCCTTGACCATGAGCCCTGCCTGCCCCTCTGGACTCCCCTCTGGAGTCCCCACTTTTCCCTGTTGTAAGTGTTTCTGCAACTTACCTGATACATTCACCTGCCAGTCCGCTCCACGTTCACAATTTCCCCACTCGAACTCTTTGCTATTGCCTGTGAACGTGAGCTCACCCCAGTCTCTCTACGAACTCTGTTCCACCCATGAACTCTGCTCCACCCAGAACTGATAACTGTCCCTTCTTCCCTGCAGCCTGATTATACTCATCTTTGTTCCATTCAACCTGCCAGAAGATTAAATAAAGGTCATTACCAAAAGATTAAATAAAGGTTATTACCAACTACTCGCCTGCTCTGTTGTGCTGCAATTGCGTCCTACCACACCCCGTTACAATGGGCCATACAAAAAAGTCAAAATGCTTTTCAAATTATTTTTCCCAAAGATGGTTTGTGTCATTTTATTATCAACTTGATTTTTCTGATCATTTTAGTTTTAATTAGTTATTTGATGCTGTAAAAAAGACGAGTGATGTCATGATTAACAGCTGTGATAGAGTCGGGAGGGTGTATGGGCAGAATCTCGGATTGGTGGCCCCACCCCCCTGATTGCCACCGCCAAGATGGGAGATGATGGCGTGCGTATCCAGGATATTTTAGCTTCATTTTTGTGGAGGGAGGAAGTTGACATGTATTGTCCATCTATATACAGATATGGTAAAACTGTGCTTTTACATGTAACAAGTATCAGTAACCTTTGTCAGGATTGCAAATAATTGAAAACATCCTGCAAAGCATTAAGAATTTAAGGCATTGCATGCAGAGTTTAAACTTAATTTGACACATCAGTCTTCAACTTCAAAGAGTAAATTCCAGACTTTATAAGACTGAGTGAGCAATATAACATAATATATAATCACTTAACGTGTTTATTAAATGTATGATTCATAAAATAAATGAATGATATTCCATATTTAATATTTATTTATCACCTATGCCTTACAATACTGGCAATTCTTTGAGTTGAGACCTAAAAACAAAGACGTGGCTTCATCTAATACACGAAAAATACTGATATCCTCTATCTAGGTCACTTTCCCCTCTGTCCATTGCTTGGTCTCCTTTTGTGGATTAAACCAAGCACTTTTTTGCTCCCAGCTGTTGTGAGTCTCATGTTTGATCAATTCACTCGGAAACCAATAATGGGGGCTGGGAGGGGGTCACCGGAGGGTGTCTGATACAGTTTCTCTCTGTCAATGGACCTTCTTTCAGCACCACGCTAGGTTTCAGTCTACCAAACAATTGAAGAGAGAGAGAGAGTGTGTGTGTGTGTGTGTGTGTGTGTACTGTGATATGTTTAGCTGGCTTCCCCTCTCTGTGTAGCATCCTCTGCCTGTCTTATATTGGGCCCGGTGTCATTGAGGATTACAGTCTAAATATCATATGGCTGGACTGTGATTACAGAACAGGCTGTGATAAAGAAAGACAGGAGCTGTGTGTGTGTGTGGATACATGTGGATGGTGTGTGTTCGTGCATCCCTTCTGATCCATCTTATCAGCGGTAACAGACCACAGGCCAGGGGAATCAGTCTCGTCTTTGATCTCCTTCTCTTCTCTCCTTATCTTCCTCTCCTCTCCTCCGCCCTTTCATTTTCACTGTCTAGAAAGAAATCTTTCTTTTCCGCTCATATTAACATAAACAGAGCTCTGAACGCAGGAATACCCACGACTAATTGCCCACTTTGAAACTCACCCTGCCAGTCTTTGCCAATACTCCAGAGTAAAACTACAGGAGAGAAGGGCCACATGCAGAGCTCGGGTTGACTGAGGATTGATTTATCCCCTTTATGAGACCCAGCCCCCACCTCCAACCCCTAACAGCCAATTTCCCCTCTCCCCCCTCCTTTCTTATGTCTTATTTTAGTTGCACATAATCCAGTTATTCACCAAGACAGCAAGTGAAGGGTGAAAGAAAGTGGAGAAGTGGGGGATCAAATCAGAGTGTTGTGCATAACAAGTAAGGGAGAAAAGAGTTAAATACACAAGGTGTGTGTGTACAAATGTCCACGCATTGATGGACATATGAGAATTTAAGCATGCTCCTCACACAGTGAGTGTGTATGTAAATGTAAGTTAATTGTGTCTTTGCACTAACTGGAAGCCGGGCTGTTTCCCTCAGGCGACGCTTAGTGGGGGATCGAAAACAGACAGGAAGGCATCATGCCATCGCATTGGAAATGGGATCATGCAACCATGACCCTCCTACCCCATCCACCCACACCCACCCACACACATACCCACACCCACCCACACACACAAGCACTGAAATATCATCCTAGTATCATCAGTGGAGTTTTAGGTTTTCACAACTTGATATTCAATTCAGCAGCCTTGACAGCACATTTGCAATGCATCTTAATAGTCGTATCACACACTCAAATTATATTATCACAGGCTTGATCTTCTAACATGAGCAAGTCTGCCTTGTCGTGTTGCTGTAGCTCTAACTGCTGGAAGGGATAAGGACAAGAACTAAACCACACACAGGAGGTTTGGCAATTTTCCACAACAGTAAAGCTGGGCTGTTGTGACAATAAATAATAATTATAATAATAATGTTACATTTTACCTGCTTGTACCACTATTCCTAGTCTTTTGTTCCATCTCGATTGCATTTTCTGTAAATAATATATTTTTTAATGAATTTATTGATAGTCAAATTTAACCTCATTCAATTTATATATTTCTTTATTCCACTGAATTCCTTGGTATACATATATATATATATATATATATATATATATATATATATATATATATATATATATATATATATATATATATATATTCATCACTAATCTATTTATGTGTCTACATGTTGCTGTATGTGTACACAGCAAGCTGTTCAAAGAGATTACCCCTGGTGGGATGAATAAAGTTGTCTGAATCTGAATCTGGGGGGGAAAAAAAAGTCAAAAGAGAAGCATCAGAAACTGAATATTCAGAAGGCAATACGACAACATAAAGACAAACACTCCTAATGAACACAAGTGAGATTAGATAAAATTAAGATAAACGTGAAAACGAGGATAAATAATGCAAGATGCAGGACGCAAAATGTAAAAATGAATTCATAAAAATAAAAAGACCAGAAACAACATAACCAATAAAAGCAATAAACCACAAAATAAAAGGAAATGACATGAATAAAACACAAATAAAATAAATAAAGAAAAAGATGACAGCACTTAAAAGCAAGTCTATAGGAATGGGTTTTAAGAAGTGATCTAAAAAAAATCATTAATTCTGCAAACCTTATTTCCTCAGGCAGGTTGTTCCAAAGCTGAGGGGCCCTGATGGCAAAGGCACGTGAAGATCTAAGGCTATAAACTGGCTTATATGGGGGCAACATCTCTGTTGTAGCTTGGAGACAAACCCAGACGAGCTTTAAAAGTGATCAGTAAAACCCTAAAATCAATTCTTACAGGAACAGGACGGCGATGGAGAGAAGCCAGGATTGGAGTGATGTGATGTCTTCTGTTAAAACCAGTGAGGAGCCTGCTGCATCCTAAAGTCTTTGAGGACAAGGCAGTCATTTTATCAAACATCAAATAACAGGTTGTTGTTTTTCTTTTTGGCCAAATAGGGAATCCTAATATGTAATATTATGATACCCTATTTTAAGGCTTATCCTGGTTGTCTTCATATTCAGTATATTGTGTTTACATGAGAGACAACATTTTCTGGTTTGTCATAAATGAAATTTGCTGTTTATGTGGTTAAACATAAACAAAATACTCCAAATATTTAATCATAGACTGCCTTGTCCTACAAAGCCAATTCTGTGTAACCAGGATACCTTTTTCTTATCTCGCTTCACTAAATGTGATATTGGCATCTGCATAACTGGTATGACAAAACTGGTTATCGACTCACTGGGTCAGTTTTGGTTTATCCTATTCTGACATGACTGTGTTCAATGAAGGAGGCAGGGCTGTTAATTATGAGCAGCAACATCAGAACCATGACTGAAGTAGGATGCTTCATAATATATGAGATGAAATGACACTGTCTTACAAAAATATATAGTAATTTTACCTCTCACTCTGGATGTAAGATACTTGACAGGTTGTGATCTGATTCCCTGAAGTAAATCTGCTGCGTGGCAGGTTAGCTGTTTACCCTAAGTTGCCACTGTGATTTATCACTGTAAGAAGAGAACCAGCTTTGTTGTGCTTCAAACTCAAAGTTAACCCTGAAGTTAAATGGATAATGCCAAATCCTGATTATGGGCCAGTCCTCTGGCCCAGCAAGGGGACAAATAGGGAGGTGCTGCCGCAGAGTGAGTGTGCTTGCTCAGGCAGCACATATAAGAAATAACAATTGATACAGAGCAGATAATCAAAATCACAAGTCTTCTTAGAGGGATATTGGGGGGAGAGGGAAGGGGTGTTCTGCTCCTGTGCATCTGTGGAACAGAAGGTTTGAGCTCAGTTTGGGGCAAAGATGCAGACGAGCATCAGGGACTGTAAGGATGGCATGCAAATTTGTTATGCGAACATGTCCTAAGTGCTCAGGATAACAGATGTGGTATGGAGATTGTTACACAGTGCGGCTTATCCTAGACCTGATTCCACAGAGAGATGTTTAGAGTTTGCTGGAGAAATTGATTCTTATCCTGGTTTGTGTTATAGAAGGGGATTGCTTGGTTTCTGAGTCCAGCCTCCAGCCTGAAGGGAAATTTGGCACCTCCCCCTCCAAGTGTCAGGCCATATCCCTTTAATGTGAATATAATATGCAGACAACATTAGCTAGGAGTTTATACATATTGCAAAGATGCTGAGATCTACAAGAGAAAGACTAATTTTTCGTTCTTGTCACATTTATGAGTAGAACCACTGTTATGTGTCATACTCACAGCAAGGTGGCCAAAATGAAGGCATCGCCAAAGGCTCAGTGTGCTAGCTCAGGCAGCACATCTGAAAAATTGGAATCGATACAGAGAAGATTAGCATGGCCCCTGCGAAAGGATGACACGCAAATTCGTGAAGCGTTCCATATTTGTTTTAACCCTAATCCCCATAACCCTAAACAACCCTAACCCTAACCCTAGCCCACGCAAATTCGTGAAGCGTTCCATATTTGTTTTAACCCTAATCCCCATAACCCTAAACAACCCTAACCCTAACCCTAGCCCACGCAAATTCGTGAAGCGCTCCATATTTGTTTTAACCCTAATCCCCATAACCCTAAACAACCCTAACCCTAACCCTAGCCCACGCAAATTCGTGAAGCGCTCCATATTTGTTTTAACCCTAATCCCCATAACCCTAAACAACCCTAACCCTAACCCTAGCCCACGCAAATTCGTGAAGCGCTCCATATTTGTTTTAACCCTAATCCCCATAACCCTAAACAACCCTAACCCTAACCCTAGCCCACGCAAATTCGTGAAGCGCTCCATATTTGTTTTAACCCTAACCCTAATCCCCATAACCCTAAACAACCCTAACCCTAACCCTAGCCCACGCAAATTCGTGAAGCGTTCCATATTTGTTTTAACCCTAACCCTAATCCCCATAACCCTAAACAACCCTAACCCTAACCCTAGCCCACGCAAATTCGTGAAGCGTTCCATATTTGTTTTAATCCTAACCCTAATCCCCATAACCCTAAACAACCCTAACCCTAACCCTAGCCCACGCAAATTCGTGAAGCGTTCCATATTTGTTTTAACCCTAACCCTAATCCCCATAACCCTAAACAACCCTAACCCTAGCCCACGAAAATTCGTGAAGCGTTCCATATTTGTTTTAACCCTAACCCTAATCCCCATAACCCTAAACAACCCTAACCCTAACCCTAGCCCACGCAAATTCGTGAAGCGTTCCATATTTGTTTTAACCCTAACCCTAATCCCCATAACCCTAAACAACCCTAACCCTAACCCTAGCCCACGCAAATTCGTGAAGCGTTCCATATTTGTTTTAACCCCCAATAACCCTAACCCTAACCCCCATAACCCTAAACAACCCTAACCTTAGCCCACGCAAATTCGTGAACCGTTCCATATTTGAATTAACCCCCTAACCCTAATCCTGTCCCAGGAAAATTCGTAAATCGTTCTGTATTTTGATTTAACCCCCCATAACCCCACCCCTGACCCTAGCCCAGGCAAATTTGTAAAGCATTTCATATTTTGATTTGATCCCCCTGACCCTAGCCCAGGCGGTAACCCTAACCTTGATATAATCTTCAAAGCTTTCCCACTGAGTAAAACATCTCCTCCATGTGGGTGCTGCTGGTGTTAATTGTTCTGATGGTACATCAATTCCCCGCCTGTCCCCGTTGATCCCGCTCCCTGCTCCTACTGGATTCGTTGGCTCTGCTACCTGCCTGCCTGCCCTTACAGGTCTTTTTTGGGAGGAGTTTTTTCTTAGGCGATGTGAGGGTCTAAGGACAGAGGGATGTCATATGCTGTAAAGCCGACTGAGGCAAACTGTGTTTTGTGATAATGGGCTTTATAAATAAAATTGACTTGACTTGATTTACTCCAACCTTCAACAACCTGTTCCAACCTCCAATCTCCAACTCAACCTGCAAAAAAAATTAAATAAAGGTCATTACCAACTACTCGCCTGCTCTGTTGTGCTGCAATTAGGTCCTACCACACCCTGTTACACAATCAGCAAAACATACGGGTCAGAAAAGCAGAGCCAAAACTGTAACTGACACTCCACCTGTTAATGATGTGCATTGTTCTGACATACCATTAGATTTGTCAGATATGCCTGCGGGATCACTGAAGAGTGACAGCACCTGGCTGTGTTTTATCTTTGCACAAACACTGACGAAAAATATGTTGCCTTTTTCTGTATGTTTGAGAATGTGCTTTTTTTTCACCATTTTGCAAAAATGTCTCCCTGCCGGCTTCCCTGCAGCAAACTCAAAGTGCTGTTTTTCATTAATACACTTATGTCGGGTAAAAAGTTGAACAAAAGTAGTTCATTTTCGTGTTAAACAGCATACCTGCTTTATTCAGTGTATATAGAGAATTTGAGGCTTTGATGTATGAGGCTCTATTCATGCTTTGTATGGTAAATATTTAAATATTTCCATTGATATTCCCTCTCTGCCTCACAAACACCGGTGCTCTTCACAGAGAGGAGATCAAAGGCTTGCGGTCCACAGAGCCCCTTTGGAGATGTGATGCAGACTGACAGCTCAGCTTCTGTTGTTCGAGCTTAGTGAAAACTCTCAGATGATGTCAATTTTTTTCCTGTTGTTTCAAGCTGTTGGCTTACTCTGTGAATATGATCCATTGTGTGGCACATTGGTGGTAGCAATTAAAATGTTTTTTAATTGTCTCATGAAGGAAATCTGCATACACAATGATTTTTAAAGGGCCTTTTGTTTCATCACATCCCATAGAAGTCACTGTGAATGGAAGAGGCAGATTGTGTCTTTGCCAAAAAGATGAAATCTTAAATGTGTATTCACTCCAATAAAATGCCTATATTTAGAGATTCACATTATTCTTACATCAATGCCATATTGTAATGACTTTTTTTTGCATATACTGCATGATAAAGTCAAAGATGTGTAACTCTTGGTTGATAGCACAAGGCGGGATGCAAATTTCACAATATCCTTACTCAGCATCATTGTGAAAGTCTGAACATGGTTCAGTTTTGAAACTATAGTCATATTCTTGCTGATATGTCTAGATGGGGATGTTTGGAGAGGCACTGGATGTTGACTTATGCATATGAATAAAAGGAGATGCAGCCAGCAGGTGTTGAGTCAGAGCAGATTTTTTTCAAGGCAGATTTATTTCAATATTCTTTAAATGACCATGTGTGGATTAAACTCTGCAATAAGGTAGCTGATGGAGCAAACCCACTGCAATTTAACCCATGCTAATACACAAGCGGATTACAAAAACATCAATTTGAAGACACATGCGCAGCATTTGGAGAACACACTGCAAATCCAACACATTACAAAAATGCTATAATACATTGCAACCATAGAATGTAAATATAGATGGACGACATGACAGCTCCAGTGAAATCAATGGATGTATTATAGGATTAGAAATTGGGAACTCCCCCATGGAAATCGCTGCATCTGCGCAGTAGCGATTTCCGCGTCATGTCATGGGAGCCAATCGCGCGCGCAAAATGGCAACGCTCCCATCCGGGATATTTGGATATTTTAAACTCATTTCAGCCAGTTTTAGCACAGAGGAGGTACATTAGGGCGCGTCGTCTACTTTTGTTTACAGTCTATGACCGACAGAGTACACTTGTAGTAATTAGGGTTGTAAAGATCCATCGATCTGCATGAATTAAATGAGCAACGATCACGTAACATGGATGCAAAGTGTAAACATCGATCCATATCATCGTCCTTATTTTGAAATTCTGTGTAGACACACAGTGTCCGGCAAAGATCCTGGCCATCAGCTGAGGGAAAGATGAGGATAACAGCTGTTCACGCAGGAAATCATCTGTGTGGAAATGTTTTGTTTTCGGAGAAACTGCGAGTCAACAGACAGCACACGTCATATGCAAACAAAAGCCGTGACGTACCTGCCGGGCCACTTCGCTAACTCATGCTAACTTTAGCTTAGCTGCTCTGTTTCAGCAATGTTGACTGAAAAAACGTGCATGTAGACGGAAAGTCACGCGTGCTGTTCTGTCGGAAGTGCAGGGACTTAAACCAGCGGTGAGTAAGAGAAAGCATGAATAGTAGTAAACTGGTTAAGTTATTAGTTGAGGAAGAGTCCGCTAGCCGCTAAGCTAATGTATTAAATCTTAAATGCCATAGGTTTATGCTTATAACGTTAGCATGTTGTGCATGTGGGGGAAATGTGAGGGGGTATTACAGAAAGCAGGTTATGTGAAAACTCTGACTCTGTGTTCACCCTGAGATGAGGGAAACTCTGTTATCTGTTCCAAAAAGAGAGTTAAGTCAAACTCTGAGTCAATCATGCTAACTGAGTCAGAGACAGGGAGTAATGCACATCTGGACGCGCTTTTGTGGCCATGGTTTGTGTCTTTTATTAGTTGGCTATCCATCAGTGGTGATGGAAAATGAGCTAAAATGTAAGTGTTTTTTTTACTGCAGTAAAGCCAGCCTCCGAGGCAGCAACATAATCTTGGTTTATATTTGATCAGTGCTGCTTATGTTTACAGTGTGATTTCTGTTTTTTCGGACTCTGTTTTCACTGTGCAGGAAGCAATGTGGCGCCCAATTCCAGTTCACAAACTCTTATTACAGCTAAACAGAGCACTAAAATGTTTCTAAAAACATATTAGGAGAGAAATAGGCAGTGCAGTAACATTATCTTGATTTATATCCAATCAGCACTGCCTAGTTTTACCATTTGATTAGATTTTGGTCCAAGTTTGAGAGTTAGTATTGTATATTTAGTGTCGATAGTATGTGACACTGCTGCCAAAGCAACAGTATACATCATTGTGTAGTATATAATTAATTTATTTACTATCAATAATTCATACAGTTATTAACATTATTGACAAACAAAATTTAATTTGAGAGCATGCACAGAGATGCAAATATGTGGATGCTTTAACCATAAAAGCCCCATAGAAAAAAAGTGAATTCAGGTTGCCCAAAGTGTTATTAGGAGAAAGTAGATAATATCTAAATAAGATGATAATTAAGTTTAGATTGAGCATTTTAATTACATCACACTTGTTTTTCCTATCTTAAATAGGTCAACCCTTTCAACATTTTCTCCGCTCATTTTTCTGCAATTAGGCCCAAATATAAGTAAGAGCACAGGGGAAGGGGGATACAGAGCTGGGTGTCCTGGGCATTGCAATGTGGGTCATGCATCAGTGGTGCAAGCCAGCAAACAATCTGAGAGGGAGATCCGAGCGCTGGTGATTTCATGCTTGTTGTTTGATTGAATAAATTACTTTATTTTTAGTGCCGCTCTTGAAATGGTGCAGCAAATAAGTGGCTACCAGCTGCAGATCCCTTTTGTTTATAGTTTGCAGTATGATGGCAGATTATATTATGATGCCACTGATGATGATGACATGAAGTGGGGTTATATGGGATACTTATCCATAGACGGTATATTACATACTGTAAATGTCAGTCACCTCAGCCCCAGTTTGGAGAAGCAGGCTGGAGTCTGACAGGGAAGCTACAGCATCTCCTGCTGTGGAGGAGTCAGCAACAAAATGTATTTTAGCCACTTGAAAAATATCCCTCCTAAAACATGAATATCACTTTTAGTGTATGTTACATTTAGAACATTTTCACAGCTTTAGCTTAATGTCAGACAGTAATTTCCAGTTGAAAAATGAAGCTGTTATATCGCTCTCTTCGAAACCAGACTTTATTGAGAAAAACAGTGATTTAACATCCTTGAACACATGAGCTGCTGGTCTACTGCTGCCTCAAACAGTTATTTTGTTTGAGTTATTGTGTGACTTTGGCATTTAAAGGGGTTATTTTTTAGTCATTAAAGTCACATAACAATACAAGCTATCTAACTGATCGAAGCAGCCGTACACGAGCAGCTTTTATGATTAGCAAGCTAAAATTTGTCTTTTTCTCAATGAGGTTTGGTGTCACATACAAGAGTTGGTAACAGCTCCCCTATTGGCTGTCTGACAGAAAGGTAAAGCAGTGAAAATATTCTGAATATAGTATACACTTGAGCTTATATTGATCCAAAAGATAATTAAGATGGGACTTTTTTAGGAGGTTAAAATATGTTTTGTTGCTGACCCCCTCCATAGCAGTACAATGCTTAACCTCTGTGTTAGTAGTCCAGCCTGCTTCTCCAAGCCTGGTCAGGGTAGAATGACATCAACTGTTTGTAATACACTGACTATGAATAAGTACCCCATACAACCCCACTTCAAAAAAATGTGAACTATCCCTTTAAGCAACCCTGAGTATCTTAAATTTTTCGAGATGGGATCATTTTATGTCTTCTATTCAGAGAAATATAACAATATTGGCCTGCAGAATTCTAATGAGAGTAAAATCACCCAATCTCGTCCTTGTGCTGCTTATAATAAAGGTCATTTGCTTGATTATAGTGACAAAGGTCAAATGCATCATTCTCTGCGGCTCATTTGCACTTCCATTTAAAGCAACCAACATGACGCACTGTGCTGGTTCAGGTAACAGCCCCAGATAGACACACAGGGTGACCCAAGATCAATACAGCTTCTAATAGCCTGTGTGAAATCAAACTAAACAAATCCATCGGTTTTGTGTCCGTCGCTTCAGTAAAACCGTACAAGCTGTTGTAAGGGAGCCAAATGGCTCGATGGACTATCTGGATTGGTTTTAGATAACTATTGCAAATAACTGGCCGTGACTGTCACTGGATTTGCAGACAATTGGATTCCTTGAAAACCAGATATTAGATCCAGGAGAGATTCGGCGTCACTGTTGGGAATGAGGTCCCAGGCGCAATATAGTCACAGCGAAGATCAATTCATAAGCCAAGACTTTCCATTTATTACCGACAGCAGAAATTCAGACATTTCAGCAGAAGTTGCAATATATCATGTAACTGCCTGGAGACTGTTTCAGAAATGAACAGTTTTCTGCATCTGATTACCTGCAGCTGCCTTTGTATTGTTGTGAGTTAAAACTCAGAGGAATGAAGTGAAGGTTATCTAAATACCAGGGTTCCCGCTGTCATGGAAAACCATTTTCAACAATCACATGTTCAAGGCCATGGAAAAGCCATGGAATTAGTTAATTTTGTTGGAAGTTTTGGAAAAGTTCTGGAGTTTTGTTGTGCGTAATGAAATTGTTACAGTAATCTTTTGTAGATAACCTTTCACGTAATGTAACATAACGAGCGAAGTTTAATTTTCAATCACATAACTTTCTTCATTTCTCTCCACATTCCATCTCTCCCGTCATGTACATGCTCACTAAGTGACTTAATGTTTGAATCAGAGTTTGAATCTGATGTGTTGTTATAATAAGTCCTTGAGAAGTCATGACAAAGTTTTGAAATTTTGTCTGAATTATGTGTTCGGAACCAAGGAATACAATGAGTTTCACAAAAAACATACTTTTAAAGTAATCATCTCAGATATTTCAATTTCAAATAGATGTTAAGTCAGTCTCAATAGAGCACACACTTAAACTGATATTGATATTTTTTTTCGATGGGATTTTTCTTTTAGGTGGCACAAATAAGCTTTGTTGCTGACCCCTGTCCACAACAGTATGCTTTCATGTCGGTCTGTAGCCTGCGTCTCTAGACTGGGGGCGTACTTCAAACAATCCCACTTCAAAAACTTTTTAACCATCTGAGCCTTTCATGGGAAGCCTTGAATCCACAAAGCATTACTGTATCAGCATTTGAGTAGATTTTTGCTCAGCACACACTTTTTATCTGAAAATATGAAGTACTAAAGCGCTCAGTCACAGCTTCAAGTATCTCTCATGGATGTCAATGCTACTTATTTGTCTCCTGCTCCACAATTCCCAGCTGTGGGACCTCATCAGCAAAATGTTCGTAACCATCGCTCTCATCCTGCTATGATTGGTTTATGCATATGGAAGAGCAGAAACAAAATTATGGGCCACACTGACATGAATGCAGTCTACGGAGTACAGTCTGCAGCTAATGCAGTGTACATGGTGTCCTTTGTTCTTCATGTGTATCCTGTGATTTAAAATGGTGTCCACTCACTCATGTCTTCAATATGTTCCCATCTGCTGCAGTTTCTCATTTATCATCATAAGTGCACTTATATCAGGTGGACTGAAAGTGTTAGTAAATTAGGGCAATGTGTTTCTTTCTGTCCTCTCTTCCAGAATCTCGTACTGCACAGCAGATAAAACTCAGGATAAGGTCTTTGCATATGTCTCTCAGAGTCAGTTCAATGAGACCCTGGAGTGCCATGCATTTCTCTGCCAAAAGAAGAAGATTGTAAGTATGCAACACCTGTAATTTTATTGTTTATAACTGTGTGTATATTTGACTGCATTTAGCTTGATGTATAGAATACGTGCTCAAGTTTAGCAGGTCTTAAGGTCAGTTTGTTTGTGGACTCAATGCATGTAATGAACTGCAGTTTGGGCAGCCAGTAGCATAAACATAGATGGTGTGTGGCTCCATCTTGTGGCAGCTCACCTCACATCTCACCTGTGCACTCTGTAGTTGTATCTCATGCTTTATGTTTAATTACTAAGTCATTCTTCCCATTTTTCTTTCTCCTCAGGCTCAGGCTGTGACATTAACGGTAGCTCAGGCCTTTAAAGTAGCCCTCGATCTTTGGGAGATCGCTCAGGAAGGTGAGTTCACTCAGTCCGAATAAGGACAGGTTTTTCTTTTGGACTGTTTAGGAAAAAATAGTCTTGGTGTTTTGGACAGACAGGTAAGTCTTTTGCCCAAGTTAATGGATTTCAGTGAGAGTTTCAGGGTGTTTCTCACATACAGTGCTGTATTGGCAAGACGGCCCAGCCATCCCCTGATGTTATTGTTGGCTTTTGAGTCCATCTTCAGAGCTTTTGCTGAGGTGATGTGAAATATAATTCATGAAACAGGGCAGGGGAGAGTTTAAATCAGTCCCTAGCACAGGACTTCAAGGAAATAAAAGGAGAGTTGATAACTTAATTAACACAGGGAGGATTAGGATATACAGTCTTTCTTTCTCTCTGACAAATCAGTATTTACATACTGTAATGCCACGATTCTACACTCGATGGCAGCATGCACCTTTGAATTTAACTTGCAAACTGTCCGAATAACTCAGAGGAAGACAAAGAAACATCAACAAGCAGTTTCCAGATTCAGGAAAGTTTTGAAACCTGTTTTTTTTTGTAGATAAAAGCAAGAAGGCGAGGACCTGCTGTTCTTGTGCAGCAAGCAAAGGACAGACGGAGACAACAGACACTGTCCCAGCAGGTGAGTTCATTTGATTTTGTCTTTATCCACACTGTGTCTCTGTATCACATTTCATTTAACAGCAATGACAAGGGACATGATGATGTACAATTGAAGTACACACAGCCAAATGTCTTGCTGAGAATTACTGCAAGGAAAGGCGGATTCCCCATTTCCAAACAACCAAGGATGCATGTGCATGAGTAGACAACTCAATAATAGCAAATTCATTCATTCAATTCATTCATTTGACATCAACATGTGCTTATCTGTGAAGTTACAGTATTTAGAAGTAAAGTAACTTGCTGGGAACCATAAAATTCACCATGTGAATCATGTGAATCCAACAGCAACAAGTAGCAGCGATAACACGCAGATTACCCACAGTTATCCTAGTTAGTGAGACATAAACCATATGTGTCGCAAGTAAATGATGTGGGAGAGACAAAAAATAAATAAATATGGCGTGTTAGACTGCTGCACAAGTTAAGAGCGTTCTAGTTTTTGATTATCGTGTATGGAAATCTTGCACCAGATACTCTGTATTTTCCATGTAAAGCTTTACTCACGAGAAACACTAATTATTACTAGTATCACTAGAAACAGCTAATTTAAGAAGTTATTGTGAGTCCTTGAAAAGTTTTTGAAAAGTTTTAAAATTTTGTTCACGAAAATGTGTAGTAACCCTGTATATAAGTTTTGGAGTGAAAGAAACTGCCCGTCACCGACAAGATTATAGTGATTAGTAGTTCTTTTATAAACCGCAATATTTTGCAGTCACTAAGTGAGACAGCAAATCGAAGCAGAGTTAAAATGACTAAAAACCAAATTCCTCCAGATTTGTGGCCACGCTTTCATAATCCTCATAAAACCCACAGCTTCCAGTGAACACAATTACGTAAATGCTACAAGAGTTGGCTGCATCGTGACTTTGAAATGACCTCTTAGTGTTGGTGCTTACACGACAATGAGTCATCTTGTAGTGTGACGCTGCACCTTCCCACACACAAATTTAACTGCCGTCCATCGCTTCTCACACACACTGAGGACAAATCACCCAATTATACGCCACTCATTAGTCATTCAGCTGAGCAGTAGATTCAAGCACTTTCCAATAGCCGTGACATTTGTAGGTCAAAATGTTTTCCGCTCCTCAGGGGGTCAGAGGGTCCACAAAATGAGACTTAATCATCCATTCAGTTTGTTGTTAGTTTCCAGCTTCTTTCAATTAAAAACTGGCTCCACTTGCAGCCGCAGTGGCCCGAGGACAGAGGGAAAATTTGATGTGAAAGCCTCACGGACCTCGGGAGTAACTCGCCACAACGAGACGTATGAAAGTTTTACAGAGATGATTTAAATTCAGCTTGTGCAGACGAAGCTGCGAGGGTGCCACAGGCTGGAGTCGATGTTTCACCTCTGTGCTTCTCTCTTTTCTGTTGTGTGTCCGTATGTCTCCCAACCTTTCCCTCCTTCATGTCCGACTCTTTCTCACCTCTTGCGTCCCCGTCAACCCTTCGTCCACACCTGCCACCTCCCTCAGATCCAGAGAAGCCTGTCGGGATGGAGGAGAAGCTCCGGAGGCCCTTCTTCTCCGCTTCACTCAGCTCGCCCTCACCTCGCAGTAACCCCACTCGAAGGCGACCGATCAAACACGACTCGTGGGTAGGTCACACCATCTCTCTCCAACTTCTGATTCAGGCTAAAAATAATGATTAAATTAGTCTTTTGGTTAGAGGATAGATAGGGATCCAACCTCTTTCCTGATACTGAATCCTGACACAGCAACTCTCAGCACCAGTCCAGTACTAGTAGTTTTAAATCTGTACACCTCACTGCATACAACTTATTAGGTTCATTTTTATGTAAGCTAAGAAGAGGCTATCCAAATGTTCACATCAGCTTAATGAGGTCAGTCTGGTGTATCTGGTCGCCATGTCCGTAGTATTTTTGAAAAATGTTTTGTAAACAAACATCCAAAAACGGTATATTTTGTTAGATTTTAAATTTTATATTCTTAAAATAGTCCTTGTGCTTGGTTTGTAGTATGAATACCAAAATAGGGGGTTACCTACAGCGCCGGTGCCCAACTTGGTGGTTACCAAAACTTCACAGGGGGCTGTGAGGACTTCTTGATTTTAAGGGTGTGAGAAAACCTAAAGTTTAGATTATTTTTTAACATATGAGTTAAAAAGGTCTCATAAGATAACAACACAGTAAAGACACAAAGACAGAAACTTGATGCAGTTATTGTGCTCACTATGTGGTGTAATTGTAGTTTATCAGTTGTTCTGTACTGTTATTGTTATGCATCAAGTTTAACATGAAATTTCCATAAAATATGTCACTAAGGCAGGGGTCGTCAGACTAAAGTCGACCCACAATATGTGGAGAGCAGTGCGTCCACTGACATGAATTGATTAAGGGGCTTTTTTTTCTTGCCTTCTGAATTCCATTTTCTGAGACACAATTCAAACAAGTATTCAATTATTAAAGTGGAACCTCATCTAAATTGAGATTAATTTATTAAAGGAAAACCAATATCCTGTGGATCCACAAAATCGGGCCCCTATTCATTGTTTATGGAGCATCTCTAGACTTTATACTTGATGACATCACAAATTTGACTTTGCACGTTCTAGTTTTTGGATTTTGGAAAGGTGTCCATGTTAACTGATATTTTTGGACTGTCTTAGATCTTAGGGATAATTTGCATGAATTTTGAAAATGGGCGTAATTCCTCTTTAATGTCATGACAAGATGACTCGAAGTATTGTCAATGCAGTTTGGAAAGACTGAAAGTAGTCGTACTAGTGAAGTCATTTATTGCTGCTTCACTATGTCATTATACTATAACAATGCCATTTTACTTAATTTCATGTCTTCATTTTTAAATGTCATTTGACATTTAACACAAATGGGTTTGAAAGCAAATTATATAATAAACTCTCGTCAAACAGCGCTTAGTTTTTGACTATTAGCTAATTTTTTCCATACAGGGTTTTCTTATCATTTTTGTAGTAATTATTTAGGTGTAATTAGAGCAGTCACATGTAGTTGTAAATGGATTTAAATATTCATGCAGAGGCTCATCTGTCACCATCATGGTGTACACGTACAGAATCTTAACACTAGGTGGCACCATATGCATTACAATGTGGCTCCTACAGGCTGATCCTACAGTCTTATGTGTTCATTGTTATGTTTTCCCTCAAAGGCTTTTTCTGTCATTGTGAGATATTCTGCTTTAACTGAGTTGGATTTTCATCATTTAGCCCAGCTTCTTTAATACTCTACTCTTCTACTGATGTGTTTTTATAATAATCCCTCCATATTTATGTTGCATTCATACACAATCGATATCATTATTTTTTATTGTAAATACAGTGGTGAAGGGATTGCGTAGTTTTGTAGGCCAACCATGAGGTTGGCATCACACTGATTCCCTCATCAAAATCCTAAGGGGATTTTTTAATGGGATTTTCGATTATTGCCAAAAATAAGCTCTCTGACGAACACAAGTTCACCACACTCACACGTTTTGTTCAGCATGATAATCTTCACAGATGAACACTGCTTTTGTATGTTTTAAAGTGTGAATGAAATCGCCAGAAGCAAAAAGCTATTGTTAGGCTATACACGAACTACATTGCGGTAGCACGATTTAAATGTCACAACTACAAATACTGTAAAAACACATTAAAACACAATCGAAAAATAGAATAAACAGATAAATTTACAAGTTAGAATGCAACTCTGGAAAGCTGTAAAGGTGGACAAGTGGGTTTAATGAGTTTCTGTGTCCGCTGTGATGATGTCTAACGTCCTGGACAAACACTAGTCCCATTTAGCCACTTGTTAGCAACCGCCTTTTTTAAGATGAGTAAAACCTTAAAAGTTCAAAAATCATGTTTAAGCTGACGTATTTAATGTTGCAGAACAAAACGACTAAATATCTTTAGCCTGTGTTAACCACAGACTTTATGAAAGGCATTTTACCGAAAACCCATTAAAAAAAACAGACTTTTGGACGAGGGAACCAGAAGTGCTAAAAGACTAACAGACTTCCGCGTTTTAGGAATCATTACTTTACCACTCTATTGGCCTAATTATATGTATTTTATAAATTTGAACAGTGCAAAGTGGTTTAAATTAGTGGGATGTTTTGCGTTAGTGCAGGGAAAGTGGAGCAGAAATGTATCTATGTTTTCATTCTTTATTATTACTGATTACCAATCACACTGATTGAAAGAATATTACACTTCTTACAACAAAATATGCAATGTTGCAATGTTTGAATCTTCAGCTCATGATTTTTGTGTCACTCAGACAGAATAAGTTATGACAAACAGCTGACTCAGTGAAGAGGCACAGGAGCAGGATTGTAATTTGACGTAATTTCTGTGTGTATTGATTCATATTGTTCATGTCCCAACAGGACGTGGAGGATGGACTCGAGGACCCCTTCTCAAGGTAACCTTTGCACACGACAGCAAGTCTGCTGAACACTGGGGATAGCTTCTTAAATCTAGAAATAGAAATGAGATTTTGCTTGCACACAAAAACTTAAATGTTCCCCAATGAAAACTATTTTTAGGAAGCCATTGTTATGTTGATTCCAGCTCTAAACAGAAATAGGGTGCCTTTTGAATGCTGTTGAGGAATTTTAGACGATGACAGTTGCACTGAGGGTGATGGTCAGCTGTCAGTAACCTTTCAGACTCTTTAAGATAAGCAAACTTTCTCTGACACGTTGACTGACACAAATTTTTATTGAAATTCAAACACATGGGCAAACACAGACAGGGACATGCATAGTCTCCTTTTCTTGGGTGCAAAAAGATGCTGGTACTTCCATGGCAATGAGCTTTTGTAGAAGGATGTATGAAAACAACTGTTTCCATGGGCATATTGATTGTGTGGTGACTTTGTTTGGTGTTTCAAAAGTTATTTGTACAGGTAAGGTGCAGATGTTTAGTATGATTTTACAGGGTATATTTCTATAAATGCTCTGCTGTTGGGGATAGAAAGAAGACGTAAAAGCTTAACATAAAGGACTGTTGTCTTATCAAATCAGGGCTAAATAAAACAAGACAGTATTAAGTCAAGAAACTGTCAGCTCGAATTAAAGCAAAAAAATAGGGTGTTTCAAATAAGCGGATAGGACATGATCACTACCTTATCCGACGCTAGTGTTGTGTTACTCAATAAGATGGCACAGTTTTGACTCCTACTGCCGACCTAGCTGCATTACAGTGCAGTGATGTAATTTTCTGAACATACCAGACTGTTAAGCTGTTCTTTTATTTGTCCTTTTCCATTCAGGCCCCAAACAGACATTAGCTGTGTGAGGTGCGGTGTATTGGACAGACTTGGCAGTTTAAAATGTTTTAAAATAATGATTATACTACACACCACTCATTCACATTACAAGTATTGAATGAAGTACTATTTTCGTACTGGTTTCACCAATCACTGGGCACTGGTATCATAATTTTTTAAATGATACCCAGCGCTAGTAACCAGTGAGCTGTCTCACTTCTTGTGAGATCACTGTGCTGCGCTTGAACCATCGCAGACAACAGAAATCTATTGTTTCCTTTACTGCCACTGTGATCGCCACCTCCTGACAGAGCTGTCAGGCACACGCTGACTGAAGCCTGAACGGGCTCTCCACAGCGCATCAGCATTTTTCCTCTGAACCAGTATTAGAATGCAACACTTTTTGTTTTCTTTCAGAGTGTGACGATCTGTGTAATCGTCACTTTGTGGCCTGCAGAGAGACCAAAATGTGAAATGTGAGTCTCACGAGTTGTGTTGTAGCCTTCCTCTGAGACACAAACACGATAAAAGCTTACAACATCATGCATGTGGTCCCTCTGACATACTCTTTGATAATGTACAACAAACTGCTAGGAATGTAGGCCAAACAGTCCAGTGAGTGTCTTTTCATTTCCTCATATTACCAGCTGATACGCGTGTATGTGTCCTGCTATATTATCCATCCATAGAGAGAGAAGAGCAGCAGGGGGATGTTGCCTTGCACATTAAAGCGATAGCAACTCATTAGGTTGTGTTGCCTGCGGCTAATAGATGTGCTTGTTGTGTTGGAGCATGCATGGCTTTGGTTAAAGCAAATGGTTAAATGAGAGGCAGAGATTATACAGACGAGTATGTGGAAGCTGGCTGGGTATGAAGAGAGATCAGAGGAAGAAGGCAAGTCGTCCTCGAGGCTGCACTCAGTGGGGATGAGGAAATACTGACCTCAAGTGTGGATGTCAAACAGAGGAAGGTGTAACACTCAGATTGAAATCTGACATCCTGGAGGAAATGCTAAATGATTTTGGGGAGTGTTAGAGCAGACCTCCTCTGCAGAGGTCGGCAAGGATGTCAAGCTCTGCTGCGGTGGTGCACGAATGGTGGATAAGATCCGTCCTGAAATGTGGAAGACTCTGAATCACATTGAGTTGTCGTTGCTGTCACACCTTTTCAGCGTCACATTGGACTTTAGGAGTGCTTTTTAGATCGGCAGAGGAGGGTTGTGAGGTCTTTGGGTATTTTTTCTGAATGCTCAGGGATCACACTTTTTGCTACTGCTGTGTTTTGCTCTAGCCAGTGGTCAAGCATAGTGTTTTGCTCTCATCGCAAAGCAGTATGCCATTTACAGGACCGACTAATTCTGAAGATATCATGGGAGCTTGCTTATATTTTCTACATTTTATTCTCTGGCCACAGCCTTCAACTGTTTAAATCCAGCTCTGTCCTTTTAAGAGCTTTGAGTACTTAATAACAAAATGTTCCAATAGTAATTGACTAGCTCACACCATATATTGTTTAAAATAATGAATGCAGCCACCGTGATGCCACCCATTGATTTGTAGGCTCTGTTTTGATGCCCAGTTTGCATTTTGACTATCATCATCTTTGCTTTTTGGAGCCAGAAGTGACCATATTTGGATGAGAGGGTGGCACTCACCTTAATACCAGCTGCTGTCTTGGTTAGCACAGTGCATTTACAGTCTATAATTTACCGTGATAATACAGATGCTAGTTTTTGCTAGTGAAAAAACCAGACCATTAAAACAAAATGTACTTCAGCATTGTCAGGCGCAAACCTTGTATCTCAACATTTTACTATTTTCATATTTTGCAAAGACACCTCTGTGGCATCACAAAACTTGATTTATGATGGTATGATGTCACAGATTTGACCTTTTTATTAAAAATTTGCACCTTCTGCAATTTGGGTATTGCACTTTTGGTAGTACTTAAATTGTGCAGCTAACGCATCTGCCAATAAAAGTGCCCATGGCCTTAATAATGCATAACTTTAAGCCATATTTAAATTTAAGCCACTGACTTACATAAAATAACCCCCTGCACATTTGTTATAAATGGGAAAATTAGCCATAAAGACCAAAACTGTTCCCTGTTATCAGACGGAAAAGCACTATCCCTGGGCCTCTTGAGCTACTGTCCTGCTCAGTCTCTTTAAAGGAGTGAGTGAGTTTAAAGGTGCCTTTTGGGGTCAGTTTATTGGTTTGTAAGCTGGTGTTTCACTTTAAATTACTTAATTCCACGTGTGTGTCAGTAGCTCAGCCTCTAGAGGTCGGTATCAGTGCTTTAAAGTCTTCTTGCTTGAGCTGTGACTGATGCAGCCAAACCAGCTTCAGCACAATCATTTTTAATTAGGTGCACGAGCACAGGTCAGGGTTTGGACCTCTGAAAAAATTCAGTCATTAGAATAGAAGATAGTTATTTAAATGAAGGCTCAGTGCTTTTAACCAAGGCAATGAGTGCTGACGCCTGTTAACATCAACTTCAGTTCAAAGGGTTTAATTAAATGGTTGGATTTGTGTGTAAGATTTTGGAAATTAATGGTGACCGTGGAGTTAAAATGGCAGTTATGCAACTGTCGACTTTGTACTGAAGTACTTCAATAATTTAACCTCGTCTAAATGTGCCAAGTTCTTTTTTTGTTGTTGTGATTTTACGCTTCTTTGAGTGCTTCTTTATGCATGATGGCATGGGGACAGCACATGTAGCTGTCTTGGTTTCTATGAACAGTCTCTAGTAAGAGTTTGAAGACATTCTCTGTATTTTAACATTTACTATTAAGTCACATAGTCATGATTTTCTTCCTCTACCTGGCATGCAGCAACATGGAAGTAGAGGAGATGGACACCGGTAAGTGAAGTAACCGGTGTCTTATTTTCATGCATGCGCTGCATGTTGCATGAAGATTTATATTTAAAATACCTGTCATTTCTGTACAGTATCATGCTATTCATACTTAGTCCAGACTATTATTACATATTTTAATAATTTATTTTTTAGTAAGCTATTTTTAGGGGAGTGAGTTGTCAGGGTTCAATTAGAACTTTATTATTATTATTTTCTTTAACCTGAAAATGATGGCAAATTTTAATGACCAAAAATGTATGGACATTTTTAGAATTTATCCTTTTTGCATGTATTCAGTCACATTTCCATTCCTTTTTTCATCAGAAATGGAAACATGAAACAACTTAAATGTTGTAAAGAGTGGCCGTTCTGTTCACTTTGTGCTTGAGTTATCATTTGGTTTTGATGATGGCTGTTGTTTCTGAGTGAACTCACTGACATTGAAATTCTCCACTGTGTACGTCAGCCCTCCTACTCCTTCACATCATCCTCTTTCTTCTTTTCTCAGTTTCTTACCTTTGTATAACCTGACTTCTCTAGCAATATTACTTCTCCTCTCTTCCTCTCTTTCTGTCAGACTGGCCGAGTCCTGCTCCAAACACGTCTCTGACAATGCAGCTCTGAGTCTTTGGGAGGTCTCCGCCGAGAATCTGTTGTGTATCTGTAACAATGAGTTTGAATAACATACACTGGCAATAGCTGTCCAACTCGCAGCACCACAGAAATTAGACTGAAATCATAACAGAGGCTCTGAGACCAACAACAAACACAAAACAGCATACATCACACAACAGACAGCATAAGATATCACGCTTCCCGGTGCACAACCTGAATCAGACGGGCTCTGTTTGATTTTTCTGTGGCTGCTGCAGAGAAACGAGAATGGATACCCTGATATTATAAACCGCAATTTCTGTGAATGCCTGCCAGTCAACACACACTCCACTCAGTGTAAACAGCCATCATCAGCCAACTCTCAAAAACTGCCAGATGAAAGACGGTGCACACAGTGTGCAACACAACACTGCAAGACAAGCAAGAATTACACATTTCCACTTGAAAGGAGTTGTCCCAGAGGATCATAGGATGAATACCAACTACGGAGTCTCCGTCTTTTAATCTAAATTTGTAAAAATACTTTCATATGTGGATTCCACTTGTAAAGATTTTTTTCAGCATCAAGCAATCCAGAGATGTGTGTAGATATGGCTGTCATCTCGCTAACAATGTGAAAGCTGTCCGATCTTGTCACTTGTTTGACGGAGTATCAGCTGTCAGTAGTCACTGGAGGAAGTCCAGTGTCAGAGGTCATCAGCAAATCTAGTACAAATCTTCAGCTATGATATTTGATGAAAGGTCAGTGTGTTGTCCTGATATAACCAGTTGAAGAATGAAACGGTATGTTATACAGTAATAAGACATACGGGCATACTCTACCCATGTGTCATCGTTTATTTGATTGCAGCTTAAATGCGTCATTTAAATAAGGCCAGAATTCACCTCCAGTCCATTAAAAACACAAGATGACCTTGTTAATGCGAGAAACGTGGATGATTCAGTCATCAGAATGAGTAATTCATTGATAACCCTTGTGCTTGCTTGCTTTATGTTGACAACAATAGATTGTGTTTGCAATGTAAAAAGAAGTCACAGCTTTCATCACTCAACACAAAAGCAGACCTTTCTCTCAGAGAAGCAGGCTGATATTCCTCTAACAATCAATTTCAGTGCCGCGTTGTATGAATATGGCTTATGTAACCAAAATACAATGACTATTTTGCATTCTGTCAACTCATCAATCAGTCAGCTATGGAGAACCTGAGAGGCAAGTGAGGGGGAAAAATCTGGTGATCCATTTTCTAATTTTGATCTGAAAAATAGTTTTACCAGGATCATTTTTCTAAGCTACGTTTTTTTGTAAAAACAGGTGGAAAGTTTTGTCAGGTGACTTTTTTTTGTCAGGATCATTTTTATGCCTCTGGTATAAAGTTTTCACGTTGTCTGTCCGTCCCGTTCTCATAAATATGACATCTCAACAATGCCTTCAGGGATTTACTTCAAATTTGGCATAAACGTCCACTTGGACTCAAGAATGAACTGATTTAGATTTTGGTGGTCAAAGGTCAAGGTCAATGTACCCTTGTATCCATCTCTTTCTTGTTAGCGTGTTAATTTAGGAACATCTTTAGAGTATTTCTTCAAATTTGGCACAAATGTCCACATGAACCGATTACAGTTTGATGTTGAAAGGTCACTGTGACTTTGCATTGGTCTCATTCTCACTAAAAGCAGTATCATAAAAACAAGTCAAGTCAAGTCAAGTCAAAAACACCTCAGAGGAATTTATTTAAACTTGACTGAATGTCCTCTTGGACTTAAGAATAAACTGATTAGAATTTGGTAACTGAACATCAAATTTCAAGGTCACTGTGACCTCAAACAAAATTGTTTTTGGCCATCATTCAAGAATTCAGACGCCAATTAAGACCAAATTTCACACAAATGTCTAATAGGATAAAATGATGAAGTGATGACATTTTGTATCCAAAAAGTCAAAAGTCAGCTTCACTGTTACATAATAATGTTCTACAAAAACACTTTTCTGGCCATTACTCAATGTCATATCTCAGAAACTGAAGGGGGGATATTTGGTCAGATACTGAATTTGTGACACTAATCTTGGGTTCCCACGTTGAAACTGTGCTGATTGTATAGATATTAAATGCAACTTGACTTGTGCAGAGGCATTTTTCACCTGTTCTTAAGTCATGGAGAAAACGATTTAAGCCATTCTTAGAAAATAGTTGACCAGAATCCTTTAACTCACGTCTCAGGGCTCCTGTGGTCGGCTGCCACTGTACATAAAGGAGGCGTTGCTGTTAAAGACCAGTGAAGATGTAAGATTATGAGGACAAGTGTGTGGCGAGGCCAAACTATTAAGAGTAAAGAAACCTATTTCCATATGCTGTATTTTTTCAATGTCAAAGCTGCATAGTTTATGTATGCATATTGTATCATATGAATGAAGTAGGATGCATAGAATCAGGGCTTCACACAGGTTGTTTTCTAAAAATAATTATCACTCTTGTTGAGTTGTGAATGTGTAGATGCTTGTATGTTTTGCATTAGGTTAGATGATTGGTAAAAACGTAATTGTATGTGGTTTTAATCACTGCAGGAATTGCTTTATTTAAAAAAATATATTCATTAGTAACCCACGTAGATTATAACACCTAAAAAGTCAAAGTCTTATTTTCACATCAGAAATCCCCTGTTACATTGCTTGATGCACATTTTACTCTCTTAGCTGCAATCTTTGCCACAAAACACGTCCTTTGTCCCAAATATTGTCATAGACAAATTAGTGCTCTGCGTAGACTCTGCAAATTATTTTTATCCACGGCTCAGCTGACGTTCACTGTCAAGAGGATATTATATTGTACCCCAGTCTGGCTCAAGTGGTTCTTCTCTCTGTATTCATGGCATCATGACTGAGGCGGGAGGTAGCGGGGGCTCAGTGGCGTTGTCATGACACCTACTGCAGAATAATTGGATGCCTTATCAGGTTACACCACGAAGCTTAATTGCATTGTTTCGTTCCTGACTGGCTGAAATACTCTGTTGCATCTTGGAGGGAATGCTCTCTACTGATTTCGGTATCATAAATCGCCTCCAGCATGTCTACGGAGGATCTGTTGAGCCATGTTTGCATTTTCGCATCGACTATTTATATTTATCAGAGTCAAAATGCAACATAGTCATTTTTTCAAGTTCTTTCTCCTCAAGAGAAGATTTTTGCAACATTTTCTCACCTTTTCAGTCATTGACTTGATGGATTGATTTGTGTGTGGATGCTCAGGTATCCGCTGATTCAGTGTTATTGAGTGATATTTGGAGATAGGATGTTGTCCAGGAGCTCTCTGACTCAATAATGGTTTTCAATAACCAACAAACAGAGTTTTGAAGCACATGCACTCATAACGCTGGAGTCATTTCTGCACAGCTGTTAGTTATTCCACTTGGATAGAGTCTTCACTCGGCCTCTGCATCATTATTTAGAACTGATCAATGCCTGTATAAATTGTATTATGGCACGAATTGATCTGCTGGACTGTACAGCCTCCTCAGAGTTTTGTTTCGTGTATTCTGTATACAGCACACTGATACCCAGCAAATCTTTGGCATAGCCGAGAATTTTCCATGCAGGAGGGGGGGAGTGGGGGACAGACCTTCACTTGGACGTATAACATGCCAATTGGAGTCTGGAGTGCAGTGAATACAAACAAGCCTGCGACGGTTTGAGGCCAGACAACATTTGACATTTTCAGATTTTTTTAGATAAGCTATTATAACCCAAATTAACCACTGATGTTTACACAGTATTGGTTTACTTTTCAAAGAAGGTGCTTATTTTCTATCTATGCAATTAGTGGGTTTCCAACAGTGTTGTGATATTAAGATAATAGCAATTTGTGTATAAACCACGAGCAGTTGTCGTAAACTGTGTAACAAAAAAGTGTACAGCATTTGGTTTGTTAGTTATTTATGCATAATAAAATACTTTGTACTAATATTTCATCGTACCCTGCTGTTATTTCTATCATAGAGCATAGAGGACCATCTGCAAAAAACAGTTTTGTTCAGCGCAAAGCTTCTTCTGTCAAACACAGGGGCGCAGCACCAAAATCTGGGCATAAGCGGCCCCCCACCACTGTTACATGTCTGTCTCAAATACCTTTTGAATTTTTTTTATATCTCTGTGCCAGCAACATACATGGCCGGAGGCATTATGTTTAAGGGTTGTCCATCTGCCTGTCCTATTCTGGAAAATGTGATAATTCAAAAGTGTCTTTACAAAATGTCTTTAAATTTGGCACAGATTTCACTTAGACTCAACAATAAACTGATTAATTTTTTCATGGTCAGAGGTCAAGGCTATTGAAATCTTGTGTCTGTCTCATTCTCATGAATGAAATATATCAAGAAGGCCTTGAGGGAATTTCCTTAAATTTGGCACAAATGTCCACTTCAATTCAAGAATGAACTTATAAGAATTTGGTGGTCAAAGGTGACCTCACGAAACTTATTTTTGGCCATAGCTGTATTAATGACAAAATGTCACATAAATGTCAGACAGGATAAAATGGCGAAGTGACATTTTATATCCAAAAGGTCAAAAGTCCAACTCCCTGCGACATCATAATGTTTGTGAATGTTTGAAAACACTTTTCAGGCCATAATTTAACATAATATCTCAGGACTTATTATCTATATATATATATATATATATATATATATATATATATATATATATATATATATATATATATATATATATATATATATATATATATATAGCTTTTCTCTTTGTTTTTCTATTCTCTTTTTGTCCCATTACTATTTGCACCGTGGCCATGGGGAGAAACACAATCTCACTTCCTGTATGTCAAACAAACAGATCAGAATTGACAATAAAGATGACTTTTGGCCAGATACTGAATTGGTAACATTAATACTTTGTGCCCAACTTGAAACATTTGTTGATTGTGTAGATCTTTTTTTGTGCTGTCCAGGGGAAGATGTGTGTGAAACATCCATGTCTGTGAAAACATGGATTCAGCTGGACCATTTCTTAAAGGCATTAACGTGAGGCAGCATTTCTCTTTCTTTACAAATAATAAAAATAATTGAGCCAAGACCTGCACGCATGAATCTCTTGGGTAGTTAATAATGAACTGTTCGGTTAAACAACAAAAATCTGTGATATGTACTTAAAGAAGTATCTCACTGCAGGAATGATGGTATTTTCACTTAATAGGGCTTTTACTTAGAAATGAAAAACTGCAAACAAAACAAAACTTTTCATTCTAGGCTTTTCAAGGGCCTCCCTCCAATTTGGGCGCTATATAATCTTCTCTCATGCCCCTGCTCATACACATTTGAAAGATACAATCTGGCCTTTAGCAGTTCCACACATCATTATTCTAATGTGTCTTTTGTAGCAGATCAATTTGATTCCAAGATTGCTCTATAATTTGATCAATAATGGGTTTCGACTATTCATCTTTTAAAAGGAACCAATGAAACGTCCACAGCTCACTGTGCAGACAAGCACTTTATTTGTCATGGCCATCCTGCTCATCTGGCAAGAACATTTTAGTTTAAACATGAAATTTTAATACATACTTTTTTCTTTCAAACATTTTCCAGCTCACTGTGGTTGATCCAAAGCAAGGACATTCTCTTGTTTGGCCGTCTGAATGACACTATCACGTCAGTATGTCTATTCAGTCAGCCCACTGCTCATGATTGAAAATTTAAATAATGCACTCCAAGTGAAGGCGATAATATCTTGTCTGTTATCTCAATTAGAAATAAAATTTCATTTGCACTTTGATTTCTAACCCAGGCAATTCAATTTCAGGTACCTTCAATAATTGTATAGCAGCATGTCTAACCTTTCAGACAGATTTATCACGCCGCCAACCTGATTAATCTTTGAAAATATTATATTGATAAATAACCAATGGAGGCTTTTATGCCTCCTCACTAGGGATAGCTGTGGTAAGAGGTATTATATCTGTCTGTTCAAATATAAAATTCTTATAAATAGGATATCTTGAGGGAGTTTTTCCAATTTTGATAAAAACATCCACATAGACTCCCCAATGAACTGATTTGGTCATCAAAGATCAAGGAAATTGCCTCTGTTTTGGTGTTTTAATACAATATCTCAGAAACACCATGAAGGAATTTCTTTAAATTTGGCACAAACATCCACTTAGACTCAAGAATGATGTGATTATAATTTGGTGGTCAAAAGTCAAGGTGACCGTGACTTTGTGATTGTCTTATTGTCGTGAATGTGATATCCTAAGAAGTCCTTGTGGAACTTTCCTCCAATTTGGCACAAATGTCCACATTGAGTCAAGGATGAACTGAGTAGAATTTGGTGGCTGAAGATCAAATTCACTGTGACTGCATGAAACATGTTTTTGTCAATGACTCAAGAATTCATCTACTAATTATGATAAAATTTCATACAAATGTCTTAAAGGAAAAGATAATGAAATGATGATATTTTACATCCAAAAGGTCAACTTCACTGTCACATCATTCAATGTCATATCTCAGGAACAGAAGGGAGAAATTTGGTCTGATTTGGTGACACTTATCTTTGGTGCCAACCTTGAAACTGTAGAGATCTTCTGTGCTGCAGGATTGAAGATGTGTGGAAAGCGTCCACGTTTTAGAATATGTAGCATTAACATTTACGTATCAGCAAATTATGCTGATACAACTATCAACTGTCATGGCTGCATATATGAGTCTGGGCAGACAGGGATATAAAGTGAAACATTCATTGGCACCAAGTTGAACAAGTCAAGTAAAATCCATTTAAACAAACAGTTTCTAAAATATGTTTTACAAAGGATTATCACAGTTTAAGACCCAACCTAAAATTTACACCACATTTTTGAAAAGGTGCTTCTAGAAATGAATATTTATGTGCACCTGGAACACTTTACAGAAAAATTGTCAAGAGTTCGGGTAAGTGCTTTTTTCCTCTCTCCTATTTTGCAGGTGTAAAACCCAGTCTAATCAAATTTGTGTGTGTGTGTTCTTTGAGAACGCAGTGCCCTCTGTGAGTGTTTGTTTAGTCTGATAACTGTTTACAGAGGCATGCAAATATCAGTGTAATTTCTAAAGACATGCAGGCTGCATAATGGCAGGGTGCCTCCAATCTCGCTGTCAGACTATGGAGCACCAAAACAGAGGGAACACAACAGAGGGGTTTGAAAAACAGCGGTTTGAAAACAATCTGCGAGATAACTCGGGATAAATACAAATTACGAATCAAATAATGGTTCATATAAAATGTTTAAGAAAATATGCCAGCCTGTCCGCTTTTATCAGCCTGTATTCAGCGGGATGGCGAATTGAACTCTGCCCTTAGAAGTTTCATTTCTAATCCTGGACTATTCAGAAAACTCAGTGTGATCTCCCCCGTCTTGTGGGTGAGCAAAGACGCTGCGGAGAAGCTGGCCTGTCTTCGGGAGGGAGATCAGCCTGCAGAGCACCAAAGGAAAGCTGAAGAAAAAGGGCACTTTGATATTTTCTGAGAACTCACTGGAGACCGAGAAGCTCCTTGTTGTTATTTCTTGTGCTGCATTGACAACCACGGCATCGCTGCTGCTTGTTTGCTGCTTCTGTGCGCTTTGGTGATACATTTGTGTATTGTTTGTTGACAACAATACACAATTTTAGGGTGTTTAAAACTGCTTTTGTTGTTGGCTTTCTTTTCATCACTAGAATAGCTGGAGATGCTGAGTCAATAACGAGTTTGTATGCATCTTGTTGTTCGGCTGCTTTCTGCTCACCTTGCTGATCTTTGCAAACAGAATACCTGCATGTCATTTTGGCAGAGTCTACAGCAGCCAGTCAGACCATGTTTTGTGGAGAAATTGTCATGTCATATACTGTAATTTTTGTGAGGTGCTGTAATGATGAAATAATAAGAGACATGAGAATGATGGATGTAAGCATTTTTTTTGCTGTCACAGCAATCCTCAGTTAAAGGAGCAGAGTGTAAGATTTAGGATTTAGGCATTTATACTCCCTTTTTGTTGTAGTAGACATTTCTTTGTCAAACCTTTTAAATGTCACTACACTCATATTTCAATGCTTTCGTTATGATAGCAAAGATCCAACCAATAGATGGTACTGGAGGGCGGAGTCAAAAGTTTCACACAACAACAAATGAGGCGACGATGACGAGGTTGTGATATTGTACCTTTTAACAGAGGCAGCGTTGTAGACGATGGTGGTCTGTGAGGCCATACATTGCAACATATGGGCCGACAATTCTTTTAACTGTATTATCAATTTGTACGGTTCCGCAATTTTTAAAAATGTCATGTCCTACGGTCTTACTTGAACTACGCTACATTGCCCCTGCAATCTCCGCTGGCATGGCTCAATTTCCTTCGTATCCATAAGCTTTCAGAGAACCTGCAAAAATATGGACGACCATAAACACAGAGAATGGACAGAAGGCTCCGTTCATGTTTGAATACATGTCTAACGTTGAGCATAAATGAGGTCTTAGGGTTCTGTTTTTGGCATCTAGCAGTAAGTATTGCTGTTTGCAACTGTAAACTTCTCCTGGTTAGAATTCCTTCAGTATTCCTTGTTCAGGTGGTTTTTACCGGAAGTTAAATCATCCACTGAGGTCTCTTTCTCTCCAAAACAAACAGACCCAGTCATTTCAATCAGAAAAAGCACTAAATAAAGCAGTTTCACGAAAAAAAAAAATCTGACGCTATTCACAAAAGCGTCAATGGCCTAGTCTAGAGATGGTGTTTGGTTTGTCCGTTCTGTGTTACTTTAGAAACATGTCAACACAGCAGACTCCGTGGATGAGGACCCGCTCTTATGTAGATATAAATGGCTCATTTTTAAGTACACTAAAGAAAACAGTTATTATATGAAATTCAATTTCTGCCAATATAGCCCCAAAAATCGTACACACTGGACCTTTAAAGGCAAGCCCTGTCACTGTCTGGTGTCCCAAAATATTCTTCCAATAAAAAATATCTTATAAAAATTCAGGAATTCTTGCCTAACTTTTGGGCAAGGTATTCATCACCAATGTCTAATTTGTCCGTGGTGTCCTGGGATCTGCGAATGAACAGCTCATTTAGCATTAATAACTGTGTAATCAATTGCTAATTGGCTATTGGCTATTTAATACTATTTCGAAACGTTTAATTTGCTCCTGATAAGGTGTTGCACACTGCTCCAATGGCTTACTATATTGGAAATGGTTGTACTGTTTAATACTGAGTCTGTTGGGACCCGCTTCTGGAGGTCATAAGTTAAAGTTTTTAATTACTGCATCTAAAAAAAAGTGGTATATGGAGGGCGATAACCTGCAAGAACTGTGAATATTTCTCATTGCAGTTAGAGGTGTGTCTGTGCAGGCTATTTAGTGCAAAGCAGCGAAGGATATGTCTAGTTTCTGCAAATGATATATTTGCAGTGTAGAAGTGCTATAAAACATTTCCATGTACAACAGGAACATGATGACGTGCTGCATTTGTAGAAAATAGGATTTTAGTACATGCAGTAGCAGTATTTTCTAGCTATAACATTTTTAACTCTGGAAAAACTAATTAAAAATAACTAGGTTTAGGTTTTTTTTAATTTTTTTAGCAGATTTAAAAAAAAAAATTCATTATTACTTATATTTCAATAGTAAGTCTTCTTTTCATCTTGTCTAGATAGAAAGAAAGTACACATAGAGAACAGAGAAACATGGGGCTGCAATAATGAAAGTGGACTCCTATGCAAACCCTATATATAAGTCTATTTATTTATTGATGCAGGATATACTGGGATCTCTGAATCACATCTAACTAAAGCTTATCTCAGCTGTAACAACAGCCCATAAATCACCTGAGCGACTAATGGAGGAAGTCTGCAGTGCTGCACTGAGACAGAGTTAAGGATAAAAAAAGAGAGGGTGTACGATATTACCTATTAATCCCTCAGAGGCTGTAATCGCTTTCTATTTTAGGATGAGCTGTATTCTTAGATACTTCTCTGTAATTACATTTTTGATGAGGAAAAGTCTAGTTTAAAGGCCAGGCAAAATGGCTTATTGAATTTTGTTACTTTTGCTTTATTTTTGGATAAATGTAGAAGGTGTTGGTAAGATAACTGCCTGATGACTATCTCCTGCTCAGTAAAGTGCACAGATAGATACAGTTACTTCGTATGTGCTTGTATTCAACAGACTGTAGAAAGATACTATCGTCTTTTGACAGATGTCAGTCCGACTCATGAATTTCATTGAGCTGTCTGCAGGTCACAGATCAGCATCAAAGCAGCCTTTCAGTTCGACTTGAGAGCCGTCTCTTGAATTGAAGAACTTTAACCAGACATGCGTTGATCTCTTTAGAATCCCTGCCTGTTATCCTTTACATCATCATGATCCCAGCTGTATTATGCAGCTTTATCTCCAGTGTCACACCTACAGTATGAGTTAGATAACAGCATAGAAGCCAAAAGAAGAACAGGGGTAATGCTTTAATTTAAAGAGAGGTATGGAAAAAATAAGTGACTGTAAAGTCAGTGATAAACCAGTTTAAAATAATCACATATTAAAAGCTGATATATTCTAGAAAAGTTGGATGAAGGTGAAGCGGAGGGAGAGTAGGAATGCAGCTAGCTAATTATTGTCTTATATGTGGTCTGATAAACAGAGAGTAAAATAAGATTTAATAAATCACTGTAGGGGTTAATGTTTGAGGCATGTACCTGTGCTCATCTGGTGGGAGGGGCTTAGGATAGAGGTAGGTGACCTGCAGGAGGAGGGTGTTTTTTATTTTTTCAAATTCTGCCCTTTTTTTTCCCGTTCACCGTGAAACTCCCTACGTCAGTTTTAGAGAAACATAAATTCTTCAAACCGATTTTATGTATGATTCTCCAGGTATCGCATACACAAAATAAAGTTTGAGCAACAAAATACTGGCGTTGTGCACAAAATACTGTACATGACAGGATTTAATGTGTCACTTTTCATGCACTTCATGCATTTTATACTTAAAAAATGAAGGGAGTGACAATAATTCTAACTACCATATCTTTAACTAATTAATTTGCAGCACTTTGAAGATATTACCTTCGTCAAAACACTTTTTGTGACAAAACTTGGCAAGCATTTTGTGCATGAGGTGCAGGTTTCTACTGTACCGTAAGTCTCGGCCAGCATTTAATGCACAAAATGCACCTTTGTGACAGTTGATGAGCGGTTTCTGTGTGAAAGTGCATTTTGTGCGCAGTGGAAGTGATTTATGCACTGCGGTGAGGGAAACTTCATTACATTAGCTGCAACTTTGTGATGGGACATTTAGAAGAAGGTTTATTTTACACTTCAGGAAATACAATTGTCAGGGTATTGTAAATGATCTGAAATGAAACACTGGATAATAAAAGATAATGTCCTGTTCTAAAAGCCGGCGGCATAGAAGAAAACATGAACATTTTCACAGGACTGCAATCATATTTATTTCTCCATTTTTTGGCATCTTAGTTAGAATGCACATCAAATGCTATTCTACAGGCAAATGACCTGCATGCAACTTTAGTAAATGAATGGATTAAGTACAGACATGATGAATGTTATTTATGAAAAAATACAATGTTGTCCAGAAAATGGTATTTAAATATCATTAGAAAAAATGAAGACATGTCTATGAATAGATGTATTTTCTTCCTTCCCCTTTACAGTCTGCCCACAGCAGTCAGATACTATACATTTGTGATGAGATAATATATTAACACTATATGTAATGGAAAAATGCTGCTTTATTTAGAGCTATGTTGCCTATAACAGGTGAACAGGGTGTCTAATTGCACATGCCAATATCAAAAATACACTGCGTATTTAAAGTCATGAAGATCTGCCTCCCAGAGATGATAGTGTGTTTGTATTGCAATAACATACCAAGCACCTGGCAAAGACATCAATGTTAACGGCACCATGGGTTAACATTAGTTTATGTACTATCAACCTGCAGAAGAAGGTTTGTGTTAGCTACTGTACTGTGTTGTGTGTGTGTGTGTGAGTGTGTGTGTGTGTGTAGGGTCAGGTGAATGGGTGTGTACCTGTAGTTTTTCTACAAAAACTGTGTGCATGCATGTGTGTCTTTTGCAAAAAGAGCTCAGCCGACCTTATTCACTGATGACGACCCACAGAAACTGTACATTTTTTCAGCTTTTTTCCTCATCAGTGAGAAAGGTGGATAACGCATTGATGGTAGAACAGCGAGAGGAATTTCGGCTGGCTTCTCCTCAAACTTCGATGATGTTAATAGACGGCACAGAAGGATGAAACTGCAACAGACAAGATAAATCAAAATGAGGCTTAATCTGAAATTAAGACATAATTTGATCATATAAGACAATCACATTAATACAGTAACTGATGCTGCAGTTTACCAGTAAATTTAATTAAAATCTAAATAAATGAACAAACAAACAGATAAATAAATAAATAACAAGTATTAATCAATATGTTTGGGATAAAAAAAGAGTTTACATTCTTCTTGTTAAAATGCTTGTATGTAGAATATAAAATTCATTCTGTTGCTTTGCAGTTTTTCACTGTGCAGGAATGTCTTCCTTTGGCATACCTTTAGACAACATGGGTTGGCAAAGCTGTTGGGACAAATTTAATTGCATCACTTTCAAAAGTAGGAGGGTTGACACGGGGATGTCTCCCCGTCCAGACAGACATAATTCATTTGGCAGTAGCGCTCAAATTTTGTTGTTTTTGATTGGTTCTCGTGTTTTTTTTGCACCACCTCTCATCCTCCAAATGTATCAATGTACATTTCTTTCAAGTTGGTCGTGCCTGCAACCTTCTGACAAGGTTTAAACTGTCTGGTTTAAATTTCTGTTTTTAGGACTTTTCAGCTTTATTTCCTATTTCAAAACATTTCTTGGTAAAGTAATCAAATGTAATAAGTTACATTACTTTGATAAAATAATAAAAATAGTTATTTTACATACGTTTTACACATACTTATTACATTTTTAACAAGGTAATTAGTAATCTGTGACCTATTACCTTTCAAAAGTAACCTCCCTAATATTCCACTGCTGGAAGATTTTGGCATACTAATTATGAAAAAATAAAAGATCTATTGATTGTTGCATTTTACACCATGTGGTATTGTTTCCCCCAAACTTCTATTTTCAGTCACAATTTTTTTTCTAAATCTCACTTAGTTTTTTATGACTTGAGGATAATTTGTAATGAACTAATATTTTACTCAAAGGAATGCCAGAAAGACATCAAATTTACAGTAGATAAATGTGTATTTCTGAGCTTCATAATTTTTTAAGCATTCAAGATCAGTAGTTCCACATGCAAATATAGTTTTTCATGGAAATATTTTTATTCATCTTGACAGAAATGTAAACAGTCTCCACACATCGTTTATCTTGCATTAGTCCAACCTGTTCTCATACCCAGGGCGTCAAACAACGATGCTTTGTCACGGCCCTCAGTGTGATACACACAGGGCACCCTTTAGTGTCTCTATGTGATGCACAGCTGAAACACATAGCAACACATTTTGGGTTAGATTAAGTCCGTGTGTTACATAATCTAAGTGGCGTAAATCACAAGAGTGAAGTCAGTGCATGAGGACCTTGGGTAAGTTAAGTAACACCACATAAAAACAACATTAACCTTTAGTTTAAAATAAGATGCAAACTGCTGTGTCCTCGGTGAGTCTCATGTTTTTTTAGACCCTTCCACTTCCCTCCTCTCCTGCCGGCCACAGACTGTCTCGCTCTTCATACTACATCATTTCTTCTTCATCTCAAGTATTGTCACATGTGGGTTTACATTGGAATAAGTTGAAAGCCTGTTGCATCTCATAAACACGCTAAAGTGTGCCTTTGGCGTTGATATCCCACACCGAGAGGCATGACAAAGCTTTGGTAATTGATGAGTTTGCCAATAGTGAGACTGAACACCTTTAGGACTTTTGCTGAACCATTTACACTATTGACTGATGCTACAGAGAGTTTCTGAAGTCCTCATCAGAACTTCTCGGACAGAAACGTTAAATCACCATCTGACCATCTAATGAGGACTGGAAGGAGAGATAAGATAAACTCAATGAGGAATCCTACAACGATTGCCCCTTAGCTAATTTAAACAAGAGAACTCAATATACTGCTATGTTAAATCCCAGCCTGAGGTCAACGCTCACAATGCAAATGACCCCGATTATCGATTGGTCATGGCCTCATTACTCAGCTGTGACTGCATATCTGTCCACTGCTTAAAGTTCACCAGTGACTCCATTTTATATTCATTTTTTAAAGATATGGGCTTCTTTTATCTTTCATTTATCTCATGCAACATATTTTACATTACAGACAGTCTTGCTGCTTGTATGTTTTTTGTATGTAGAGACTACGGTTTCAGAATGGATCCTTGGAGATTTCTGTGATTACATCTGTGGGAAAAGATACCATTTCCATCAGGTGCTGTTTTGAATGCAAGATGTAACAGTTTTTCTTAGTGGAATATCATTTCATGGAGAAGGTTGCATTTTAAGCATCAGATTTGTAATGGTATATACAAGAATTCCTCTATGAAAAAGATGATAAACTGCATTATAGTTGATAAGGTCAGGCTTAAAAAATAAGCTGTATGGTTAAGATGTGTATTAGCATCAATGCTTTATTTGTATAGTAAAGGTAAGTTCCAGCATTAAACTAAGCTGTGGTAAAGTTTACACAGTTTACGGTTTACTGCACTAGTTATGTGCCAGAAAGTTGTAAGCATTTACATATTACATGGTCTAGAACAGAATAATGACACTGTTATTGAAATGTATGTCTTCCCAAAAAGATCTGAATAAAAACAAATAGAATTTATTTATGTATTACTTTTAGCAGTGATAACTGTAACCATCTGGTTGATGCTCATATGACATTTCATATGATATCTTACAATAACGTACATACAGTGGTTTGTATGATATCTAACAAATTAGTTCCCCTACCAGTTACATTAGGTTTAGGGAACACAATCATGGTTGGGCACTGTCACATAACAAAAAGTTATATAGGTAAGGTTTAGGACAGCAAAGTCACGATATAGGCAACTAAGTTCTTAACAAACATAGTGGTGGACAGTAACCTAAAACACTCACTTAAGTACTGTACTTTAGTAAGTATCTTAAATTAAGATTTTTTATTTTTTTTTACTTTTTAGTTTGACTCCACTACATTTAAAAGGCAAATATTGTACTTTTGACTCTGCTACATTTCTATGAAGACTGTCGTTACTTGTTACAATTGTCTTGAAGTCATTGGAGTCATTTTACATTTTACTTTCTTAAAGGCAAAACTCCATAAATTGTGATGTGAAACAGTTCTGTGTGTGGTTTGTTTGATGGAGTGATATTCTCGTGCATGGATTAATGCGATTGGACAGCTCATCAGTCGAGACAGATAGAGAAGAGATGTCATCAGCAGGCGCTTGTATTTGGTTATTGTGGTGTTACTAATGGCTACAACAGCAGAGTGAGATGAATATTTCCCAACAGATCACCCATGGCCATACTTGAAGTCCATGTTTGAAGTTTTTGTGATTAAGAATGATTCTTATCGTTTGAAATGTTTGCTCTTTTTACTGCGCACAAACTTTATCGCGGCCTAAAAGTATCTTTGCACCATATTCAACAAGCTTTCAACTGGGATATTTTAGAGCCATTAGGTTATGTTAATGTATTGTGGTAATAGGCAACAACACTTTGAGATAAAAAAAATACTTTAAATATTTAAAGTTTTTTTAAAGCAGTACTTAAGCAGTAGTCCAGTACTTAAACTCAAGTAATGATTTGACTCAGCATCTTTCGCTTACAAAATAGTAACATTTGACCAGGAGTATTTATACTCTGACTCAAGTAATTGGGTTGAGTACTTTGTCCACCTTTGCTGATGATGTACCTCACAATAACTCAGAGTTCAATAGGTTTCACAAAAGACACAAACACTGGTCTCCTGGAGGAAAGTCCTGTGTTTGTTTGAACCATCCACCATCCCAATCTGCCTCTTAATGCAGACTTTAGCTCTTTATTCTAGTTCCTTCTTTGCTCCCATTAACTTTTTTCGATACATGACTGTGGCCTTCCTGATAATCGTAAAGGAATTACTGGCTCATTTTTACTTGGATTATCTATGAATTCTGGTGTATTTCTTTTTGTAAGTATTAATGCAGACTGTGCATTAGAACAGCCTAGACTGTTTGTTGTCCTTGGTTTGATTTTTTTTTTCTTTTTTTTCCTTTACACAAAAAAGTAATTGTCTAATTGAGCATACATACGCATTCTCCACATGCCTCCACATGCATTTGCTAATCAAATAAGTATTGGTTTATGTTTCACATTTTAATCACAGGAAGGGCTTCTGGCTTTTAATCTATTTTATATGAGAATGTGTGGAAGCGCAAAGCACAGGAGAGAAGGTTCTGGTAGTCAAACAGAAGCATCCACTTGCTACAGTACATGCACCATCACTGGGCAATATTTTAACTATTGATCAAGCATCATCTTCCAATAAATCCATCATGATTTGTGACATGTTGGAGCTTTTTTCCCATCTGTACAGCAGAGTCAGATTCATCTGTATCCTACAAAACTACAGTAATCATGTTAATATCCAGCATAACCAGTTTGGCAGTTGTGAAGTGCCAAAGAGGCAGACGGAGGTGTGAGCTGGCTGAGCACATAATAGATAAGATTATATTAATGTTATTATTCAGAGGAGGAAATTGTTTCTGCAGGAAGGAGCTTTACAAATAGCTCAACACTGAGCAAAAAGAAGACATGTTGACATATCTCAGTAGGAGAAGCACAGGTCTGAATAATGAGATTAATGTTGGCTGAATCACATTTAGCTTTTCAGTTTCAGGGTCGTTTCATTGTGCGTGCTGCGATCACCGTCACACAGACAGCAGCGATGCTCTTTGTGTGCACACACAGCTGCTTGAAAGAGCCTTTATGTGGCCTTCAATTCAAAGGAGTCATGCTCACCTTGCTCCGCAGCAGCCCTCCACTGTGGTGCTCCGGCGTGCTTCTCTCTGACGACGGCTTGGCCTTCTCCTTATTGTTGCTGGAGTCGTTGTCCTTGATGATGTCATACTGCCGGCAGAACAGGGCAATAACAGCTGCCGGGAGGTGAGAGACGGGCACATGTGCAACACACACAAATGAGGACAGGAATTTAGACGTGAGGTGGCAACTGTCGCTCACAGACATGTCACCACTTCCTCTAGCTTAACACGTTGAAAGGCCATGTGGATAATGGAATTCTGCTCCCACGGGAGTGTGATGGCTGTGCCTTTATCTGAAGGCTTGGAAGACAGTAAATCTCCATGGAGTTGGCTTTGCTACAATATGCAGTCTGCCAGATGCAGCTCTGCCTCCAGTTTGGATAAGTACTGAAGGCTCACAATTAACTTCCTTGCTTCACTGATGCTGTGAATTTCTATGAGAATGCTATCATTAAATATTCAGAAACTGATATGGAGTTCTGGTAATGACAACTAGGGAGAAATAGGGGCGTAATTCAGTTAATTAACAAATTATTTTTCATGCATCTCATAACTGCTCTGCAATTTTGCAGTTACATGTCATTGTCTCTTTGTAGCCACGAGATATTTATTGGTAGGCATGTCTACATGTACACTTGTTTTGTTCATATAGTTATAGTTTATTATAATGTTGTTATAATGTGACACTTCTCAAGATATCAACGAAAATATCTGCAAATAAAATGCTGTTATTAAGGAAAGATTTTCAGCTCTCACTTCATAGAAATGTTAAACAGTACAGCAGATCAGAGCAATTAGCTCTAATTTTCTTAACTTTTTAGACCTAGAGTAAGCAGCAGAAAGTAAGACATGAAAGATCAAAAGACAAAAGAACAGAAAAGGACAAACAAACAAATTAATGCAGAAAAAAACAATCTTTTGCAGATTTTGAATGTTTAAAGGGGCATGATGCCTCATAAAATAAGGAAATAAGGTGACTTTAAGTGGGACTGGATGCAAATGAGCAGTCCATTATGAATGCACCACATGAGGTGTTTTTATTCTTTCACTCCCACTCTTCACAGCCTCTGTGTTACTTTGGTTTCTCTCATTAGTATTATTTAACATCTCACTCTGGTGCTCGGGGGTGGGAAAGCCCCGTTCCTGGCAGGCTGTCAGATATGCCACTTCTCATTGTGCCTCAGCACTCCATTAATCAGCACACTTCCTCAAAGGAGTAGAAACTCATACATGGATGGAGAGCTTAGAGGCAGAGAATGCTCAGAAAAGCGTGGTGTTGGTTTGACATTGTTGTTGGAAAAATAAATAAAGGGTAAACAGGGAGGGGATGTTCAATGTTGGTTCATTTTTCAGTCAGACTCAGGTTTTTGGACTTAAATCAAACCAGGATACTTTAGATCTGATTCTTGATGACTCAGGGGCTTATTGATTAGTACGTCAGTATATTGATGTAATTACATGATCTACAGTATCAAACCTTTGTCAGCTGTGCACCATTAGTCTATATCATTGAGGCTGACAATAAAAACTAACAAGCTGCAATTCCAATGGAAAAAAATCCAATTATATTCTAGCTTATCTGGCAGAATTTTAATGTAATTTACCCATTGACAACAACTGATCAATAATATCTTGTACTTTGCATTGGATTTATACATATTAGACCTCATGAATTTCCTAAAAGGTGTTCAGTAATTCTTAAAAGATAGAAGACATATTGAGATACGTGTTACTGTGAAAGCACTCAGCACTAGGAGCTTTTATGGAGACAGTATATTATATTGCTTATAATATATTCAAGTAGTGATTTACTAAATTGAGCAGCACCAGTAAAACTTAGGAAATGTTTTATTAGCTACTAAAGGAGCAAAAACCTGCAGTGCCGTCCATGAAAGGCAATCACTTATGCAAACTGGAAGTCATTGCCGCACCTCAAGCTGTTACTTCTTATAGATACATTTTAAGGGGACCAACAGTATTTTTAAAGAATTATTTCACCCCCCAAATGACTATTTGTATATCTTGCTCACCATTTTTCTTGCATGCCTCCAGTAAACAAAGAATCCAAAAATGTCATAGGAGGCAACATTTAACAACAGCAAAGCTATATGAAAACATCTATTTACACCCACACAACTCATGCTGTATGATTCAAGTCTCATTTATTCAGCTGCTGAATCAATACCTCCCAAACAGATAGCCCTTTCTGATGGGGAAATGAACTAAATGTGAAATTTACATGTACTCTCTTCAAAGCCAGACTTCATCAACAAAAAAAAAGTTAATTTTACTTTTCTTGAACATGGGAGCTGTTAATCCTCAATATGCATATTTTTTTGTGTTTTTGTGTGACTTTGCTTAATCCAAACTAACCCTTTAAAACATCAAAGTCACACCATAACACAAAAAACTAACTGATGAAGGCAGTAGTAGACCAGCAGCTCCCATGTTCAGCGAGGTAAAAATACTGCTTTTGTCAATGGAGTCTGGCTTTGAGGAGAGCATAAATAAGTTTCACTTTCACTTAAGCTCCCCATTGGAAAGGGCTGTCTGTTTCTGAAGTACTGAGCAAACACCAGATGATTTATTGACATACAAATAGTCATTTAGGGGGTGAAGTATTTCTTTAAAAAAATTAATTTGCTAGTTTTGTAAAGACCTATGCATTGTGTAAATTGGTGGCTTCACTTATGTCAAGAAGAAGTCATGACAGCACCTTAAGCTGTTCCTATAATAATATTTTCGGACGCAAACAATATATTTGACTTAACGATCAAATATCTGTAAATGTAGGTATGACTTTGTTCTAACTCAATATGCTTTGCACCTACGTGATGTACATATCACTACCCTCTTTTAACTTAACTAACGTTCAGGCAGACAGTTTGTAAAACTTACTCACACATCAAGGCCTAAAACATATTTATTGTTTTTTATTGTATGTTAAATGTTTTTTTCTTCTTCTTTTACTTTTATTACTTTCTTTCACATATTTCATACAAACTTACCTGCCCACATGACCAAGACCACCACAATTATGATCATCTCTCCTGTTTGTAGATGGCGGGACTTGTCCAGGCCCTGCACAGTGGGATCATCTAGGTTAGAGGACAGATAGGACAGTAGCAATCAATACACACTCCTTAACACTAAACATGGGTTACTAAACATTCTGTTCTTACCTTTGTTTATGTTGAAGGAACAACATGAGAAATACACTCTGCATTAAAGTGCAGCATAATAAAATCACAAACAATGGCCTCAAATGCTTTCAAATAACACCTTCCCATTGTGTAAGTAAAAGCTGAACATCCTGACCTTCACAAAGTAGCATTATAGTTGCAGAGCTACTTAAACGGATTTCCTGATAATGTAAGACCTTAAAATCACTTCCTGCCAATAAGGACTGGACAATAAGGACACTCCCTTTATCTTTCATGACTGTTATGCCATTTAACAAAAAACGTAGTGGTCAGAAAATGTGGTGGGCATTACCACGAATCAATCCTGTAGCATTAATCCTCCTTTAAGTGGATTGACTATGGGCCTATTTCCACTCTCCAAACTATCTCTTAAACCCGCATGGATGGAAGTCTTCCAGAGCACCACTCTGCCCAATTGCCTCTTTTAGTGAATCAAGTTGTCAAGAAACTGGTTCAGAATGCCAGATTGTCAGCTCTCTTCGCATGATAGCTATTACAGAGTGGGGTCAACTATAGTGCCACGTTTTTTAAGTCTTGGTACCAGTGTGGGAATAAGAGTGGAGAGCGGGAAGGAGTACGTCATAGTGGAAACTGAAAAATAACCTCAAATCACAGAAAAGTGCTCGATGTTTATATGCAATATTGCATGCCCGTTACAAACATGCCTCTTGGAAACAGGCTGATTGCTTGGCCTCCGGTAATGCTTCTTGCAGCTTCCCAGAGAATCTCTAATCCAAACAACTTTACACCAGAAACTTGGCTTGCTTGGGCCTTGAGCAATACTCCTGATATGGCATCGTTGAGTCCCCTGGCAATGGTAGAATGTGTGCATCATTTCGGTGTCAAAGCTCACACAAACTAAGAAGGAGTCGGTAGTTAGGTTTAGGCAACAGAACTACTTGGTCAGGTTTTGGGAAAGATCTGGGTTAATGTTAGTCCCATTAGTTAATTCAGGTGACTAATGACTCATGTAACAAAATAACGTTGACTTTTAATATCACTCAAGACAAAAACACCAGTCTCCTGAGTCAAAGTCCTGTGCTTGTTGGTCTCATCCACCAGCCCCAGTGGATCTTGTGCCTTTTATACTTAGTCTGGTGCGATAACAGTCTAATAATGATGTGGATGGGTTCACATCGTAGTTGGTTGAAAGTGTCTTAGAGAGAAGCTTAAGTGTGCCCTGGGTGTCATTATGCCAGGGACACTGCCCAAGCAGCTTATTTTGATGTCCTGGCAGTGAGACCAGGCTGTTATTTCCAGGATCCAAAGCGCTCATTATGAAATTTACAGTGTAACATCTCCGGTCTCTTCCTTGAATTTACTGTTGCCAGCAATGGAAAGCAAGCTTTGCCAGCATGCCATTCTGCAGTTAAACAGTTAATAGGGGTCCCCTCTCAATATACTACATTAATGTTGATTAAACTGTGCATTGTCTTTTGCATTAATTTAGGTTTGTAGATTTCTGTAGGCACTGTAGATTTCTTTGCACCATTTTATTTTTTTGACATTTCCTATTTGTAATGTTATAACTTCATTGCCATTTTATTGCTATTTAATGCTTTTGTGTTTTTTTTTCCACTATTTTTTTTTTAGTACCGATACAGGGGTTCCAAGCTGTATCTCGTACAATGGCAATTAAGATATTCTATCACTTTTTAGTCTGTGACCTACTGTGACTCTTTCAACCTATATGTGAGTGTTGTATTAACAAAGGATTAAAAAAAATCCTATCCAATCCTTTGTTATGTCTTTCCACAGTGAGCTCTGGAGTTGATGTCAGGCTGCACATTACACTTAAATGTCAGGTTAGGACTCAGGTCAGCACTAAGTGCAAATGGTGCTTTTGTGAGTTGCTCTCCGGTTTATTAATCCCACATCTTCTCTATCTGTCTGAACCCAACCCATTGAATAATAAATTAGATCTTCTGCATACATGAAAAGAGAGTTCTGTCTATGCATAGAGAAACTTCTGGAAAAAGGCTGTTTCTGTAATAAATTTAATTGGCTTCTGTATTCTGTAAGACTTTTGAACTGAACTTCTTGCTCTTGTTTACTGTTTTGATCTTATGACTTGAGTTAATTTTAAAAAGTTCTTTGGTACGTGCAGACTGTAACATGCTGATATACAGTATGTGCATATTTGATGCAATAGGTTTCATACCACAGGGTGAGTGAACAGAATATACAGATGACCTGAATAACATGTCCTGCTCCTGTATCATACATATTTCATGTTGAGGCACCACACTCAGATATGCTGTGTGATTTCTGCTGTAGTGGAGAATGAGCGGATTGTGGTGCAACCAAAGAGTTGTTGAGTGTTGAGATAATTAGTTGACCTCCCTTCTGCTCAGCTCAAATCCCACAATGTTGTTTGTGGCTGTGAACTGTGCCGGGAAACTGTGTAACAGCACACCAGGGGGGCTGCGCTGGTGTCATAACAATGCGTCATGTGATTTATTCTTGCAGAATGTCTCCTGGAGACTGAACGGTTAGTTTTTTTTATGTCTCTGAACTAGCGACAGCCATGGCCGGAGGCATTATGTCTTTGGATTGTGCGTCTGTTTCTCCTATTCTTGTGAACTTTTATGTCAAGAACACATTGAGGGAATCTCCTAAATTTTACTTGGACTCAGTGATGAACTGTTTAGATTTTGGTGGTCAAAAGGTCACTGTGACCTTGCATCTGTGTCATTCTCATAATGCCTCAAAAATACCTCAAGGGTATTTCTTCTCATTTGGCACAAACATCCACTTGGACTCGAGGATGAACTGATTAGAATTTGGTGGTCCGAAGGTCAAGGTCAGCATGATCTAACAAATCACGTCTTTGGCTGTAATAAATGCGCTTATTATGACAAATTTCACACAGATAACAGAATTATACATTGATAGCAATTTATATAAAAAATGTAAACTGTCAACTTCACAATGGCATCAAAATATTCTCCAAAAACACCTTTATGGCCATTACATTACATCACATCTCGGGAAAAGAGGGGGAGTGGTGACAAAAATCTTGGGTGTCCACCTTGAGACTGTGCTCATTGTCAAGATATGAAGATGTGTGTGAAAGATCTATGTTTTCACAGACATGGATGTAAACTATATACGCAACTTTACTAGAATTAATAAACATAAAATCTAAAGTTTCTACAATCTACAGTTGCATACAGTGCCGTATCAATTTATATGAACCATATATAAAAGATTGTATCAAAAGAATATTTTGCATGAAGCTAACAATGTATAGCATACCTTTGTCTCAGTGCCGTTATTGGGAGAGCCTATGTGCATCTTCTTACTCAGCAGAGGCAGCTTGACATCTCTTTGAAATATCGCACCGTAATTGTGTCTTAGGGGACCACCTACCTAGTTAGATTTGACTGCTCAAGGCGTCAGCGCTTTGAAAATATAATTTTTTTCTCTCTGTCTTCTGTGTGAAACAGTTTGACAGCGCGGTGGCAGCAGGTAACATTTTCACTGGCTTCATTTCTTTTTTGGAAATGATTTATATATTTGGAGAATTTAGTATTGACTGTGGAATCACTGTTTATGCTAATGAATACAGCATGTTAATTTCCCCAGTTTTATCACATTTCTCTGTAAGAAGAAGTGAATAACCTACAGGATAATGAATCTCACATTGCAAATCCCTTGTATTTCATAAAGAACCTATTATGCTGAAGTTAATCCTTACTGAAATTAATTTTATTTGAGTTCTCCAGAAGTATGTTTACTTTGTAGATGTACATACAGTCATTACTTACTTTAATGGAAAACACATAAACTGCCAGCATACAATAAAAATCAATCTTAAACCCTGCTCCCCTCATCACAACATGGCTTCTTCTTGAAGGACAGGCAGAACTCACAAATATAAACTCTGATTAAAAGCTTTCCATGAAACTGATGAAATTGAAATAGACTTCGGAAAGACATATTGATTCTGTACCGTAGGGGGAAAAAATCCACAGAAGCTTATTTAAATTCAAATACCAGGGCAACACGTGCTGAATATCTTGCCAGGAAATGCTTTATATGAAATAGATTGATTCTGAATCTGCCTCAAGCCAGGTGTACATGCAGTGGCATATGCACTAATATGTAATCACATTATCAAAGAGAATTGCATTGCAGAGAAAAAAAAAATAAAAGCATTATTGATTCATGGGTATCATAGCTCTGGCTCTTGGGAATGCCCGGGATATACCGCAAATCAATTTAGTTTCAATAGGAGGCACTTGGCTGTGACAAAGGGCTTCTGAAATGGCTCTGTGATGCTCGAGCCAAGTAGATTAAAAAGGCTTTTTAAGGAACAATGGTTAGTGGGAAGATCGTGAACAAGAAATGTCACATTAAATTAGGGTGCATTAAAGTTATAGTGTATTGTATGTTGCTAGTTTTAGGTGGATACATTGTAAACATGCTTTCAGAGAGGGCAAAAACTTGTAAGGAGACAAGTTTCATTTTCAAAAAACAACAAAAATTTATTTTCAGGGTCACTGAATTCATAATGTAGCTAAAAGAGATGTTTGAAACAAGTATGTTGGAGAGTTTAATTTGTGTAATTGATGAAGAATTTCCTTTTTACTGAGGTATATTTATTCTGCTTGCTGTGGAGTGGGTGAATGTGTATAGGAAAATTAAAAAGCTGCCATCTCTTCCCATTAAGAAAGATCCAGCCAGCATTAGCTTGCCACAACATTGTACTTGCTAACACAAGTCAGAAACACAGATACAATGTCAAACATTCAGCATACATACAGGTTTTAATTCTGCTCCGTACACAAGTCGAATCAGGCTGTACATAGTGTAGAAGTGGATACATGTAAAAAAAAAAAACATGTCTATTCCCACTTAAAGTACAAATTTCTGGTACTCGAACTTTTACTTAACTATTTACATTGTCTGCTACTGTTTGCTTAATACTACAGTTTTATACTTTTTACTTTGTTACATTTATTGAACACATTTAGTTACTAGTTACTTTGAATATTCAAATTATTAATGCAAAATATAGTAAACTAATGAATTATTTTAGATTATTATAGATAAAACTGCACTGCAGAATATCAAGTAGTTAAAATTGGCTCCACATGTACCAGCTACAGTATTAAAATGATGAATATCTTATTGCGGATGCATTAATGTGTTCATAATCTAATGTAGTGACTGTCAAAAAATATATATGTTATTCTGATATTATTAATTCTGCATTATAGGTACTTTTGCTTTTGCTCTATTAAGTACATTTTGACTCTAATACAGTTGTACTTTCACTTACTACCGGTACTTCGGTACAGGATCAGAGTACTTCTTGCACCCCTGATAATTTTCCATCACTAATTACGTTACTGTTTTTCACTTTGAAGCTATTCAGCTGGCATCTTTGTCTGAAACTGGGATAAAAATAGAAGTGCAATATGTTATCTATCAAAGGAGTATTAGTCATGGTGGCTGTGTCTGGATTTTCCCCAGATGATGTGCACATATTGAGTGTTTCTTTGGTCCGCAATAAATTTGCCAACAATATCAGGGTCAGAATATACGGCCACACAGAACCAAACATGAAAAGACAAGTTAAGTCATAAATTAGACTCAAGTTACTCAGAGAAAGTTGATGTGATTGGACTTTGGAACTGGGGCACGAGAAGTCAGCAGTGCAGAGCATTAGATTTATGGAGAGCTGACACTGATTGCTTCTACACTTACAAAAACAAACTCCCACAAATGAAGCTCATCCACTGAATGGGCTGTTTTTCTGACCCACTTGGATCACAAATTCCTGATTAATGTTACACAGTGAATCTTTTCCAAAAATGTTGACAAAGTAGTGAGGCACTGGCCATAATTCTTTTCATACTCAGCACTACTCGGATATTGATGGTTAGCCTCTAAAATCCTTTGCTTCCAACATCAAATATAAGTACAGAAATAATCCCTGAGTATTTAATTTAAAGCAACAAGAAAGGGGTGTAATGCCAGCGCCTGTTAGCGTAATATACAGTGTTGAACTTGAGCCTGGATTAGTTTCTTTCTCTGTCGCCGATCTTGCCAGCTTAACTAATGCTACCAAACCTGAGTCAGCTGAAGAGAACCGTGTATGATTCGCTTGCATCAGCACTTCTTATGTTCACAACCTCGACCTCACCATAAGATAACAGAGGGATACATTTTTCAAGTATCAGGCCTGTTTCTAAACCAATGTCAAATGCATGCTGCTACCATTTTTAAGGTATACTTTGTAGGATTTTCCTGAAAAACTGTGTGTGGCAGTGTATTTATCTAGTATTCTTTTCTCCTTATTTTGCTGTGTTTTAGACCTTCATGCAGCTCCCAGCTGGTAACAGTGAGCAGGTGAGGTTGAGACTTTATAAAAAGGTAATGATCAAGTAGTAGCAAGAGGAAGCTACCAAAATGGCGGAAACTGTGCCAAAGAAAGCAAATACAGTGAGGTGAAACCAGGCCCCCATGACCATTGCTCAGCCTGCATCCAGAATATTCCAGTGGCCACTCGCAATATTGCAGTGAAAAAATCCCCTGTGGCCCATAATGCATTTTGCCCATAGACCATGGATTATGAATTTTTGGGCCAAGAAAATTTATTTAAGAATCTGTGACGTCATCACAATGTAAAGTTTTTGAGTAGAGTGGGAACTCACTGGTGGGACCAGCGTTACAAACACTACTCTGCATTTTCAATGGGCCGTGTACTGTGAAAGTAAACCCAAGAGGCTAGAAACCTTTTTGACATATGCACCAGGAGAGCATCTCCACGGGACTGAGTAGTCACCATCTTGGCATCTGGTATCTCGATATTATTATATATCTATGGGCAAAACGCCAAGTAGATACCTCATTCAAAATTGTGAGGAAATTTGGGGTTGGCTTTCAGTTCAAGCACTAAAGGAGAGAATGAACAGTGATGCAGAGCTGGTCTGATTTCTGTTGAACAGGTAGGAGTTAGCATAGCTGTTTGTGTAGTTAGCTTGCTAAAGTATCAGCTCTTCCATTACAACAAATGTAATATTTCTACTAATGTACAGTAGCTTGCAGTCTGTGCACAAACAGTTTGGAGAAAGGGCCAAGTTTGAATGTTGTGTTTACATACAGTAGTGGACAAAAGATAGAGTTGGTGTCTTGTCACAGTTGGGAGGGTGTAATGAGGGCAAAGTTGGTGGGGGGAAAACAGTTCTTTCCACCAGCTTGCAGAGACTTGGAAAGCACAGTTTTTATACTTGCAGAGAGTGATCAGCTAACAGCATGCATCCAAGAGACACTATTACATATACTTTAGAATTACTTACAGCCATTAATGCTATTTTTTAATAGTCTGGCACGTTGAATGGAATTTTATGCATGTTTCAACACAGTATAGCAGCACTAATGTTACTCAACGCCATTAGCATATGTTTTGACAATTTGCTGTAACGTTAACATGAAACAATTTAATTATGAAGCTATTTCCAACCTCAAGAACTACAGGTCCTCACATGCTCAAAGTCTGAGGGTTCAAAAATAGCGATTTGGCTTTAAAAAAGTGCTATGTCTGTAGGGATCCTTTTAATAATCTGAGGACACACTTATAACAATCTGAACATGTCAGTGGCAAAAACAAGCACTTTTGGTGGATGTAAATTGACTGTGCAGACATGACCTGAGACCATGAGCTGCAGTACTGGACTTATTTAATAATATAATGTTCCCATTAGTCACTTTAAGACAAAAACATGGGACAATAGGGTTCAGGATATAAAATACCCTTCACTTCTGGATTTATCTGATCTGATTTTTCTGACAGTAAATCTTTAGCATGGTAGCAAACTTTGTTTTCCCCCTTCGTGTAAAAGCATGTGACATTTTGTGGGCATTCCCATAAATTTGCACGGTATCCATTCCTGCATATTATACCTTTAAAAGTTAATGTATTTGGCTTTACCCAAAATCATGGATTAGCAAATGAGTTTCCTCTAAAGACTCTCAGCAGCTGCTTAGCAAATGTTTTTTTTTCACTCTCTCCTCATTTGTGCCATAAGAAATTGAGAGCTACTGAACCTATTCTCTATTGGTCATGGTCTTCATATTTTCTCCAGCCCATGAGCCCAAACACTGAATCCAAAGTGCTTCAGAGTGTGTGTCAGAATCCTGATTAGGCACCCCGAGTGATATAGAGAGGTATAAATGCAGAGGAGCTTGCCTGCAGCCATGCTTGCAGAGTCAGTCAATAATGAATTGGTCTGTAGGAGAAAATAAACCTGCATGAAGCGTCCTCAGAGACGCTGTGCAAGGAGGCTTTAGGTTACGTGCACTTATGTCGGCACTAACCTTTACTGTGCCTCATTTTCAATGTCAGTGTGCTTAAAGGCATTCAACAGCCAGAATAGGCTTTTTGAGCAACAGCAGGAAAAGCGTCTGTAATGGGTTGCTCCTGTCTGTGCCTCTGGGAAAAAGGCCTGTGGCTCTATCATGTGCTGTAGAATTAAAAGCAAAGCATTATGTTATGTAACAGTGAGATGAAACAGTGTGAAAAGATTTCTGCAGTGACCTTATCAATGACAAACTACAGCATTTTGTTGACTTAATACCTGGCAATTTAACTTTTTGTTAATATTAACAAACCCCATAAAGTCACAACAACACACTGAGAATTTGTTGTCTGTATATTCAAAGCCTGATGTAGCTTACACTTACACTGCACCATGGAACTACATTATCATTTAAAAACAACAGGGCTTTCAGCATCAATGCCTAAACCGCAAGTAATTGAGGTCTGTACTTTTTTAAAAAAAAATCAGTAAATCATTCATGTCTTTAAGACATACCAGGCTGACTTTTAAAGCTAGAGTGATGATACTGGTATCATATAAAACTAGAAGACCCAAGGAACCCAGTGGCACCATGCCATGCTAGATTCTCAGTAAAGGAGCTTAATGATGCTTAGTTAGGCTAAATTTCGGCGATGGAAAAATGGCCATTTCACAGTGTTCCCTTTACCTCTCACCTAGATATATCTGAATGAAAATGGGTTCTATGGGTACCCATAAGTCTCTCCTTTACAGACATGGCCACTTTATGCTAGTCCCATGCAGTTTTTTGTTGTCATTTGATTCTGAATCAAGACAATCTAAGAATTTCTTACCCTTGTCAATATGGACTTTAAAAGAGTTATGAATGCAAAATAATGGAACTGAAAATATGATTTGAAAAATGCGATTAATTGCGATTAACGACTTAAATTCTGTGATTTATCAGAGTGCTCTGAAAAATGATACCAGGCGCAGCATTTTTTTTCCAGGCAGCTGCAGACACCCACTCTTTATAGAGAACAATTGAAAAAAAAAAAAAACTGTTGCTGAGAAAAAAAAAAAGATAGGTGGACACAGGGCCGTATTCTTTATTTTTAGAAGGGGTTTATTTTTATTTCAGGAAACACAAGTCCCTGTGTTTGAATGACACTCTATTATTGTCCTTGAACACGGATAGAACTTTTTGCTCTCAAAAGAACTTTGCCACAGGTAATTTATCAAAACCTCCAAGCAGCTTACCTTGATTGGAGCTGTTAGAGGGGAAGCGGTCTGTCTTCTTGAGGGTACGAAAATGCACCTTCTTGCTGGCTTGGCTTTCACCGTAGAGGCCAATTGACTGGACCTGGATGATGTAGTCAGTCTCCTCTTCAAGGTCCCAAAGGACACAAGAGCGGCTGGTGGTGTTGACTTCCCGAATGAATCTCTGCATGTGTCCTTCTTGCCTCTGGGGATTGGAAGAGAATGGACTGATCTATAATCGATACAGTAGTCAATGAGGTGATCAAGGCAACCAGAGAGATTACCAGCCTGGCAAATGCGCCCCTAAGGAAGACAGTCTGTTCTGTAAAAAAGTAAAAACAGTGACTATGGTGACCATGAGAATGTGAGATGAAGGTGACCAACCAGAAAATATTCAAGGTGCTGCAGAACGACATGCTGAGAACTTTATTATATTAACAGTTGGCACTTTAGTTTCGCCATATGGAGTCTTGACTGGGAATGGAAAAGTTGGGGAGTCAATATTCTGATTAATTTAAACTGCAATTGCCTTGAGTCTTTCAGAGTCTCAGACTTTGTCTTTGACCTTTCTGAACGTTATTGGAGCAATCAAGACCCAGAGCTGTGAGAATTATTCCTCCTGCATGCACGCAAAGTTCTTTTCTCAGTGTGCTCTCTAGCCCATCTGTACTTGAAGTGGCTTTGGGCCAGATGTCTGTGTTTTATGGTCCTGCTTGAAAAAGCTCATTTCTCTCCGTAAACAATGAATAATGTGATTATTAAACCGTCATATACACTCAAGGCAATCACGAAACATGTTCAGATTCTACTGATGAGCAGCCGTTTCGGTGTTGTATTCAGCTCATCAGTTGCACTGAACAAATAGCAAAGTTAAATAGCTGCATGATGTCTTGAGCTGCATAAAGCATAAACACGATTACTGCAGCATATGGCATTCAGTGTCATTGGTTTTCCTATTTAAAGCTTTGAAATCCCGCGGCACCCCTTGTTTTCTCTTGACAAATCCACCATGCAAAGTTTTATTCTGACTCCAGGCTTGAAGGCAAGATTTAGTCAGCCATTCTGCATGCTAAGCAAAGCTTTAAGGGGTTCCTGAGAAAATATATCCACACAAAAAACAAATCTTTATTCTCTCGGGATCTTGTGCATGTGTGCCAATACTTACTCTGTATGCTGGACAAACTCGTTTATTCGTCATCAGGTGTTTGCTGAGCGCACGGCATCTCAGTGGACTTCAGGCAGTGAATATATTATCACTTCATGTTTTCATTGGCCCGTTTTATCCCAACATGTCCCACAAGCTGTCACAAACTGTGACACGCTAGAAAATGGATTCCAGGTGCACCTCTTCATACTGGCTGCGTGGTGTGCCAACAAAATTTCAACAAGACATGATGAAGGCTCAATGCCAAGCCGCAAATGGCTAGAGCCACAAATAAAACTAATACAATTTTGTCTTTTTTTGGAGGGTGGGGGGTGTTCTGCTCTGCTAATCTGCCCATGGTCTCTCTGATTTATAGTACAAGTTTATGACTTACCTGTTGTGAGATTGAGAAGCCGATTATTATATCTCCCTCTGGAACCTCCCAGGATACAGTTGCCGAGTCGGACCGCAGGTGTGTAACAGACACATTGACCGGAGCTGGTGGCCGGTCTAAAGGAAAGAAAAAAGAAGTAGAGGGGTCTGTTAATCCGCCAGTTCTTTTAAAGATATTTAATCATCCATGCCGTATGTGTCCAAACAGATTAATTTGGACAACATTTGGAAAGTCTCAAGCATTGGGGGTCAAGGTCAAAACTCACCACAGGTGTTTGAATTAAAAGTCTTAATTCAAAAAGCTCATGCCATCAGGTTTGTGTATGACTTGTGATCAAGAAACACAGTAACTGTTGGGTCTCATGTCTTCAAGCACTAGATGTGACTGAAGAGGTCTTTTTTTAAGGCGACATGGAGTACATTTTTCCTTTCATCTCCAAATACCAGCTTTACTGTTTTCTAATCCACTGTCCTCAGTACAACTTTAATCAGGCCCTGAAAAATTACAAGTGTGACTCTACGTGAACCGATATATTTTCTGTCACAGTCCAACACAAGCCCAAACTAGGGCAGCAGTTTTGGGCCTGAGCTCAATTAGAAACCCCAATTTCCACTGTAAATAAAAACTCTCAAGCAAACGTCTTTTCAGTGCAGAAACAAAAATGTGGGTTAGGTTGGTAAATACTTACTCTGTGCACCAGTACACTTTGCGGCAAACTGGAGCACTTGTAAATTTGGAGCCCTTTTCGCTAGCCAGTGGCATACACACACGCACACGCACGCGTGCACACACACACACACACACACACACATACACACACACACACGGACTCACTTGCACTAATGAGCATTCACGGCCAGACCGTTAACCACACCAAAGAACAGAGAAGCTCATATTTCAACACACACATAGGTATTGTGACTTCAGGACACCATTGCTCCACTATATCTTTACATAGCAAACAGTTGTTTACTCCTATATTAATGCTCTGATTATCGTATAGAGTTCTTTTTATCTTTAAAATGTTCACTTTCCTCTTTCCCTCCAAACAGCCTTGTGTGAATCTGACCAATGTAACCACGCTGTCTATCTCATGTCCACCTCCCTCGGACAGCGTTACATCTCTTCACGCTGTCACTTTGCAGCTATCTATCATGATTTAGTTGCCGGTGGAGACATTGACTGCAAAGCGGGACAAAAGCCTTAGTAGCAAAAGGCAGCAGAAACGAAGGGCGACAGATCTAATAGAGGACCCTGTACAGCTTCAAACTCTCTAAGCAATCGCTCGGATCAGATGGATGGGTGAGATGGGATTGGCTGGGCAGATAGGGGACCTGCAGGCCATCCTCAGGGCTTTTATCGTTAATGTGGGTCTAATGGACTTTGTGTGTTGTTGCAGACAGTATCTGAAGTAATGTTGAGAGGGTCAAGTGGGTGGGAATCTCTCAAGCTGTGAGATATGTGGAAAATAATGATAAAAAAAAAAATAATTTGTCATTGGGAAGGCATCAGAGAGGATGATACTTGTTACATAATTTAACACTTTTCTTAATGAGATGTAAGTACAGTATCACAGCTGCTACTTAAGTACCCACAGTAAGATTTTTAGTTACGGCTTTCTGTAGTAGCTCATTACAAAGGGAGTATTAATTGACAGTCAATTTGTATTTCAAACGCTTTTATTAACTCATGGAGCACAGGCGTAATAACCCATAACACAGTTATCTTGAGATGACAGCCAAAGGCATGCGCTGCTGTACGAGGACAATATTTCATCCAAAAAGTGCACTTGAGAGAGAAAGATGAAACGCGAAATGATGGAATTGGGAGCCATTTCAAATGATTTGCCGTTTGCTAACTCGGTCCCCTCTCACATCCCTCTCCTCTTATCTCCCAGCGCCTCCTCTTTTATCTCTCCCTCTTTCACTTCTTGCGCTTCTGTCTGTTTTTATCTCGGAGACGATCAATGATGGCCTCTGTGTTCAGTGCAAGAGGTGACATTGAGGCAGATCTCAAGACCCTCAGGTCAGACGGGGCTATCAGTCTCCCCGCCTCGGCCCTCGTGGCATTATGAACCGCAGAGGGAGGTTGTGGGGGGGGGGTCAAGGTCAAAACACAGCCACGACGCTCATGACACGCACAGAGATTGCTTTGTGGAGGGGAGCGAGTGAGATGAACAAGAGGCCAGACTAATGCTTAGAGAGCAGCAAGAGGAAATGAATGTTCCAACTGTAGAGAGAGCTGCTGGTAACACTGGTATCAAGAGGTTAAGAGGTGACGTCTGTCTCATTTTGTCCATTTAATAAGAGGATTATTAATGGCGGCATTAAGATAGACGTATAGTAGGGCGCTGCACATATAGTATATATTGTCCTTGATCTGTGGAGAGCTGCAGGGAATGAGTCATACATATATTTACAGTAATGGCTCGTGTGTCCTTGTGTCTAAATGACTGCTAATTTTGTGTCATGAACATTTGATGATCATGCACTGTAAAATATGAGAAGTTGATCTCATTCAAAATAATCTTGGAAACAGCCTTGAAAAAGGAAAGTACTTAAAAAGTGCAACTTAAAAAATGACAAGTGAAATTACATTGTTCAAGTGTTAGCTACTTCAGTAAACCAGCTTAGTTGGACAAAGAGGATTTTGCCAATAATGAAGTTCTGTTTTCTTAACATGTTTAAGATCATACAAATACAACTGACCAGTATGAAGCCAGAAAAATACAGGTATGTAGCACAGTATATTTGGCTTACTGAAGTTGTTAAAACTTAGAAAGATTCATTTGCTTAAACTTGTAATTTTTAAGTTGCAACAACTTCACAAGTTTAAGTAAATAGATCTAAATTTTAAGAAACTAAACAAACAGATACAGGAGACAAGAATTAAGATAAATAGTTATATTTACTAACATTTCACAAGCCAATTGGTTTCCTTAATTTTTTAAAAAGTAAAATCAACTTGTCTGATTTTATAGTGTGCTAATGACCATGTAATTTAATCTGTTACCAGCAAACTAACATTCTGGGACACTAATTGGCCGACATCTAACAAAGCTAATTAAACAAATTCCTCTAAACGTCACATAGAAGCTTCTATTCTTGCAACTGCACCATCCATATTGCCCACACTTTGCCAAAATACCAAGGATTTGCTTTTGTTTTGGGCAGAATCTGACTACTTAAACACTATCAAGCCTATTTTGCCATGAGCTTATGTTGTACAGTGCACACTCTTCAGAATCAGGTGCAACATTTATCTAAGACAGGACACATTCATTCCTCCTCAAGCTCATTGTCCTTTAGGTAATGGGGGTTACAGACAGCCACGCAGTAACCATGATGCATTGTCCGCGGCTCATTTGCTGGTGATGGAGCAAGTGACGGTTCAGTTGAAGCGGGCCATGAATCATCACTAATGTATAAGTGCCCTCTCCCTATATGATGTTGTCGCCATTGGAGGCGATTGTGCGGGACAAGTGTATTTTCAACTTGAAGTACCTTTAAGGTGACTTTTGCATTGTAAAAATGTATACCTTCATACCTGTATATATCTTCATTTCTCTTTTTCTGTTACGATTTGACAGATGAGCAAACTAGCTCTGACATAACTCTTCCCGAAATGTTTTCCTCAGCAGCACTTTGTTGACTTTGAGTCAAAGGGAAGATAATTGGTCATTTGATTAGTTTGTGGTTGGATCGATCAGATTGATCAGATCAGTAGATTAAATTAGAGGAGCAGCTGCTGCAAAGGCAAGTGAAGGCAAACTTTTAAACCCAGCACTGGACTGTGGGATGTTGGTGGCGTACTTTTTATTACTGAGGTGGCCAAAATGAGGCACTAACTTATGCAGGGGTGGCATGAAGTACAAGTGCTGCTGCAGGCACACGCGTTGGCATAGCTTTGATTTATCATTTTTGTCTCCACTACCCATACCTAAGTCAATTACCAACATTGCAGTATCTTATATTCCTGGTTATAGTTTAGTTTAAAAGATAAATAGTCATGCCCAAATCCAAATCAAAGCAGATCTTCCTATTCTTTGGCTTTTTGGCAGGCTACTTTGGCACATCACTGCCTCTCAGGTTTAGGACTGAATTGTGCCTATAAACAAATGGGTACTAACAAAATAAGAACAAATAATGGATACAAAAAACCCCAAAACCCCCCAGAAAATTTGTTTATATATCACTTCCTACATGAGGTCTGTTGTTGCATCATTTCATATTTCAGAGGCTCATGATGAATAAGAGAAAAGTTGTTGCCAAAATGCTATCACTGCTGGCTCAGGAGCAGCCAACAGACGATAATGTGATTTCCTAATGCAAATATTTTTATTGATGTGAAGTCCAATAGTCCAATCCTCTTCCTCGTACCCCCCTCTCTTTTGTTTGGTGTTCCCTTCTGCAGTAATAAGTGTCATTGTGAATACTTCAATATGTTATCAGCCACGTGCCCTGAGTAAGCCCTGCTCCGCACAATTGGTTACGTAAGATCTGAGATCAAACTGCAATAGGTCACAGTGGCCGAGGCGTGTGTTGGTGCAAACAAATGGTGAGACCCTCTTGGGATGTGGGCGCACTGCCACGATGAATCATAGCATATAGCTAAAGCCCGGCACATTAGCTACTCCCCATCTAACCAGAGTGCACGGAGAGATAGTGAGAGTGCTGGTGGATCTCTGAATGGCTGACGAGCCACGTGGAAAGGAGCCCAGTTTGATTTGTTAGAGCGAGGTATCTGTAGTTTGCCCTCTATATTTGCTTGCGATGCAATATGTCCTGATTTATGCATAGTTAGTTTCATGGTTGCTTAGACTTTCACAGCATAAAAGAAGAGATTGTTTTTTATACGGTCAAATAATACCAATTTTGATTTATCACCATAAAACAGCCTCTGCAGCTTTTGATCACAGATCACCTTGGAAAACCATGACACATTGATTACACAGAAAAAAACGAGATGTGAGGAAAATTGGAGATTACATCACCTGTCTGATTTATTAGCAACATAATTTGGCACATGACATGTCATTTCTCCATTTTTTGTGGTGCCTGAAGAAAAGCATTACGATTGAAATGCATAGCCAGTGTGGGGGAAAAAAGCAATGTATCTGCCTTTTTGTGTTTACTTTATGCATCTGATGTAGGTTTTGACTGATGGCACCCATGGGTAATTTAAGTAACTGTTTAAAGGCTCTTAAAGGGACACTTCACTCAGCTTGTGAAGCTCAAAGCGCCAAAAAAGACACACATTTGAAAACTCAACAGCAATTGCTCTTTCCAGAAATCATGACCCGGTTACTAAAGATAATCTACACACCTTGTTGTAAGCATTTTCATGAAGGAATTATTATTTTTTCGTCTACCAAACCACATTTTTCAGCCGTGTCACTGCACAGAAGGAAGTGTGCATCTACTCATGAACAAGAGGCTCGTGCTCGTGGCAGCTGAGATGTAAACAATAATGGCATCCTTCTCGGCTGAGTTGTAATGTTAGCTAGTTCAGTGGTGCTAGGTGAGCTAGCAGTAGATGCAAACTTCCTTTTGCATGGTGACATGGTTGCCATCTAATTCCATATATTGGAGCGAAGGCAAACATCTCTACGGCAGATATCTCCAACACCTCTCACCAAAACAAATTAGATTGATAGATGCCGCTACATGTAAAATAGAAAATAAGTATTTTTGATTTTAGGATGAACTGTCCTCTTTAAATCTCATCAAAATTTTGTAGCAGATGCTGTATCTGGATGCCAAGCAGACATTGTAATTATATGCGTTTCATTTAAAAAGTGTGATAGCAGAGTCAGCGACCTTTTCTGGCTTCAGTTACTGTGAGAAATCCTCTGAAGATCGACTTCTTTAATTTCTGTCGACAGTTTTGAACCCAGTTCTTTCTTTTGGATGATTTTCAAAACAGCTTATGCATTCATTTCCAGTTAGAGGTATAACCAACCATTTGCTCCATGACTCAGTAAATGTCCCAGATAAATGCAGAAGCAGCTAATTCTTCATTTTACAAACTATGTCAAGTCTGACATAAATGAGTGCTCAGCTCATTATTCTGCCACAAATGTTCATAAATGCTCAAAATGATTGATTTATTCACTAACTCCACAAGGTGCATAATTCTTATTGACTCAAACACTTAAAAAATGGAAAAACAGCGGTTTACAAAGGTTGTGGGCTGAATTATCGATCATATTTCAGTCTCAGTTACTTATAAGCAGGCGACCGTTTGAAGGGCTGCTTGTAAAGTGAAGTAATCCCTTCCTAATACTTCTAATGTGGTAGTCCCTTGAGAGATAATATATTCACCGACGTCTTATAAATAAAGGCAGTAACTCATAACAGGTGCAGTGAATGTTGATGTGTTGCCCAGTCAGTCTTCAAACAGCTTCATCTGGATGTGTTTCAAACCCAGTTGAGAAAAGTCTAAATGTTCTTCTGTGCTCAGCGGGGGGTTGTCACAAAGCTGCTCACAGGCCTCAGTGTTGCAAATTGCCTAGTAGTGGAGCTCTTAAGCAATGTCGTGCTGGTTTTATCACAGCCGCAGCACTGTCTGCCCCCGTATTACCTTTAGAGACCTTTTTTCTTCTTCTTATTTCATCTCCAAACTCCAATCCCTTCTGAGATTCTGCCTTACTTTAACATGTAATACCGTGCAAAAGCAGTGACTTATATGGTCTTTGATTATATCTCTGACTCTACTTCACTAGTATTTATCTTGTGCAGCAACAACAGCATGAAGTATTTAGATGGATATAGATGGAAGGACTTGTCCAGCCAGGCGTGGATACATTTCAGAGCCTCTCTACAGTAGAGGCACTTACTGTCCTTCCCTTTAGGTACGCTCTGTCTTCTTTCTCACTGACTCAGAGGCTGCGAGACGGCAGTGGGACCAGATGGGACCAGGTGCCATTCTAAGGTTAATGTAATCACTGGCCATATCCCGAGGCTTTCCAGCCACAAGCTAACATTACTTCATCATCCCAAAACTGTAAAGCCTAGCACACAGGAGTAGACTTGTAAAGCTGTTAATAGTTTGTACCATAAATTTTACTGGCAACAGTTTTTTTGTTTACTGGCACTACAGACATCTAAATAAGACACCAACAAGCGAGAGCCACCGTATGAAGATATGAGATCTAGGATCGAATGAAACCTGTTTTTCCACACTCTGTAGTCTGCATTTTTTCTCTGTATGTTTAACTGTCTGCCATTTGACAGCAGATAAAATTATGACAACTGGAGCAAATATTGGCCCTCACTCAGATGGATTCAGTTCTAATACAGAGCGTCTATTTGTCAAGAACGTGTCACCAGGTTTCATGAACAGCAGATTGCCAATTTGAAGAATGATATGAGCCTGGCCATCCAAATAAATCCAATAAATTGTAATTCCTGTTTGCTGAGCGCCTACAGCTCTGGTTAGTGGGATTGATTTTTGAGAGTGCTTGTTTTCAGGCTGTGTGAATGTGAATGTTGTTATCCACATTCAAGTTTTTCTTATTAGGTTGGACCAAGAAAAATTAAGCAACTAGAGTGGGTTTTGACTAAGGAAGATTGCATGATACTGGGTTTTTTCTAGTTTAGATGCTTTAAGAAAATGTTGGCATCGTAGGCCTACCTTCCTGCAAACCACAAATAGGTTTTATATGTATCATATCAACATTTATGAAGTGGTGTAGTATATGAGCTGCTTTGTTATCTGGAGGTGAAGGGGGTGGTAGATGGCATGACATTTAGGCGCTATGCTTGCCAAGCATAAGAAAACTGCAGATTAATGTTCGAGACCCACAAACAACAAAACCAGCTGTGTTTTAGTGACCTGTTTCCATGTTGCCAGCGGCTTCTTAGGCACCAAACATTGGTTGGTAGTGCCCCATTGCTGTTTTTCTAGTGTTTTTTTCAGGCACCAAACGTCAGTGTTTTTAATGACCCTCACTATTTTCTCAGCAGCTTTTTGGCAAAAAATGTTTTTTTTTTTTTAGCAACCTGCCACTGTTGTTCCAGCAGCTTTTTACACACCTTTTTAACAAATTGTTGCTGTTTTACAAGAAGCTTCTAAGGCACCAAATGTGGGATATTTTTAGCAACCCATTACTGTGTTTTGAGTGGCTTTTCAGGCACCAAATGTTGGTGTTTTTGGTGACATGTTGCTGTTTTGAAAGTGGCTTTTAAGGCATGAAACTTGACGCTGTGTTACCAGTGGCTTTTTAGACATCAAATGTGGGTTCTTTCCAGTGACATGTCACCGTTTTTCTACCAGGAAAAGTGCTACAAAAAGCATTTTGTCATTTTTTTTTTTTAAAACCAAGACATCACAGCTTTTTTAGCTGGGAAACTGCCATGAAAAGCAGGTATATCAAGCCAAAACATGATTTTTTTCTGAACCACCACCAAATATTGTTTGTGCTTAAATTTCATCATACATTAACGACAGTATTTTTAAAACAGAAAGAAACTTTGCATTCCAATGCATTCGCTACATAATAACGTACATAGGCAAGTATCCACGGTTTGCAGAATCACACAATGCAAAAATTTTTTTCTGGGGACTGGGTTGAATTTTTCCTTATTACATTTAGATATTGGAAGCTTGATGCTGCCTTTAAAACATGATTATCTAGACCAAATGTCATGTTGAAAAGCATGCAACAAATTTTAATAATCTTACTATGACTTTCAACATATTAAAGCAACTTCCATTCATTGCATTATCTAAGAGAAGCTTCACTGAAATGCGCCCTTTGCCTGCTTTGTTGAAAATTTCATGTACAACCTCATGTGAACCTCAGAAGCTCACAATTAATTTAGAGCTTTCCCTGAATGTCACTATGAATCCCATAGTATCAAACCACGCAAGGGGCTGTCAGTAATAAATTCAACATTTCTTTTCACTTACTTTGAAGCTCATTGCTGTGGCCAAATTCATATTTCTTAGTGTTATGTTTATTATTTTAATCGTGGCTTTTCCTGCTCTTGACAGCCCTGTGCAGAACTCCACTGAGATCAGAGATGCTCTTGTGTTTCACATGTCAGTGCAGAACATGACAAAAGCTCTGAATATTTCTATCATTCAGACAGACAGTGCACACACCCACAGAAAAAAAAACAGTGAAGTGCCAATCTGATTTTCTCAAGGCGCTATCACATGTAAGACTCTGCTCCCTTGAGAGGCGAGGGAGGAAGTGATAGAGGTAGACAGGTAGATAAAGAGGCAGAGATACTGTAGATGCACGCATGCAGAGGCAGACAGAAGATTTCTGTCACAGAAATAGAAAAGATTCATAAACAGTAAGTCTGAGGATGAGCTTGCAGTGGAAAGAATGCAAAAATAATTATGTTTGGTATTTATTCAAGCTGTAAATGTATGGGACCACCTACAATTAAGAAATTTGTCTCATGTTTGATCTAAAGACAGCTCTGCAACTGGTGTTTCTATGGCACATTATTATAGAAAAGTAAATGCACATATATATGTTGGCACACTGTGAGAGCTTTTACACATTTGCAGATTGTCTAATAGTGCCATAATTTAAGAATGGAATTATCTTTCCTTTGTCAAACAAAAAAGTGCTTTACAAGAGATAGATAGATAGATACTACTTCATTCATCCTCACTGGGAAATTCTTGTATCTAGTAGCTCCTATAAAATTACAAAAATTACAAATTAAAAACCACAACAACAATTCAAAGCCGATAAGATAAAAGAAGAACAAAGAACAAAATTCCTTGAGTCCTTAAGTGACTATTTATTTATTTATAAATAGTATAAGAAAAATGTGTGTTTTATTGGATGCATAAGTAGGGCAAATTTTCAAGGTTATTCTTAAGGTTATTATAAAGTTATGAATTTTAATATAAAAACACAAATTATATTTTAACAACATGTCATTATTATTATTATTATTGTTATAACTATGTTGTTTTATTCTATTGGTGTTTTTTTTTTTAGAAATAATTCATAGAAAGTAAAGAAAGGCATAACAGCCCATATTGTACCTAAACATGCTTGCAACCTCTATATGTGTTTTAATCAATGTTAATGGATAAACTACAGTAGATTTGAGCATACAAAACACATTTTAGATATCGTTTCATATTTGATTGGATGGTGACATTAATTGCATCATCGGGTGCTAATTAAAATACAACGAAAGCCTCTTTAGACTCTCACAAACACAGCTGCAGCTTTGCAATACTTTGGCTAATGGCGCATTTTACAAGGCAAAGTGCACAATAATTGATTTGACTCCTCTGCCATAGAGGCTCATACTTACTTGCTCCTACCAAGAACATGTCGCTGCCAAAAAGCAACAGGACAACGGAGTTGACCAAAACAAGCAGACGAGCCATGTCTCCGTGGGTATCGTTGCTCCTCTTTGATTAAAAACGTAAATCTCCTATGCTTGAAGGGCAACAAAATCACAGCAGTTCATTGTTGTAACATGATGAATGAATGGAACGTTTCTGGCTGAATCGAGCTCGCGCTGGTCAGTAAATAGATAACCAGTGAAAGTATGTGATAAATGACGAGAACATTTTGTCGAGCCGAGGCGGATTCTTCATTTAAATCCACAAGTCCTTCATGGTGGTGGTGTCCGAGTTAAATCTGGAAACTGTAGACTTCCATCATTCATCGAGAGAGAGCTCAGGTATGAACAGATCGTGGGAAAAGATGACGCTCACAGGCTCGTCGGTCCCCTCACAGACTGAGGGGACGCCGCGGGGCGATTCAGCACCATAGACAGCGCCTAAGTTTTCAGACTGCCCTCGCGCTCCGCAGCTCAGGCTGGTTATTCACGCACGCGGGATTGGTCTATTCCTGCAGTCCTTTTTCCGGTGTAGCCCCTAAAGTAGCCTATGAATGAGACCTTTGGGTTTCTAGCGTTTCAGCTCAAGTGCACGCGCAGCAAAGCATGATTAATGTTCCACGTGTCAGCAGCGGCCGAACGCCTACCTGAGCTACTTCACACTGAAGCCAGTGCTGCTTTAGTATTTCATCAGCAAATAGCAGGAGCTAATATTTACAAGGTGTGGAGTGTTGATATTATAGAGTGTTTCCATGTTGCCTTGAATAACGGGGACATTTAAGAGACACTAGGGACTGTTGTTTATTTATCAGAGAATGGAGGTGGCTGTTTGTTGTTGTTGTTGTTGTCTTTGTTTTTTTTTTCTCTTGAGCTTCCCAGAGTGACTGGGGGAAAATGTATGACCCTACCTCCACCATAAATTAGTTGATAGATTTAAAAACTTATTCTTTTATGCTACTAAGCGAAAAGTTGAAGATGAAGTCCTGGAGTTGAGAAAAGCTTTGGTTTTTCACTCTTGTGACACTGTAAACAGTTTATTTTTGGTTATAAATGAGATATGTAGAATAAAGTGAGTATGGATGTATAACTATTTTAAGCTTAGATTTGGCTATTTTTTTCTGAGTAAGATGGGAATGCATAATGTGTTCAAGGACAGTTGGGAATTTGAAAATTCAACTATTAGTTCTGTTTTTACAGTTTGTAGCTGTGATAAATGCTGTAAATCTGGCATTTTTAAACAAAACATGGCATGTTTAAACATGGCATGTTTTCTTTAAAAATCGGCAGTAAAATAAATACAGTACACAGTCATTTAAAGTCGTATGTCCCTCCCCTGAGCCAAAATTATATTTAAAAAAAACACAAGTTCCTCCCAAGTGCCTAAAAAATTATTTGACATGCCTCAGCTCTTTCTGCACCACTCCTGCCCTCTCATAAATAACAAACAGCCCCTTCCTTGAGACAAGTATTTTCTATCGTTACACACGCTGTAGCACTGCTGCACTTCATTCACTAAACCTGTGGTGAGAAATGTAATAAGCATGAAGTGTTTTATGTCCAGCCAGCCCCCCCTTATGTTCTGTATCCACAAACAGCAGCAGGTCGCTGTGCTGCTCACCCATCATATACTGCGCAGCCCCACCTAAAACACACGGTGTTATCACAGAGATGAATCATGTTGATAAGCTGAGTGCACTGCCTCATGGGACAAGCGTTCCACATCAAATTGCTTGTCTATAGGGAATCTGCCAGCACATGCAGGCTACTGCAGTCTTTACTCACAGCACCATGAAAAAAGTCATCAAATGTTACGGGAGAATTCTAAATCAGAGGATGAGAGGATATAAAAAAACACATCATGCAAATTTTATAACTGCAATAAAAGGAGTGAAAATAACTCGTAACACAGAAGTGTATGTTGCCCCTTTCAAAACTTTATTTCATTTTTGTCTGCTAAATTAACCACTCAAAACCTTTTAGTGGTCAGGAAAAGATTGTTTCCCCCCTCTCTGAGGCGTTGCCATGGTTTCTGTGTGCTCACCAGTCCTCTGTGAGCCGGAGCAGACAAAGGCTTTGTAAAAAGCATTTAAGCCAGATATTAGATATTGGAGTTACCATGACAGCTGTCTATTTGTATAGCTGACATTTCTTTGGCATTTATCTCAATATGAGACACTGAAACACTCAATGTATAGACCGTGTTCTTTTGTGCTTTCTATGAAAAGGCAATATATTATATAGCGTTAGTTATGGGAATCAAATTCAAGGTAAAATTTTATTGACAAAAAAGAAAAGGTTAAAAGATACAAGTACAATTCATGAGACATAATTAAGACGTGAAAAGGGACACCCTACTAAGCTATGTATAACTTGAGAACGGGGACCCAGTCAAAGAGGAAATAGTTTTTGCAATATATTTACTAATGCACCGTCTGTTTAAGAAAAGAAAAAGAAAGTACATGGATTGCACAGTAACATCTCCAACCTACAAAACCCCTAAGACTAACCAAGAACCTTAAACTAAACTACCGTAACGCTAACTACATAATGGTCTCAAGATATTTATTTTTTTATTAATCACCGACGTGATTATTTATTATTTATTTATTACATCAGTCTAAACATTGGTTATAGAGATAAGATACCATAGAGGGAGGCATATGGCAAGTGAAATTAACACTACAATTTAAATGGATTTTGAGAGTACTTAGTTTAGAAGTTTTTAGCTGTTTAGGGTGTTCAAACTTTAAAATATTTTTGTTGTAAATGCTAAGAATGAGGCTGCAGTGAATATACAGTTATTTTTCTTTAAACCTTTGCATACCAAACTTAAAGGAGCAGTGTGTAGGATTTAGTGACATCTAGTGGTGAGAATTGCAGATCGCAACCAGCTGAAACTTATTCCATGTGCCAAGCTTGAATTCTTGGTCAGGATTCTTTCAGTATTCATTCATTGCCATTTTTACTGGCAGCTGAAATATTCAAAAAACAAAGAGACCTGGAGATTTTAACTGCCAAAAACACTGAATGGCATGGTTATACAATGAAAAAAAGTGGTGTTTTTGCAATGCTGCTCATCACAGAGGCACTGCTAGCTACGATGGTCGATGCAAAACCACAAAAATATGAATGGGCCTGTCTAAAGCCTGTGTCTGGATTGTCTGTTCTGGGTGGATATCATGAATGAGGACATTTCCTACCAACGTGTAAACAGCTTGTTCTACAGTAATATAATATATTGTATTCCATTTCTGCTAATATATCCCCTAAACCCTACACACTAGACCTTTAACTTTCTTCCAGTTATTTTTGAGCTCATCTGTAATACAAATCCCTTGAATTCTCTTGGGGTAAATGTCATCCTACAGTTTGAGGATCTTAGTTACAGTTAAACAATTATTTTGCAAAAAAAAGAGCCATCAATTGAAATAAAGACTGATCATGGACTAATAATTTCTTCAATGTGCATGTGAAATTCATAATGAAGTAATATTGATATGTGATTGTATCTTAATTCTAGTTATATCCTTTGGAATGAATTGTGGTAATATTCAGAGAGAGAGAGAGAGTTCTTGGCTCACATATAGTTAGAATTATGCCTCTACTTTGCAGGGGATTTCTGTTTTTTACTCCTAAAAAAATCCTCTTGCAGTCTCTTTTCGGTCCTGTAAGATGATGGCCAGTTTTGTATCCCAAATTAGGCAGAACCACAGAGTGATGCAGCCTTAGCCTTACAGTCTTTAACAGTAACATGAGCCAGATTTAATGCAAAGTCTTGGCAGGATTAGTTACTTTATTATTTATATAAATCACTTAATACTTAATAACTGGTTCACGTGTGTACAGCCAAGAGTATAAGAGGACACAAATCTGTTGTAACAAGGAGTTGCTGACTTGTAAGTTTTTATAAAACCTCTCTGGCTGAAGTTAAAAAAACAACTTCCTAAGTATACATTAGCAACTATATCACCTTGAAAAAAGGCATCAGACTCCTTTTTTTTTCAAATTAATCAACACATTGAGCAAGAATGAATAGAACATCTTTCTGTTTCACTTTTTATGCCTCTACATTAGCAATAGCCCTAGCCGGAGGCATTATGTTTTCGGGTTGTCCATACATCCCATTCTCATTAACACAATATCTCAAGAACAATTTGAGGGAATTTCTTTAAATTTGGCACAAACGTCCACTTGGACTCAGTGATAAACTGATGGTGGTTTGTGGTCATAGTTTAAGGTCACTGTTACCCCACCTGTCTCATTCTTGTGAACGTAATATCTCAGTACAAGGGAATTTTTGGCACAAACATTCACTTGGACTTAACAATATTTTTTGGTGGCCAAAAGTCACTGTGACCTTACATCCCTCTCATTCACATGAACACCATATCTCAAGAACGCCTTGAGGGAGTAAAAATGAACTTACACAACTTCACAAAACATGTTTTTGGCCATAACTCAAGAATTAGTATGCTAAATTTGAAAGAAATTCACACAAATTTGTAATAGGATATACTGATGAAGTGCTGACAGTTTGTATCCAAAAGGTCAAAGGTCGGGGCATCGAGTGGCTTAGTGGCTAGAGCAGGTGCCCCATGTACAGAGGTTGTATCCTTGCCAAAGCGACTGCGGATTCGATTCTGGTCTCAGCCCTTTGCTGCATGTTGCCACCCCTCACTCTCCCCCTTTCACACTAAAGCTTTCCTATACATTAAAGGCATAAAAGCCCCAAAAGTCAGCTTCACCTTGACATCACTCAATATCATAACTCAAAAACAGAAGAGAAGACATCTGGTCAGATACTGAACTAGTGACAACTGACATTAATCTAAGGTGTTCACCTTGAAACAGTGCCAATTGTATAACTCTTCTGTGTGTCATTTTTCACAGACGTGGATGTAACTGCAATTTCAGTTTTTTAGGGGGGCATCCAACTATGAGCTGGTTATTGTAGTTTGCCACATGTTTCTGAATCAAAATAAGTCTTTCAGCCCTATGATAACTTACTCTTTAGTTACATCAGAGTTCACCTTCATCAAAATTAAAGGCAGCATTCAGATGCAGGAGCTGCTGTAGTCTATAGAATTATGTGTGAATTAAAGGTTGAGTTTTTAATACCTCATATTATTGGAAGTTTTCAAAAAAGGCATATAAAGGTAATTCATATAGCCTAAGTGGAAATATTCCACAATTGATCAAAGCGGGAGATATATTAGGAATGATTTACAGGAACATTAAAAAGAAATGAGAGAATGTTGGAAAAATAACAAAAGCTCAATCGCACTGAAAAGTGTGCTATAAGGAATCCAATGAACAGCTTACAATGGAGCTGAAACGATACAAGCTGTTTTCAGGCATATGGCTTTTTAGTTTTGTGCAGCAGCACTCAACACGTCCTGCACTTCAATTTGGCTTCATTCTAATTTTGGATTGAGTTGTTTGTTTTCAACATAATTGCACCAGTAGCTGTTTCTCGGCTGTTTGCTGCATGAGGGAGAGTATTCCTTTGTTTTATATGTAATTTGTAAAAACAACAGCAGAGTCCTGCTAAATGAATTTAAGCTTTGTGCAAAAAGACACATAATGAATAGATTTCCACTGTCTGTAGGAGGGCCATTTGTGACTGATGATTTGTGTGATATTGTATTAGAGTTGCAATCACAGAAAAACATATACACGCCTGAAGGTTTTGGAATATTGAAGCAGACAATTTCTTTATAATACACTGACGGAAAAAGTGTGGCACTATATTATTAAAAATCAAACAATTAGGGACACCAGTTGTTAAAGGTTGTGCTCGGTCTGTTTTTCCTGGAACCGACGTGACATCTTTCCAGATGTCAGATGTTGCCTTCCTGTGTTTGCAGCACATTTTGTATTTACAGATTTGCATACAGAAATGCCAGCAGTTTGTTAGTGTATATCTTCTTGCTGTCAACTACAAGACAAATAAGCATGGTGGAGGTCTCTCATAGTGTCAGTTTGCCATCACCTCAGCATCAAGAGACATTTATTGTTTGTACATGAGTGCAGGTATATGTGCACGTGATTTTTTTAAGGAAAACTGAATCTGTGTAATGACGGAGTAGCTCAGTAAATCCTTAAACATTTGGTGTTTATTTCTTCTATAGTTACAGTTCTAGTTAAAGGTATAGTAGTTACAGTTATAGTTATAGTTGATCACAGTAGCGCTAATGTACAACACCTGTCCACAGAGGGCTTTTTTTCAAAGGAGGAATAGAATATTTAAAAAAACAGAAAATACATTCACAAACACGTACACAGACACCCAAAAAGAGCATTAGTAAATCCATGCACGAAATACATCCACAAATATCACAAATACATCCCCAAAGATACATCCACAAATACACATAAAAAATACTTCCCGACCCATACACAGAAATATAACCACACAATTTCCAAAGTACAGATATGTCTAATGTGGTATTAAGTGTGAGAACAATGTTATCCCCTTTTAGCTGTGATTTAATACCTTTATTAAAAACAATAAAAGGTTTTTTTAACCAGCTTTTTTTCTCCCCATAGCTCCATCTGATAATCTTAGGTTTCCCCTCTAAATGTGTTAAATTAAAGGTGACAGTTCAACCCCAAATCAGCAATACATATTTTTTCCCAACCTGTAATGCTGTTTATCAATCTAGATTGCTCAAAGCACCACCCAAAAAATTTGAAAACTAAACATTAATGTTTCTTTTCAGAAATCATAACCTGGTTGATCTTGTTGTGAGCAGTTTTATGTAGGAAGTATTTGCTTTTTACACCTGCCTACTGTATCAGCATGCAGAAGGAAGTGTGCATCTACTCATGGATGAGAGACTCGTGCTCGTGGTAGCATGAGATATATTATTAATGGTGTCATTCTTGGCTGGACTGTGACGTTAGCCAGCTCAGTGGTGGTAGGTCCCTCTGCGTGGTGATATGGTTGACAGGTGAAGGTGAGTCTGCACACAACAAGGTCCATGGATTATCTTGAGTAACGAGGACATTAGATCTGGAAAGACACATTGCTATTTAGTTTTTAAAACGTAGTTATTTGGCCCTTGAGCACCACAAGTCAAGTGGCATCAAGTTCCATTGTAATAGAAAGAAGATTCAAAGATTCAAAAAACTTTATTGTCTATCACATAGTGACAGAAAATTGCCTTTGGTAGGGGGCTCCAGCAAAATGAAAAAGAATTCACACCCATTACACTCACATAAAATTAGGCATCAGTTCCATAGATCAATAAAACATGTGTACAGCTACATTTAAAAAGCAATGGCCATCTCTACAGCTGATATCTCCAACACTTGGCAACTCACACCAAAACAGTCTAGATTAATAAATAGCACTGCAGGTAACAGGAAGAATATTGATTTTATACTACTTTTATTTACCATTGTTGATCATATAAAAAGAGATGCTGTCACAATTTGTTCTGCATGAAAGATATAGTGAACCTGTGAGGTTAAAAACATGTTTAGGCCACTGTAGACATAAATTAATGTAACATCTTCCCATCACTGGACTGCAACACGGAATTTGCTTTTGCAGGTGGTGTCTTAAACAGCTCATTTTTAATGAATAAATTAAGCAATTGAATGTGCAGAAGACCTTTTAAAAGACAAAGGGTCACCTTTAAAAGCCTTCCGGGTTTTGAACCCTATTCATCCCCGCTCCCCAGCTTTACGTCACATTTTTTTCTTTATTCCTTCATCATCATTTAATTTCAAAACTTTCCAACCCAATCTCATGAGGACAGGGTTAAAAATACCCCAAATAACTTCACCTGGCAGGAGGACAGCCTCAAAATGTTAATTGCTTGGTGTTCAGTGCCCAGTAAAAGAACTTTATAAGTAATGAGACGGCAGAGAAATGGCAGGGATTTAATAAGTGACCGCAGACTTTGAGTGTTTATAGTTAATTTTTCCATCCTCTTGACGACTCTCAGGTTCTTACAGTGTAAGATTGGAAACATTATGCTGGATGACAACTTCCAAAGTCCAAAGAGTTTTCCGGCTCCGAGGTAAAGCGGTTACATATTAGTCACCATTAAAGGAGTGGTATACAACATTCAGGGCATTAATATATTGGCAAACCTCTATAAGTTGTTTACATGAGCACAGAGAAATCAGGTTGTTTATATTTCTTGTATACACCCCAGTTTCCTTCAGAGCACTTCAGCAAGCATATTCAGGTTTCTCATAAACAGAATATGACATGCTTAAACACATGAATGGGATGCTCAAAAAATTCCTATCATAAACAGGTTATCCATGTCCATGTAAACTCACAGATAGGTGTGCTCTGAATGTCGTATACAGGTCCTTTAAAGGTATACTGCTTAGGAATTGTCAGCAACTGTTTCTAAACAACAACAGTAAAATTGAAAGTGAAAGCCAACACCAGCTTTTTCTGCTTTTTCACTATATTTGCTATATTTTTCAACACTTTGTCTGCAATTTTTGCAGCTTGCTCTTGGATGCATGGCACCTGGTCACTACCTTTTGATAAAGTGCCAACCTAATCTGTGTGCTGTGCCTGCATCTTGAATGCAGCAAAATAAAGAAAAACTCGAATTACTGCCCTGCGGTTGCCTCTGTGCACCAGTCAAGTTTTTCTTACAGTTTACATCAATATCTGTAAAAACACAGATGCTTTACATTCATCTTCCCCCCTGACATGCAGCGGATTCATACAATCAGCACAGTTTCAAGGTGGACACCCAAGTTTAATGTCACCAACTCAGTATCTGATCAAATCTCTTCCCTTCTGTTCCCAATATATGATGCTTAATAATGGCTAGAAAAGCATTTTTGCAGACCATTATGATGTCACAGTGAAGATGACCTTTGGTCTTTTGGATATAAAATGTTATGACTTCATTATTACACCCTATGGGACATTGATGTGAAATTTTGTCCTGGTTATTGTAAGAATTCTTGAATTATGGCCAAAAACATGTTTTGAGAGGTCACATCGACCATGACCTTGGACCTTTGACAACCAAAATCTAATCACTTCATCATTAAGTCCAAGTGGGAGTTTGTGCCAAAATTAAAAAAAAAATCCTTCAAAGCATTTTTGAGATATCAAGTTCAAAACAATTGGATGGATGGACAGACAACTCAAAAACGTAATGCTTTTGGCTATGGCTATAGCTGTCATAGAGGCATAATAAGAAAATACAGGCAGAGTGTCTGCAGATAAATACACGGCCACACACTTTTAAAAGTGATAATTGAGAGGGATTGCTTTTGTTTCAGTCTCTACGTTGTTTTAGGGAAATCCTGCTTCGTATACCTTCAAGTAAAATAGCATGATAGGATAATAGCATTGTCTATACCTTTTTCATTATACTGTACACCTATTATATTTAATGCAAAATAAATTGTAAATGCGAAAGACAAAAAGAAGTCACAAAATAACACATCATTCTGAGAAACTCCACATCACATGTTGACAAAACATCTCACCTCCTCTTTTTCACTTTATTATTCTTGATTTCCTGCTTTTTGATATTGAATGTTAACCAGGCAGAGAGAAAGTGCAGTGCGAAGAGACAGCCTCCAAGGTCAAAGCCACATATATGAATATTTATGTTGACATTTGCTACACAAACCTCGACGAGAAGGGAGATGGTGACAGCAGGGATCTTAAAAATGGGCAGGAGCATGGCGCTGCATACTGATCAGGGATGATGAGCTGTCTAGTTGGTGAGCTAACAAAAGACACACACACACCCATGACACACGGTACCATGTGTTACGTAAGCCTGCAGCTGTGTGATATGTAGCCTTTTACTGTCCAGTGAAAGGTTTATGTGGTTGTATGGAGTTGATTTAGCTGAGAGATTGATGCTTGTACTAATACCAGAATTCATTGATTAGTCTGATTCTTCATATTCTTTTAAAACTAATCGGATCATTTCATCCTTTAATGCTCCACAGTGGAGACAGAAGGTCTAAGAGAATATTGTATGGTCACATTTCAACCCACAATGCGGAGGCCAGCAGTATCCTTGAATTCTTTTTTACTGCACCAGCACACATATAATTAAATTTCCCTGTAGTTACCGGTGCCCTTGACTCATCATTGAACATAACCACGATGGTCAATTACTAGATACATTTTGGGGGATGGTGGGGTTCCTGCTACCTCAAGGCTTTCCTACAGTAAATGAACTGACATAGAATCATATATCAAGAGGAAATATCAATCTAGTAGATGGTTTCCTAAATCTTTCCCAATAAGTCCAACGAAAGGTAGCGGGCCTCCATAAATTGTGCCCCGTTTGCAGATTTCTTTTGCCTTGGCTTCGACAAAGAAAAGTCCATTAGCATGAACGGCCTCCGAACAAGACCTCATTTTTGTAAGAAAATAGCTAATATAATCAGTCTATTATATAGATCTATACAAAATGAGCCAAGTAAAGATGTCGCTCTCTTTTCTCTTTATGTCTGCATAATTTTATGTTGTATGTTGTGTTTTCCACTCCAAATGATAAGGAAATACATGTTATATGTTTCTGTATGCCAGCGGTAGACAGTGGATTCACTAAATCCATTCGAGATCTTCTGATTTGCAGGTTTACTTGAGTTAAAGCCTGAAGCATTTGTCTAATCTGGTTTGTCAGTGGGCAAATCTATATGAAATATGATGTTATAAGGGCCGACACTAACCTGGCAATCTTCCTATTGCCACTAGGAGCAATAAAAGATTTTTTGGCCAAAGCAAAGACAAATATATAGTAATTCCAATATTCACTCTCCCTTTTTATCTCTGTTTTTTGCTCCCCGCCAACTCATATGGAGGCTCTTAAGAAATTTAATGCTTCACTGTCTACAGTGAAGACAGCAAGTTGCTAACTTTGTTTATCTGCCATTTGGTGCTTGACAGGAAGTGTACAGTGGATCTATCAGAGCTCTTTTATTTTTAGCTGAAAACAGCTGCATGTCGTGTCTGAGAGCGGTGAGTGTGATTCAAAAAAAGTCAAGTTGCATCAATGCTAAAATGTAGTTGTAGTGCTGGGTTATAATTGTCTTGGTCACTATGTTTTACACCTTTTACTTTACACACACTGCAGTCATTTCATACACTGCTAATACAGAAAAATCAGCAACTTTAAGAAACTATGGGTGACTATACACACCAATCAAAGAGATTTATTATTTCCTAAATAAATCCTCTGTACAGTACTGTACTGAGGTTGTAAATGGCTTTACAGTGATGTTTCAGTATTTAAGTCTTCTACTCTTACCACATAAACCTGTAATACCCTAAAACAATAGCCTTTTTGTAGCACACACTTGAAACCATGAAGAGAGCTGTTTCCATGTTTGCTTTGCATAATTTTTCTTTAGATAAGGGGACAGAAATATCTCAGTATCTAAAGCCATACTTAGTCCCTTTAAAACTTAATTTGGAATTTGGGCAACAGATATTGTTTTGTCTCATTCATTCTAACTTAATATCCTGAATAATATCTATATTGGAAAATAAGTTATTTTTGATAATGTATTGTTGTTGCAGATTCTGTTAAGGAGAGCAACACATCATCAGCGTATATTGATAAATTTTGTCCCTCTCTACCGATAGTGATGCCCTTATTATTGCTGTCATCGCAGATGAGTTAGGCCAGAGGCTCGATACTGATGGAGATAGTACGGGTAACAGTGGAAATCTCTAAAAACCAAGTTTCAAGGTAAACTCTCCAAATACATAACTACTGACTTCGACCAAAGCCAGCGGATTAAAATGAAGTAGTTAGATCTATTTAACATTTCCCCATATAACAGTTTGTGTCTTCCGAAAATTCACATAAAACTGTATGATTTCCAGTAAATTAGTGTGCCACGAATGACGTCATGTTGCCCAGAGGTAGAGTGGGTTGTCCTCTAATTGGAAGGTTAGGGGTTCAATCCCCGGCTTATCCAGTCAACATGTCAAAGTATGCTTGGGCAAGATACTGTACCTCAAATTGCTCCCAATACTGCGTCATCTGACTGTGAATGCATATGAATGGTGGTACCATGTATGATAGCCTCAGCCACCAGTGTATGAATGTGTGTGTGAATGGGTGAATGTGGCATGTAGTGTGAAAGCACTTACCATGTACTTATTGTAAAGTTTTTTACTTAATGTAAAGTTATGAAGGTTAGGTTTAGGCACATAACTTTTCTTTGTTTAGGTTTAGCAAAAGACACATGGTGAGAATGTTCCTTAAGGTAATTGATTTCAAACTTTGGCCTCTTGGGCGAAAGTCTTTTGTTGTTTGACCCATACACCACCCCCATCTGTGTCTTTTAATGCACATTTTCTGTCTTTACACTTATTTACTCCTGTGCATTAGTGCTTGCAGTCTTCCTGATTACATGGGTTATACGCAAATTACTGGCTCATAATTACATGGGTTGTGGCGCATTACCTTTTGCAGGTGCATGTTCAAACAGTGCATGACAATAGCCTGAACTATTTTAAGAAATTGGAACCAGATTTGAACCATTAAAAGATTTGAAGTAAGTTCTGCCAGGGCACGTCATCAAATACTTTAATTGTATCTAAGGATAGAAAAAAAGCCTTCCATCCCTTGGATTTTAAAAACTCTCATTGAATTTAATAATATGCGTAGATTGCTATTGATAAAATTGCAATCATCAAGACTAGCTTAAAGCATGAGTTTGAAGCTAGTTTTGACACATTTAAAAAGAGTTAAAAAAAAGGTTGTTAATATAAAAAGATACAGGAAAAAAATACATCTTTGAAGGAAAGGAGCCCATAAAGGTAGTTCAGGTATGTAGTTTATTATTAGGCATTCCAAAGTCTAAATTCAAGAACAAATCAAGAAATAGTATAAATTTGTTGTATGCAAACGAATTTAAGAAATAAATTAAATGTATGTGAAACTTTGACATTGTGTGCAGTTTACAAGCCTTAGTTTCCCTCTCCATCCTTCTCTCAGTGTTATGTTACAAATGCTCATTTTGCAAAATGTTTTGTGGACATCTTCCGTCACGGTTTCAAGAGCCCTCACATCTATTGGACCAAACACTCTTGATTGATGGACTCCATTAATTTAATGACATCAAAGCCCGGGAGAGAAAACATGTTTATGAGGAGTATAATCCCAACTGAACGCCATTGAAATCAGCAACATTATTGCAAGATGAAAGCACATCTCTTTTCATCTGTGGACGACGTGCTCGTCTTTATCCCAGGGGAGGGCATGGGGTTACTGTCAGAAGATGCTAATGATGTGTTGCCTTCTGCGGGGATCACTCATCAATCTGTGTGTGAGCCGCCGTTTCCCGTCATTATTCCTCTAAGGCAGCAGTGACGAACAGAAGGAGGGGAGAAGGTGATTAGGCCTCCCAACCTTTACCCCACATGTCTTGTCTTCTTGTGTTAACATAATGGCTCATTTCAAGGTGTTGCTGCTTATCAATCATGCTGTGCAGTGTGAGACGTGATTAATGGTAGTTCCTTCAGTTCATCAGTTGACAGACTGATGTTATTATGAGCTGCGTCTGTGGAGTAGCTTTTGGAAACAATGAACAAATATTAGCTGTGTCCCATAACATATACAGTGTTTTGAACTGGATGAAAAATATTTCACCTTATGCTTAACAGATGGATTCTTAGCAGATAGAGAACCCCCTTGTTACATTAAGTTATGCTGCCAGAGATAAACTGCAGAGCAAATAAAAATGTATGAATTAATGAAGATGTGACAAGCAAGGAAATGCAGTCATTCTACAATAATAAAAAAAAAGAATAGAATAATAATTATTTCTTTTGAGCCTTCCAGGTTAACTGAATTTCAAATTAAAATATTCTCATCTCAAATGTCTTCCAGTCCCAAAAAACACTTGTGGGTTTAGATGCAAAGACAATCAGGCAGCTAAAGATGAAATGAATACAGATAACAGTGATAGGATCAGTGCCTTGCAGGGTGGCCCAGTAGTTAGAGGCCACAGCTGTGATGACTCAGACCACCATCTAGGATAGGATAGGAAATGTGAGCATGGACACCGTTGGACACTATTGCACACAGCAGATGGTTTGATGGTCATCTGAAATATGATTTATGAGTTGTGTCTAAAAAATATGTACGCAGTGCCTGTTTGAGGGTTTGCAGTGTGTTTTGAAGATTTATTTCCCATCTGTCAAGGATAATTTTGCAGTCTTGCTCAGTAGTAAATGAAAACACTGTATAGCTCAGACACCAAACTTATATTTAAAAACACATGGCAATGAAGGCGGACTGTCTGTGTTTTAGCTCCTGAACACACCGCTAAGACTACAGCCAGTGCCTAACTAGCAGATACATTCTGCACCTATAAGAGAAGAAATAACTCTCCATACCAGTAATCTGTATTTCTCATTAAAAAAGTAAAACTGGACGACTGACAGGACAGATTCATGATGCTAGTTAGCCAGTTATCACATTAACAAATATAGACTGTATACAAAGATGGACCACATGCCCTCACTTGACCCCGCTACGGTTAAGTGAGGCCAAAATATCAGGGATACGGCCGCTGCCATCTTGAGCTGATGATGTCATTGAGAGCCGCAGTCTGCACAGTAGCGATATTCATGGTGGGAGACTTCCCGCCAAAAAACCTGTCTGACCAATCATGAGCAGCTCCATTGAATGCAAGTGCATGAATTGGCTGTCACAGCTGTCAATCATGGCAGTAATCCCCTTTTTGTAGAATTTAATAACTGATTAAAACCAAACTTATCATAAAAACAAACACTTGAACAAACAGGGTGATGAGAACTACCTTCAGTGACAGAAACCATCTTTGGAAAAAATGTAATTGGCATGTACTGTGAGTTTTTAGTTTGGCCTATGTCCCATTTACTAACATGGGGGCTTTATGGCTTATACTGCAGTCAGACACCAGGGGGCGATCAAATTCAGATCAGATTAAAAAGCTGCACTTTGGGGGGAAACTGTCATGCTCTCCATTTTTATATACAGTCTGTGTTAATGATGCAAACTAACACAAATTTCACAAATAATTCCGAACCATTTCTACTTAACAGCCCCATGGCTAAAAAAATTCTCTTACTTAAAATAATAATCTTACTTAATATGACAAGTTTGTCTCGATCTCACACCCTTCTGGCATTAGTTGTTTGTTTACTCTTCTCACTTCCGTTTCTCTTCTTATCCACGGAGCTGAACAGCCAATCAGAGTGATTTCACTCAACAGGCTAAGCCAGTTAAGAAAAAGCCAACATGGGCTGCCTCATGCCAATGATGTGGAACATATCGCCAACACTGTAACAAATTTTCTAATAGAAGTACGGTAAACTACTAGCAGCTGTAGTTGCCAGTATCCTATAGTTATTTTACAGTAACAATTCCATAATTTACGTCAACAGCATATAACTGTTAAAATGTACTCTAGTATTCAACAGTAGAATGAGAGATTTACAGTGCAATGCTGTAGCTAACATGCAGGCGATATGATGATTAATGTTGGTTACTTGTCACTTCTGTCCCTGCATTAAGGCTAACTTCTGGTAAGATGCAAAATACTCCAGCAGCCTACTGTTATGGTGTTGTTTTGGGGTCAAAAAAGCGTCACGATTTGCAATGTTTTACTAAAGTTAGGAAAAATGTCAGTTACATGTTAGAATTTTGCTGTGTTTTTACAGCTGTTTCTTACAGTGTAGCATGACAGACGCTCATCTATGACCTATGACCTTACTTTGACCAGTTGTTGGTTTCACGTGTCAGGGTCATAAGGGAAACTCAAATGATCTGCATCTGCTCTGGGATGCAAATTAGTTGCATGTCATTCTCTCTCTCTCTCTTTCTCTTTCCCTTCATTTAACATCATGCATAAAATTGAAAAAAAAAAACAACATGATTTAGGATATACAATTGGAAGTATAAATTTACAGAAAGTTTGGAATAAAGGAAATCTGACTTTTCTCAGTCCCTGCAGAAATACTCTGAACTGAAACTGACCAGTGCTCTACTGTCCTCATACATCATCAGTGGCACAACAGTCCCTTTGCAGTTTACAGCAGCGTATATAATGTGAAACAGTGTGACACTGACCTCTGCAGGATGATAGAAGTATAGTAATGATTATAACTTCCTGCATTTTACATGTCAGACTCTACTAACATGTATGGATTTTTATGTTTTGATATGTATTATCAAGCAAAGAAAAGTAAGCACATGACTGTGTGGAATTGTCAATTTCCATAGTTGATGAAGATAGGCATCCAAGACACCACAGGAGTTAAACAGTCCAAACTGCCATAAAACTGTCTTTGCTTGCATTCATAAAAAAAGATTTATATTGTGCAGACTGCCAGTGTTGCAGCCATCTGATATTGGCGTATATTTATTGGAATTAATGTAAGATGCTGCTGATACAGTAGTCTCCTATTGTTGTCAGCTGGAGACTCTCCAAAGTTTATTTTTTAAAATAAAAAAGGTCTGAGCTCATTCAAATAACAACCTTTCCAACCTTCCACAGGCTGTTTTGATGATACAACAGGAAAGCTGGCCAGTTGCACATAAACATGAAGTCACTTGCTAATAATAATCGATATGAGTAATAATGTCTGTAGACTTATGGCAGATAACACTTAAAGTGATGATGGTGCATCAGCATTTGTGTTTCCTATTGATATATGAGAGTTGATAAATGTTTTTTTCTGATCTTATTTGCTGTAGATGTTATATTAGATAATGTAAAAAAAAAAAATGAAAATAAAAAGTCTCTCTTACAGTTTTTAAAGGGGCTTTTTCAGCCATAACAGAAAAAAAACCAGAATGTCTCTCAACCACCAAATACCAAACAGATGTTTTTGAACATATCAAAAATGTAAAGACCTCCACCGATTCAGCGTGTGAGGACATTCTAGCTGTGTGGCATTTCAGGAATGCTGACTCACACTTCCTGTTTCCTGTCCATTCAGGAAGTGGCAGGGTTTAACCCCTGGCTGCTGTGGCTATTCCACTCTCTTATCTTCCAAGATACTGTCTGAGCCCTCGAGGGATGGTGAGAAGATCAAAACTACTGTAAATTAGGAGAGTCGGTTGCTTTTAGAGGCTTCCTGTAGGCAGCTCTTGTCTCTCACACTTCATACTGAGGTAAACATTTTTGTCGTAAATTTAGTGGGCTGTTTTGTTACATTTTCCTCCACTCACAATTTTTTTTAACACTATTCAAACTCAAATTGCCAAACTTTTATTTGGTCTACAAAAGTGATAATGTGAAATCAATTAGTGTGCTTGTTTGGGATGTCCTCTGCATGAAAATCCCCTTTTTTTCTTGTTAATTCAGGGTAGTGACATCATACCTCTCTTGTAGCGGAATTAACATGTTACGCCTGCTCTTATCGTGACGGCCCACAGATGCAGACATAAAATACAATGCTTCTCAAAATGTACACACTCACTGGGCAAAAAAACCTACTTTAACCAAGGTCACATGTTAAACATGCTATATTTATTTTTATGTGACAAATTCTAAACAAAACTGTAAAATTCATCCCATTTTACCAGTCTTGGATGATGTTCTCCCTGAGACAGTCAATTTTTCAGCTGATGCAGGTATATCATTTAAAGCCATTATCTGCTGATACCGATGATCTACCAATATTATTTTGCATCCCTAAATGTGGTATTCTTTGCCGTAGTCCTTAAAATGACACACTGATCAAAAGCTGTTGAGCAAAAAAGAAAAACTGTCCTTTCTGTCCTTTCTGTCCTAAAAGTTTTATGTTTAGTGTACTACGTGCAGTTTCTCATTGAGAAGTATTTTTTGAAAAATATAAAAAGTGATTGCAGCCACTTAGATGTTGATTTAAAATGCTTGTGAAGAATGTTTATGGCACTCTTTTTGAATATCCTTGAGTGGAATACAAGAACAAACCAAAGTTTTAAATAATGTAAATATTTTTATTTACAAAAATATGTATGAAAGTATAAATTCTCTTCGAAAAAGCCCCTTTCTTTTTGAAAGATCTGCTGAATAACTGAATTCTTTTTTTTAAAAAAAGTGCAAAGTATTGTGCATGTAATCTCAGGTTACCGGTATCTGTACCATGCAAATGACTTATCTGTAATTTAACCCGTGCCAACTTCCTCAGGTCTAAAGGCCTTTTTATATTTTGCATGTACTGTATTGGTATATACATATTTCCTCTTTCCCCCTTTGTTCAGTCCCAATTATGGCTCTATATTCCATGGCTATTATCAAGAATGTGAGCCATCAATGGCAGTACAGTCAGTCTAATGAACTTTGCATTTTCATTTCTGCATGTTTTCATGCTTCAGACACTCTAAGCTGCAGAAGAAACTTTTATCCACTCAGATAGTCAACTTTAAAAGGTGTCCTTTTGAAATTAAAAAAATAATAATAATTTGCATCAGTTAGTAAGATAAGATGTTTGGTTTGGTCGTCAGCCTTTATCCATTCAAGTGTCACGTCTCTCTTTAGGACATTTTGCTGTCTTCGGGTTATCAAAGCCTTCTTTGTTATCATGGCTGCATCTCATATTGTCCCTCTGTGGCGACAAAAAAGTCGTTGAGAGTGTTCTGCAGAAATTCAAAAGTCGGACGGTCCTCAGGCTTCTGCCTCCAGCACATCTTCATAATGTCATAGAGTTCTGCAGGGCAGCCGTCCGGACACGGCATCCTGTACGACTTGTCCAAGCTCCTGATCACCTCAGGGTTGGTCATTCCTGATACAAAGAAATGCAGCCAATATGAGTTTTTAAAATATATTTTTTTATATTTTTATATCAGTATATTATCATACTGAGCACTTTACTTAGCTGCAAAGTACTATGCAGTACTATGCCTCATTTGCATAAATTTCTTAGCAATACATTAAAAGAATATTTTATCCCCCAGATGACCATTTGTGAATCAATTACTCACACTGTGCTCTGTTGAATTTGTGAACTTGCATTCACAATGGTATGGATGAATGCAATGCAACCCGTGCAGTAAAATCCAAGTTTCATTCATCCAGTTGTTGGTAATTAATTCCCAAACAGGCGGCCATTACATACAGAGGAGTGAAATTTAAAAGAAACTTATCTACTCTGTTCAAAGTCAGATTCTGTTGACAAAAGCGGTAATTTTACCTCACTGAACACAATAGCCGCTGGTCTTCCACTGCCTCAATATGTAGTTTTTGTTATTGCGTTACTTTGTTGTTTTAAAGTTTTAGCTTGGATTAACCAAAGTCACAAAAAAAAAAACAACCCACAAACAAAATAACTGATCGAGGCGGCAGTAGATCAGCAGCCCTCATGTTCAATGAGGTAAAATAACTTTTGTCAGTGCAGTCTGGCTTGGAAGAGAGCATAAATTAATTTATACGTCTGTTTGGGAAGTACTGAGCATACGACTGGATAAATGAGACAAGGATTACTCTACACAAGTTGTGTGAGTTTGGAAACAGATTTTTTGATGCACTGTAAATTTAGTGGATGACAAACATGGACGATAACTTCAATTCATCAAGTTGTTGTTTGTGTGTTTTTTTTTCAATTTTTGGATTCTTTGTTTACCACAGAAATGCGAGAAGAAGTTTTTTTCACAAATACAATGAAACACGGTGTGATTAATTAATATAAAAATGATCACTTGGGTGAAATATTCCATTGACACATAGTTGTGTTTAAGCACATTTGTCTCTCTCTTTTTTATTTATTTCTCACTTCTCGTACCTGGGTAGGGTATTCTTCCGTAGGTGACTATCTCTGTGAGGAGGATCCCAAAGGACCACACATCAGATTTGATGCTGAATGTGCCAAAATTGATGGCCTCTGGGGCCGTCCATTTGATAGGAAATTTGGCACCTAGTTGTCAGAAAGAGGGTGGAAAAAAGCAGTGGAAATTTTGTTACTGCGTTATGACTGTAGAGAATATGTAGGAGTGTGAATGAGTGTGAACACGCATTTGCTCCTTTAAATGTGGGGCAATATGACAGATGTGCTGTGAGATGATAGGGCTGTGATTAGCGGTAGAGCTGTTATTATACCATTTTATTGAGGTGGTAATCTCTTTGATCTGTCTGGGTATATTTATCCTTTTTTGGCAATGATAACAAATACTTGACTCAGAGGATTTTACAGTGTGAAAAATTATCAGGTATTTAAATATACATAACACTGGGCCTTAAATGACTGCAAATGACTGAGTCGTGTAAAAATTCCCCTCACATACAGTTACGATTGTTGAAATTACAGAGACTGAGCTGTTTTTTGCATCAGGCTTTTTTGAAGTTAGCTACAAGTGGCCATTAGAGGAACTGCATATGTGTTGGCTTCATTTTCCATACTCAGAGGTTGCCGCTTGGTTTGAATTCATTCACAGTAAGTCCTCTTGGACAAAAAATGAATGAATGTTGTATTGAATGTTGAATTTAGACCTTTATGCTCCTGATGCAAATTTGCTCTAACAGGGCAGCGAAGGCATGACCCGTCCTACTCCGCCTCACTCTGATTGGCTTACCCTGACATTCTTATGCTGTCTCAATCCTTATGCTTAAACCTAACCAGTCCAACCAACAAAGACAATGACTAAAAGATAATCAGAGGGAGAATAGAGAAGGTCATGTCTTTGCTATCTAAGGTAAGGCAAATTTCCTTCCTGGAAAGGGCAACTTAACAGGAAAGCACAATTTAACAGGTAACTCATTACATAAAATGTGAAAAGAACTTTTTTTTCTTTAGAAACCCCTCTTTTTGTGTTAACTGTTTTGGGTGGATGGAGGATATATTGGGGGACTTGAGCCCCTGAAAATTTTTGCTACGGCCCTGGATGCATTTATTAATCCAAAATGGGGAAACACTGCACATACTGCACCTTCTTGAGCTGTGTATTCTGACTCGATGATCCTGGCAAGGCCAAAGTCTGCTATCTTGCAGTGCAGGGTTTCATTGACCAGAATGTTGGCTGCACGCACGTCTCGGTGGATGTAATTTTTGTTCTCAATGTACGCCATACCTTCAGCTATCTGTTGTATTAAAAGCAAGACAGGCAAATTGGAAAAAGCTTTTAAAGGGAAGTTATCAGAACAAATGTAATTTCAGAAAATAGAGCATTCATTTGAAATGAGGCAGCTGGAGGATCTGCTTTGTAGCACGTTGAATTCATAGAATGCACGGAGAGTTTGTACACAAACTGCATGTGTCTGTTTCCTTTGGTCAGTGTGTACGGAAAAGTTGTACTGCTACAGCATGTGTAAATACTTGTGTTTGATAATGGCAGCAAAGTGGGTTCAACAGGATGTGCCAACACTAAGGAAGTCAAAAAGCTTTTTTTTGGAGGGACAGAAGAGTTCTGAGGGAGCTCACTGTAATGGAAAAAATAGCGTGATTTCCTGTCCGGATGTTAATAATTGACATGGGGCGAGGCTTTCAAGCCAGACGAGCAAAAGCCCCACCACACAAACCACACAGCCACTGCTGACAGTTTCCACGTGTTTTCACAGCATAGCTGGTTTCAAAGCACATACTAAGACAGACATGTTAGAGCAGCTTGTGTGTATAAATAGAGTTTGAGGTCAGCAAGGAAGCTAGTGTTTTTGTTTTTGTCAGAGAATACATAAATCAAAGAAAAAATAAATGTCATGTTGTGGTAAACAACAGCAGCAGCAGTGAGAGAAATGTTAAGAAAGAAAAAGACTGATCCACTTCTATGCAAAGTGAAAAATAGTTTTTGGATTATTCTATTTTCTAAGTAAAAGCTTACATTACATCACGGTAAAGTGAGAGTTTGCAATGTGACAACAAGGTCACACACAAGATATAATCCTTCACATTCACAATAAGACTGAAAACGAGTTACAATGAGTTTCTCACCTGCGCTGACATGTCTATCAGCTTATTTAGCTTTAGCTTTTTTCCTTCATCTGATTTCAGAAAGTCCAGAAGACATCCTGTAAATGACAGAAGGAGAAGCGAAACTGTATCATCATGACCCATAAATAGAACATAGTGACTTTTTAAAAAGTTGTTTCTAAGGAAGCGTCTTTCAATCAAACGGGGTTCACAAGAATACATTGTGAAATCTTAAACTGGGAGCTAGCAGATCTGTATGATGATGCTTTAATTTTAGTGTTGCATAATAATAAATGTTAAGGGTACGCTCATTGGGGAAGTTCATCCACAAAATACATATTTCTCATTCTTCCTGTTATGCTATTATCGAACCACACCTGCAAAATATATCCCTACATAGAAGGAAGGATACATCTACTCATGGACGAGAGTTTCTTGACGGTGTAAGATATATACATTATTAGTGCTCTCTACGGCTGAGTTGTAAGTCAGTTAGCTCAGCAGTGTCAGTAGATGTATGCTTTTCTACGGCAGCTCACACCAAAACAGTTCAGACTGATAAAGAGCACTACAGGTAAGCACCCCATGACTTCTGAATGACCAGCCTGGGGAGCTAAGGCTCGCAGAATCAGCAACACCTTTTAAATAACTTCTTAAAACTCACTGTTACAGACTTGCTTTTACATGATGTCACCTTCATTTATTTATTTATTTATTCATTTTGTATCTCTCTTCCTCTTTACATTTTGCTGCTCTCCCTCTTGTTCCATATGCTTTTGATGTCCTGTACTTACCATTTTTTCATATTTTACTTTATTTACTTCTATCTCTCATTCATCTTTTTTTAATCTTTGCATCTTTGTTTTATTCCCACTGATGTGATGTTGTCTTCGTATATTATTTCTTTTTTATCGTCTTTTATCGCTTTTATTCTTATATTTTCTAAAACTTTATTTATTTAGTACTCTAACTGTCTCTGACATTTGCCTGTTTTATCACTTTTAGTCCCTTTATTTGCTTTATCTTGTTGACCTTTTGTGTTTGTAATTTGTTCTTGCCTTTTTGTTTTACTTTTATAGACCTTCCTCTGTTTGGCATGTTTGTTGATTTTTAGTTTATTTGTTCCTGAGTTCCTGCCTTTGCTTTTTCTGTTAGAGCACTTTGTAAAAATTTGTAAAGATGCTAAATTCATGAAATTATTATTATTATATTGTGTTGAAATGTCCCTTTGAGGCCCTAGCATGTTTATGGTATTTGTACAATAATGCATCTCAGTGTACTGCTTTGGATGGGTCAGCAGCAAAATATAGTTAAGCAACATAAAAAACAAGTCCCACCTAAAACTCAGTCGTAGTTTTGTAAACACTTTATTAAGAGTATTTTCACCAGTTCAACTTTCTGTTAGATAGCCCGTTCCAACGGGGAAACTATTAACATCTTCAGTTCCTCATCTATGTTCTCATTAAAACCACCAAACTCCACTGACAAAAAAAGTTATCTTAGCTCACTATTCACAGGAGCTGCTGTTCTACAGCTGCCTCGATTCTGTTTGTTTGTGTCATTGTGTGACTTTGGTGACTCTGAACTAACCCTTTTAAACGCCGAAGTTCCCACAATAACACAAACAGACTAACTGATAGAGGTAGCGGCAGATCAGCAGCTCTGGCTTTGACGAAAAGCAACATAACGGCTTCGGTTCCCCATCTGAAACCGCTGTCTGATGGCAAAGTTAAGAAGTGAAGTTACTCTAAATATAGCGTACACTTAAACTGATAGAGATGTTTTTTAATGGCAAAAATATGTTTTTGCTGCTGCTCCCTAACCATAGTAGCAGGCTACGTTACTTAGTTTCTGTTGTGGTCTTCCTGTCTGCTTCTCTAATTGGGGGCAGTGTCAACTGGTGTCTTCTGTAGGACACACACTGACTAGAGATGAGTACCTCATATGACCCTACTTCTTCTGTCTTTCTGTAGTTTGTATTCTTTATTTTGTATTTGTATTGTTTTATATTTGAAGTGTCTGTGAGTACTTTAGAAAGTGCTGTACAAGTCTTAAATTTTTTTTTTTTTACGAATTATTTAATTCTGTTATTTTCCCTTTTTATATATTTTATTTTTTTGCAATTTAATCTACTTAAGCCTGTAGCCAGCAGAAGTTAACAGAATTAATTTGATGCATGTTCTTCTTGTTGGACGTCTTGCATGTCGGTCAGAGATCAGTTTATTCTGCCATCTCAGATATGCCTTTGCTCAATGTCCGCAATACAGGTATGAAATCATTAAAAAAAGATTTAAGAAAGAGTATATCCAAGCTATCCCTTTAATCATTAAAAATCTCCTGTTTTACTCTTTGTCTTACCGTTGATCATGAACTCAGTGACAATAAGAATTGGCTCCCTTGTGACCACGGCATGGAGGCGCACCAGACGTTCATGCTGCAGCTGCTTCATCAGGTTGGCCTCCTGCAGGAACGCCTCAGGCTCCATCGTTCCCTCCTTTAAGGTCTTGATAGCAACTTTCAGGGAGTTCTTATAATAACCTGCAGCAGGAATTTAAACAAGGCATTTACCTCACTGTACTCTTCTATCTTGGCTTATGAAATGCTGCCAGTGACACGATAAATTGTCAGCTTTCTCTCACCCATCCACACTTCTCCGAACTGCCCGGCCCCCAATTTCTTCACCATTTTCAGGGTCTCTCTGGGAATCTCCCATTCGTCTTGCGCCCACGGCTGCATGGGTGCTTTAGCCTTACATGGTGCATACAGCCGCTGACACAAACCATCAGCTGTACCTGCACCCAAACATGAAACATGGATGTTCTAAACATTTATTATTCCTTTTATAGCGTTGTGCTAAATTTAGTCGCTGAAACAGTTTAATGAGCTTTTGTTTCCTCAATTAATCTTGAAAGCATGTTCGTATGCGCTTCTTTCTCATGAGCTGCTGTTCACTGGCAACCATACTAGAGATTTGGCCCTCTTATCTTGTGGTTTAGTCACGCAGGAGTGGAAAGACTATCACTCCTCTCATACAGGAAATGCACAGTGCATCACAAGGGTCTAACTTCCCCCTTCAATTTGAAGTCAATGCAGATGTCTTATAATTTACAGCAGTGAACCTAATTTGAATCCAAATCAACACATAATATATGATTCTCAATTACTAATGAGGAAACATTTTAAAACTTATACACACACCTTAAAAATGATATAACTCTAAAAAAAAAAAAAAAAAAAGATTTTTTGGCTTGTTAAAATGTGTTCTGTTCATTACTTACGAGTATAATATTTAACCAGTTCCTGCAGGGTTGGGAACGTGTTGGAGGGGGAGATGTAGTAGCCACCTTTGTCCAGACAGCGGATCTTGTAGTGTTTTACCACATCTCCGTGTTCTGGTGCTTCATCTCTGATTGACAGAGAGAAGGACCCTAAGGGGAAAACAAATAGATCGCATAGTTACAGTTCAGTTCAACACTTCAGTGGTTTTGAAATGCAATATATTCACATTTCTGAATGTGCCACAAATGTGTAGTGTGACCTCAAACAGAGACAGTTAGTCACCTTTACAGGTCTCGCTTTCTCGAACTAGAAAAGCACCTGGCTTATTTCCAGGAGCTAAAAGCAGTCGCTCAGTCTCTCTCCTGCCGATGTCCTTGAAAAACCATCTGTAGAAGACAGAAAACACCACAAAACACACTTTATGTAAGTATTTAAAAACATTTATTTAAAAGGCAGCAAAATGTAGATTTTGACAACATGCATTAAATTGTCTCTTACTTTTCCACCTCCAGTGTATCTGCTCTGACTACATAATTGCATGGTATGAAGCCCTCCTGTCCAGTCACCACCGATTTAGCAACCCACCAGTCTCCGTTTCTACAAACATAACAGAACATTTACATTTCTTCAGGTAAGAAATCATTGGTTTCACTACTGTTGAATACATACTACAGTGATAATAGGATGAGGCTACTCACTCTTGTAAAATCTTAAGTTTGTCTCCCTTTTTGAAAGGTAGATCGCTGTCGTTAGTCCCTTTGAAGTCATGTTGAGCCACAAACACAACTTCATCTAAAGACAAGTAGAGCAAACTGTCATTTCAAAAGAAGTGATCAGCTAAAATATCACTTTTAATTATTGATTGTGAATATCAAATTTTTGTTGTTATGTTTGGCTGCTACTCTGGAAAAAAAAAGTTAGAGGGCAAGTTTGGTATTTTTCAACCTGGATCCTGTTTTCTCCATGTTTTTTTGTGTCCAAGAACAATTTTTGATATCAGTCCAGTGCAACGTAACCACTTAGAGCATATTCGCACCCTCAATTTACATCAAGTAAAAGTGTGTGGTTTTGCCACTATTTAAGTGTCTGAAAACATAATGGAAATGATCCCTACATAGATAGATCTTAGCATAAGCACAACATAGCTCATACACTGTCTCTGTGACATGAAAACGGCTCTATTTTGTTAACAATCTCATCTTTTTCCCAGAAGAGAACAGAGGAAACACAACAAAGATTTTGATCGCTAAATGTAGCCTCCTCTCACTGCTACTAATGTTTCTCTGCACAGCGATAATCGACTGCCTTAAACATAATTCATATATAGTCGAAAGTTTGTGAAATGTGCGGTGTTCAGTGATTACCATTATCCACATATGTGTTTCCACTTCGTGCCTAAAGAAGAAAAAAACATCTTTAAAATTCAAAATGTAAAATAAATAAGTTAAAGTGATTTAACTAAATGTATTTAAAATCAATGTAAATTACTGTACTTAGTTAATATAAAGTAAGTAAAGCTGGTCTACTTACTATGTGATTTGACAAGTCAGAGTCCCGAGAGTTGTGTTTTCCTTTGAAGAATTTCTTATCCTCTACTTGTTTCTGGTCACTGCAAGTGCAGCCCATCCTGCATATATAATGACAATCTTTTTCAGTTATTCTGCGTATTAATGACAAGATTTGCTCAGCATAATAGTTACCGTACAATGCTGCATGATGCCGTGCAGTTCACTTTTCATGATCAAAAATCACCAGTTCCTGCCAAAATAGTTACAGCGCGTACTTTTTGCTCTTACCTGATAAAGCAGATGAGCTTTACTGAAGATGTTTTCAGTCTCCACTCCTCCTACTGCAGGGTCCAGTGTGTGAGTTCATCCCCAAAACTAAAAAAAAGGATTTAAATTTAATCAAAATTAGCTAAATCATCAGTGGAGAGTCTCTTTTTAGTTGTATGTCTTGGTTACAAGTGTGCTCAAAATGACTGGCTTCTCTTTAGAGGAAGTGGAAAACATGTTTTCATCTTTATATGAAAGCATTTGCATTTACAGTTTATGATACAGCTAAATTTGATATCAAAGATAAAAACAAAAGAAAAAAAATGAAGTGCTAAAAATATACAATCAGAAGAAGATGCAAACGTTTACAGGGAACTCTTACGTCAATGTGAAAACATCATGTTCTTATTTGGTGCACATATTATTGCTATTTTTAAATTGTTTTTAAGAGGAAGTTTTTGACATTCAGATGAATGATGAGTTTTACAAAGAGTTCCAAAAACTAAACCAAATAGTCAGAGTCAGTTTAAGTCCCAATACTTACAGTTTAATAATTTGTGTATATTAAGTATATTATATTAGTTTGTCACAGATGTTAAAGTTCATGCTTATACATGCAAACTGGCAAGTTGTAACACTTGTATAGTAACTAAGTCATACACAACCAAAATCTCAGAGTGTAGGTGGCTTTAACTTCGTTCTATAGGCACACATTATTTTTCTTGCTGTTTATTGAATGACTTTTGCTGATGCAAGTTTGTGTCAGCACTGTAGCCGTAATGTTGCAAAAAATATATAAATAATGCCATAAAATCACACATAAAACCTTTAAAAAATAACTGTCATGCTGACAGTGTTAGAGCTTTTATCGCCTACACATACCCAGTTACATGTAATTAAAACTGTGCTGATTAGCAACAAAGTTTCGATAATCTATATAAGCGATATTTTATTTTTTGTATCTAAGTGTAGCTTAATATGTCATATCTGTTTTCATGTGGTAATTTAAAGGCCAATTAGCTTTATATTCACTGACCTTCGCCACCTTTTTTCATACCTCATGAATAATTTTAGCGCGCCTTTTACACATAATCTAGGAATTGTATTCTTTTTAGCCTAATTATATTGTCACGTACAATGACATGATAGTTGGTAACCACTTGTGAGATTAACACTAAATTAACACATTTTGTCTCCAAATGTTTGCTTCAAATGTCACACTGTTATGATTCCAACTTACTTTGTGACTTTACAACAAAGCGGTAAGCGTCTATTCATGTTCAAATGTTCAAGTATTTCAATTTTTTCCCAATTTAAAACATTCTAACATTTTATTACGTTCACTCTTTTTAATTCTAAGTTTCATACAAGTTTTTGATTGTTCATTTTACTATCATAATATTACCTTTCACTTCTGTTTGAAGTCTGTAGTGTAAAATTAACATATTGCAGATAAATACCTTGAACTTGGCCCCCGGCTTGTGTCTTCAGAAGTACTCCAGATGCAAAATGTCTTCAATTTCCTTATTGAAAACTAGCTGCACGTCAGTGTGTCACTTTCACTTGCCCAAGACTCTCTCTCTCTCTTACTTCGTCGCTCTCTCTCTCTCCCTTCTTTTTCTCTGACACGGTGACGACCAAGGCCTCCCCTGAGGGACTTCACTGAGTTTACCATAAGTAGATAGCAGTTTGTCTATTTATGTTTGTCCAGTAATTCCCTTTTCCGTTGCCTCTGCTGCAGATCATTGAACTAAACAGCACAAAGATCACTTCACCTTAAGCTTTGATCAGTTTACTTTGTTTAAACCTTCAGCTGGTTATTGAATGAAGTGGATGAAAACCAATCACAGTATGTGTAATTTTTAGACTTACAAATGGCACAACCAAGCTCAAATTACAAAGAGAGGGAAGTTCACTTATACAGACAGTTCAAAACGTAATAATTTGTGTTAATAAGGAACTGTTTTCTCGTCATCCGTGCATATCAAATGAGATCTGCAGTTTGAATATAAAGGGTAGTACTGTTGTATGTGTCTGTCTTGATGATACATGTTTAGTTAAGGAGTGGCTGAGTGCTGGGTACTATATGTAAAGGAGAATGTGTTGTTTCCATGACATATTTCTCAGTTCCTCTGGTGGTTTAAGTCACTGTGTTGTTTGCCTCTGTTCTGGGTAAACGGTAATACATGTTCGCTGTACTTCTGTAAAGCAGTTCACGTTCTTGCCACAAGATGGACCGGTGGACTGGTCTTGAGTGGTGGAGAATCTGCACACGCTCATGGAAAGATTGGAAAGAATAAGGTAAAGGTCATATTGAATTTTTTCTTTTAAAAAGTATTGATTATACAATGATAACAAGTTGGCACAGTCTTTAAATTGTGCAGCTTTTTATGTCAAGACGTATTAACATGATAAGTGCTGTGTGTTGTTTGCAGTGTCAGTTAATCATATTGTGCCCCTTTTTCATCTTGTCCACCTTAAACATATTTTAGGTTTTGGTTATTTTTTAAGATGAAAGTGTCATTGCAGCCCTCCTTTTACCTTCGTTGCCCGCTGACTAGAAAATGGAATTTAACACACACTCAAACTGATGTTTTTTAAAATTAAAAGCATCTCATTTATTTTTAGAGGACAGCTATTATAAGACAAAGACATCTTCAAAAGTTTACTTCACCCCTTAAATGACTCATAGGTTCATGAAGAACACTTTGTTTTTCTTGCATGCCCCCAGATGAGTTTCTGTCAGGGAAGTACTGAGCATACAACCCGATAAAAGAGACTTGAACCATACTGCACAACTTGTGTAAGAATTTGTAAGTTGATTTTTTGATATGATATTGCTGTTGTTAGATGCCTTTAATTTATTGGGAATGTTTTAAGTTTCCTCGACATTTTTGTGATGGCATTGACACTTTTGACCTTTGTTTGTGAGTTTGTAAACAGATGTTTTGATATTGTGTTGCTGCTGTTAAATGCAGACCCCTATTACTTTAATTCAGCAAGAATTTTTGAATTCTTTGTTCATTGTGGAGGCAGGTAAGTAAAACTATGCTTTCCACTAAATCAATAAGATGAGTCATTGGTGTACTAATGATCATTTTTGGGTGAAGTATTCTTTTTTTTATTTATGTGGAAATAAATAAGCAATAAACAATCAACAAACCCTTTCCTGGATTAGAATTGTAAAATGTATTCAAAGTTAACATACTGAGTATTCAGTATTCACACGCGGCTGAAGTTTATTGTAAAGGTCATCTGCTTGTTGATGCTCCCCAGTGATGACACTAGAGGGTGTAGAAAGTCATGTTTTAAACCCTGGCTCTCTAATAGTAGATCCATTTCAAAACACTTTTCTTGCTTTTCCCTACATTCATGCCATTTCTATTAATAGACAACCATTACATTGACCTCCTATGTGGAAAGGAGTCAAAAGAGTGTTGGACTTTGGGGATTTTTATTGCATAATGCTTGTATATCTGAATCTGGTGCACAGGATGGTTTGCGGATGTGAATGCAAACAAAAAGTCAGACACACTGGAGGGGAAAAAAAATCGCAAGCTGATGTGCGGTCAGTCCATCAAAGTATAACAATGCTTTGGGTTTTCACACCAAACAGCACAGTTAACCAGGTCTTTCCTATTCTCACCACACAATGCGCTGAAGAGGGAATTCACCCCTCGTCTTCAGCAATGGGAACAATAAACACAAAACAATATGTCCTTGAGTTATCTAGCAGTAATTATGACCCTTTTGTTTCTGGGTTGCATGCTAAATGACTGTTAAATGTTATTAAGGGCGAATCAAAGAACCTTGTGAGGAAGATATCAGTCAGAGTATGTTGTAACCTATAAGTGCGGGGAACAATAAATCTTGCAGCACCGGAAGTGTTTGTTTCCTATGGGGGGCTTTATACAACATGCATCGTGGGGATATTGCTCTCTGGGCAACACTTCACAGGTTTTTGTTTGGACCACCTGTGCTGTGAGTAGGGACTTTGCTGTGCTGTAGTTCTCTGAAGGAACAACCTTAATTCACTGCACGTACGCGCGTGCGCACACGCACACACGCACACACACACACACACACACACACACACACACACAGGCTGCAGGTGCATGGTGAGTGTTATTGAGTGCGTCCTGGTTACTAACTGCTGTTTCTCTTTATGCTCTCTTCTTCTGGTTTTCCATCAGTCCTTGTTTTCTTCCCAGGGCTTGGCGGATGCTTGTGTACAGCCCTGCTGGGGTCCCCAGACATTGCATCCTGCCTGCAGAAGGGTCATAAGTGGCCCCACAGGATAACCTGAACAACGGTGGGAAAGAAAGGGAGCGTGGGTCTCCTTTGCTAAAGCGGTCCGGGCCAAAAGCATACATGCTGCCAATGAACGCTTTCATCAGTGTGAGTGTGCACTGCATGTGACTGAAAATATGTGCTTATATGCATGTTTCAGATTGATGTGTTTTGAGAATGTGTGTGTGGTCAAACTGTACATTGATTATAGAAAATTAAGAGTTAATTAAGATTATTGATGTAGCATTTGCCAGAATATGCATAATAAGTGCTCAGTCAGTCAGTGTTTATCACAGCTTTGATTTATTCACAGACACACACACACACACACGCACACAAACACACACACACACACGAACAGGGACACACTTTCCTCAATTTTGATCCCTCTCTACATCACAAGAGGCCCCTCTTGGACTTCCTGTCTGTGTGGGAACCATTTCTGTCCTCTGTCACACATGGAGTGAGAGAAGGTCTTGCTCCTGCATTTGCCTCAAAAAGACAAAGTGATTGTCATTAAACAAGGAACAATTAAACTCCCCCATGTATTCATAAAGCAATTCTGCTTTTCCTCTAGGATGTTCATGAGTTTTGGGAGCTTCACTTTTCCTTCTGCTTTTCCTCCTTTAGTCTGCAGACATCAACCACAGTGGTGAAACTGTACTGTAGTTATATTGGGCGGTTTATTGTAATGCCAGTGCTTCCTGCATATTTAAAGGTATTTTAGTGCATGTATACATACTTATTATAAATTATATATAGGGCTGGGTATTGGTACTCAACACCTGTAAGGCAGTGATAATCAACTTGTGACCCTGACAACAGTGTGTTGGGGGGCCCGCCAACCATTTTTTTCATAGTGAGTTTTTTTTGTGCTTTTGATGCTAGTAAGGTGCCAGAGTGCATTAAAAAGCATCCAAATAGAGCTTATTTATATTTTTTGACTGGGCTGGGCTGATCCCAAATAAGAACCAAACCTGCAACCTCAAGTATACTAACTCTCTTCATAACCCACTGAGTCAAATCTCTAGACACATTATAGGCTGCAATTGATTTACATTTGTTTTTTACTAGCAGCAGTGACATCTGTTGAAATGGTCACAACAAACTAACACCCATCGCTGAACCCATCAATAATTATCTGGAACTTTAACTTTGCAGCGTTAGTGGGGAAAGCAAGCAAATCCGAGACTTTTCCTTTTTTACATTTGGAATCCATAGCTTGCTTAGCTAGTTAGACATGACAGTAGCCAGAGCTATTGAGGTCCGGCAGAATTTAGCAGAAAATGCTCCAGGCCATAATGTTAGTTGTATGATGCACATTTTAGTTGACAAAATGTTAAATCATGTTTTATTTAGTGTATAGGCTTCACATTTTAAAAGTTGTACAATGTAACAGTCACTTTAGGCTTAGAAGTATAGCAAAAGCTAAGGAAGACAATTCCAAATGTCCAAGAAAAGCTCCTGTAGTGGATAATCCAGATAAAGTAAGAACCTTAGTGATAAGAGGAAGGAATGAAGTCATAAAAAGACTTGAAGAGAGCACTCTTAAAGAGATGAGAGTTGCAGCAGACTCACCTGCAGGCATACATCATAAGCTTTTGTCTAAAATGTTAATTTAATTACTCTTAAAGCCGACAGGGGGAGATAAAAGTTATGCATTCCAGCTTTAATTTGCTAAATTTATTTATTCCTTTATACATTTGTGTTTCTTATCTTCGCTACATACAGTAAAACAATGTATCACTTATGAGAATTTAAGAACCAGAAACTGATTTTTTCCCAGTACCTGTCACGCTTTTTGTTTAAAAGACACATCTGCAGTTGGGATCAGTACTAGTGCATTTGGGAGCAACTCTGTGCAGCTGCTCCAGAAACTAGTTGCTCTGAGGTAAACATTGCTGCGGGAAAGCCCCTAATTATTGTGCTCCGGATGACGTTCCTCACTCTTCCAGTGTTTACCGTGGAAATAACTCTGTGCCAGCAAGCAGGTGCTTCCTCAGAACCCCCCCTCCCAAAAAAAAACTCTCTGCTTTTCCAGAAGATTTGAGGATTAAATTCATCTCACCAACTCAAACATTAGTGCAACAGTATAATATTATAGAGGTAATGATGATGAATGAATGAACTATTGATTGGAGGAATAGTATTATTTTATTATTATTATTATTATTGCTATTATTATTATTATTTAGAAACTGATGGCGTTTTCACCATTTACTTTTGAAACAGGTCATATTAGGTTTTGCTAATCACATTTCCCATTTGAGGAACAATTTGCTTGCCTGTCGACAATGAGATCATGACCCAGTATCTCCACCGCTTGCATGTGCCTTGCGTTAAGGCTCCGCTGCGTTTTTGCTCCATACTCCACCGGTTGCATTTTGAGTCCATGGATGTATTAATGTAGTGAAGTCGATTCACTCCCATACCTCCCAATAAATTGTTCCAAGTTCTTAATTTGCGCTGTCTAAACGAGAATTTGAAAGAAAACGTCGACAGTATTGGTGGCAGGAGATTTAGCTCAGTGGGATAGATCGATGCTTAGTAATTCGGAAGTTTTACAAATCAATCTTGCCTCAAAACATTTTGCTTTTCTTGATTACTGAACTTGTGAACTGTAGCTGAGGGTGTAAGACGTGTCAATTGTGGTCACCTATACTGGCGATTCGAGCCCCACATGCAACACAGTCCTGTAATCGTGCAAAAGCCATGGCTGTATTTTAATGGGATAATGCCAGAACTGGCAAAACTGTACATATACAAGATAAGTTCACACCTGTGTCACAAACAAACAAAATACCATATTCTTGTATATTAAAACATGTCAGTCTCTCATGTCAGGCTCTCTAATGGACAAAGTATGCTATTACATCACAGTTTCTAAATTACCTTAGATTTTACTTTTCGAATTTCTGGACAGATATTCCTTCCTTGATTTTGATAGACGCATCTGCTGATACTGGTTTTACATGTTTCAGGACCACATTACCTCATTTATTGGCCAAAACAACACATCATTCAACTTTATGTGCCTTAATTCGTCTGCAATATCACAAGTGGCTACAGTGTATGAATCTACAGCCAAATTATATTTTGGCTGTAGAGTTTTGCCCTGGAAAAACTTTGTTGATTAACGGCTTGACAAATATATCAGTTAAACTTTCCTTTGACCTCACTACCTTCAAATATGCAAAGTAGCTGATATTGGTAGCAAGAACCGTGGCCTTGTGGACTGATTATTTGGTTGGTAAGTGTGTAGACACCAGTTCGAATTTCCGTGGAAGTGTTTGTTTTATTTATGCAGTAAAATATGATTTGGCAGTAGAATTATACAGTTAAGACACCGATTGTGACATTGCAGACAAATTAGGGCACTTAAAATTGCGTTATATATGTCATTTTGGCCCATAAATGAGATGAAGTGATCTCAAAACAGGTAAAAGCAGTATTGGCAGATGCGTCTGTCGAAATCAAAGAATATCGGCCGGAGTCATATATCAGTCGACTTTCGACAGACATCGCTGCTGATACTTAGTTTTGCCCTAGAAAAACTGAGTTGATTACTGACCTGACAAATATATCAATTGAGATTTCCTCGGACCTCACTGCCATCAAATATATAAAAGTAGACACTAAATTCAAAAAGAGCTTTGGCCTTGTGGGTTATTCATTAGGCTGGTAAGCAAGAGGACACCGGTTTGAATCCAGCCAGAAGTGTTTTATTTTATTTTTGCTGTAAAATGTGATTTGGCAGTAGAATTACACAGTGTAGACATTGATTGTGACATTGCAGACAAATTAAGGCATTTAAAGATGTGAAATATGTCGTTTTGACCCATAAATGAGGTAGTCTCAAAACAGGTAAAAGCAGTATCAGCAGATGCGTCTGTCGAAATCAAGGCATATCGGCCGGACTCATATATAAGTCGATTTTAAACAAACGTCACTGCCGATACAAAATTTTGCCCTGGAAAAAACTTAGTTGATTATCGGTCTGACAAATATATTAATCAAGATTTCCTCGGACCTCACTGCCATCAAATATGCAAAAGTAGTGATTAGATTGTAACAAGAGCTTTGGCCTTGTGGGCTATTTATTTGGCTGGTAAGCGAGAGAACTCTGGTTCGAGTCTGACCGGAAGTGTTTTATTTTATTTATGCCGTAAAATATAATTTGGCAGTAGAATTATGCAGTTTAGACACCGATTGTGACATTGCAGACAAATTAGGGCACTTACAGTTGCGTAATATGTCATTTTGGCCAATAAATGAGGTGAAGTGGTCTCAAAACAGGTAAAAGCAGTATCGGCAGATGCGTCTGTCGAAATCAAGGAATATCGGCCAGACTCATATATCAGTCGACTTTTGACAGACGTCGCTGTGGATACTGAATTTTGCCCTGGAAAAGCTTCATTGATTATTGACCTGACAAATATATTGATCAAGCTTTCCTCGGACCTCACTGCTTTCAAATACGCTAAAGTAAATATATTCTGTAATAAGAGTGTTGGCCTAGTGGACTAATCTTTAGCCGGTAAGCGAGAGGACGCCGGTTCAAGTCTGACCGGAAGTGTTTGATTTTATTTATGCTGTAAAATATAATTTGGTGGTAGAATTCAATCAATCAATCAAATCTTTATTTGTATGGCACTTTTCATACAAAGAGTAACACAAAGTGCCTCACAGAGATTAAAAACAATAACAGAAATGAAAAACATTAATGAAAATCAAGAAAAATACAGACAGCCTGACCCTCCCACCCCCACCTAGACGTACGCAACAACACACACACAATCATGTAGATATTCCCACACATATTCGCAAAGGCACCCGAACATCCACCCTTACCACCCACACACACGCACACATACACCAACACACACCAATTGTTACTAAAGAGACATGGCTAGGCACTGAGACCTGAGGCGAGGGAGAAGCTACCTTTGGGGGCCAACCTCACTGAGAGAGGTCACGGTCCAGCACCGCCGGGGCGCTGCCACAGAGACCATCCCAACCCGGGCGGACAGGAGTGCCCGCACCAAGATGCCGAGCCCTCTAGCCACCCGGGCCGAAACAGTCCAGAATTATACAGTTTAGACACTGATTGTGACATTGCAGACAAATTAAGGCAGTTAAAGTTGCGTAATATGTCATTTTGGCCCATAAATGAGGTGAAGTGGTCCCAAAACAGGTAAAAACAGTATTGGCAAATGCGTCTGTCGAAATCAAGGAATATCGGCCGGACTCATATATCAGTCGACTTTTGACAGACGTCGCTGCCGATACTGAATTTTGCCCTGGAAAAACTTCATTGATTATTGACCTGACAAATATATTGATCAAGCTTTCCTCAGACCTCACTGCCTCCAATATGCTAAAGTAAAAGCATTTTTTTAATCGGAGTGTTGCCCTAGTGGACTAACCTTTTAGCCAGTAAGCGAGAGGACGCTGGTTCGAGTCTGACCGGAAGTGTTTTATTTTATTTATGCCGTAAAATATAATTTGGCAGTAGAATTATACAGTTTAGACACTGATTGTGACATTGCAGACAAATTGAGGCAGTTAAAGTTGGGCATCATAATATTGTTTGATTTTCAGAATCACTTAAAAATACCATAATATAATTTGTTATTCAAAATATCAATTATAAAATCTAATTATATCAAGTATAGTATGTATTCTAATAGGTCGTAATAATATTTGATTGAAAACGTCAGAAAATGTCATACTACGGTACGTTGTTCAAAATTTCATAAAAACATCAGAGTACAGATTGACATCCATAGTATAGTATGTTGTCCAAAATATCACTAAACCATCATACAGTAGTATGTCATCCAAAATATCCCCAAAAAGTCATACAGTAGTATGTCTTTCTTGCTAACTTTCTCTCATTCTTTTATCCTCAGAGTGGAACAAACATCGAAGAACATATTGATGCCACCAACAGCACCACTCAACCCTATCTACTGGCCATGGGGATGAAGAGGAGTACCATTCATGAGTTCGTCATCGTTCTGGATAAGCAGGTCATACTATGCAACTCAACTAGTTCTCTTGGAACTTTTGATGAGCTCTTTAAAGCACACTTTATGGCAAAAGTTACAGTCAGATGCTCCACAACATACACCTTAATTCTGCTTCATCTTCAGACTGCTACATTGCATACACTGAAATACGGGGTGGGCATAATATTTTCTGCTAACCTATCAAGGCCATGGTATTGTTTGTGTTTTTTGTTTATCGGTAGGGATTTTCCCATTACATCCAGTCTTTTTTGATACTATGGGGCTGATTTGCTTTTTTGTTTGAGTTGTCTGGTGAGTACCAACATGCTTGAGAGGCATATGCGATTGATTCATGGTTTCTGTCCTGGTAGATCTCTTCACCTGAAATGTGCTCTGTCAGGATGTTGTCATGTTTTTGGTACATTTTTAGGCTTCAGGGAACATTTAAACACAAAACATGCCGAACAAATTGAGCATGAATTAGAAACTGCAGATGTAGCTGTATATGATATTAAGAACAAAAGACATGCAAGCACAACAATGCCATACTATACAAACAAATCCACAACTACCTCATGTGTACGGCGTGAAGAGTTCATGTTAACTAAACTCCCTGCAGTATTTTAACACGGCTGATAATTTTTCTGTTGATATCATGCATGACATTTTAGAAGGAGTTGCACAGTCTGAGGCAAAACTTGTAGTATGTGCAGTATGTGTTATCCAGGTAACAGTTGTTGTCTGCAGTTGTTGTTGATGTTCTCTGTCTCTCTTGGGCACCTCACTGTGCAGCCGTAATACTGAACATCACAAGCAACTTCAGCTATTTTCACACTGTATCCCTGATGTGGATAGATTAGGTTGAAAAACTCTCCTTTAAAATTCTATTTTAAACACTGATGGAATAGAATACCAGCTAATTTGTGAAAAATTGAAAGCTCAAATCACAGCTCACTCAGTGGCCCACTTGGTTAGAATAGATTGGTAGGTTTTAACTTTGTTTAAGGTTACAAATGGCTGGAATTATCCTTTGATTTGTATATCCTGTAAAATGCAATTTAAATACACGTTTCAATCTGAGAAAAGATTGGTAATTTTAAATGTATCATGTCTTTTAAGGACAATGTATTTTCCCCTCAACGTTTTAATGTAAAGTGAAGTGTCACTTTTAGCATGTGATAAGGCAGCTATCATCACTGGCATCACAAAATCTCACAAAATACAAACATGTTTTTTATTTGTAAACTAAACATTAAGGGTGTTTTTGATAAATTAGTGTTAAAATTGACTCTTTAAGTTTACATTAACAATGCCAATTTTACTGTGTAGTGAATTAAAAAAATGTCAAAATATAACATTTTGAAAATATAGCTAAAAAACATCATATATAGCATGTCCAAAAAATGACCAAAAACGACATAGTATTGTATGTTGAAAAATGTCAAAATGTAAGATTTCCACAAAACAGGTGGAAACCACATAGTATAGCACGTTGAGACACGTCATAATATTGAATGGTTAAAAAATGGCCAAAAACATCATACTATAGCATATTGAAAAAATGTCAGAAAACATCAAGTATGTAAAAAAAATGTCAATATATGGCATGTTGAAAAAACACCTAACCACATAGTGTAGCATGTCGAGACACATCATAATATAGCATGTTGAAAAAAACACAGAAAATGTCATACTAAAGTATATCGAAAAATGTTACCTCTGTGGCTGGGCCCTCCTCTCCAGGTCTCCCTGGGCAAGATATGGCAAAAATGTCGAGATATGACATGTCCCAAAAATAGCTGAAAACACTTCAAAACAGCATAGAATGGCCTGCTAACATATGCCATAGAATACAATGTATAAAAAACAGCAAAAAAAAAAAAAAAAAACCCAACATAACATGGCATGGGGAAAAAATGACCCAAAAAAGCATGCGGCAAAAATAAGTATGGCGAGAATGTCAAAATATGACGTGTCCCCAAAACGGCTGAAAACACCTCAAAACAGCATAAAATAGTGTGCTAAGACATGCTGTAGCATAGAATTTTGAAACAACAACCAAAAACAACATAAATATGCATGTTGAAAAAATGAGCGAAAAGGCAAGGCCATAGTATGGCAAAAATGTCAAAATATGACATGTCCCAATAACAGCTGAAAACACCTCAAAACAGCATAAAATAGCGCGAAAAGACACGCCATAACATAGAATGTTGCAAAAACAGCCAAAAACATCATAAATATGCATGTTGAAAAAATGAGCGAAAAGGCAAAAATGTCAAAATATGACATGTCCCAAAAACAGCTGAAAACACCTAAAAATAGCACAAAATAACGTGCAAATACACGCCATAGCATAGAATGTTGCAAAAACGGCTAAAAACATCATAAATGTGCATGTTGAAAACATGAGCAAAAAGGCAAGGCTATAGTATGGCAAAAATGTCAAAATATGACATGTCCCAAAAACAGCTAGAAACACCTAAAAATAGCATAAAATAGCGCGCAAAGACACGCCATAGCATAGAATGTTGCAAAAACAGCCAAAAAACATCATAAATACGCATGTTGAAAAAATGAGTGAAAGGGCAAGGCTATAGTATGGCAAAAATGTATAAATATGACATGTCACAAAAACAGCTGGAAACACCTCAGAACAACATAAAATGGTGTGCAAATACACGCCACAGCATAGAATGTTGCAAAAACAGCCAAAAACATCATAAATGTGCATGTTGAAAACATGAGCAAAAAGGCAAGGCTATAGTATGGCAAAAATGTCAAAATATGACATGTCCCAAAAACAGCTAGAAACACCTAAAAATAGCATAAAATAGCGTGCAAAGACACGCCATAGCGAAGAATTGTGCAAAAACAGCCAAAAACATCATAAATACGCATATTGAAAAAATGAGCGAAAAGGCAAGGCTATAGTATGACAAAAATGTCAAAATATGACATGTCCCAAAAACAGCTAAATTACCTAAAAATAGCATAAAATAGCGCGCAAAGACACGCCATAGCATAGAATGTTGCAAAAACAGCCAAAAACATCGTAAATGTGCATGTTGAAAACATGAGCAAAAAGGCAAGGCTATAGTATGGCAAAAATGTCAAAATATGACATGTCCCAAAAACAGCTAGAAACACCTAAAAATAGCATAAAATAGCGCGCAAAGACACGCCTTAGCGAAGAATTGTGCAAAAACAGCCAAAAACACCATAAATACGCATATTGAAAAAATGAGCAAAAAGGCAAGGCTATAGTATGACAAAAATGTCAAAATATGACATGTCCCAAAAACAGCTAAATTACCTAAAAATAGCATAAAATAACGCGCAAAGACACGCCATAGCATAGAATGTTGCAAAAACAGCCAAAAACATCATAAATATGCATGTTGAAAACATGAGCAAAAAGGCAAGGCTATAGTATGGCAAAAATGTCAAAATATGACATGTCCCAAAAACAGCTGGAAACACCTCAAAACAGCATAAAATAGCGTGCCAAGACACGGTATAACATAGAATGATGCAGAAACGGTCAAAAACACTATGAATATGCATGTTGAAAACAGAAGTAAAAAGCAAGGCTATAGTATGGCAAAAATGTCAATATATGACATGTCCCAAAAACAGCTGAAAACACCTCAAAACAGCATAAAATAGCGTGCCAAGACACGGTATAACATAGAATGATGCAGAAACGGTCAAAAACACCATGAATATGCATGTTGAAAACAGGGATAAAAAGCAAGGCTATAGTATGGCAAAAATGTCAACATATGACATGTCCCAAAAACAGCTGAAAACACCTCAAAACAGCATAAAATAGCACACAAAGAAACGCTAAAACATAGAATGTTGCAAAAACGGCCAAAAAACCCCATAAATATACTTGTTGAAAAAATATGTGAAAAGGCAAGGCTATAGTATGGCAAAAATGTCAAAATATGACATGTCCCCAAAACAGCTAAAAACACCTAAAAAATAGCATAAAATAGCGCGCAAAGACACGCCATAGCATAGAATGTCTCAAAAACGGCCCAAAACACCATAAATACGCATGTTGAAAAAATGAGCGAAAAGGCAAGGCTATAGTATGGCAAAAATGTCAAAATATGACATGTCCCAAAAACAGCTGGAAACACGTCAGAACAGCATAAAATAGCGTGCAAATACACGCCATAGCATAGAATGTTGCAAAAACAGCCAAAAACATCATAATTATGCATGTTGAAAAAATGAGCAAAAAGCAAGGCTATAGTATGGCAAAAATGTCAAAATATGACATGTCCCAAAAACAGCTAGAAACACCTAAAAACAGCATAAAATAGCGTGCAAAGACACGCCATAACATAGAATGTTGCAAAAACGGTCAAAAACACCATAAATATGCATGTTGAAAAAATGAGCGAAAAGGCAAGGCTATAGTATGGCAAAAATGTCAAAATATGACATGTCCCAAAAACAGCTGAAAACACCACAAAACAGCATAAAATAGCGCGCAAAGACACGCCATAGCATAGAATGTCTCAAAAACGGCCAAAAACACCATCAATACGCATAATGAAAAAATGAGAGAAAAGGCAAGGCTATAGTATGGCAAAAATGCCAAAATATGACATGTCCCAAAAACAGCTGAAAACACCTCGAAACAGCATAAAATAGCGCGCAAAGACACGCCATAACATAGAATGTTGCAAAAACAGCCAAAAACATCATAAATATGCATGTTGAAAATTTGACCAAAAAGGTAAGGCTATAGTATGGCAAAAATGTCAAAATATGACATGTCCCAAAAACAGCTGAAACCACCTCAAAACAGTATAAAATAGCGTGCCTAGACACGCCATAGCATAGAATGTTGCAAAAACAGCCAAAAACATCATAAATATGCATGTTGAAAATTTGACCAAAAAGGCAAGGCTATAGTATGGAAAAAAATGTCAAAATATGACATGTCCCAAAAACAGCTAAAAACACCTCAAAACAGCATAAAATAACTTGCAAAGACACATCCTAGCATAGAATGTTGCAAAAAATGGTCAAAAACACCATCAATACGCATAATGAAAAAATGAGAGAAAAGGCAAGGCTATAGTATGGCAAAAATGCCAAAATATGACATGTCCCAAAAACAGCTGAAAACACCTCGAAACAGTATGAAATAGCGTGCCTAGACACGCCATAGCATAGAATGTTGCAAAAACAGCCAAAAACACTATAAATACGCATGTTGAAAAAATGAGCGAAAAAGCAAGGCTATAGTATGGCAAGAATATCAAAATATGACAAGTCCCAAAAACAGCTGGAAACGCCTCAAAACAGCATAAAATAGCGCGCAAAGACACGCCATAACATAGAATGTTGCAAAAACAGCCAAAAACATCATAAATATGCATGTTGAAATGCATGAATATGCATGTTGAAAAATTTGACCAAAAAGGTAAGGCTATAGTATGGCAAAAATATCAAAATATGACAAGTCCCAAAAACAGCTGGAAACGCCTCAAAACAGCATAAAATAGCGCGCAAAGACACGCCATAACATAGAATGTTGCAAAAACAGCCAAAAACATCATAAATATGCATGTTGAAATGCATGAATATGCATGTTGAAAAATTTGACCAAAAAGGTAAGGCTATAGTATGGCAAAAATGTCAAAATATGACATGTCCCAAAAACAGCTGAAACCACCTCAAAACAGTATAAAATAGCGTGCCTAGACACGCCATAGCATAGAATGTTGCAAAAACAGCCAAAAACATCATAAATATGCATGTTGAAAATTTGACCAAAAAAGCAAGGCTATAGTATGGCAAAAATGTCAAAATATGACATGTCCCAAAAACAGCTGAAAACACCACAAAACAACATGAAATAGCGTGCTAAGACACGCCATAACAAAGAATGTCTCAAAAAACGGCTAAAAACACCATAAATACGCATAATGAAAAAATGAGAGAAAAGGCAAGGCTATAGTATGGCAAAAATGTCAAAATATGACATGTCCCAAAAACAGCTGGAAACGCCTCAAAACAGAATAAAATAGCGCGCAAAGACACGCCAAAACATAGAATGTTGCAAAAACAGCCAAAAACATCATAAATATGCATGTTGAAAATTTGACCAAAAAGGTAAGGCTATAGTATGGCAAAAATGTCAAAATATGACATGTCCCAAAAACAGCTGAAACCACCTCAAAACAGTATAAAATAGCGTGCCTAGACACGCCATAGCATAGAATGTTGCAAAAACAGCCAAAAACATCATAAATATGCATGTTGAAAATTTGACCAAAAAGGCAAGGCTATAGTATGGAAAAAAATGTCAAAATATGACATGTCCCAAAAACAGCTAAAAACACCTCAAAACAGCATAAAATAACTTGCAAAGACACATCCTAGCATAGAATGTTGCAAAAAATGGTCAAAAACACCATAAATATGCATGTTGAAAAAATGAGCGAAAAGGCAAGGCTATAGTATGGCAAAAATGTCAAAATATGACATGTCCCAAAAACAGCTGAAACCACCTCAAAACAGTATAAAATAGCGTGCCTAGACACGCCATAGCATAGAATGTTGCAAAAACAGCCAAAAACATCATAAATATGCATGTTGAAAATTTGACCAAAAAGGCAAGGCTATAGTATGGAAAAAATGTCAAAATATGACATGTCCCAAAAACAGCTGAAAACACCACAAAACAACATGAAATAGCGTGCCTAGACACGCCATAACAAAGAATGTCTCAAAAACGGCTAAAAACACCATAAATACGCATAATGAAAAAATGAGAGAAAAGGCAAGGCTATAGTATGGCAAAAATGTCAAAATATGACATGTCCCAAAAACAGCTGGAAACGCCTCAAAACAGAATAAAATAGCGCGCAAAGACACGCCAAAACATAGAATGTTGCAAAAACAGCCAAAAACATCATAAATATGCATGTTGAAAATTTGACCAAAAAGGTAAGGCTATAGTATGGCAAAAATGTCAAAATATGACATGTCCCAAAAACAGCTGGAAACGCCTCAAAACAGAATAAAATAGCGCGCAAAGACACGCCATAGCATAGAATGTTGCAAAAACAGCCAAAAACATCATAAATATGCATGTTGAAAATTTGACCAAAAAGGCAAGGCTATAGTATGGAAAAAATGTCAAAATATGACATGTCCCAAAAACAGCTAAAAACACCTCAAAACAGCATAAAATAACTTGCAAAGACACATCCTAGCATAGAATGTTGCAAAAACGGCTAAAAACACCATAAATATGCATGTGGAAAACAGGAGCAAAAAGGCAAGGCTATAGTATGGCAAAAATGTCAAAATATGACATGTCCCAAAAACACCTGAGAACACCTCAAAACAGCATAAAATAGCACACAAAGAAACGCTAAAACCTAGAATGTTGTAAAAACGGCCAAAAAACACCATAAATATACTTGTTGAAAAAATATGTGAAAAGGCAAGGCTATAGTATGGCAAAAATGTCAAAATATGACATGTCCCAAAAACAGCTGAAAACACCTCAAAACAGCATAAAATAGCGCGCAAAGACACGCCATAGCATAGAATATTGCAAAAACAGCCCAAAATATCATAAATATGCATGTTGAAAATTTGACCAAAAAGGCAAGGCTATAGTATGGCAAAAATGTCAAAATATGACATGTCCCAAAAACAGCTAAAACCACCTCAAAACAGCATGAAATAGCGTGCCAAGACACACCATAGCATAGAATATTGCAAATATGGCCAAAAACATCATAAATGTGCATGTTGAAAATTTGGCCAAAAAGGCAAGGCTATAGTATGGCAAAAATGTCAAAATATGACATGTCCCAAAAACAGCTGAAAACACCACAAAACAACATGAAATAACTTGCAAAGACACATCCTAGCATAGAATGTTGCAAAAAATGGTCAAAAACACCATAAATATGCATGTTGAAAAAATGAGCGAAAAGGCAAGGCTATAGTATGGCAAAAATGTCAAAATATGACATGTCCCAAAAACAGCTGAAAAGTCATGGTTTGGGTTTTTTTGGACAATGGAATTGATGTTTTTTCCTTGTTGTCCTCCACTCTCCCCTCTCCCATTTTGTTTTTACTTTCAGTGTGTGTGTGGCTTCGAGGTGTGGCTGAGCCACTTTTCATTCTCCTGCTGGCAGCGATGTAGACCTGAAACTCACCGTCAGTAAGCAAGCTCTGCGTATAAGCCTGGTCTTCACTTCACAACGCTGCTAAATAATGCCATCCTGTTTGGTAGTGCTCATCAGAGTTTCTTTTGTGTTCTTCCAGTCGTTCCTGTGTTGAATCTACTACTTAATTTTTTTGGTGTTTTTCTTCTCCCTTGTTTACCTCTCGTTTTTTGTGTCTTTTCGTAGAGTGTACCTCTCTGAGTTTTTACAAACTGCTTTTCATTTCCTGCCTCCAGTGTGCTTCCCTGTGATGTGTCAACTCGCCCCTGGCTTCATTGTGGTCAGCCTGTCTCCAGCCGCCACCATTTTTTGTGTTGTATTTTTGGAGATTCTTTTACCACTCTTTCTTTTTTCCTGTTTTGAACCAAAGGAACATTAAACCTTTTACCTTAACTGAACTCTGTTTCCGTCTCTGCTACTGTGGTCCAAAAACTAAGAACCATCCGGTGTCATGAAAATACCTCGAAACATCATGAAATAACTTGCCAAGACACATCCTAGCATAGAATGTTGCAAAAATGGTCAAAAGCACCAGAAATATGTATGTTTAAAAAATGAGCGAAAAGGCAAGGCTATAGTATGGCAAAAATGTTAAAATATGATGTCCCAAAAACAGCTGAAAACACCTTGAAACAGTGTAAAATAGCGTGCCAAGACACACCATGACATAGAATGTCGCAAATATGGCCAAAAACATCATAAATGTGCATGTTGAAAATTTGACCAAAAACGCAAGGCTATAGTATGGCAAAAATGTCAAAATATGACATGTCCCAAAAACAGCTGAAAATACCTGAAAACAGCATAAAATAGCACGCAAAGACACATCCTAGCATAGAATGTTGCAAAAACAGCCAAAAACACCGTAAATACACATGTTGAAAATATGAGCGAAAAGGCAAGGCTATAGTATGGCAAAAATGTCAAAATATGACATGTCCCAAAAACAGCTAAAAACACCTTGAAACAGTATAAAATAGCGTGCCTAGACACACCATAGCATAGAATGTTGCAAAAACAGCCAAAAACGTCATAATTATGCATGTTGAAAATTTGACCAAAAAGGCAAGGCTATAGTATGGCAAAAATGTCAAAATATGACATGTCCCAAAAACAGCTGAAAACACCTCAAAACGGTATAAAATAGCGTGCCTAGAAACGCCATAGCATAGAATGTTGCAAAAACGGCCAAAAACATCATAAATATGCATGTTGAAAATTTGGCCAAAAAGGCAAGGCTATAGTATGGCAAAAATGTCAAAATATGACATGTCCCAAAAACAGCTAAAAACACCTCAAAACAGCATAAAATAGCGTGTCTAGACGCGCCATAGCATAGAATGTTGCAAAAACAGCCAAAAACATCATAATTATGCATGTTGAAAATTTGACCAAAAAGGCAAGGCTATAGTATGGCAAAAATGTCAAAATATGACATGTCCCAAAAAGAGCTGAAAACACCACAAAACAACATGAAATAACTTGCAAAGACACATCCTAGCATAGAATGTTGCAAAAACAGCCAAAAACATCATAAATATGCATGTTGAAAAAATGAGCGGAAAAGGCAAGGCTATAGTATGGCAAAAATGTCAAAATATGACATGTCCCAAAAACAGCTGAAAACACCTTGAAACAGTATAAAATAGCGTGCCTAGACACGCCATAGCATAGAATGTTGCAAAAACAGCCAAAAACATCATAAATATGCATGTTGAAAATTTGACCAAAAAGGCAAGGCTATAGTATGGCAAAAATGTCAAAATATGACATGTCCCAAAAACAGCTAAAAACACCTCAAAACAGCATAAAATAGCGTGCCAAGACACGCCATAGCATAGAATATTGCAAAAACAGCCCAAAATATCATAAATATGCATGTTGAAAATTTGGCCAAAAAGGCAAGGCTATAGTATGGCAAAAATGTCAAAATATGACATGTCCCAAAAACAGCTGAAAACACCACAAAACAACATGAAATAACTTGCAAAGACACATCCTAGCATAGAATGTTGCAAAAACGGTCAAAAACACCATAAATATGCATGTTGAAAAAATGAGCGAAAAGGCAAGGCTATAGTATGGCAAAAGTGTCAAAATATGACATGTCCCAAAAATAGCTGAAAACACCTCAAAACGGTATAAAGTAGCGTGCCAAGACACGCCATAGCATAGAATATTGCAAAAACAGCCAAAAACATCATAAATATGCATGTTGAAAATTTGGCCAAAAAGGCAAGGCTATAGTATGGCAAAAATGTCAAAATATGACATGTCCCAAAAACAGCTGAAAACACCACAAAACAATATGAAATAACTTGCAAAGACACATCCTAGCATAGAATGTTGCAAAAACGGTCAAAAACACCATAAATATGCATGTTGAAAAAATGAGCGAAAAGGCAAGGCTATAGTATGGCAAAAGTGTCAAAATATGACATGTCCCAAAAACAGCTGAAAACACCTCAAAACGGTATAAAGTAGCGTGCCAAGACACGCCATAGCATAGAATATTGCAAAAACAGCCAAAAACATCATAATTATGCATGTTGAAAATTTGACCAAAAAGGCAAGGCTATAGTATGGCAAAAATGTCAAAATATGACATGTCCCAAAAACAGCTAAAAACACCTCAAAACAGCATAAAATAGCGTGCCTAGACACTCCATAGCATAAAATGTTGCAAAAACAGCCAAAAACATCATAAATATGCATGTTGAAAATTTGACCAAAAAGGCAAGGCTATAGTATGGCAAAAATGTCAAAATATGACATGTCCCAAAAATAGCTGAAAACACCTCAAAACAGTATAAAATAGCGTGCCTAGACACGCCATAGCATAGAATGCTGCAAAAACAGCCAAAAACATCATAAATATGCATGTTGAAAATTTGACCAAAAAGGTAAGGCTATAGTATGGCAAAAATGTCAAAATATGACATGTCCCAAAAAAAGCTGAAAACACCTCAAAACAGTATAAAATAGCGTGCCTAGACACGCCATAGCATAGAATGTTGCAAAAACAGCCAAAAACACCATAAATACGCATGTTGAAAAAATGAGCGAAAAAGCAAGGCTATAGTATGGCAAAAATGTCAAAATATGACATGTCCCAAAAACAGCTAAAAACACCTAAAAATAGCATAAAATAGCACGCAAAGACACACCATGGCATAGAATGTTGCAAAAATGGCAAAAAAAACACCATAAATACACATGTTGAAAAAATGAGCAAAAAAGCAAGGCTATAGTATGGCAAAAGTGTCAAAATATGACATGTCCCAAAAACAGCTGAAAACACCTCAAAACGGTATAAAGTAGTGTGCCAAGACACGCCATAGCATAGAATATTGCAAAAACAGCCAAAAACATCATAAATATGCATGTTGAAAATTTGGCCAAAAAGGCAAGGCTATAGTATGGCAAAAATGTCAAAATATGACATGTCCCAAAAACAGCTGAAAACACCACAAAACAATATGAAATAACTTGCAAAGACACATCCTTGCATAGAATGTTGCAAAAACGGTCAAAAACACCATAAATATGCATGTTGAAAAAATGAGCGAAAAGGCAAGGCTATAGTATGGCAAAAGTGTCAAAATATGACATGTCCCAAAAACAGCTGAAAACACCTCAAAACGGTATAAAGTAGCGTGCCAAGACACGCCATAGCATAGAATATTGCAAAAACAGCCAAAAACATCATAATTATGCATGTTGAAAATTTGACCAAAAAGGCAAGGCTATAGTATGGCAAAAATGTCAAAATATGACATGTCCCAAAAACAGCTAAAAACACCTCAAAACAGCATAAAATAGCGTGCCTAGACACTCCATAGCATAAAATGTTGCAAAAACAGCCAAAAACATCATAAATATGCATGTTGAAAATTTGACCAAAAAGGCAAGGCTATAGTATGGCAAAAATGTCAAAATATGACATGTCCCAAAAACAGCTAAAAACACCTCAAAACAGCATAAAATAGCGTGCCTAGACACGCCATAGCATAGAATGTTGCAAAAACAGCCAAAAACATCATAAATATGCATGTTGAAAATTTGACCAAAAAGGCAAGGCTATAGTATGGCAAAAATGTCAAAATATGACATGTCCCAAAAATAGCTGAAAACACCTCAAAACAGTATAAAATAGCGTGCCTAGACACGCCATAGCATAGAATGTTGCAAAAACAGCCAAAAACATCATAAATATGCATGTTGAAAATTTGACCAAAAAGGCAAGGCTATAGTATGGCAAAAATGTCAAAATATGACATGTCCCAAAAACAGCTGGAAACACCTCAAAACACTATAAAATAGCGTGCCTAGACACGCCATAGCATAGAATGTTGCAAAAACAGCCAAAAACATCATAAATATGCATGTTGAAAATTTGACCAAAAAGGCAAGGCTATAGTATGGCAAAAATGTCAAAATATGACATGTCCCAAAAACAGCTGAAAACACCACAAAACAATATGAAATAACTTGCAAAGACACATCCTTGCATAGAATGTTGTAAAAACGGTCAAAAACACCATAAATATGCATGTTGAAAAAATGAGCGAAAAGGCAAGGCTATAGTATGGCAAAAATGTCAAAATATGACATGTCCCAAAAACAGCTGAAAACACCTCAAAACGGTATAAAGTAGCGTGCCTAGACACGCCATAGCATAGAATGTTGCAAAACAGCCAAAAACACCATAAATATGCATGTTGAAAATTTGACCAAAAAGGCAAGGCTATAGTATGGCAAAAATGTCAAAATATGACATGTCCCAAAAACAGCTAAAAACACCTCAAAACAGCATAAAATAGCGTGCCTAGACACGCCATAGCATAGAATGTTGCAAAAACAGCCAAAAACATCATAAATATGCATGTTGAAAATTTGACCAAAAGGCAAGGCTATAGTATGGCAAAAATGTCAAAATATGACATGTCCCAAAAACAGCTAAAACACCTCAAAACAGCATAAAATAAGCGTGCCTAGATACGCCATAGCATAGAATGTTGCAAAACAGCCAAAAACATCATAAATATGCATGTTGAAAATTTGACCAAAAAGGCAAGGCTATAGTATGGCAAAAATGTCAAAATATGACATGTCCCAAAAACAGCTGAAAACACCTCAAAACAGTATAAAATAGCGTGCCTAGACACGCCATAGCATAGAATGTTGCAAAAACGGCCAAAAACATCATAAATATGCATGTTGAAAATTTGGCCAAAAAGGCAAGGCTATAGTATGGCAAAAATGTCAAAATATGACATGTCCCAAAAACAGCTGAAAACACCACAAAACAATATGAAATAACTTGCAAAGACACATCCTTGCATAGAATGTTGTAAAAACGGTCAAAAACACCATAAATATGCATGTTGAAAAAATGAGCGAAAAGGCAAGGCTATAGTATGGCAAAAATGTCAAAATATGACATGTCCCAAAAACAGCTGAAAACACCTCAAAACGGTATAAAGTAGCGTGCCTAGACACGCCATAGCATAGAATGTTGCAAAAACAGCCAAAAACATCATAAATATGCATGTTGAAAATTTGACCAAAAAAGCAAGGCTATAGTATGGCAAAAATGTCAAAATATGACATGTCCCAAAAACAGCTAAAAACACCTCAAAACAGCATAAATAGCGTGCCAAGATACGCCATAGCATAGAATGTTGCAAAAACAGCCAAAAACATCATAAATATGCATGTTGAAAATTTGACCAAAAAGGCAAGGCTATAGTATGGCAAAAATGTCAAAATATGACATGTCCCAAAAACAGCTGAAAACACCACAAAACAATATGAAATAACTTGCAAAGACACATCCTTGCATAGAATGTTGTAAAAACGGTCAAAAACACCATAAATATGCATGTTGAAAAAATGAGCGAAAAGGCAAGGCTATAGTATGGCAAAAATGTCAAAATATGACATGTCCCAAAAACAGCTGAAAACACCTCAAAACGGTTTAAAGTAGCGTGTCTAGACACGCCATAGCATAGAATGTTGCAAAAACAGCCAAAAACATCATAAATATGCATGTTGAAAATTTGACCAAAAAGGCAAGGCTATAGTATGGCAAAAATGTCAAAATATGACATGTCCCAAAAACAGCTAAAAACACCTCAAAACAGCATAAAATAGCGTGTCTAGACGCGCCATAGCATAGAATGTTGCAAAAACAGCCAAAAACATCATAAATATGCATGTTGAAAATTTGACCGAAAAAGCAAGGCTATAGTATGGCAAAATGTCAAAATATGACATGTCCCAAAAACAGCTGAAAACACCTCAAAACAATATGAAATAACTTGCACAGATACATCCTAGCATAGAATGTTGCAAAAACGGTCAAAAACACCATAAATATGCATGTTGAAAAAATGAGCGAAAAGGCAAGGCTATAGTATGGCAAAAATGTCAAAATATGACATGTCCCAAAAATAGCTGAAAACACCTCAAAACAGCATAAAATAGCGTGCCAAGACACGCCATAGCATAGAATATTGCAAAAACAGCCCAAAATATCATAAATATGCATGTTGAAAATTTTGCCAAAAAGGCAAGGCTATAGTATGGCAAAAATGTCAAAATATGACATGTCCCAAAAACAGCTGAAAACACCACAAAACAACATGAAATAACTTGCAAAGACACATCCTAGCATAGAATGTTGCAAAAACGGTCAAAAACACCATAAATATGCATGTTGAAAAAATGAGCGAAAAGGCAAGGCTATAGTATGGCAAAAATGTCAAAATATGACATGTCCCAAAAACAGCTAAAAACACCTCAAAACAGCATAAAATAGCGTGCCTAGACACGCCATAGCATAGAATGTTGCAAAAACAGCCAAAAACATCATAAATATGCATGTTGAAAATTTGACCAAAAAGGCAAGGCTATAGTATGGCAAAAATGTCAAAATATGACATGTCCCAAAAACAGCTGAAAACACCTCAAAACAGTATAAAATAGCGTGCCTAGACACGCCATAGCATAGAATGTTGCAAAAACAGCCAAAAACATCATAAATATGCATGTTGAAAATTTGACCAAAAAGGCAAGGCTATAGTATGGCAAAAATGTCAAAATATGACATGTCCCAAAAACAGCTGAAAACACCTCAAAACAGCATAAAATAGCGTGCCTAGATACGCCATAGCATAGAATGTTGCAAAAACAGCCAAAAACATCATAAATATGCATGTTGAAAATTTGACCAAAAAGGCAAGGCTATAGTATGGCAAAAATGTCAAAATATGACATGTCCCAAAAACAGCTGAAAACACCTCAAAACAGTATAAAATAGCGTGCCTAGACACGCCATAGCATAGAATGTTGCAAAAACGGCCAAAAACATCATAAATATGCATGTTGAAAATTTGGCCAAAAAGGCAAGGCTATAGTATGGCAAAAATGTCAAAATATGACATGTCCCAAAAACAGCTGAAAACACCACAAAACAATATGAAATAACTTGCAAAGACACATCCTTGCATAGAATGTTGTAAAAACGGTCAAAAACACCATAAATATGCATGTTGAAAAAATGAGCGAAAAGGCAAGGCTATAGTATGGCAAAAATGTCAAAATATGACATGTCCCAAAAACAGCTGAAAACACCTCAAAACGGTATAAAGTAGCGTGCCTAGACACGCCATAGCATAGAATGTTGCAAAAACAGCCAAAAACATCATAAATATGCATGTTGAAAATTTGACCAAAAAGGCAAGGCTATAGTATGGCAAAAATGTCAAAATATGACATGTCCCAAAAACAGCTAAAAACACCTCAAAACAGCATAAAATAGCGTGCCTAGACACGCCATAGCATAGAATGTTGCAAAAACAGCCAAAAACATCATAAATATGCATGTTGAAAATTTGACCAAAAAGGCAAGGCTATAGTATGGCAAAAATGTCAAAATATGACATGTCCCAAAAACAGCTGAAAACACCTCAAAACAGCATAAAATAGCGTGCCTAGACACGCCATAGCATAGAATGTTGCAAAAACAGCCAAAAACATCATAAATATGCATGTTGAAAATTTGACCAAAAAGGCAAGGCTATAGTATGGCAAAAATGTCAAAATATGACATGTCCCAAAAACAGCTGAAAACACCTCAAAACAGTATAAAATAGCGTGCCTAGACACGCCATAGCATAGAATGTTGCAAAACAGCCAAAAACATCATAAATATGCATGTTGAAAATTTGACCAAAAAGGCAAGGCTATAGTATGGCAAAAATGTCAAAATATTACAAGTCCCAAAAACAGCTAAAACACCTCAAAACAGCATAAAATAGCGTGCCTAGACACGCCATAGCATAGAATGTTGCAAAACAGCCAAAAACAACATAAATATGCATGTTGAAAAAATGACCAAAAGGCAAGGCTATAGTATGGCAAAAATGTCAAAATATGACATGTCCCAAAAACAGCTGAAAACACCACAAAACAATATGAAATAACTTGCAAAGACACATCCTTGCATAGAATGTTGTAAAAACGGTCAAAAACACCATAAATATGCATGTTGAAAAAATGAGCGAAAAGGCAAGGCTATAGTATGGCAAAAATGTCAAAATATGACATGTCCCAAAAACAGCTGAAAACACCTCAAAACGGTTTAAAGTAGCGTGTCTAGACACGCCATAGCATAGAATGTTGCAAAAACAGCCAAAAACATCATAAATATGCATGTTGAAAATTTGACCAAAAAGGCAAGGCTATAGTATGGCAAAAATGTCAAAATATGACATGTCCCAAAAACAGCTAAAAACACCTCAAAACAGCATAAAATAGCGTGACTAGACGCCATAGCATAGAATGTTGCAAAACAGCCAAAAACATCATAAATATGCATGTTGAAAATTTGGCCAAAAAGGCAAGGCTATAGTATGGCAAAAATGTCAAAATATGACATGTCCCAAAAACAGCTGAAAACACCACAAAACAATATGAAATAACTTGCAAAGACACATCCTAGCATAGAATGTTGCAAAAATGGTCAAAAACACCATAAATATGCATGTTGAAAAAATGAGCGAAAAGGCAAGGCTATAGTATGGCAAAAGTGTCAAAATATGACATGTCCCAAAAACAGCTGAAAACACCTCAAAACGGTATAAAGTAGCGTGCCAAGACACGCCATAGCATAGAATATTGCAAAAACAGCCAAAAACATCATAATTATGCATGTTGAAAATTTGACCAAAAAGGCAAGGCTATAGTATGGCAAAAATGTCAAAATATGACATGTCCCAAAAACAGCTAAAAACACCTCAAAACAGCATAAAATAGCGTGCCTAGACACTCCATAGCATAGAATGTTGCAAAAACAGCCAAAAACATCATAAATATGCATGTTGAAAATTTGACCAAAAAGGCAAGGCTATAGTATGGCAAAAATGTCAAAATATGACATGTCCCAAAAACAGCTGAAAACACCTCAAAACAGTATAAAATAGCGTGCCTAGACACGCCATAGCATAGAATGTTGCAAAAACAGCCAAAAACATCATAAATATGCATGTTGAAAATTTGACCAAAAAGGCAAGGCTATAGTATGGCAAAAATGTCAAAATATGACATGTCCCAAAAACAGCTGAAAACACCTCAAAACAGTATAAAATAGCGTGCCTAGACACGCCATAGCATAGAATGTTGCAAAAACAGCCAAAAACATCATAAATATGCATGTTGAAAATTTGACCAAAAAGGCAAGGCTATAGTATGGCAAAAATGTCAAAATATGACATGTCCCAAAAATAGCTGAAAACACCTCAAAACAGTATAAAATAGCGTGCCTAGACACGCCATAGCATAGAATGTTGCAAAAACAGCCAAAAACATCATAAATATGCATGTTGAAAATTTGACCAAAAAGGCAAGGCTATAGTATGGCAAAAATGTCAAAATATGACATGTCCCAAAAAAAGCTGAAAACACCTCAAAACAGTATAAAATAGCGTGCCTAGACACGCCATAGCATAGAATGTTGCAAAAACAGCCAAAAACACCATAAATACGCATGTTGAAAAAATGAGCGAAAAAGCAAGGCTATAGTATGGCAAAAATGTCAAAATATGACATGTCCCAAAAACAGCTAAAAACACCTAAAAATAGCATAAAATAGCACGCAAAGACACACCATGGCATAGAATGTTGCAAAAATGGCAAAAAAAACACCATAAATACACATGTTGAAAAAATGAGCGAAAAAGCAAGGCTATAGTATGGCAAAAGTGTCAAAATATGACATGTCCCAAAAACAGCTGAAAACACCTCAAAACGGTATAAAGTAGTGTGCCAAGACACGCCATAGCATAGAATATTGCAAAAACAGCCAAAAACATCATAAATATGCATGTTGAAAATTTGGCCAAAAAGGCAAGGCTATAGTATGGCAAAAATGTCAAAATATGACATGTCCCAAAAACAGCTGAAAACACCACAAAACAATATGAAATAACTTGCAAAGACACATCCTAGCATAGAATGTTGCAAAAACGGTCAAAAACACCATAAATATGCATGTTGAAAAAATGAGCGAAAAGGCAAGGCTATAGTATGGCAAAAGTGTCAAAATATGACATGTCCCAAAAACAGCTGAAAACACCTCAAAACGGTATAAAGTAGCGTGCCAAGACACGCCATAGCATAGAATATTGCAAAAACAGCCAAAAACATCATAATTATGCATGTTGAAAATTTGACCAAAAAGGCAAGGCTATAGTATGGCAAAAATGTCAAAATATGACATGTCCCAAAAACAGCTAAAAACACCTCAAAACAGCATAAAATAGCGTGTCTAGACGCGCCATAGCATAGAATGTTGCAAAAACAGCCAAAAATATCATAAATATGCATGTTGAAAATTTGACCAAAAAGGCAAGGCTATAGTATGGCAAAAATGTCAAAATATGACATGTCCCAAAAACAGCTAAAAACACCTCAAAACAGCATAAAATAAGCGTGCCTAGACACGCCATAGCATAGAATGTTGCAAAACAGCCAAAAACATCATAAATATGCATGTTGAAAATTTGACCAAAAAGGCAAGGCTATAGTATGGCAAAAATGTCAAAATATGACATGTCCCAAAAATAGCTGAAAACACCTCAAAACAGTATAAAATAGCGTGCCTAGACACGCCATAGCATAGAATGTTGCAAAAACAGCCAAAAACATCATAAATATGCATGTTGAAAATTTGACCAAAAAGGCAAGGCTATAGTATGGCAAAAATGTCAAAATATGACATGTCCCAAAAACAGCTGGAAACACCTCAAAACACTATAAAATAGCGTGCCTAGACACGCCATAGCATAGAATGTTGCAAAAACAGCCAAAAACATCATAAATATGCATGTTGAAAATTTGACCAAAAAGGCAAGGCTATAGTATGGCAAAAATGTCAAAATATGACATGTCCCAAAAACAGCTGAAAACACCACAAAACAATATGAAATAACTTGCAAAGACACATCCTTGCATAGAATGTTGTAAAAACGGTCAAAAACACCATAAATATGCATGTTGAAAAAATGAGCGAAAAGGCAAGGCTATAGTATGGCAAAAATGTCAAAATATGACATGTCCCAAAAACAGCTGAAAACACCTCAAAACGGTATAAAGTAGCGTGCCTAGACACGCCATAGCATAGAATGTTGCAAAAACAGCCAAAAACATCATAAATATGCATGTTGAAAATTTGACCAAAAAGGCAAGGCTATAGTATGGCAAAAATGTCAAAATATGACATGTCCCAAAAACAGCTAAAAACACCTCAAAACAGCATAAAATAGCGTGCCTAGACACGCCATAGCATAGAATGTTGCAAAAACAGCCAAAAACATCATAAATATGCATGTTGAAAATTTGACCAAAAAGGCAAGGCTATAGTATGGCAAAAATGTCAAAATATGACATGTCCCAAAAACAGCTAAAAACACCTCAAAACAGCATAAAATAGCGTGCCTAGATACGCCATAGCATAGAATGTTGCAAAAACAGCCAAAAACATCATAAATATGCATGTTGAAAATTTGACCAAAAAGGCAAGGCTATAGTATGGCAAAAATGTCAAAATATGACATGTCCCAAAAACAGCTGAAAACACCTCAAAACAGTATAAAATAGCGTGCCTAGACACGCCATAGCATAGAATGTTGCAAAAACGGCCAAAAACATCATAAATATGCATGTTGAAAATTTGGCCAAAAAGGCAAGGCTATAGTATGGCAAAAATGTCAAAATATGACATGTCCCAAAAACAGCTGAAAACACCACAAAACAATATGAAATAACTTGCAAAGACACATCCTTGCATAGAATGTTGTAAAAACGGTCAAAAACACCATAAATATGCATGTTGAAAAAATGAGCGAAAAGGCAAGGCTATAGTATGGCAAAAATGTCAAAATATGACATGTCCCAAAAACAGCTGAAAACACCTCAAAACGGTATAAAGTAGCGTGCCTAGACACGCCATAGCATAGAATGTTGCAAAAACAGCCAAAAACATCATAAATATGCATGTTGAAAATTTGACCAAAAAGGCAAGGCTATAGTATGGCAAAAATGTCAAAATATGACATGTCCCAAAAACAGCTAAAAACACCTCAAAACAGCATAAAATAGCGTGTCTAGACGCGCCATAGCATAGAATGTTGCAAAAACAGCCAAAAACATCATAAATATGCATGTTGAAAATTTGACCAAAAAAGCAAGGCTATAGTATGGCAAAAATGTCAAAATATGACATGTCCCAAAAACAGCTGAAAACACCTCAAAACAATATGAAATAACTTGCACAGATACATCCTAGCATAGAATGTTGCAAAAACGGTCAAAAACACCATAAATATGCATGTTGAAAAAATGAGCGAAAAGGCAAGGCTATAGTATGGCAAAAATGTCAAAATATGACATGTCCCAAAAATAGCTGAAAACACCTCAAAACAGTATAAAATAGCGTGCCTAGACACGCCATAGCATAGAATGTTGCAAAAACAGCCAAAAACATCATAAATATGCATGTTGAAAATTTGACCAAAAAGGCAAGGCTATAGTATGGCAAAAATGTCAAAATATGACATGTCCCAAAAACAGCTGAAAACACCTCAAAACGGTATAAAGTAGCGTGTCTAGACACGCCATAGCATAGAATGTTGCAAAAACAGCCAAAAACATCATAAATATGCATGTTGAAAATTTGACCAAAAAGGCAAGGCTATAGTATGGCAAAAATGTCAAAATATGACATGTCCCAAAAACAGCTAAAAACACCTCAAAACAGCATAAAATAGCGTGTCTAGACGCGCCATAGCATAGAATGTTGCAAAAACAGCCAAAAACATCATAAATATGCATGTTGAAAATTTGACCAAAAAAGCAAGGCTATAGTATGGCAAAAATGTCAAAATATGACATGTCCCAAAAACAGCTGAAAACACCTCAAAACAATATGAAATAACTTGCACAGATACATCCTAGCATAGAATGTTGCAAAAACGGTCAAAAACACCATAAATATGCATGTTGAAAAAATGAGCGAAAAGGCAAGGCTATAGTATGGCAAAAATGTCAAAATATGACATGTCCCAAAAACAGCTGAAAACACCTCAAAACGGTATAAAGTAGCGTGCCTAGACACGCCATAGCATAGAATGTTGCAAAAACAGCCAAAAACATCATAAATATGCATGTTGAAAATTTGACCAAAAAGGCAAGGCTATAGTATGGCAAAAATGTCAAAATATGACATGTCCCAAAAACAGCTGAAAACACCACAAAACAACATGAAATAACTTGCAAAGACACATCCTAGCATAGAATGTTGCAAAAAATGGTCAAAAACACCATAAATATGCATGTTGAAAAAATGAGCGAAACGGCAAGGCTATAGTATGGCAAAAATGTCAAAATATGACATGTCCCAAAAACAGCTAAAAACACCTCAAAACAGCATAAATAGCGTGCCAAGATACGCCATAGCATAGAATATTGCAAATATGGCCAAAAACATCATAAATGTGCATGTTGAAAATTTGGCCAAAAAGGCAAGGCTATAGTATGGCAAAAATGTCAAAATATGACATGTCCCAAAACAGCTGAAAACACCTCAAAACAGTATAAAATAGCGTGCCTCGACACGCCATAGCATAGAATGTTGCAAAAACAGCCAAAAACATCATAAATATGCATGTTGAAAATTTGACCAAAAAGGCAAGGCTATAGTATGGCAAAAATGTCAAAATATGACATGTCCCAAAAACAGCTGAAAACACCTCAAAACAGTATAAAATAGCGTGCCTAGACACGCCATAGCATAGAATGTTGCAAAAACAGCCAAAAACATCATAAATATGCATGTTGAAAATTTGACCAAAAAGGCAAGGCTATAGTATGGCAAAAATGTCAAAATATGACATGTCCCAAAAATAGCTGAAAACACCACAAAACAATATGAAATAACTTGCACAGATACATCCTAGCATAGAAAGTTGCAAAAACGGTCAAAAACATCATAAATATGCATGTTGAAAAAATTAGCGAAAAGGCAAGGCTATAGTATGGCAAAATTGTCAAAATATGACATGTCCCAAAAGCAGCTGAAAACACCTCAAAACGGTATAAAATAGCATGCCTAGACACGCCATAGCATAGAATGTTGCAAAAACAGCCAAAAACATCATAAATATGCATGTTGAAAATTTGACCAAAAAGGCAAGGCTATAGTATGGCAAAAATGTCAAAATATGACATGTCCCAAAAATAGCTGAAAACACCACAAAACAACATGAAATAACTTGCAAAGACACATCCTAGCATAGAATGTTGCAAAAACAGCCAAAAACATCATAAATATGCATGTTGAAAATTTGACCAAAAAGGCAAGGCTATAGTATGGCAAAAATGTCAAAATATGACATGTCCCAAAAACAGCTAAAAACACCTCAAAACAGCATAAAATAGCGTGTCTAGACGCGCCATAGCATAGAATGTTGCAAAAACAGCCAAAAACATCATAAATATGCATGTTGAAAATTTGACCAAAAAAGCAAGGCTATAGTATGGCAAAAATGTCAAAATATGACATGTCCCAAAAACAGCTGAAAACACCTCAAAACAATATGAAATAACTTGCACAGATACATCCTAGCATAGAATGTTGCAAAAACGGTCAAAAACACCATAAATATGCATGTTGAAAAAATGAGCGAAAAGGCAAGGCTATAGTATGGCAAAAATGTCAAAATATGACATGTCCCAAAAACAGCTGAAAACACCTCAAAACGGTATAAAGTAGCGTGCCTAGACACGCCATAGCATAGAATGTTGCAAAAACAGCCAAAAACATCATAAATATGCATGTTGAAAATTTGGCCAAAAAGGCAAGGCTATAGTATGGCAAAAATGTCAAAATATGACATGTCCCAAAAACAGCTGAAAACACCACAAAACAACATGAAATAACTTGCAAAGACACATCCTAGCATAGAATGTTGCAAAAAATGGTCAAAAACACCATAAATATGCATGTTGAAAAAATGAGCGAAAAGGCAAGGCTATAGTATGGCAAAAATGTCAAAATATGACATGTCCCAAAAACAGCTAAAAACACCTCAAAACAGCATAAATAGCGTGCCAAGACACGCCATAGCATAGAATATTGCAAATATGGCCAAAAACATCGTAAATGTGCATGTTGAAAATTTGGCCAAAAAGGCAAGGCTATAGTATGGCAAAAATGTCAAAATATGACATGTCCCAAAACAGCTGAAAACACCTCAAAACAGTATAAAATAGCGTGCCTCGACACGCCATAGCATAGAATGTTGCAAAAACAGCCAAAAACATCATAAATATGCATGTTGAAAATTTGACCAAAAAGGCAAGGCTATAGTATGGCAAAAATGTCAAAATATGACATGTCCCAAAAACAGCTAAAAACACCTCAAAACAGCATAAAATAAGCGTGTCTAGACGCGCCATAGCATAGAATGTTGCAAAAACAGCCAAAAACATCATAAATATGCATGTTGAAAATTTGACCAAAAAAGCAAGGCTATAGTATGGCAAAAATGTCAAAATATGACATGTCCCAAAAACAGCTGAAAACACCTCAAAACAATATGAAATAACTTGCACAGATACATCCTAGCATAGAATGTTGCAAAAACGGTCAAAAACACCATAAATATGCATGTTGAAAAAATGAGCGAAAAGGCAAGGCTATAGTATGGCAAAAATGTCAAAATATGACATGTCCCAAAAACAGCTGAAAACACCTCAAAACGGTATAAAGTAGCGTGTCTAGACACGCCATAGCATAGAATGTTGCAAAAACAGCCAAAAACATCATAAATATGCATGTTGAAAATTTGACCAAAAAGGCAAGGCTATAGTATGGCAAAAATGTCAAAATATGACATGTCCCAAAAACAGCTGAAACACTTCATAACAGCATAAAATAGCGTGCCCAGACGCGCCATAGCATAGAATGTTGCGAAAACAGCCAAAAAAAACATAATAACGCATGTTGAAGAAATGACAAAAAAGCAAGGCTATAGTATGGCAAAAATGTCAAAATATGACATGTCCCAAAAACAGCTGAAAACACCTCAAAACAATATGAAATAACTTGCACAGATACATCCTAGCATAGAATGTTGCAAAAACGGTCAAAAACACCATAAATATGCATGTTGAAAAAATGAGCGAAAAGGCAAGGCTATAGTATGGCAAAAATGTCAAAATATGACATGTCCCAAAAACAGCTGAAAACACCTCAAAACGGTATAAAGTAGCGTGCCTAGACACGCCATAGCATAGAATGTTGCAAAAACAGCCAAAAACATCATAAATATGCATGTTGAAAATTTGACCAAAAAGGCAAGGCTATAGTATGGCAAAAATGTCAAAATATGACATGTCCCAAAAACAGCTGAAAACACCACAAAACAACATGAAATAACTTGCAAAGACACATCCTAGCATAGAATGTTGCAAAAACGGTCAAAAACACCATAAATATGCATGTTGAAAAAATGAGCGAAAAGGCAAGGCTATAGTATGGCAAAAATGTCAAAATATGACATGTCCCAAAAACAGCTGAAAACACCTCAAAACGGTATAAAGTAGCGTGCCAAGACACGCCATAGCATAGAATATTGCAAAAACAGCCAAAAACATCATAAATATGCATGTTGAAAATTTGGCCAAAAAGGCAAGGCTATAGTATGGCAAAAATGTCAAAATATGACATGTCCCAAAAACAGCTGAAAACACCACAAAACAATATGAAATAACTTGCAAAGACACATCCTAGCATAGAATGTTGCAAAATGGTCAAAAACACCATAAATATGCATGTTGAAAAAATGACCAAACGGCAAGGCTATAGTATGGCAAAAATGTCAAAATATGACATGTCCCAAAAACAGCTAAAAACACCTCAAAACAGCATAAATAGCGTGCCAAGACACGCCATAGCATAGAATATTGCAAATATGGCCAAAAACATCGTAAATGTGCATGTTGAAAATTTGGCCAAAAAGGCAAGGCTATAGTATGGCAAAAATGTCAAAATATGACATGTCCCAAAACAGCTGAAAACACCTCAAAACAGTATAAAATAGCGTGCCTCGACACGCCATAGCATAGAATGTTGCAAAAACAGCCAAAAACATCATAAATATGCATGTTGAAAATTTGACCAAAAAGGCAAGGCTATAGTATGGCAAAAATGTCAAAATATGACATGTCCCAAAAACAGCTGAAAACACCTCAAAACAGTATAAAATAGCGTGCCTAGACACGCCATAGCATAGAATGTTGCAAAAACAGCCAAAAACATCATAAATATGCATGTTGAAAATTTGACCAAAAGGCAAGGCTATAGTATGGCAAAAATGTCAAAATATGACATGTCCCAAAAATAGCTGAAAACACCACAAAACAATATGAAATAACTTGCACAGATACATCCTAGCATAGAAAGTTGCAAAAACGGTCAAAAACATCATAAATATGCATGTTGAAAAAATTAGCGAAAAGGCAAGGCTATAGTATGGCAAAATTGTCAAAATATGACATGTCCCAAAAGCAGCTGAAAACACCTCAAAACGGTATAAAATAGCATGCCTAGACACGCCATAGCATAGAATGTTGCAAAAACAGCCAAAAACATCATAAATATGCATGTTGAAAATTTGACCAAAAAGGCAAGGCTATAGTATGGCAAAAATGTCAAAATATGACATGTCCCAAAAATAGCTGAAAACACCACAAAACAACATGAAATAACTTGCAAAGACACATCCTAGCATAGAATGTTGCAAAACAATAAAAACATCATAAATATGCATGTTGAAAATTTGACCAAAAGGCAAGGCTATAGTATGGCAAAATGTCAAAATATGACATGTCCCAAAAACAGCTAAAAACACCTCAAAACAGCATAAAATAGCGTGTCTAGACGCGCCATAGCATAGAATGTTGCAAAAACAGCCAAAAACATCATAAATATGCATGTTGAAAATTTGACCAAAAAAGCAAGGCTATAGTATGGCAAAAATGTCAAAATATCACGTGTCCCAAAAACAGCTGAAAACACCACAAAACAACATGAAATAACTTGCAAAAAAACATCCTAGCATAGAATGTTGCAAAAACTGTCAAAAACACCATAAATATGCATGTTGAAAAAATGACCGAAAAGGCAAGGCTATAGTATGGCAAAAATGTCAAAATATGACATGTCCCAAAAACAGCTGAAAACACCTCAAAACAGTATAAAATAGCATGCCTAGACACGCCATAGCACAGAATGATGCAAAAACAGCCCAAAACACCATAAATATGCATGTTGGTAACATGAGCAAAAAGGCAAGGCTATAGTATGGCAAAAATGTCAAAATATGACATGTCCCAAAAACACCTGAAAACACATCAGAAAAACATAAAATAGCGTGCAAAGACACGTCATGGCAAAGAATTGTGCAAAAACAGCCAAAAACACCATAAATACGCATATCGAAAAAATTAGCGAAAAAGCAAGCTATAGTATGGCAAAAATGTCAAAATATGACATGTCCCAAAAACAGCTGAAAACACCTCAAAACCGCCTAAAATTGCCAGCCAAGACACGTCATAGTATAGAATGTTACAAAAAAGGTCAAGAGCACTTCAAGAACACAACGGCTATAGCAAGTGTGTTTAATAATGTGTTGTATTTATTGTTGGAGCCTTGTCAAAGGAGAATTTGTGTCACTGAGGGGAAAGACAAGGAAGTTATCTTGTCTTGTATTTCCCAACATGGCTCCATCCACCTCAAGCCTGTTTAGTTAAGTAAAAACACCTCTGTTCATGTGTATGCCTTCAAATGCAAACCCAATGCTGAATTTACTTTCAAACATTGCTTTCAAAGCTGTATTCTAGCACATGTGAAAAAAGAAGACAACAGGAGTGCTTCTGCCGTCCCTCAAACCACCGGTGCAGAGGGGAATACTTAAAAAAAGGAATGTACTTGTAACCAAGAAACTGTGGTGTAAAAGATCCAGGTCCAGACACTCAGAATAAAACATATTGGCTTGCACCTTCTTCAGGGTGCAGTGACACACTGACACAAAGAGAGTCCTTAAAGCTGCAGTCACCACAGGTGTGCACTGTTGAGAGCACACAACAACTTGTTTTGGCTCCTAGGGGTGTAACAATGAAATAACAGATACAAAAATACAAACAGGCTGTCTCACTGACTTGGAAAATCATTACTGAGATAGCAACTTTACATTCAAAGTAATCAAATAATGTAATAAAAATATAAGCATTGTCATCAAACAACACACAAAAAAACACAAAAAAATGACAAAACAACAACAATGTATATTTAGCATGACAAGAGTTCAATTTAAAATAATTTACATTTAGCCGACAAAATCAATGATGATTTGAAAACTGTAAAAAGTGCTGTAGTGTTTGGCCATTGAATAATTAAAATTTCCAGTTTGATTGGCATACTTATACTCAGCTACTCAGTCCCTCAGTGTACTTTTAGTGAGGCCTACATAGAAACAAACACAACTACATTCAAGTCTGTGCATGACATGGATGGTGTTGCAATTAATGAAACTGGTGATTGGATACATTTTTTTTACTGAACCTATCTTTGAAAGTGTCAGTTTTCACCATGTTTACAGTAAACATGGTGAAAACTGACACTTTCAAATGTAAGTAGTTGTGTTGTGCCAATCTATGCTAAATACAAACATTTTTTCCCCATTTAAGCACTGGTGAAACAGGAAATAAGCAACTGTCTCACATCTCACTTCATGCTGTAAAACGGACTTTAAAGGCTGCATGACATCTTCTTATGTCAATGAGAAAGCTTGCGAAGAGTGAGCTGCTCCTCATGGTAGCATTATGCAGTCAATCAGAATGACACCAATTATGTATGTCACATGAACACAAGAGACTGCAAATGGAAACTCTGACAGAGGCACATCCATCAGCTCTGCGTAATGGTGCTCACAGTTGGAGGAGAGTGAATTAAGTCTCAATAGACAGACTCTCGCACTCATTCACCATACCGTCATACAGAAGTTGATTATACTGTGTGGATATATATTATGTTCTCAAGTATCTTACACCCCCTCCAAAAGATCCCATCATTACTCACAAATTAACTGTTTTTATGGAATTTTATGGAATTTGCACGCAATTAAATTTTGTTTGGACAGATTTGTGATAGTGTAGTATTGCTGGTCAGGGTTAAGTTGGAATCATGGCAAATGCTGTAAAGTAAGCATACAGCATACAGATAAATATTTGTAACTGGATTGTGATATTGTTTTTACATCATTATTGTAAGTTTTTAACAATTTTTTTTAGGCTTCCAAGAAGCCGGTAGCTGTGGCTGGAGGTATGATGTTTTTGGGTTGTCCAGTGTCCCATTCTCATGAACAGGATATCTCAAAAATGCCTTCATGGAATTTCTTTAAATTTGGCACAAACATCCACTTGGACTAAATGATGAACTGATTAGATTTCATTGTTCAAAGGTCAAGGCCACTTTGACCTCATCGGTTTTGTGACAGTTTTGTGACAATTTTTTGTTGAGTTTGTTGAGTATACAAAAGATTCCCCAACAATGAATTTAAAGTACTTTTAATTTCATAGACAACAACAAATACAGTACATTCGGCAAAGGTAATGACCTCTGTATCACAGAGAATCTTGTATTTTCTTACTGATTAACACTGTTGAATGGACTAAAATACACAACATACTGTCATGATGCATAAAACCCTGCCATGATTTGTTGCGGTTCAGCTGCTATACAAGTCAGTTAAAGCTATAACGCAGTTACTTGTAAGAATTGTGAAGATGTTGCTCTTTAAATCCAGCACTAAACACACTTGTCAATGAACAGAACTGTATCTGCAGAATAGTAAGTTCAACATTCAAAATGAATATTATTAGCATTTTCTGGCTTTCCAGAAATATGAACTAGAAAAATATATATATTTAAATATAACCTTGAACCAAAAACCTTCAAAGAATACTTAAGATTAGATTAAATACATTCAGAGACTTGCTTAATCCTGCAAGAAAATGTTCAGCAGCAAAAACGGTGTCAATATATTGCAGTAATTTTAAGAAAAACTACAGTGTATGTGCATGTATGACATTTTAAAAACATAAGTGTAATCCATTAGCACAGTTTATCACTAATGCCATGTGTCTGCCTGAGGCTGACATTTCCAGCATTTGACAAGTAAGACACACCTCCTACATACAGGATATATTTATATATTTACATTCAAGTTTTTTATTATTCATTTTTTATTCAAGTGCACAATCAGTCGTTGTGCATGTGGTCAGTCCCAGCATTAGAAATGCTGCAACAAAGTGCCTGTGTTTCTTTAGTGAATGTTAACAAGATCTAATAATCTAGATAAATCAGTTAGCTTTACCAGACAGTTCTTGTTAGGTCTCATCTGGAAGACCTGGTTTAATGACTTAAACAAGAATGCTTGTAGCATCAATATAAGCTGCTGTCTCCTCCTCGATTTACTGCATCTCATTCTCAGTTCCCCTAAACCTTTACAGAGTCACAGTCAGCTTATGATGAGCTTGTTTTCAAAGTCTTTGACTCGAGGCTTGTAGCTTCTTCTTGGCTGTTTATTTCAGTGTCAGAATCTTCAATATCTGCATAAGTGCCGTCCTCAGATTCTGCCTTCACTTTATTTAAAGTATCAAGTGTGATTAACGACCTTTTCTCAGCTGCTTTTTTAGCCACCTCCGGATTATGTGTCTTGCTTGGAGCAAAATCTCGCTCACCTTGATCAGTTTCCTCCTCTGCTTCGTCTGAATCTTCCTCTGCTTCGTCTTCACCATCAGCTGAGTCTCCGTGGTGTTCTCTACAGTCATCATTGGTTGTCTCGGTCCACTCCTCCTCTTTTTCGGAGGCGTCTACATCTTCATCGTTATCGTGGCTTCCATTTACGATGTTAATGGGCTCACATTGTGTTCCATTTGTTGCTTGTTTGTCATTATCTTCATCTTCCACTGGTTTGTTTTCTGATATTTCCTCCACATCATCATCCTTATCTGGCTTCAGCTCCAGCACATCATCTGCTCCCTCTGTTTCATCGTTTGTCTCGGTGATAGCATCTTCTTGATGCTCTTCAGTCATGCCACTTTCTTTTTCTCCTTCTGTAAATTGCTCTCCATTATCTGCATATTCATCCTCTGTGTTTTCATTAGACTCTTCATTTCCTGTTCGGTCTTCTCCTCCAGATTCTTCTCCACCATCGCTTTCAGTTCTCTCATTCCCCGTCGTTTCCGGCTTATCAGAAGCCTCATCTGCCGTTTCATGTTCTTCACTCTCATCTCCTGTTGTTGCTGCCTCTGTGCAATCTTCACCTGTTGCTTCACACTCCCGAGCACTTTCATTTTCAGCGGATTCCTCCTCTTCATTTTCAGCCTCTCCTGATTCCCCGCCAGTTTGTTCACCTTCTTCCTGTTCCTCTTTTTCATCTTCCTCATCTTTTTCTTCTTCTTGAACTAATTCTTCAGCGGCACTGCTCTCTGCTATTTTTTCAGATGATTCTGTGCCATGGATCTCTTCCCCTGATGTGTCTTCAACAGGTTCTGCCTCACTTGAGGTTTCACTTTCATCTTTATCCACTTTATCACCTTCTGCATGTTCCTCTTCTCTCACACTTTCATCTGCAGTCTCAGGATGTGTTTCTGAATGCTCTTCTCCCGATTCATTTTCATCTGTGGCCGATTCATCGCCCTCTTCCTCAGATTCATTTTCAGTCACAGGTTTAGAGCTTTCTTCTTTTGCAGATTCCGCTTCCTCATTATTGTCTTCTTCTGCAGATTCTTCTCCATTTGTGGTTTCTTTCACCTCCTCTTCATGTGATTCATCATCAGATTTACTGATTTCCTCTTCATCCGAGTTTTCTTTTTCTGTGGCTGTGGCTTCCTCCGCACTCTCCTCCTTGGTGAAGTCCTCATCTGTGGCAACACCTTCTTTATCCACAGCACTCTCATCTTCAGTTGTTGCTGCTTCGGATGGTTCTTTTGACAGTTTGTCAGCTTTGGTTGTATTATCATTTTCCCCTGTAGTTTCATCATCATTTGTGGTGGCATCCATGCCTTCTGCAGAATCGTCTTCACTGCTAGCAGCAGTTTCTTCCACATTTTCAACTGTCCCAGCTTCTGAAGCCTCCTTGTTGTCAGATTCATGTTCAGTTGTAGCTGCCAAATCTTCTGCTCCACTGGCATCATCAGCTTCTTCCTTCATTTCATCGTCACTTGTTGCAGTAGTCTCTTTTTCTTCAGTGATTTCATCCCCACTTGTTGCTTTGTCAGTTGTTTCCTTCTCATCTGACTCATCTGCACTGGTGGCTTCTGCAGCTGCTTCTTTGTCAGATTCATGTTCAGTTGTACCTTCAACATCTGCTTGTTCTGCTGCATCGTTATCTTCAGCTTCACCTGTATCGTTAGTATCTTTTTCCACAGCACTTTCATCTTCAGCTGTTGCGTTATCGTCTGCAGTTTCATCTTCATTGTTTGTGGCAGGTTCATCCTGGTCAGATTCAGCCTCAGTTGTGGCTGCCACATCAGACTCATCTGCAGTATTTTCTTCAGCTTTGGTGGCCTCTGAAAGCTCTTCCTTTGAGTCTTCATCCACAGCTTCCTCAACAGATTCATTTTCAGTTGTTGGTGCCGCAGCAGTCGTTTCTGCTTCGATTTCATCTTCAGCAGTTTGTTCATTTGATTCATCTTCACTTGTGACATCCATCTCTTTGTCTGTGGCTGTCCCTGCTTCAGCTGGTTTCTTTAACAGTTCATCACCTGTGACATCGCTCTCCTCTGCAGTCTCATCTTCATTTGTGGTGGCACCTTCTGCCGAGTCATCATCACTAGTGGCAGCAGTCTCCGATCCATCGTCAACTGCCCCTGTGTCCAAAGCTTCTTCTTTGTCCGATTCATTTTCAGTTGTGGCTGCCACAGCACTTTCTTCGGCTGCCATTTCATCTTCAGCAGTCTCATCTTTCGATTCGTCTTCGCCAGTAGTCTCTTTTTCTACAGCATCTTCATCTTCAGTTGCTGCTTCTTCAGCTGGGTCTTTTGAGGATTCCTCAGCTGTGGCTGTGTCATCATTCTCATCTGCACTTGTGGCAGAAATCTCCTCATCATCATTCACTGTCTCTTCTTCCACAGCCTCATCTTTGTCAGATTCATGTTCACTTGTGGCTGTCATGGGTGTCTCTTCAGCATTTTCATCTTCAACAGTGGGGGATTCAGCAGAATCCCCCTTCAGATCGTCCTCACTTGTAACAGCAACCTCCTTTTCTACATCCTCAGTCGTTGCTTCATCACTTGATTCCCTTGACAGTTCATCACTTGTGGCATCCTCCGCCTCTACAGTCTCATCATCATTTGTGATGGCATCTAAACTCTTTGCAGAATCATCACCGCTGGTGGCAGCAATCTCTCCTGCGTCTTCACCTGCTTCTGCTTCCACAGCCTCTTCATGATCAGTTGTTTCTGCCACATCCTCATCTTCAGCTGTGGTGGCCTCAGCAGCCTCTTCATTCGATTCATCTTCACTTTTGAGAGCAGTCTCTTTTTCTATAGCAATCTCATCCTCAGTTTCTGTTTTTTCAGCTGTTTCCTCTTCCGATTTATCAGCTGTGTCATTGTTCTCATCTGCAGACTCTTCAGCAGTGGTGGCCAGAATGTCTTCTTCAACAGCTTCTTCACTGTCAGATTCATTTTCAGTTGTAGCTGCCGCAGCTGTTTCTTCTGCTTCAATTTCATCTTCAGCAGACTCTTCCTTTGTTTCATCTTCAGTTGTGATCTCCTTTTCTACAGCCATCTCATCTCCAGTTGCTGCTTCTTCAGCTGGTTCCTCTGACGATTCATCAACTGTGGCTGTATCATCGTTCTCCTCTGCAGACTCATCTGCACTTGTCGGGGCAAGCTCTTCTTTATCATCGATTGTCTCCTCTTCCACAGCCACCTCTTTGTCAGATTCATGTTCGCCTATAGATGTCACATCAGCCTCTTCTGCTGCTTCTTCCTTCAGTCCATCTTCACTTTTGGCAGCAATCCCTTCTTCTTCATCAGCTGTCCCTTCTGCCTCATCTTTGTCTGATTCGTGCTTAGTTAAGGCTGCCACAGCCGTCTCTTCTGCTGGAATTTCATCTTCGGCAGTCTCATCCTTTTCTGACTCATTGTCAGTTGCCACATGAGCCTCTTCTGTTACATTTTCATCTTCGGTTGCTGTGGCTTCAGCAGCCTCTTCCGTCAGTTCATCTTCACTAGTGGCAGCAATCTCTTCCTCATCATCAGCTGTCCCTTCTTCCACTAACTCATCTTTGTCTGATTCATGTTCGGTGGTAGCATCCACAGCTGTGTCTTCTGCTGGAATTTCATCTTCAGCAGTCTCATCTTTTCCGTCATCTCCTGTGACAGTTTCTGTGTCTACAGCCACATCTTTAGATTCTGCTTCTTTAGTTGGTTCTTTTGACAATTCATCAGCTGTGGCTGTGTCATCATTCTCATCTGCACTCTTGGACACAAGATCTTCTTTATCATCAATTGTCTCCTCTTCCACATCTTTGACAGATTCATGTTCACCTGTGGATGTCTTAGCAGCCTCTTCTGTGGCAATTTCCTCTTTGGCTGCAACAGCTTCAGCAGCCTCTTCCTTCAATTCATCTTCACTGGTTGCAGTAATGTCTTCCCCTTCATTATCTGCCCATGCTTCCACAGACTCATCTTTGTCTGATTCATTTTCAGTAGCTGATGCCACAGCAAACTCTTCTGCTGGAATTTCATCTTCAGCTGCTGTGGCTTCAGCAACCTCTTCCTTCAGTTCATCTTCATTAGTGGCAGCAAGCTCTCGTTCATTTACCGTTCCTTCTTCCACTGCCTCATCTTTGTCTGATTCATGCTCACTCGTGGCTGTCACAGCTGCCTCTTTGGTTGTAATTTCATCTTCAGCTGTTTCATCCTTTAACTGATCTTCGCCGGTCTCTTTTTCTACAGCCATCTCATCTTCAGTTAGTTCTTCTTCAGCTGGTACCTTTAGTGATTCATTAGCTTTGGCTGTGCCATCAGTCTCATCTGCAGACTCATCTGCATTAACTGCAGCAATCTCCTTGTCATCCTCAACTGTCCCTTCTTCCACAGCCTCATCTTTGTCAGATTCATGTTTACTTGTGGCTACCATAATGGTCTCCTCTACATTTTCATCGTCAGCAGTAGGAGCTTCAGATTTCTCTTCTCTAAGATCATCTTCACTTGTGACCACAATCTCTTTGTCTACAGCAATCTCATCTTCAGCTGTGACTGTGCCATCATTTTTATCTGCAGACTCATCTGCACTTATGGCAGAAATCTCGTCATCATTATCAACCATCTCTGATTCCACTGATTCAACTTTGGTTGTGACTGCTACATCATCCTCTTCTCCTGCATTGTCATCTTCAGCGGTGGTAGCTTCAGCTATCTCTTCCTTTGACTTGCTTTCCTCATTATCTTCAGAAAATACTTTCACTGTTTCTTCAGTACCCGTCTGTTCAGTCAGTTCTTTGACTGTATCTTCTGCTTCATTGGTTTCAGACTCATTTTCCTGACTTGCTTCTGCACACACATCATCTGCTGCAGCTGCAAAGCCATTTTCAGTATGATGGTGTACTCCATCCCCTTCCACTTCGCTTACAGCTTTGACAAGAACTTTTTCCACAAGGATTTCTGCTGCTGCTTTTGTTTCACCATCATTTTCAGAGTGAGATATACAGGTCATTGTCTGTTTATTGCCAGGATCGCCATTCTTCATGATCAGAATCCTCTTCAGGTCAAAGTCCATGGCAAGAGGTGCAGTATTCATAACCTCTGCAGGAAGTGGAGGCCTTGATGTCAGTTTTTTCTTAATGCATGTTTCACATGGACAATAATCATCTTCATTTTCACTTCGCTGGTCACTGTAAGACGTGCCTGTTGCTGAATCGTCACTTTTTTCTGCTTGGGGATCAACTGATTGTTTGAGCATAATCTTCAGCCTCCGTCTTCTCTCTTCTGTTTGTGTGGTTGAAGCGCGGGACATTGCTTCTTTAGGAGGTCTTGGTAAGCCTGCTTGGTCTTGAATTTTTCTCAGTTCCCTGTTAATACTTTTTTGGATCTTTTTGTGGACCTCAGTTTTAAGTTCGTTTATCATCATGTCAAGCTGCTCATTCTTATCCAAGTTCCATCGAACTTTGAACTCTCTCATTGCGTTGATGTAATGTGTCATGAACTGCTTTTCTAATTTACTTAATAAGGTTAGGACCCAAACAGGATCAGGATCTTGAGTAGTAATTTTGCTGCCATTTCCTGAACTTATGTCTGATGAGGGTGGTGTTTCTGGTAGTTCTCTTGGACTATCACTGCTTCCAGTTGTTTCATCTGTTGCTGGATCATCTTCATTTTGTTTTTCCTCATGCATTCCTTCTACTTTTCTCTCAGATGTCATCTGAGCTTCTGCTTCACCTTCACAGACTTCTTGTACTTTCATTAATGTCTGTGCACTTGTATTTGGTTGAGACACATTACGATTCACACCATCACTACTGTTCCCAGAGCCTGTAGAGCCACTACTAACATCCACACCAGATGATGACGTATGATTGAACTCATCATCCATGTAACGGTGATCTTCTTTCCTTGGCACATGTTCATTTCGCGGAGGATCACAAAGCCAAAGAGACTGAAGAATATTCATTAGCTCTTGGTATCTTGCATCCTTTTCGTTTGCATTTTTAGGATTATGGTCGATCAATTGCAACTTCACAAGGCAATCCAGAAGACCTCTTGCAGAAGTACTTAGTTTACGTCCATACACTGGAGAAATTTCTGGTAAACTGTTGCATCTGTCGACTTTGGGATTCAAAAGTACTTTCATCACCTGTACAGAGGAGTTAAAGACTTTTGAGTCATCGTCTCTTTGAGGACAGGTATTATCTGCATTTGGTGCCTCTGTGCTTACTTGGCAGTCATCATCAGGGACACTTTTCATCACAACTCCTTCATTTGTGTCTGTTTGTTTCTCAGCTTCAGAGTCATGGTTTTCATTATCCTTCATTCCGTTTATTTCCTCTGATGTGGGGCCATTTTTTTGTCCATCACAGTTTTCATTAAATTCCTCTATGTTATACATATCACCTTCTGATGGTATCGAATTCAGCCAGTCATTCACAACCTCAGTAGGGGATGCATTTGGGAGGCTGGATGGGACTAGCTCAGTGTCATCAGCATTTGAGTTCTTGTGTCTGCGTTTGCTGCTTTTGTCACTTTTGTTATCCTTGACACTCCTATCAATGTCTGCAGGATCCAGTGGACCATTTGTTGTCCTCACATTGGATTTTGATTCTCCTGTGGCTGGGATCTCACACGTCTCTTTGACAATATCTGAACTGGACAGAGTTTGTGACATATCACTTTCATTTGAATCTGCGTGACAAATCACCTTTTGTTTTGGTTGTGGTGAACTTTGACATGTTTCTGATTTTGGAATAGACTGAATTTTTGCTGGTGCATGATTTGCATCTTGCCTGCTTGACTTGCTTTTCATAGAGTTACAACTCCTCTTATCAACTGTATCTTGTTTCTCTTCCTCTAGCAAGCTGATTTCACTCTTGTCTTGAGGATTCCCAACTTCCACTGCAGTTATTGAAGAAACACTGGTCTTCTTATCAGCAGAAACATGAACAGACTCCTCTTTATTTTCTACACACTCATCCGTGGATATATCACTTACTTTGGATTTTCGGGATTTCACAGACAGATTTGACTTGACAGATAAAGAACTTTTTGGCCGCCCTTCACTTCTCTTTTCTTTAACCTCAGATGCCTTTGATCTACTGGAACGTGCTGAAGCTTTAGACTTTGATGACAAGGCTGTTGGTGCTCTGTCCTCACTCTCATCAACTGTCAGAGCAGGGATTTCAGACATGCCTGTCAATTCAGATCGACTGGATTTTGCCGACACGTGGCTAAGTGTTCTCTCTTCATTTTCATAAGTATTTTCATCAGCAGGAACATCAGATACTTTCGATTTCTTTGATTTCTCTGACACATTTGACTTTGCTGATGTGGTACTTAGAGCTCTCTCAGATGTCTCTTCACCATTTTCTTCAAGAGGATTTGCTGAACATTCAATAGCAGGGATTTCAGAAGCTCTTGAATCATTTAATTTAGTTGAACTATGTGATTTTGCTGATTTTGTTGACATTGCACTACTTGCTCTTACATCAGGTTCTTTGTCATGTGCAGTCCTTTCACTAGGGGTATTTTCAGATATGTTGGATTTCATGGTTCTTGAAGAAACATTTGACTTAACAGACAAAACACTTGGAGTCCTTTCTGTTTGATCTTCCTCCTCAGTGTGTGTGCCAGTTGTCTGTTCTGAAGCTTTTGATTTCCTTGACTTTAGAGACAAGTCTGACTTTACTGACTGGACTGACATGGAACTTGGTGTTCTCTCTTCAGTTTCCTCACAATCAGCCACATTTTCTTCAGTTTCATTTCCGCCATCTTCTCCTTTTACATTCAGAGAAACCTTTGATTTTGCAGATATTGATGTTACATTTGACTTGATGGATTTTGCAGACATTGAGCTCACTGCTCTCTCCTCTGCATCTTCTTCAGTGTTTTCATCAGCAATGTTAACTGCATCAGCAGCAGCTTTTGATTTTTTTGATAGGGCAGATGCACGTGATTGTCTTGATTTTGCAGATTTGATGGAGGTACTGCTTGGTGCTCGCTCCACAGTCTCCTCATAGGTCTCTTCCTCTTGAGTATTAGAAGCTTTTGACTTACTAGACTTAGCAGAAATATTTGACTGTACCGATTTGGCAGTTCTGGCTGATTTAGTTGACAGGGTGCTTGGTGGTCTTTGTGCAGTTTCCTCATCTTTTGACGCACTTTCCTCTGAAGGATCTTCACAGACTTTTGACTTATTTGATTTTACAGACATGGCAGACTGTGTGGATTTGGCTGACATTGCACTTTGTGGTCTCTCCTGAGCTTGCTCTTCGGCATTCCCATCATCAGAAATGTGTGTAGTTTCGATATGACAAACTTCAGAAACATTGGTTTTCGTAGATTTTGCTGAGGCATGGGACTTTGCTGATTTGGCTGACAAGGCGCTAGGGGCTCTCTTTGTATTTTCCTCATTTTCAGCTACATCCTCAGTAGTAACATCAGAAGCTTGTGACTTGGCTGAT